>NC_139768.1:28687535-29287535 GCF_965231275.1 Zosterops lateralis
AGCATCCGTGACTTACAGGGACAAGGTACTCTGCAAACCTGAGATATTCTAGAATACGTGGTTTTATTGCAAGGGTCGTGGGTAGAAAGGGCCTTCCCTTCAGCCACCAGCCTCGGCTGAAGGGAAGTCCCAGAGAGAGAACGAGAGAGAGAGAAAGAGGGTAAGCTGGCACGAAGAGGGGAGAGAGCTAGAGAAACGTGGCAGGGGTCAGAGTGCAGGGGGAAGAGAGAAGAGAAGAGCAGAGAGGGGGCAAACCAAGAGAGGAGAAGAGCAGGGAAGAGAAGTGGGCCAAGAGCAGGGAAAAGAGAGCGAGGTCCAGGTTACAATACATTATATCTCCTTTTGTGATGAATATTCTAATTTACAGTGACCAACCAATACAAGACACACAACCCTATAGAATCTACATACAGCCTATAAGAACTACTACATTACCATGTGTTATATTTTAAACTCTAAAAACTACTCTTTAGACTTTTCTGTTTTGCTACATTGACCTTTGGATTCCTTAGCCAGCAGAAAGGCATTGTTCAATCAAAAGGGATTCTTCTTCAGCTGGCTAGGCTATTGTCTTTAGGTTATACAGCAACTAAGACTTGGTATCCTACAACTCAAAGTACGCTTTCATTTCGATTACAGGTTTCATATTTTCAGAATCTTTTGCTAAGCAATCATATTTATAAGGTTTCCCTGATTCATCTTTCCCAACATCTCCCCCGTTCTGTTGAACAACTAAAATACTAGAAATCGTCCTACTAGTTATTTTTTGCACACACTGAAGTATACAGGGTATTGTTACTAAAACTACAATTATTACTATTAAAATAATCAAGCCTATTTTACAAAGTTCCTTTAGCCAAGGTGCAAAGCTCAAACCATCAAACAAATTGTCTAGCCAAGATGGGTCATCCGTTGTGATTTGGTTAGCTAAATCTCTTAAATTTTGTAACTGTTTATGAATGGAAACAGAATGATCGGATAAGTTCATACAACATAATCCTTCAAAATCCTCACAGCCGTGCCCATGAGCTAATAAAAGATAGTCAATGGCAGCTCTGTTTTGTAAAGAGGCATGTCTGACTGCCTCTTCATCTGTCAGCAAATCACTGATCATAGTAGAGGTGGCATTTACTTCTTTGCTGAGCCAACAGCCCAGCTTGTTTAACTGTTGTAATGCTACTGAAGAAGTTAATTGAGGTAGAAAAATGCTTGCAGCGATCGAACTTCCAGAGTTCCAAGGGTGAAAATCACTATCACAGTTGCTTTCAAAGTCAGGTCCCCAGGGAGATCTTATTTTCCTGTTTTTCCTTTTGATTACTTCTTTGACTTGGGGAGCAATTATTGTAAGTTGTCCCATGGAGCAAGGGCCACCATCTAGTTTTGAAGGTATACCTTGCCAGGCCCTGTCTCCACAGATGAGCCAAATTCCCTTAGGAAATCGAATAGGAAGTTTGTTAAAACGATCGGCATAAGGTTCGTCATATATGATAAGCTTAGTTTGACGACACCAAGAAGTTATATTGCTATAAGCGGGGTGATATGGGGTAACGTTAAAAGAAGGGCCATTTTCTCCCATGAAATGGAACAGATAACAGGTGTCCATAGTTAATGAACCTAGGATTTCTAATTCTTGAAGGTCTGATTTATCAACTTTAGAATTGTCAATATAAGTTTGGTGTCTCTGGCTGGGAGTTGGTGATATATGGTGATCGTCATATGGCCAATATTTTTCAAGAGTAACATTGTCAAAACCTTCTGGGAAAGGTACTCCAACTAAGCAAGTTGAGAATGGTTTGTCAGGACTCGTGTCGGATAAGCAGATGGTGTCAGAGCCTGCAGACCTGGCTAAAGCAACCCAGACATTCGTCTTTGGTTGCTCTACAGGTAAAGCTTCACTACAAAAACTAAAACAAAAGGGTAAAAACAACATGCATTTGCGCAAATAGTTAAAGTCCAGTCTTTTCTTGAGCTGTCTCTGGCAGGCCATCTTCTCCTGATGAATCCGCACAGCTCAGGTCTGGGTGCTTGCTTCCTGGCTTCCGTTTGGGTGGTAACTGGCTGGTGTGGGGATGTTCTTTCAGTTTTGTCTTTTTGTTGTTTAAAAAATGTCTATAAATGGGGGGATCAGGCTCCTCTGCAGAGCTGTTCAAGAAATTATAAAGGTACAAGGCTATATTCAACTTTCTTTGAGGTGTAGCCTGAGTTTCTCCCCCTTTCGGATGATGAAAAATGCGTTTTAAAGTTTGATGTGTCATGTAGTGTGAGTTCATAAGAATTATGGTAGCAAGGTTTTTACAGTCATTAGGTGTGTGTCCTTCCAGGGTACTTTTCAGTAGTTGTTTAAAGTAAGGGGAGCAAAGCAGAAACACAGCAGTGGCTGGGCTGGGCTGGGCAGCAGCAGAGAGGTCGGGCGGTGGCGGCTCGGGGGGTGCCATTGGCGTGAGCGCGGAGGAAGCGGGCAGCGATGGCATTGCCGTGGCAGTGGCGTGCGGCAGCGGCAGGGCAGTGTTTTGCGGCAGCTGGGAACCAGGAGGCCGTGGTGGATGCAGCGCAGCGCTGCACGGAGCCGTGCCGCCGAGCAATGGCGGGGCTGCGAGCACCGGGGGTGCCGTGGGTGCAACAGGAACGGGAGGCTGGGGTGACACGGCAGGCTGGTGGGGTGGGGCCGCGGGCAGCGGGACTGCGAGGTCAGCGGGCGGCTGGGCTGAAGCGGCAGCGTAGGGACGGTAGTGCCGGGGTAGGGGGACCGGAATTGCCACACACTCCAGGCCGGGGTGTGCAGGGAGCGCCTGTGCAGCCGCGACAGGCATGCCCGATATCAGTAAAGCAGCGACAGCAGGAGGTGGTGGCGGTGCAACAATGGCAGGGACTGGCAGGTCCGCAGGGGCGGCAGGAGGGGGCTGGGCCGGGGGGACCGCGATGCCGGCACTGGGCGGGGCGGGAGGAGAGGGCAGGGCCGGGGCGGCAGGAGGGGCCGGGGCGGCAGGAGGGGGCGGAGCCAGGACCGCGGGGGGATGGGGAGGGGCTGCGGGGTCCGGTGGGGTGGCGGGTGCCGCGGTGGTCAGCGGGGTCTCAGGGGCCGGAGCAGGGAAAGGGGAGGCCACGTGCTCGGGGGTCGGCAGCGCACAGACCGGGTCGGGGAAAGCGGGGGCCGGCGGGGGCGGGGCCGCAAAAACAAGGCTCGCACGGGGCCGCGGGACCGGGGGAGCAGCACCTGCAGCAAACAATTCAACGAGCGCCCTACAAGCTGGGACCAGCTCCGCAGCAGCCATATCCCGAAGGGAGATGTTATTAAAAAGTTTAACTTCGACTGTATCCCAAAAATCTTTGCTAAAAACGGCTGAGCGGTCAGCATTTGGGAAGTTGTTCAGAGTCCAAGCTAGGAGATTTTTTAGCTCTTCTTTAGGCAAATTACTTGGGCTGGATTTAAGTAAATGCTTTAACTGTTTATAGAGAATTCTGTCTGGAGCAGAATAACCTTGTCCCATGATAACACCGGTTGTTACTCACCTATCAGGGGGTCGAAAGAGGCTCGTCCGTCAGAGCTCCAATGTGCTGCTGGCCAAGCAGTTATGGGGCTCTACCCACCGTGTCCGGGTCCCTCTGTGCTCAGGACCCCACGGGATATCCACCAACCACGCAGCAAGGGCTCTCCAAGACTCCGGTTAGGCGCTGCTTTCAGCAACGTCTCGCCGAGCCTGGGGCCTGCCGCGGACAGATATTTACCGAGCTCCAATTCACGGGTCTCTGCAGCGACTCCGAGATGGGCTCACCACGCGGTGGGGTCCTCTGAGAGCTCAGCTCCCGGGGCACCGCGGAAAATATTTTAAGAGCTATACCGACCGGGATGCCTTTCAGCAGCCCGAGTATGCTCCCTCCCACGCCAGCAAACCCTCTAAGCTAGGCCTAAGGGTTGCCGCGGAAACACCTTTTAAGAGCTCCGAATTAGCGGTGCTTCGCAACGCTATCCGTGCTCACGGACGGCCGTTTGGGGTATAAAAAGAAAAAAAAGAAAAACAAAACAAAACAAAAACAACCGGCAGTTATAATTACCGTCAACGAAGTTCTACAGATGAAAAAACAGAGTCGGCTTCCTCACACGGGGCACCAGACTGTAGAAGCATCCGTGACTTACAGGGACAAGGTACTCTGCAAACCTGAGATATTCTAGAATACGTGGTTTTATTGCAAGGGTCGTGGGTAGAAAGGGCCTTCCCTTCAGCCACCAGCCTCGGCTGAAGGGAAGTCCCAGAGAGAGAACGAGAGAGAGAGAAAGAGGGTAAGCTGGCACGAAGAGGGGAGAGAGCTAGAGAAACGTGGCAGGGGTCAGAGTGCAGGGGGAAGAGAGAAGAGAAGAGCAGAGAGGGGGCAAACCAAGAGAGGAGAAGAGCAGGGAAGAGAAGTGGGCCAAGAGCAGGGAAAAGAGAGCGAGGTCCAGGTTACAATACATTATATCTCCTTTTGTGATGAATATTCTAATTTACAGTGACCAACCAATACAAGACACACAACCCTATAGAATCTACATACAGCCTATAAGAACTACTACATTACCATGTGTTATATTTTAAACTCTAAAAACTACTCTTTAGACTTTTCTGTTTTGCTACATTGACCTTTGGATTCCTTAGCCAGCAGAAAGGCATTGTTCAATCAAAAGGGATTCTTCTTCAGCTGGCTAGGCTATTGTCTTTAGGTTATACAGCAACTAAGACTTGGTATCCTACAACTCAAAGTACGCTTTCATTTCGATTACAGGTTTCATATTTTCAGAATCTTTTGCTAAGCAATCATATTTATAAGGTTTCCCTGATTCATCTTTCCCAACAGAGTCAGACTTTAAAAGCAATACTGAATCATTGTTTACACTTCTGCAAGTTTTTTACATTCATTCTGTTTTATGCTTACCCTTTACTCATCTACTTGATCGTTTTCAGACACAAACACAAAAGAATAAAACTGCATTTCTCTGAGATCAGGCCAATTTCTCTCTGCTCAGGAAATATATACAGACTTGATAGAAAACACATACTGACAGTAATTTTTCTTATTTAAAACTCAAGATCTAAATATCCTTAAAATCTCTGAAAACTATGCAAATTTCTGCCACATGAAAGAGGTTGAAGATAAAAGAGGAAGGAGAAAGAATCTACTGAGGAGATGTTGTTAGGAATGAGAAAGAATTTACTTTACTTTACTTGCAAATTATGGTTAATTTTCTCTCCTGTTCCTACTGCCTTTAGCACCAAGGACAGAAGAGCAAGTGGTAGCAGTTGTCACATCAGGCAGGAACACTCACTAGGTTTCCTCCCCTTGAACCCAAATCCACACCCACAGCTGCACCCCCTACCCAAGGCCAGTTATTTTCAGTGTCCCACTGCATTTCAGTCCAAGATGCAATCCTGATGATAACAACACAGCTTAGGTGGGTCACTTTACACAAATATGTAACAGTAAAATTACCTAATAGGACCTGAATATTAATGGCCAAAATTACCTAATGGAGTCTGGATATTAATGGCCAAACCTTCTAGAAAGGTTAATAAGTGCTCAGTATGGGGGCTCTGAGTATGCAGCTCCAAACCATTCTGTGAGTCCTGAAGAAATAAATGATTTTTTTACTCCAAAACTGCAAAACTCAGAAGTCAGTGGGCTTTAAACATGTGGCTTCAAATGTAGATGTGCTCTGAGGAAATGTGCATCCCTGAGAGAATATGGAGGTGAATTACTCCCCAAAGGTGGTGTTATCAGCACAATGAGAAATTGGAGATTACAGCTGAACAGATGGAAGGCTGCTGCAGGTAATTAACCTCTGGTGGCACTGAATCAATGTGCCAAGCACTTCAATCATGCTCCCTGTATTAGCCTCAGCAGCAAAATGGGATAGCCAATGGATGCAGAATATGTACATGGCAAACTTCCCTGTGGGGATATCAAGTCCCCCCTACACTGTATAAGCCCACACATGATTGAGACTTGTGGGAAAAAAAAAATCCTCATTTGCAAGAGAAGTTTTCTGAAGGAGGACCCACAAGTAATCAAACTGTAAAGTTAGAAGCAGGAAAACACAGGAGCCTTGTGCAGGAACATCCACTGCTTCAGAGGATACTGACTCTTCCTACCTGCTGAGAATAAGAAATATTTTCCATGAAAAAAATTTCTATTGCCTCTCCAGTCTAGCCACAAAAATCCATACTGAAACTGCACTTGATAATGTCAAATAACAATGTCTAGTGGGGCATTTAAAGAATTAAGGCTGCACATTTGCTAGAAGCATTACTATAGAGCAGACTTATTAGCCTATGAATTCACACATAAACTAAAATACATCAGCTTTCCTACCACCAGGAGAAATTATACCAAAAGTCACTGTGTGCTAAGAAACATACCCTAGGGAGGAAGAATCACTTATATTAAGGAACAAAATCTCAGACAAGATTGCTGTTATTATCCCATTTAAAAAGTCACCATCCCTGAACAAGTCCGCTGTTACCATTAGGTGGTGATATTTGTTACCATTCCGTAGTATGTATTACCTTTTTTGTTATAAAAGTATTATAGTGCTAAAAATGTTAAAAAAACAAAAGAATTTTAGAGAAAAATACAGCAAATGTTACAATTACACATATAGCAACTGAAAAATGGGCAGGCGTATTCCTAGAGGCTGATGAATGACCAGTGCTAGCCCTCGTGGGGAAGAAGGTATTTTCTCTCTGGCCATGTTTTGGCAGACTAGCATAAATCAATGCTGGATTAATAAATTCCACTGCAGCATGTGTTATCACCAAACCTGGGGCAGTACAAACCACAGTTCATTCAGTGTGACACAGCATGCTGCCCTTTGCTAGGAGAGACAATGATGTGCATTCAGACACCTGCAGAATCCCAGTGGGCAAAACTTAATTGCAGGGCCCTCTCCTTCTGGTCACAGGCTTCTCCCTGGGCAGGTTGGGCGCACTGACCTTGTTGCTGAGGTTGACATTGGCATTTCTGGAGAGCAGCAGTGACACCATGTCCACGTGGCCGTCCTGGGAGGCGAGGTGCACGGGGGCGATGCCCTGCCTGGTGACGGCGTTGGCATCGGCGCCATATTCCAGCAGCGTGGTCGCGATGTCCATCTGGTTCTTCTTGGCAGCTATGTGCAGGGGGGTGTAACCGTTCTGCCAACAGAAAGCACTTTGCTGAACAAGGTGATAAATCACTTCTCTGTACCTACCCAACTCCGTGAATAATTATGCCTCTAGTTCTGAAAATTCTGTCAAACATGGTCAAATACAATGTTAACAAGCCGTACCAAGCAATGTATCTGACCTTTAAGCAATCTTTCTTTTTTGAAAGTTCTGCTACAAAGAGGAGGATTCTGAAGTAAATTTTCAAATTTGGGAAAAAGTATCTTTTCAGGAAAGGACAATCTATAGAAATAGGAGTTTGAGTTTTGTTTCACAGACATTTGCTCATTTTCCTTAAATGCACATAAAATCTTTTAACAAACAGAAGAGCAGGATGTGTGTTCATAATTCAGAACAGCTGTTATTGTTTGGGATTTTTTCCCATTTCCCAGTGTGAATGAAAGCATTATGTACATGAAATATGGCCTTTCTTGCAGCATTTACCCTAAACCTTACTGACAAGCTGGGTGTTTTTTCAGATCAAGGGAAAACTGAAGCAATATAACTTTAGAGTCATGCATTCCTTATCTTTTTATTCCTTCCAATATGTGTACCCAGGGAGCCCAGTGCTAAAAATAAAAATGCAGTATCTATTGCATGATACAATTTTGTAAGTCTGAAAAAAGACAGGCAGGAAATAGATAAATGGATATAAAGAATAACTGATCAGCACATAAATACCAAAACTCTGATGGACGTATGACCAGGTTTTGGTAGAGATTACAATGATTGTTTAGTCAAGAACTTCCTGTCTTTCAGAGATGTATTAGCTCTCATTTTCAAGCAAATTACAAATGTGCACACATTTCCATGTGGCAGAGGGACAAGCTTGGCATGATGAGACTCAAGCCGCATAAACCATTTTGTATTATTCTATGGTATCATAAATACCATTTGCATCTCAGATTACCCAGCCCAATAAAATCTACCTAAAGGCACAAAGCATTCATCTACCTGGGCTCCTCCCTGCACCAACAGGGCAGCAGGGCTGGTCAGAAAAGGAAGGGAGGTCACAAGAGATGCAGAGCAATGCAGGTATGAGCAAGGAATAAATACACGGGGCTTCACAAATGATTACAAGAGAGCTTTACTAGGAACCTGGCAGCAAGAGATGCACAGCACTAGTTTCATGTGGAGAAGGTTCTGTAACCTTCAAAATTCAATTCAGATTCAGTTCAGATCTTGGATACTGAGGTATCTGAAAATGACACTGAGGAAGCACAGTGCTGCAATCAATAAAGGAAGCACATGGCCACTGAATTTTCACTTTGAAGATAAAGTGCTTCAGGAAAAACAAATATAATCCTCTCCCTTAGACTTCCTGCATGATACTGCCATTTAAAACAACCACTGCCACACGAGCACCTAATAAATCCTAAATACTACACACTAAATCCTGTGTGTCTGCTAAAACATAACTCCTTTAAATGGAGCTCATGTTACATTATATAAAATAACAAACGCAGTTTCCAAGCCTTTTCCTCAGAAATGAGCATATATTGCTTTCAGTGGAGTGGACAGCAGCAGGTTGCCAAGAGAAGGCAAAAAGAGAGCTGAAAAATAAAAGCTGAAATTCAGCTCAGTCCCAATCTGCATCTTCTTGTCATAAGGGCGGCACTGTCACTATGCATATATGGAGAAAGGAACAGAGAAGTTTAGAAGAAGGGTATTGGGTTGTTCTGGTTGCCAGGGAAAAGAGTGGAAAAAGAGAAAATGGTTAAAGACGAAGGGACAGAGGAAAACTAAGGCTTTGGGGATGGCGTGGTGAGGAAGAGAGGCACTGTAAAGTGGATGCCAAATTCAAATTAGGGATAAGCCGCACAATTTTTACCTATGAAAGAGAAGAATGGTTCATCAGAATAACTGTACCACAGCACTGTACTCTGACATGCCCATTTCCCATACCCTGTCACTTATCACTCTTCAAGGCAGATTTGGATAATGAGCCACTCTTAAGATCAGTGTTAAAGACAGTGGTGTCACAGGAAAGGCAACTACTGATGAGACTAACTGTGGAGCCAGTGATGAGATATGACATAACATTTATTTACTGGACCACATTTACAAAAAGTACAGGAAATCATCTGCTGTTATCAACATCACCTTTTGGATGACTGCACAGTGGGGGCCCGAAGCAACAAACATGTTATGGTTAATTTTATTTAGTATCGACGCTCTGCTCGCTGCTGCCGTGGCTCACTTGCTGCAGAGCACTAACAAATGCTTTCTCTTAGGCACACTTACAGTTGGCACTTGGAGGCCTGAAGTGGCAGCTGCAGAACTGTTCTGTTACGGATAGGGAAGCTGAGGTGACCTGACACACGAGTTTGTGCAGTGCTGTACCACAGTCTACAGGGCTTCCACCTCGGTTTGGACTTCCCAAGCCCTTGGCAGGGGCTGCTGCAATTCCTGTCCCTACAGGATGCACAGCTTCCACCAGCAGCTTCTTTCAGTGAAAACTGGGTCAGTGCCTTCTCATCCTCTTCAGAAGGCCCTATCTTCCCCCCAGTGGCATTTGAGAATTCTGTGTTGCAGTAGTGAAAGATCAGAGATCACTCCAGTTTCCCCCCTGGGGCACTGCTCTGGCAGATTGCCACTATCGACAGTATTGATTTTAAACTGCGCCATTGCTGCTGGCAGTCCATGTTTATTTAACTTCCCCCTCCTTGCACTACAAACCCTGGGACTTACCATGCTGGCACACTCCGTCCTCTCCTCCAGCCATGCAGAAGGCCTCCCAGTGCTATGGCTGCACTCAGCCATGTGTGAGAGGCAACCAAGGAGCACTTCCTATCTAACTACAATACTGGCCTTTCCACTTGCTCTCCTTTCTCCACAGGGTCTTGGGTTTGTTTTTTTTTTTTTTTTTTTTCGGTGATTTAAGGAAATTATCTGGGTTGTTTCAAATGAGGCATTTACGTTGCACTTAACCTGCTTTAACCTATATGTGTTTCCTGCTTTACTCAATGTTCCTGTTCAGATATTGATTATACTTTGATTGATTATAGTATTTATCCATCCCATACTAAAAACTGGGATCCACAAAAGAAACAGACAGTTTAAGCTTCTCTAAATTCTCTTTGTTCTATGCACCACCAGAATAAATTTACATATTTATTCTTTCATATCCTCTGAAACCTTACACTAAGTATTGTCTTGCCTACAGTAAATTACAATCAAAGCAGGGCTGTGATTGTAATTTTATTACCTAGTTTTATTTCTTGCCAGTCCATTTACACTGGGAAAGAAGCATTGTGAAGCACATGAATAATTACATATACTGAACTGAGAAACTTATCTCACCTCAGGTGTCATCCTGTGGCACAAACAGAATATATAGCTGTTAAAGCTATATAAAACCCCCCTGTATAGCTGGGCTTTAACCCCAAGTTTACCCCGCACAAATCTTAAGATGCAATGATACAAAGTTGGCTAGCTTGGAGAAGCTATTGAAGAGGCTGGACAAATGAAAGCAAGGCTCAGTATTTTCTGAGACTGAAACAGGTGATTTAAACTGTTTCTGCATATTTTTTTGCTTTTTTAAATTGCTATTTTATCCACTTGCAGGATTATTCTAGCAGCTTTATGTGGTTGTGAGACACTAACAAACAAGGTCACTGAGCCTCCTGTAACTGCAAACATACACAGCACAGAAAAAACAGGGGTAGACAGGGAATAAAGGGACATAAAATGCCTGGGTATTGTTTCCCCACACTGGCCAGTACTTGTACCTTGGCAGAGGCATGAGGTGAAGCTCCCTGGTCCAACAGGAGGAGGGCCACTTTTTGATTATCGTAGTGTGCAGCTACATGCAGTGGTGTTAAACCGCTCTAAAAACACATGCAGAACAAACAAGCGCTGTTACAGACTCTCTCCAGGGGAAACTCAGGAGTTTGGAAAATTCCAGCAGATAAGGTGAAAAAACACATTTGTTACTCATTCGTGCATCCAGAGCCTTTGGGAACTTTTAGAATCAAAAAATAAAACAAATTTGGAAATCCTTCCCGAGCTGTGAAAGCCCCATTCCCTTTTCCCAGGGAAGAGAAGCACATATCTGTGCTGCCCCAGGGTAAGGAGGTCACACCCTTGGCAATGTTTTCCTTTTACTGCCTGGATAAGTAAACTGCCCCTTGCATCTGTAAAAATCCAAGCTGGGCTGGTTTAAAAAGCTTGAGGTCCTATTGGCCTTTGCCCCCCCACCCCCTCCCCATCATGAGACCTGGGGAAGCAGGGCCAGCTACCCAAACACTCTGATAAGGACTGTAAATAGTCTGGGTAGGAACAAAGGGGAATGGTTTGTCTCCATTCCCCTGGATATGAACACAGAGCACATCACTTTGTTGTCAATTAATGACAATAATTGTCAAGAGGTTGCTGGCTCTTGGTAGCCCCAACAGGGACTGGAATACCACATGAAACCAATTCCAGCTACAGGCAGGCTGTGGATACTAGTGTGATGGTAAGTAGTTGGGAGGACATTAATAAAATATTATCTGGTTTGAGATATTTGCTGTGCAAGTTGCAGTGGCTTCTTCTGTCCTACCTTTCCAGCAGCATCAGGAGATGCATTCTTCTGAAGCAGGAGGTTGGCTACCTCAATTTTCCCGTACTTTGCAGCCACATGTAGCGGAGTAAATCCTTTCTGTAAGAGAAAGCAGTAATATAGCAGCCCTGGGCACTCTTTCTCAGGGCAAGGTTTGTCCCTGATCTGGATGCACTTGCTTCCAACCACCCCCTTACATAGTCCCGAGTACAGGCAGCAAGTCTGCAGATTCCCAACTGCCCTGTGGGGTCTGGAGGCCCTTCCCTTGCAAGGCAAACCCCTTCCTACATTAAACAAGGGAAGAGTCGGTTCCTTTCTTCACACTGTGGAAGACCCTAGCCTACCAACACCCGCCTGGAATTTCTGCCCTGCATTCCTTCCATTCCAAGAAAATGCAGCTCTGATCACTGGACTGTGTTATACACCAGGTCCTGAGGCACAAGCATGAAGCTTTGTACCCTTTTAATAAAATGTAGCTCACACTTACACTGTATGTGCAGCATTTAATTTACAAGCAGCCCTTGCTACAGGTATGTTTTACAATTCCAGCTGTCGCTCCTGCAGCTTTCTTACCTTGGTGATGATAGACAGAGATGCACCATGATCCAAAAGAACAGAAGCCACGTCCTCATGCCCTTCCCGAGCAGAGAGGTGCAGGGGTGTGTATCCTGACGTGGTGGCTGCATTGGGGGATGCTCCCTGCTGCAGCAGCTGCTGCACAATATCTGCTTTCCCCAGGCGGGCAGAAATGTGCAGCGGCGTTTGGTCATCCTGGACACAGAGTGAACAACACAGGCCTGCGTGAGAAAACTGCACCTCTTGTTGGGACACAAAAGATTTGCCCACATTCTGTCACTTTCCAAAATTGCAGATGAGCATTAACTGTACTGAGGTCTTAGCTAGTGAATGTTGCACACTGGCTTTCTCTGTGTCATATCATCAAGACACCTTGCTCTTTGTTAATGCCTCACAAAATATTCCAGACAGTGACATAATCATAAAAGTTAATAAATTTATCAATTTTCTTCCTTATCTGGATTTGCCTCACTTTGCTTTGCAGACCTTTCTTAAAATAAAGCCAGTGCTCACATCTTGATATCTTTTACACTTCACAGCAACGTTTAATAGCTCAATCAATTATTGCCTGGAAACTTGCATAAAGTATTGTTATTTTTGTGCTTTTTTAACTGGTGAATGATTGTTTGGTATTTTGCAGTTAACTTTTCCATAGATGTAACTGATGATAGAACATGGTGTGGCAATTGCTTGTCACTTTCTACTTCTCACTCAGAAGACAATAATCTGAATAGTTTTAAGTATGTTTCCCTGTCATGAAACTCATGGTTTATTTCTTTTCCTTCCCTGAAAATATTAGGGTGTTGTGACCTTTTTCTGAGCATTTAAGAGATAATTTCTCACCTCTTTATTATTTGGTTTTGTATTTTTGTCATCCCCTTTTTCTGTTGTACAATCTTTGGATTAAGCACACTATCACAACAGTGTGGCCAAGCATCTTTCTCTCCCCATTTCCCCCTGCTGAATTTCCTACCTTTTGAGCACTGCTACCCCATGTCCTGCAGTTCTGGGCTGTTCTCTTCAGGGGAGACCTCATGCCCATACTACAAGAGTAATTTTACACCTCTGGATTTAGGATGGGAGCGTGCCAGGATAAAAATGCCACTCCTCTCCAGGGCAATTCTCCTCTATTTTGGGGAGCATCTTTGTAGTTCTTAAATGATTCCAGTTTGTGCCTGTTTCCCACAAATTTCTCACAGCTGATGTTGGCACTGGTGTATTATCTACTGCTTGCATTTAGTTGTTATTTATGATAACAAACTGATCACAGGCAATGGCAGTTTGCACAAATTAAATCATTCTGTGAATTTACTCAGAAAATATTTGCATGACTGCTTCTGAGAATGAGCTGTTCACTTTCAAGATTGTCTTTGGAGATTCACAAACCACATGAATCAGTTCTATTGTCAAGCTCCTTGCAGATATAAACTCTATCATCTATAAATATTTAGTTAGAGTTCCTTATAAGTCAATAATCTTAACAGCAAACTTACTTGTGTGTGACCCAATTCACAGATAATTTCACAATGAAAAATAGTTTGGTTTTTTTGGGGTTTTACCTATTTTATGACCATTTGGGGAAAAAGTATTTCCTGAGTTTACCTATTCAGACTGCTATTTATTGCACCCATTTGTCTCCTTGCCCTGCCTGTTTCCTGGAAGTCTGCAATTTCCATAATTTTGTGTGTTCTTTCATGCCTCTTGACCATTTCTTTTTCCTCAACTGCAATTGTTTCTATAGAATCTGTTCCTTCTTTCCAGCCCTCTGCTACATCCTCTCACTGTGCCTCCTTCCTTTAGATGGTGCTCTGTAGAAGTCTTAACTATTTTTGAATACATGCAGGCTGTTGCTTTAGGGATATGACAGGAGACACCAGAAGCTGAGAGATCTCAGTTGTGCTGAAATAAAAGCAGATTTGAGGAATTCCTCTCCCTCCCTAAGTCCCACTTCAAAACAAAACTCTTCAAACACGTGATAATTTATATTAAAAATGGGGATGGTATCAACCTGACACCTTCTGCCTCGTCTCTTACAGATCACTTGTGGATACAGTAAGAGGATACACAACAAAGCATCAGTGGGCATCACAAAGGCTTGGCTTCACCTCTTGCTCGTCCTGAAGGACACACACAAGATGAATGTGAGTCCTTGCTTTGTCCAGCACAGATCATTCAGGCTTGTTACACCTGGGCCACGTCCTCACCTTGGCCTTGGCCTCCACCTGGGCTCCGTTCTGTACCAGGTACCGCACGACCTCTGTCTGGCCCGCTCTGGCTGCCATGTGCAGCGCTGTCTCTCCTCTCTGCAGGCAGCAGCAGAAACAGAACAGAATTAAAACCACACTGCAGGAAGGACAAATACCAGCTGTTTCATAAACACAGAAACACTGGCGACCCTGCTCAGAATGATCTCCACTAGAAAACTCTGCTGTAGTTGTTGTCTTGGGTTGCAATGCAAAATGTAACAGGGGGTGTGTATTCTATTGCCAGCTGTTAAACCAGGTGGGGCAGTGTCGTTTATCCCTTCCAGGACCCATCCTCCCTCCAGGGGATCTCTGCTGTCCATGGGCCATCGAGGCTCACTGCAGGGCTGAGACAATTCCATCAGCCCATGGGGAGATGCTCCACCCAGGGGGAGGAGCCCAGCATTCCTACCTGGATAAAACCTGAGAGTCAGAACACCAGCACAGCCTGTTTGCACTGGATTGCCAGAGGGAGACCAGACCCATCTCCCCCCCACTGGACATTCAGAGGAAAACTACACCCTTCTACAGGATCATTGCTTCAACAGAACCACATCTGTAATCCAGGAGGACTTGATTAGACTGCTCCCAACACCCTGACCAACAAGGTGTCAGGTTGTATTCTGACTCTATCAGTGTTTTCTTTTTTGTTTGCTTTTTTTGTACTACTACATTTTCATTTTAATTTTTCTAGTAAAGAACTGTTATTCCTATTCCCATATCTTTGCCTGAAAGCCCCTTAATTTCAAAATTATAATAATATGGAGGGAAGGGGTTTACATTCTTCATTTCAAGGGAGACTCCTGCCTTCCTTAGCAGACACCTGTCTTTCCAAACCAAGACCGTTGTCTGTAAAATGTGAGATTAAATCAGTATTTGACCTGTCACTGTGTGCTGCAAAGCAATTTATTGCAGGGTCAATTTCCCAACTCAGTAGTGTCTTTGTCGTTATTTATCGCTGAAAAGAGACAGTGCAATTTTTATATTACTAGTATTTTATTAGGAACGTTAAAAATTGTGTCCTTTTCAATAGCAGTTTAATTTTTAAGTAGTAATTTAAATTGTCCTTTGAATTTAGTAAAAAATGTATTTCAAAATTTGTATATTCAGGCACATATATATTTGGCTTTCCTTCTGTAATGCCTTGTGCCCCTATGATCATTTGTTATCTGACAAGCACTGAGGCAACTGAACAAGTAGGGAAAAAAAATCATTACCGAGTACATTCATCTAAAGCTTCAAGGACTTAATGAAAGACAAATCCAAGGAAACCAGAACAATTCAGGAGGGCAAGTGGTTTCTACATTTTTGGGTATCAATATGTCTTTAGGTACAAACACCTGCTTGTTAACAAAAGGTGTTGCATTTTTAGGTCATTTAACAGAATTAGGAGGTGAAGACTTTTACGAAGTTTTGTCTTCTAGCTGCACCTGCGTGTGGAAAGTGAAAAGGAAGCCAAACTGTTAAAGAGGATCAACGAGCTTCTGCTTCTCTCCCACTTCCTGATTTTCAAACACCCATCTAAGAAGAAGCTGAGTTTTCACACGTGCCCTGGGAGCCTTGGGGCAGGCAGCCACAGCCAGCAGAGGAGCGCGCTCGGACGGCTGGATGGACACAGCCAATATGTCCCCACAATCTGCTGCAGTCTGTTGAGTTCTCCTTAAATGGCAGACCCCCAGGGTCTTGGGAGAAGAGTGCTCAACAGTCATGCACAGATCTCAGAAATTACAGCTGAGAAGCTACAGTATGTTCTCACTCTTTCCTTCAGAGAACCAAGAAATAAGAGCCTGCTTAGAGTCAGCCCCTTTGGAAACTTCCTCAACCTGCCAAGTATCTCTCAAGTAGGAGTCAGCAGGCTGCACTTTCCCATGACTCCAGCACCAGCCACAGGTGCCATGGAGGTGGATGGTGGACAGTAGAATTAGGCACTTGAGGCACATCCTAGTACTGCTCCCAAATCGTATCACGCATTCCCAGTGCTACCCTGCTGAAAGGAAACCTGTGACTCACCACATTGGTAGTGTTGGGGGATGCTCCATGATGCATTAGCTGTGATACAATATTTACATGTCCCATGAAGGCAGCAACATGGATTGGAGTTAGGCCCGACTGAAAAACAGACCAAAGTCCAATTTAAATACCTACTTCCACATGCCTTTACAAGAATGCCATGAGGAAAACATAAATTTTTCCAAAGCGAGTAAACCCAGCTGCTTGCTCTTCTGAGAGGGCTTTATCTTCTTAAAACAATATACATGTGCTTAAATGAAAGGGCACACAGAACTGGAAACCCCTATAAGTCTGGTTCATGAGCAAACAAATGTTCTAGGAATCCAGTAGTTCTTCATCAACAAAATCAACCACAGCTAAGCAAGATTAAGATTAGGCATTTGCTAAATATCATCTTGGAACAGGGAAAAAAAAATTAAAAAATATAGAAGCATTGCTGGTACAAAGGCAAGGCATTCTGAAACATTCAGCTTGTGCAAAAAAGATGACCATCATGAATCTGCACCACTACCCTCACACAGGATATGAAATCCCAACCGGAGAGAAAGAGAGAGAGAGGGAAGGAGAGGGGGAAAAAAAAAGAGCAGCCATTCAGCACGGCATAACCTCAAGGATTTTGCTTTAAAAATCCAATTGGTAGTTAATATTTCCCCACACAGAATCACCCTAAAGCCTCTTCACAGCTGCTTCTGCACAACTGTACCAACAGTCAGCCAGAGGTGTTTTGCTACCAAGAGAAGGAGAAATCGCAGTGGATCTCTGGAAATCCCCATGCTTTAGGCAGCTTCCTCACAGATATTTACAAGCCCCAGAGGGTAGAAGTGAGGAAAACACTTATCTTCCTTTCTCATGCAGAACAAACATGAGCAGGAAGGCAGAATAACTGGCTGAGTGTGGGTTTTTTTAATTTGTTTCAAACAACTTAGTAAATGCTGTTAAAGTTTTCAAACGCCAGTCTGGAGCTACATGAACTGTAGCCAGGGCAGACTCTTCTCCCTCAAGCAAGCCAGGAAGGGATCTGTATGGTTTGCTGCTGAACAACCCTGTACACATTAAATCAAACTTTGTTTTGTGGAGATGAACTACTCCCCACTGCACCTTGTTTAATCCTTGGAATTCCTTGTCATTTTCTAACATGGCCCATCCCACAGTGGCCACACATTCATATATGTGATCTTTCCTCCTCTCCTAACATGGTACAATATACATACATGGAGATAAAAATTCCCATAGGTACTTAATTGATCTCAAATTTTTTCCAAGAACTGGGTGCAGACTATCTCATGCTGACTGAAGCGACTGCATATTGATTTCTCTCTAGCTAATTTGTGATGTCCCATGATGGTGGGAGAATGCAACTTCTTTGTGGAAAGCCAAAACAAGGTCTGACTTAAACCACCTTTTAAAACAGGACTTGAGTGAAGCATAGTCTTCACCTTGATGTCTGTAACAGAGCAAATTTCATCCTCAGTGCCTTAAATCACAGAAAAAAAATTGGCAGAAATGGTAGATTTTAGAAAGTTTTTCTTAGTTACGTTTCACTTGTTATTCTCACCGTAATCCCAATATATATCAGTTGCTTGTGATTCATTAGGGCAACTGACTTTATTGTTCAGTTTTGTTATTTCATAATATCTAGTTGAAAATAATTGTTGACTTAATTGTTCCATGCTCTTTCAGAAATGCTGAAATGTTAATCAATGCAGTTACAATGAATTTTGTAGGAAAAGTGAAGACAAGCATGGAAAAGACCATTTCTTACCTCAGTTACAGCTTGAATTGATGCACCGTGCTTTAGAAGAAGTTCCATTACTTTTATTCTGTTCTTCTTGCAGGCAATGTGAAGAGGTGTGAAACCATTCTGGAGATGAGAAAGAACACAATTTTGATGCCTACTGTCATTAAAAAATAGAACTTAGTATGGAATTCACATAAATGATTTTTCAGTTTTAAAGGAACAACTCCCAAATTTATTTTGGAATTGCTACATTTTTCATGTAATAGAAAGTAAAAATTTATAAGAAGATAAAGACCTATTTCATATATCCAGTTTTAATTATGAAATACACTGCTCACTCCAATAGTTAATTTATTTTAAAAAATCTAATTTCACGCATAAGTGTCAAACCCTTCTTTTTTGCTTCCCATATTCACTGTTAACCTGCTGGATTTTTTGGGGAATTCGGGGTGTGTTTTTTTGGTTGGTCTTCTTTTGACCTTTTAGAACTGCTGGTAAAAAAAAAACCACTTTACCTATTATGAGCTCTGGAATTTACGTCTTCTAAACTATTTTTACTACTTGTTTGTTGATTTTTTTTCCCATTCATGACCTGTCAGCTTACTGCAACTACAAGTATTTCACCCCTTCCGTTAAAAAAGATGTGTTCAATGGAGAGAACATTAGAACTACCATCTTGTTCAGTGTGAAATGATACCACAGGAAAAAAGTCCAGATACCACAGAAAAAAAAGTAAATCAGGAAAACAGGCTGTCCAGAGCACCCACGATTGGTACAGCAACATCAGAGCACTGAATGCTGATGCTGCTCGGTACAAAAGAGCCTTTGCAGAACATTCTGAAAACTACTGGCAGAGCTGGTCCCTCAGATCTGATCAAAATTGCCTTTTTTTACCTGCCATATAGTAAAGAATATTTTATGTTTTCATTATGTGGGGTCCATGCCATTGTCTGTTCCAGTGTAGCAGCTCTGACCCCTCTCTTTGGCAGTGGACAATGTCCAGGGTGAGCTCAGGTGTGTTTCATATTTTGTAACAGCCTGACCACAGACACCTGAATACAGGTTGATCTGATGCAAAAAGCACAGGGGCTGAGAGAAGGAGATCTGTGGAGTCTGTACTGTTTCCAAGAGAGTCAATCCCACCTGGCTTGTGAGGGTTTCAGGAGTTCGCAGAACATTTCAGGAGTTGAGTGAGTTAGCATCAGGCTATGAAACCAATCAACCCAGTCCATGTCAGAATGTAAATTTCTTTGGAACAGTTATTGAAGAACAAACCAGAGAGACATTTTAAACAGAATGGATTGTGATTGCAATTTGGACAGAAGGCATTTATGTATTCTGTTTGTATGCAGTTTAACTGCGCTAATGTATTTTGCTGCTGAAGTTGTTTCTAAAGTAGAAAGGCATATGACTCCATTGACATAGAATACCACAAATACTTATGTAACTCATTCCTACCTTTTACTGTTCGACATCACTGAGAACTTATAAAAATTCCCTCAGTTTTAAATGTCACTGATTACTTTCTCTGTACAAACACTTGGAAAATAAGGATTCTCTCCATACCAAAAAACTACAGCAGTTATGTCTGCAGCTGTTTCATCTATTCATAATCATAAAAAGCAACCAGGAGGCAAAAGTGCTCTAGTTACACTAGAAATTCATAAATCACTGCTGACTGTCTGCAAGCAAAGGTCTTCTGTGATTGCAGGATACATTATTAACACTTTGAACCTCGAGCATTTGTTCTTGGGCTGTGGCAACAACAGCATATCCTCTCTGTCAGCCACCAGCAGGCAGAAAACAACTCCTAGTAAGTCTCAGCACAGCTCTGCTGGAATGTTTAGCTGGGAACAGCGCCCTGCTGTGTACTCACCAGTGCTTTGGCATTAGGATTAGCTTTCTTGTCCAAGAGAACCTTGGCGACTTTGTAGTGGCCGCAGTGGGCAGCGACATGCAGCGCAGTCAGGTAGTCATTGGTGACGTCGTCCACAGGCACGTTGTGCTGAATCAGGAGCTGAACACAGTTGAGGTGATCCCCTTGTGTTGCCATGTGCAATGGAGACAAACCATTCTGCCAACAGAGAGACCCAGCACGGATGGGTTAGAGGATGCTCAAGAAGAGAAACTCCTCCAGTTGTTGTTCTTGGAGTATTTGTTGTACGAAGGATTTTACAAGCCCAGAAAGCACCCAAAATAAACTTAACATGTTCAGGGTAAGGATAGGGGTTCTTACTCCAGAATTTGGAGCTTGTTTGGTTAGAGTTGGCAGCCCCACACTGAAATACCATCATAACATCCCAGTGATGCTCTAAATGTAGCTTCTTTCTGCCAGTATGGCTCAGACAAGCTGCTCAGTTTACAGGAGTTACATGAGGAACAGCACTTTGTGACTTTTAATACCCCATCCAGGGAATTTTTGGTTTTTAAAACTGAATTAAACTCACCACTCTTAATGTGGCCTGTATAAACCAGACATGACAGCACAAGTGAGAGCATCACTCAGTAAGCACTACAGCCTTCCTTCATACCTCCACTTGTGTTTTCCTGAATTTGGGTTGTACACATGTTTCCACCACACTACCCAGCTCTGGAAACCACTCTTCCCAGTCCACATTGGTAAAACACCAAAAGTTTCAACTGGGCTAAAAATCTCTGAAAAAAACCTCCATGCTGTGACTTACCAGCAGCACTGGTAAAGCTGTTCCATCAGGGAAACACCTGACAGAGACTCATGTACCAGTGAACTGTTTCTTGCAGTGTTTAAAATAGTGAACAAGCTGCCAAAACACATTATATTTCCAGAGTAAAACCGTGAGAGAAGATTCTCAAAAATTGAAAAGACTGGCACTATTTCATGATGAAAGATTAAAAATATATGCCAGAATGAAAGAGGCTTTGTTAGCAGTGATACATAGCTCCTTCTTCCAGCTGTAGGTTTATTTTTTTACTTGATTCTTCTAATGCCAAAGCTAGTTTTGAGTGCAGAAGCTATTCTTGCAGCAGCACACAGTAGTTTATAAGCTGTAAGTGGCTGCCAGCACACTGTGTCTGCACGGTGGAATCCAAACCTTTGCTCACAGACGCAGTGCCCTCATGTGACCGCAGCCAGCAAAGGCAAAGGAGAGAGGCAAAACCAGCCCAGGTCTCTGAAACAAACCCTGCCCTCACCCTTCCCATGTGGTAACAGCGGTAACAACCACTGGAAAGAAAGGTGGAAATACACAGTGAAACAGTATTTTAAATCAAGATGGAAGCAGGATGGTGAAAGCAAACAGGCACATCCTGTCAGAACTGAAGAGCAGTTTACTCGCAGTGCTGAGACACAGATATTCTTGGACACAGTAGTATCTTTCATGTAAGATTATCTCATGGGCATCTCACTTGTGATTTATGTTGGCTTGGATAAGCCTCTCTCCCATTCC
This sequence comes from Zosterops lateralis, assembly GCF_965231275.1. Taxonomy (NCBI): domain Eukaryota; kingdom Metazoa; phylum Chordata; class Aves; order Passeriformes; family Zosteropidae; genus Zosterops; species Zosterops lateralis. Next base: position 28,709,240 of record NC_139768.1, read on the forward strand.
CAAAGGCTACTACAGCAATTATCTGCTTGGAAGCTTGATACCAGCAAGGCATTTTAAATGTTTTCACTGTCTTCTAGTGTTGTTAACAGTAGAACAAAAAAGATTAATTTCCCTTGGTTACCAAATCTTTCTGGTAACAGTTTATAACTGATGATGCTTTTTAGGTGAGAGTAAAAAAAATCATGAAACTTTAAACACCATCTTGCTTCATTTTTATAGGAAAGATCCTTCGGGTGAAAAGTGTCATTCTTCACAGTAACAGCCAATAAACCATACTTATTAATGGAATAAGAGATGGAGAAGGTGATGGGAGACTCCCTTATAGGAGAGACTTGTACCAAAAAGACTGACACAGATGGAAAAGAAAGGAACAAACAGAGCCAATTTGAAAAATCAGAAAAATGCTCGCTAAAAATCTGTCATGGACAAGAAAAGTGCAGCAGCTAGCCAGACCTCATGTACAAAAGCAAGAGACAAGACTGGAGGCTAAAGAAGTTGAAGACAAAAAAAAAAATTGGAAAATTGTCTTTTATTATACCCTAAACCAGGCTTAATTCTGTTGCAGTTGATGATACTCCATAACCTTACACAAGTCAGTTAATATTTCAATGCCACATTCAAAATAAAAGTACTACATATAAGAGTGTTCTCCAGGCCCAAATGCTTCTCATGAGAGACAACTCAACAATGACCCTAAGAAATGTTCTAGTACTTTAGGATGGAGCCACTTTATAAATGCACTTACCTTACTGTTTTTTTTAAAGATTGCCAATAAATTATTAAAAGGGAAAGAAGTTGAAGATTAATCAAAGATATTGATCATTAAGGACCATAAGGTCACACCATACCTTAAAACAACCAAATAAAAAAAACCTCAAAACAAAACAGCACCACAGAGATGAAACAAAGTATCAACTGTCTGACTAGGGAAACATAAAATTACTGAGCTTATTTTGTAGCTGTGTCAAAGAGTTTTAATCTAGGAAAATACCCTTAACTGTAGGGCAAAAAAAAGAAAAAAGACAAAGAGCCAAAGAAGTCTGGAAAACCAGTAATTAAAAAAAGATGGACATTTACTGACAGGTATGTAATTTCTTACACCCAAAATCATTGGCATGTTCAGGACTAGAATTCCCTTTTCATTTTGCCTGTAGAAACCCCCTTACAATCCAATAGGTCACTGCCTTCCCTGAAAATAAATCTAAGGTTCTTCCAGTGCAAAAAAAAGGGTCAGCACTACACTAAACCATCTCCAGTAGGAAATAGCTATCAAACTGCAGCCTGGTTATTATTCTGAAAGAGTTTTATATAACATGAATAAAATTTGTGAAGTTCAAATTCTTTCAAAGATGTGTCCTATTTCCAATAATATATGACTTAATTTGAAGAGAATGGAGCCACTTATTTTTGCAGAGGACAGTACTGCAGTTTAGTGCCAAATGAATGAATTCATTTATGCCATTCAGAGGTACAGCTACTCCCCAGCTTACCTTCTGAAAATGGTAGAATTAACACATCAGAAGGAAATGCAGGAACTTCTGCACTTTCTTCTGTTCACTTTTTAACACGTAACAGCTTTCCCTCTTCCAGAAGAGGCTCTTATTTTGCAGAAGTTGTTTATATAAGCCTCTGCAGATCAACATCCAGTCTGTCTCTCAGCATTAGGCAATTTCAAACCCACTATCCCATGTAATCTGCCTGATTTTGTCTAGTGAACTCTGGGCCAGGCTGTGTGAGTCTGCTCAGGAAGAGCAACAAATTCAAAACCTACAGTTCTTGAACAGCATCTTAAGTTTAGGGGTAACACCTGAAAATACAACACCCACGCAACAAAGAAATGTAGTTCCTTAGGACAGGTTTTCATTTATGATGGTGGAAATGAAAGAAATAGGATGTATGTTTATGTGGGTGTTCTTTGGTTTGTTTTGTTGTCGTGAGGCTTCTTGTTTGGTTGGGGGTTTTGTGGTTTTGCTTTGGTGATGGTTTGGGGTTTTTTAAGTAATGAAAAGAGCTATCCAAGAGGGTGGAAGAGCCTTTCTCCCTGGAGTGTAAACTCTAAGTTCCAAGAGTGGCAGATGTGGCCCAAGGGGTTCCTAGACAGCCCCCTGTGGTTCTCCCCTGCTCATGGAGTCTGCAAGCTAGGGCTGTGGGAGTCCATGGAAATTCCACACGCAGAGGATGGGTGAAAACTGTCTGTCAGATTACCCATGACAGCTCTTGCCAGTGACTCACTGAGCAGAGGAAAGCTGGTGCCAACCTCCCCAAACAAATGCTAAATATACTCCAGTAAAGGGGGAAAAAAAGAAGGAAGAGAAAAGCAGAATATAGAAGGGTGCTGAGACAGAATAGGACAGGATGACAGAGAGAGAAAAGAAATAACAATGGAACAGAAATGTTGCTGAAACACACTGGTTACAGACTAAGGAAAAAAAAAGGTACATGTAGTGGAAGGTTATCTTTGGAAAGAACCTCAACAAATTGCAGAGCCCAAATGTCATCCCTGAATGAGGAAGTCATGGATTGCAGTGGTGCAAAGCAGGCTGCTGCTCTGAGATCTGAAATCAGCAGTAATAGCACAGCAGAGACCACCACTGGGAGAGTTCTGGCAAGTGCTTCCTTTATCACCAGCCCCTAGGTCTAAAGCAATCTGTGCACCCTGGTGCAGGTGATTTGAAATTATCGGGAAGAATTTTGCATAATAAACTGTAGAGAGCCAGAAAGTAGAGAAACTGATAATCAGGCTAAGTCCTCAGGAAATAGGAGCTGTCTCTGCAAGGGGACATTGCTCTATTTTTATCTCTTGTCTCTTCTCTGGCCTTAGGGTAAATTGGTACAAGCTGAAGATTTATTGTAATCACCGTGTATTTATTCCAGGAGAGACACAGAGATCTTCAGCTGCTGAAATTCTGAGAGATAGGGCTACCACACAAGCCTTTTTGGTTGGCACAGAAATCTTTTCTTGTATATCTCGATTTAACACATTTTACATATGCAGACCTGCTCTACATACGGCATTCACTTTGGAGAGCTCCCACACAGTTACTTTAAATAACCAAGAAATAGGAAAGTTATTGCCAAACCCTTAAACATATGAGACATACAGAATTACATTAAGAAAAAGGAAAAAAAATGTACAAGGATTATCCCACCAGGGAAGAATATCAGTTACCTTGGTTTTGGAAAGAATAGGGGCACCACGATCCAGCAGCATTTCTACAACCTGTTCGTGGCCACTTCTTGCTCCACAGTGGAGGGGGGTCAGCCCATCCTGTGGGATACAGAGTTATAATTGATTAGTGTCAGACATGCTAAAATCTTGCCCACTTTTGTACAGATCTGTGATGTCCTAGGACGCTCATTAATTCCTGCAAGGTGCTGCTCTTTTGCAAATGAACACTTGAACCTGTTTGCTCAAACCCACAGAGCACATTCTGGCTCTGATTTTCTAAACATGTGAATGTAAATTTTCTAAACATGTGAATGTAAATTTTCTAAACATGTAAATAGAACTTCACACTGATGTTCATGCAATGGGCTTCTTCCAGGCCCTCACTGCACATGCAAGAAAAAGGTGAGACTGCACTTCAGGTATTTTTGCCTGCTTGCCTTGGAGAAAACTGGGTCTCTCATTTGTCAATATGCATCAAAGTCGGTGGATAGCCAGTTAGTCTGAGGGAAAAAAACCCCAACTCCTCAGACTTTTTTATTCCAATGATTTTGACAAGTGTACAGCAGACAAGAAAACCATCTTAATGCCAGGTGATAGAAGTATGTTGGATTCACTTCTGTCTCGTTGTGCAGACTGTGCTTATGTGACCTCCAGCTGAATGACTGGCCTAGAGTCAAGGCATGCTGTCTATGCCTCTTTTAGAATAGTTTGCTTAGTAATAGTCAACATCCTACTGCTTGTTGCAAATAATGTTGTCATAGTTCTCAGAAACTTTGGTTTTCCATTTACAAGTCACAAAGGAAGGGGCTTTTCTCTGGTGTCTTCCACTACTCTTAAAACACATATGTTGTATTGTCTAGAATATTTATGTTGCATCATTTTTTAATAAGGGATTATCTAAAATTCCTTCTCACACACTCCCTTCACACACATGCACTCCCCCTCCATTTCTGTATGGTAGCAAGCATTATTAAGGTACCTCCTTAGTCATACTTTTCATGTGCAATTACAATATTCTTCTTTGGTAATTCCTAAACCACATTCTACTGGAATATCAGCTTAAGCCCTGCAAAGTGTAGAGGGCAGCCAGGGAGAGGGAGGAGGTGGTTCAGAGAGCCTTACATTCTCCTGCTTCTATATTTTTGCCTCCTCCTAATAAATCTCTGAAAGATAACAGGTAGGAATTGTCATGCTAAACTTTTCCTGCTACTCTCATTTAAAACTTGTCTGGTTCTCACTGTGAACCATTCTTGCATTTAAAGTAAGGCATATATGCTGATGAAGAAAATATTTTGGTTCAGACTTAATTCCCTTAACTCAGGGAGTCATTTGTTCCCATAAGATGAATGCAGCTTGGCTCACAATCTTCTTACTGACACCTCTCAAGTCAATTCTATTGTAATTTCTGCTTCCTCCTGCTTTTTCAGCCCACAAGGTGCTGGAAAGTGCATCTTGTTAAAATGGTACTACACAAATTCAAGATGTATTTGTCAAAACATTTAAGTAAAGACAAAGAGAAAAGATACCAAAACCCACAAATCATGCATTTTTCAGCTGAGTTACAAATGTTTTGCCATAGCTTCACAAGTGTTTAAAATTGGCAATGCACATTTCTTATACCAGTAGTTTCCACAGGTGAGGGCATATAATGTACTGAGCAGACACAAACATTTGATATAAAAGTATCACCTATAATAAAAGAAAACTTGCATGGGAAGGAAAACCAAACCCAGCAAGGTTAGGTTACTACAGACCTGTAGGCAAGAGTTGAAAATCATCACATACATTAGATTGTCCACTCTTTTTACCTCCTGTAATTATCACATTCTGCAGGCACATCAAAGACAGGTACTCAAGGAGATCAGGCACCAAAGTTAGAGACCATTTTTCAGATTTAATACCTCCCCAAGTCATTTCACCAACATCCCATGGTTAGTATATACCGTGCCCACAGAGAACAAGACACATTGGATCATCTTCCTGTATCAGTCTAGACCCTTCCAGTGCCCCCAGAGCCCCACCTCTCTGTGGGTATTTCTGGCTGACAAGGTTTCTGTGGCCCAGGAGGAGCAGGCAGTCATGCTTGGCCAGCTGGACCTCATTCTGGGCCACACAGCAGTCACTACCACCAGACCCATCACGTGTGACACGGCATGACAATGCATGTGTGTGCTTTGGGGACAGCTGATTTATAGCTATTGTTCATATGATGTCAGGTCTCCCATTGCAAAGAGCAAATACACTCCAAGACAGATAATTTAGCTGCACAGATTATCATTGTTTTGTTTTTTTTTTTCAAAAGACACCATTCACTGATTTAGTTAATTGCTACATGACACTCAGAGCAGGTAAAGAAATGTGCAGATCTGAAATCCAGATGACAAAGACTTCTTTTTTAAAAAGAGATTCTGAGATTAAAACAGACTGTTCTGAGCTCAGCAAGATTTCACTGACTTTGTCAGGAGATTTTCTAGTTGCTTATTTACTGTTCACATAGACTATACTATGTGAAGCATAAAACATGTATTAGGAAGCAAACTTGCCTTAATATGATAGTCTGCAATGGCTCAGAAAAACCATTACAAACGATTATGACAATAATCTGCAGATTAAGGACTCTGTAAGTATGCACTGACATGATAAATCATATCATCTGTATTATCTATCCCTCCAGAGAGCCTGAGAGCAGCTTCAGCAAAGCCAAGAGGACAATAGGAGGAGTTATGATTAGGTACAAGCTTCTATTAGCACTGCACACCCATCTCTGGGGCTGCTGCCTGCTTTAGCTTTTATTTCAAACACACACACACAAATGAGTGTGTTTGAAATAAAGCATTGTTTCTGGTCCCTGTTGACACTCAGATACCTGTGTAGCCTCCCGATCTTGTTACACAGGAGTCAAAACTGTCCTGACGCTGAGCCTTCCTGCTGCACTGTTTCCTCAGCACCACACGTGGCTTTAAGGGATCCCTGAGCAGTGTGGGGTCAGCACAGAGCAGCCTCCTCGTGCTCCTCAGCAACCTCCTCCCTGTCACTGCTCACCCAGGATTCCCCTTGCACCGTGACATCCTCTGGGCTGTCTCCCAAAGCCACAGCAGCCTCAGTACCACAGCTCTCACATCAGTGAGCATCAGCTTCTAACCCAGTCAAAGAGCCATGAAACCAAGCACAATACCCAGGAAAAACTTAAATGTGATGTAAATATTCAGCAAGAGCTTGTCAGAGTATGAGCCAGCTCCCAGAGCCTGTCCACAGCCTTGGCAGGAGCACCAGGCACTCCTGTCCCCTGAGCCAGAGGTGACAGCACACATTCCCAGGGGAGCAATTACTGCTGCCTCCAGGGTTTATCCTGCCCTCAGTGACTCTCCATGCACACACAGCCTGGCAGGGCTCTATCCCACAGCCCCTCCATGCTCCAGCTCCCCTGAATTCTTCCCTCCATTGGCACTATTGCAAACTGCCCCTCTGGGCAACAGGGCAACAAACAAGGTTTGCTCTCCCTGCACATGCAAAGCACATTCAGAGTGCCAAGGCAGTGCTATTGTAGTTACTTCACATCTTAATACATGTGGGTTTTTCTGGAGCAGCTTATGCATGATCTGATGCATCTTCAAAGAGCATATCCCACATGTTTTCATGCAGATATGAGTGCTGGGCCTGTTATTTAGCTGTAAAAGCAGTAGAATGAAGATTATAAACACTTACGGTTAATCCAGGCTAAAACTTGCTTGCTGCCTGCTTCAGACACAAATTCACTTTGGCATACACAGTATTAGACAGCCAAAGCAAATCAAGCTAATTTAATCAACCTCTCTAATTAAATTTTACTTTTTAAAGTCTTTTCTGGAAGACAGAAAAAACATAATTAGGGCAACATTCAGTAAACATGTTACATCAGGCATTAACAGGCCTTTGCCCAGAATCTTAGCTAAAAACCAGAATCATTAAAGCTGCCCTGGCAGCACATAGTTCTTGAGGGGTCCCCTTAAGAATTCAGTACCCAACCTCAAATACCAGCTGCTAGATATCTCACACAAAAAACAAAGACAACAGAGGGAAGATGAACAGCTGGTTAAAATAAACAATGCAACATAGCGTGAAGTAAAATGGAAAAAAAAAAAAAGGCATGTCTGAGTCTCAAAATATTTTAACATAATTTTCGGGATGTGCCTCACAACTCCCAGCTACAGTGAGGAGGTGTGTAAGAGTGAAATGGTGCTCATCAAATCCCAGTCCTAATGAATCCAGAGAAAGTGGGAGCTCCTGGATTGCTTTTACAATGATTTAAACAGGATAAGGACTTAGCCCTTCATGTTAACCTTTTGTGCAGTACTTCAGCACTACAGTTTCCTGGACCATCTGTCAGCAGCAAACACATGCTCATGTAAATGACTAAGGAAAAGAAATCATTACCTCAACTTACTTATTACTCAGGAAAGGCTTTATGTTAATATATCTATAAAATGGTTATTTTTGTAAACAATAAAAATAATGATTATGTGGAGAGTATTCCAATATCCCATACAGAGAATGGATTGCAGGAACAGACCGCAAAATGCCACCTAAATAGCTAAATCTGTCCCATCTAAGAGTCAGAGTAGGAAATCCTGGCTCTGTTAGTGTTTGATCAACAACACAAAACTATATGTTCTACATTCTGCAAAGGTGAAATACAGACACAAAACAGGAGAAACAAAGGCCTAAGAATTTTTTCGCCCTGAGCAATAGAAACCGTAAATTTCAAGATTTTTTTTTTTTGTCCTTTCATAAGGGTACAGAACCTTTTTGCCATTTACCTTTCAGGAGATATTTTATCTTCCATAATCAGTCTTTGAATTAAATAATATCATAATGTCCAAGACAAAAAGTTATTCTAACAGAAAAAGAAAAAAAAATCTGCTGATCTCTTACATACAAAAATTCTGTTCATCTCTTTAAAAAAAAACAGGAAAAAAAGAAGTAGCTCTCATATTTATAAATATGGTACTAGGACACTCACTTATTTTCACATGCAAATCCCACCTGTTATCAAGCTGTGTGTACATTCAGCACCTGCCCCTCACAGAGCACACAAGGCTGGGCTCTGCCTGAGCATCCAGCTGATAAGCAGGACTTGACACACGTATTAGAAAAGACAGCCCCAGCTGCTTTTTGCCTTTCAGTGCATTCAGCAGTGGTGATGCTGTTCTAAAGGATATGACCAGAGCCTTTGTCATCCTGTATTTTTGTAGGGCCATTCTATATCTGGGGTATTGAAAACAAAAATAGTGCTAAAAAAAAAAAGAAAAAAAATAATAAAAAAAGAAAAAAAAAAAAAAAAAAGAAAAAAAAGAAAAAAAAAAGAAATAGCTTCAAAGTTGACATATCTTAATTGTTCAGCCTTGTAAAACAACATTGGGTCAGGCTGGAACAACAGGAGAGCTTTAGCAAGAACATGTGTTGTGCCAGCTCAGAGCAATTAATCTTTGCTGCTGAATATGAGAACCAGGCAGGCACTCCTCAAACAATGCCCTTTTTTCACCCAGCACCACATTCCTGTCAGCCTTCTCTTGCTTTTGGTACTGATTTCTGAACTGGTGTGATAAAGGCTGCGTGGTGGCCAGAGTGTTTTGAGCCCCACGAAGATGTATGAAGCTCTGAGGGCTGGCCTGCAACTCCTCAGAAATGGCTTAAGAATATTTGTGAGATGACTCTTCAGGTGTGTTCTGTAAAGCAAAGGTTTTAATAAAAGAGAAAATAACAAATGATACAAAAAACCCAAAACAACCAGAAGCCATGCACGGGGCAGAGAAATCTCTAGCACCTGGTAAGACACCCCAAAAAGCACTGAGAAACTCTGAGCTTGTTGTTAAGTATACAACAATCAAGGAGGGATAATCTGGCTTGCTGCCCAACAGGAACAGCCACAGCTTTTGAGACACAGTCTAAAAATCCAATAGGTGCCCCTGTGCTGGCACTGAGCCAACCACAGCAAGGAGGGCACAGAACTTTCTAACCCATCTTCCTTAACTGTTCAGAAGTAAGCTGAAACTCTTTTCCTTATATGCTTGGGTGTGGAAATTACAATTTTCATCAGTGCCCACCACTATGTGAGGATCCGGGAGCCTCCTTGGCAGCGACACCCCGAGCACAGCCCGCAAAGCCACCAGGATGGGGCAGGGCACACAGCTCCTCTCCCTCCCTGCCTGCCAAGAAACCATGCCTCTGGTATGTGCAATCTTGAGTGACACACCTACAGCACGAGCAGGAAAAATTATGCAAACCCCTTCTGACTTCTGGAGAGGATGGGTGTCTGGGGAAACAGGCAGTGTCTGGGGGAAGCCAGAAAAAACAAACCGCTGCTCCGTGAACCACAGTCATCACTGCCTTTTGCCTCACTGGGAAGCTGTGCCAGACTCAGGAGCTGTTAATGCTTCTGCCCTCTTCCTAGATCCTGTTTCCGTCCCAGCCTGTATTTTTAGTTACATAAATTATCCCAGTGTCTGACCTCAGAGCTTGTGATATAGGAAATGAAGCAGAGCACGAATTTTCCTGACTAAAAGAACTAACTCGACTCCAACTATTTTTAAAGTACTGGTCCCTAATGATTTAGACTGCAGTGGGCCATACAAATACTTGCAGAAGGAAACAACTAATCCCCCACCAAGACGCTTTCTCCCTGCTCTGAACAAATGCACATCTGTTACACCATCACTCCACCACAAGGCAGAATCACAGCCCCTCAGCCTGGTACCCCTATGTAGCAGAAAGGAGACTGGAATTTCAGTTCAGAAACTATCCCCACTTTCCACATTACCCATGAAAAGCCATCTCTTCCATGTTGCCCAACTAGAAAAAAAACTGAAACATTTTAGAAATAGAAACATTTAGAAATAAATCATCAGCTACTAAAGGTAAAATAGAAGCAATAAGGAAAAAACACGTGGAGAGAACGAAGAGATGACAAAATAGATTGACCCAGTTTCTGAATCTGACAGAGAAAAAACCACACAAATGTGCCTAACAAGCACTGCAGGAAACCTCAGAGAATACAGAAACCAAACAAAAACCTGTGAATACAGGAAGAACTGTAGAAAAACTATTCTTAGATTATTCATTTCTTTTGTTTAGATTGATTCTGAAAGGTAGAGCTTATACAGACTAATTCAAATGGAAAAGGTAGAGGGATAAATTAATATTTCAAGAAAATTTGTAATTGTCAAAAAGTTACTGGGACAGCACTTGAGAGTTTTCTTGTGCACACAGGAGTATGTTGCAAAGACTGCCCTGACAGCCCACAGCACCACTAGTTCCAGGTTTACTTCCAAACATTTTAACTTTTTCCTTTTTTAATTTTTTTTTCCCTGCTGCTGTGTAAGTGAATAAAGTATCCCTGGTTTGGCTGGGTTTTAACTACAGCAATTAGACATAACCATATGCATTGATTTTCTAAGTCACTCAGGGTACTGAGTTGTGTGTCAGCCTGATGGAAACCATCCCTCTGCCCAACACATGGGCTTTCAAACCCCAGCCAGCAGCCAAGCTCCCCTTACACAGAGCCTGAGCTGCAGGAGGCTCATCATTCTGAAACATCTGACCAAACTTTTCATCTTTCAGCATGCTCCTGTACATTCCCCTCTACTTCCAAGCAGATAAAAGGAACTCCCAACTAAACACTGGAAAGGGAACATGGAAAATGGCTGGCTCTGAGCTTTGCCATCCTTGCTGTTTTACACACTGCTGTAAGAGATGTAAAATGTTAGCATCCTACTGCAATCATTTCATAAAAAATAAATGCAGTGCAGCTGTATTAGCCTGCCAGGAAGATGAATGATTTAAACACACAGGTCAGAGGCAATAATTCCACACAGTCACTCACAGCACTCACACTTGAGCTTACCCTTGTTTTGGCATCAATTTTAGCTCCTCGATCAAGTAGGAGTTTGACCATATTTGCATTTCCCCTTTTTGATGCAACATGCAATGGTGTAATATCATTCTGTGGAAGAAAAAAACATGAAAATAAATATGCATATGTGTGTCTTTTGTGAATTCCATTTTTGGTTTGCTCACAGAATGAATTATGCCAAATTTGCTAAAGCATAACACAGTTTGTTTCCCTGGGAGCATGAAAGCAAAGGGAAGCTGCATTCAACTACACGTGTGAATTACTGGCCTGATATCCCAACACACATGGTGAAGACAAAAATCAAATTGTTTTTAGAGTTATGACATGATTGTGCCTCAGCTCACAACTTTTGCTTAAGGGTTGAACTTATGTAATTTTACTGAATCCTAGGAATTTAATCCAGCTGTGGTTGTTTATGAGTCTGTAGTGATAAGGATTCATACCTCAACTTCACCGGTCTTGTAGGAGCCACAGAAAAACTAATAGAACCATTATATCTGTAGATCTCATTCAAAAATTATGAGAGGCCAATGTTACTTATTTCTGAACATCATCAGCAAACTCTGAGAGCCTGGCAAGCACCTTCATTTGAATTCCAGCATTAATTTTGCTCAATTTTCTCCCCTAATGGGTGTAACACCGTGCTTGAAGTGGGGCTGCAGAGAGGTGTGTGTGCCTCCCTGAGCAGTGCCTGGCAGGCTGGCACAGGCAGGGATGCTGCACATCGAGGACAGTTACATAACCAACACACAGGCACTTCTTTAACAAGATGCAGCCAGGACGTCTCTTCATGCTCTGATGAATCCTTTATCTCGTGGCGTATGAAGGCCACATCCTGTATGTATTTGATCATATGGAGCCAAGTAAAAATAAAGGGATCCAAACAGAGCACGCAGCTTGTGTGTGCAGACAAACAGAACTGCAGAGGATGTGTTCCTGTGAGTTGAGGGGCAGCACAAACATCTGGATGTGTTAAACCAGCAGCCCTGGGACCGAGAGAAAGCAGCACATGCAGAGTGTGTGTGCTGTGGCTGACTGAACCAGAGAGGCACCCTGAGCAGCTGGGGAGGGGTACCACTGCCTGACCTGGCTAACAGAGCATCCAGCAGGTGAGTGGAGGGATAGAGAACCAGTACTGAGAAAAGATCCCCTCTCAGATGTGACAAGCTGACTCACAGCCTAATCATAACAAAATACCTCATGCAGTTGCTACATTTTCATTTACACAAAATTTCACTATGAAGCAAACTCACAGCTATTAGAAAGTACTAATTAATATTATCACAGAGCTAAAATACATGTTAGCAAGGTTAAATGACAGAGATTCTTTCTACAATATTCATGATCATTAGAGTATCAAAGTGATGACTGTGCTAGAGTAGCTTCTCATTACTTTAAAAAGCAAAGTAAAGCAAGAAGATGCTTAGCACATTAAACAGAAAGTGCAGCATGTCTAGTTGATTCAGGGAGGTAAAACTATGTGATCACACACATTTTTTGTGAGTTGGTTTTGAAAAAAAGAGTCAATTCTATTTGACTGGGAGTTGACACTGGATATAATATGAGGTCACTGCATTTTTGTAGCAGTCGTAAAGAGGACAGAAAAAAAGGGAGAAAAACAATTATGTGGAGATACTTTCTGCTTTTTCTCTATTCCCAGGAGGAAAGATGTTACTGAGGTCAGAGGGGGAGAGAGATGAAATCTACTTTCCTGAGAAAAAAAAAGGTAAAGGAAATAACTTTTGTGTCTTCAAGTAAAGAGTACTGCAGGTAATTTAGATTAAAGAAACACCTTTTTTCTACTTGCTGATGTTAAGGGGTAAAGAGGTTAACTCAGCCTGATAGACCCTAGTGCTCTGCTAATACATCAAAATAATTTAGTACTAATAATTTACTGCCTCATACACAGACAAGAAGAAAAGCATTTTCCGAGCATCAAGAAAGAAAAGGAGGAGGAAGGGACAGCATTACCAAAGGCAGAACAAATACATATTAGATGTCTGGTTCTCACTCATCTCAACACTAAGCTGAATCTAGTGCAGCACAGGGGAGGGCATAACCACATGAGAATGTGCATTTTGGATCTAATTTTTAGCCAGTCCAAGCTCCTGCTGCCATAAATGTTGATTCTAGAATAGATGGATGAGTGCTGGCAAATACACAGCTCAAAACTAAAAGAGATGACTTCCGCTTGGCAGTTAAGGGTTGGGTCACACTGTTTGCTTGTAACAGGGGAAAAAATTAAAAATATCCACTTTCATGTTCAAAACCAAGTCCTGTTCAAATGACATTCATATTTCTGGATTGCTACCAGAACTATTAGGTCAGCATATTTCTCTCCCAGCTTCTGACAGGGGCGAGCATCCCGGCTGGAAATGTGGGAAAATTCTCCAGCACCAAACACGGACTGAGCTTTGAGAGCTTTGTGATCACCTGTGTTTACAAAAACATATAAATTTCATGTCTTTAACATCTTGAAACCTGATGAATTTTTGGTTGAAAATACGCAGCAAGTTCACATCACAAAGAGATGGATGCAGAAAGGATGTGATCACTCCAGAAAAATTTTGTGAGGAAAACCAATTCCACACAGCTTCCCTGAAATAATTAATGGAGCAGGAGAAATCAAGCAAATTACCAGTGAAATATCTGTCCTTATGGATGACCAAAGAGCTTCTCTTTCCTAGGAAAGAGCACTCATTCTCTTGGAAGGGGTCTGCAGTTTTTGTTGTACTTACTGACCTGATCAGACAGTTCATAAAAAAAATAAGAAACAAAGGATTTGAAACATTTTTAACCTTTTTCATTCTTAACATCTAAGGAAAACACTGTGAGGAAAAGAAGGGGAAAAGAGGCATGGGCAAGTCTCTATTCAGAATTTAATTTTGCTGTTTAGCTATTTAAGCTTTTACTGGTAGCAAAGAATGTGAAGTAGTAATTCAGCTGGCTGAGAGTTCTGACTCCAAACAGATGAAGAGGTGCATTATGTGAATGCTTGAATAATTGCTTGAAATGATGTTCAGGCTAAGAAACTTGTCTTTGGTCAATACTGTGTTGTACCAAGTCTTAAAGAATCACAGCCAGAAGTTTCATATGTATGGTCCTTCCTCATCTCACAATTAAGAACATGAACTGAGAAATGAAAAAACCTCAGATAACACCGTCATTGATTTTTCTGACGACAAAACATAAAGCAAGGACTTCAAAATGGAGTTATTTGTACTTGTCATGAGAAACAAGAGACAAAAAAAGCTTCATAATATGCGCAACTTTGGTGTTGTTTATTAACACTAAAACTGTGGTATCAGCAAACAAAATAGCCACCAAATGTAAGGTTCTGAATTCTTCAGTGTATCAACAGCATCTGCTGTCTTTTCAGTCTATTTTTATCTGTTTGATCTTCTATAAATTTCTCCCTTTGTTCTTAAGATAGAATAGTAAATCAAGAAATTTTTGAAGATGTTTTCTCGCAGTAATAAAGATGAAATGTCTTCCAAAAGTTGCCATTAAAAGATGTGGTTCAGATCTAGAATTCCTGCTGAAGTGCTGCTTGCCCTTGCTGTTGAAATACCCAATGCTGGTTAGTGTCTCAGGTAGACCCCTTGACACTGAGGTCAACTTTGTGAGTTAATAAATTCTACAGGGAATATGAAGCATAACTTGTGAGAACAGCAAGCTAAAACAATGCCAAAAATGCTCATAGTATTATCAACTAGAACACAGCCTTTCCTCCCCTTCTTGGCAGATCTCCTGGGGCACAGGACTTGAAGTACTCTGAGACCACACAGAGCTCAAAGTGCCATCGATCAGGTGCAAGCAACCTTTTTTACACTTCACAGCACTGTGGATGGTGGTTTTCCCTTTGTCCCCATCCAGTGCCTGCTGCAGCCCACCACCCCCTCACACAGGGCTCGTGCCTTCCTCCAGAGCCACAAAACATCCATAAATATGGTGGGTGAGGAGCGACCTGCTTTTACAATCAGTGGCCTTAGCATGTGCCTCATCAGAGGGAACACTAATCCTTTCCAGCTGCAGCTCTCTATCTATAGCTTCACAAGAAAACTCAAAAAACTTTTGAGTTATCTTGTGCTGAGAAACGAGCCACCTCACATTTCCCAGCTGAAATGAGATCAGCTGCCCTCTGACACAGGGCATTATCCATCACAGCTCACCACAGCAAGTCAGAATTGCTCCTTTCCACTACAAATTAGCAACACAAATGGATAGGAAGTCAAGGAAGAAAACAGGGTTAAAAACTGTCAGTGTGCAAAGTAGATCTTATATGGTTACATTTTAATGCCTTTAGAAAACCAGGAACTCCCCCTGGGTCTCTGGTGTGCTCTGCTGTCCTACGAGACTGCATCTTTCTCCTATCAAAGCTGGAGTCTTACAAGCATAAGGATGCTAATAATAACTAAGAAAAGCAAATGTTTGCAGTTACAGCTTCATATTGGGCTCTGAAATGCACCTTTAATGGAAGGCATAAAACAAAGGGAAAACCTTTCCCAATCATGTGCTGCACTGATTGAAATGCTGACTGAGCAGCTGATCACACCAGGACTGTGAAGATTCATTGCCAGTCACATGGACTTGGTACTTCATCTTGCTGCCAATGAGAGAACTCACCTCCACCTCTGAGCTCTTCTCCCAGCCTCTCAGTGGAGTGCAATTTTAATCAGAAAAATTACACTTATCTGATTTCAAATTTCACCTCCTTGATTTAAAACAAACCAGAACAGTTTCTTACCAAAATGTTCAGATTAACTTGAAATTTAGTGAGATAGTTCATCTCTATCCTCAACTGAGAGCAAACTTTAGGAAGAGCTTAATAGTGACACAGAATGTGTGAGTAAGACAAAAGCTAAAAACAGCCAGACTGCTATAACAGAAATTTCTTATACAGTCTGGAAAATCCCTCCAGCACTAGGAGTTTTTAAGGAAAGAGCATAATGGTGGTTTTTGCATAGTGGAATTGTCAGCAGCATCACTTGCATTGCTTTTACCACTATTATCAGATTCTGGAAGTATGGGAAGATTGTGGTGTGCATTTGAAGGTTCTCACATGCAACTATGCACCAACACCAACATGTTGTATGTTAAAACACTCAGTATTCTCCCCTGTGTTTTTCTGCAATTCAGAACTGGAGCTATAAGACAGCAGAATTCCTGCAGAGAAAAGTCTTATATTCTAGTAGCTGTTCCTGAGGTCACTGAGGCTTGTATAGATGCTTCAGAAACTAAAGATAAAAATGCACAATCAGATGCTTTCCAGGAAACCCTCAACAGTGCACCATTTTCCAGCTTTTTTCCTTCTTTCCTTAATGGTAGTTGGTCTTATATTGTGCTATTTTAGCTCTTGTGTGCTTTAATATACTTAACTTTCTTCAGGGTTGAGATGTATAAAATGAATCCTGGAAGAAAAGAAGGAAGACTATGGAAAGGGGCTCTTATGGCAAACAACCACTGGGGAAACAAAAATGTTTTTCTCTTATGCTACTGTCACTTAGATATTGCCTGCTCTTTCTGATGGGCTAATGGTGTTCTGCTTCTCAGCCTCAGGGTCATCATTAATGCATGCTGTCCTCACACCACCCTCAAAATCATCCAATCCTTTCCTAACCTTCCAGTAAGCAAACTTTTTGCAGGCAGAGCCCTCTCCCAGTGGAGCTGAACTATCCTCTAGGATAAGGAGTGCTGTGTATCAGGAAGGCTTTTCCCAGAGCTGGATGCAGTTTTATGGCACAGTGACAAGCTCCTGTTTGCTTAGGCAAAAGAGAGAGGGAGAGGTCATCTTCACAGAGAGGATTCCCTGGCTACCTCCATCTTCTGACTTGCTCAAGTACAGAGTGGATGTGGAGGTCACACAGGTTTCTTTCAGCTGTTGCTCTGGAGGCTGCAGAGAATTTCATCCTTCCTTCCTTTCTAACCACTGTTTTCCTCAGAGACAGGTGGAGCTTCAAAGGCACTTCCTTCCCTAAACAGATCTTTCCACTGGAAGACCATCTCAGACAGAAGAATGTTATCTGAAGACTGTGTAAACCCCCAAAAGATAACTTTTACCTAAATAAAATTCCCAGTTTATTCAAATAACCTTCAAAATCATTAAAACTCTAGGTAAGACATCTGACAGAGAGTATGATTTAAAGGCACAAGTGGCTGATAAACGGTAGTTTTAAAATGACAGGATTTTGTTTTTCCTGTTGAAAAAAATTGATAAACTAGATTCACTTAAAGGTATCTGGCTACCTTTCAGCTTGTAACTAGGAGTCATCACACCTCTCCAATGTCAAGTGGCACTGTCAGCTAAGAGAATGGTGCCTGGAGCTGTTGCAATCCTTCAAAGCCCAAGTGGTGGCTGCTTTAAAGTGTTAATTTGGCTAAGAAAGGAGGTCGACTTTACCCTCAGTTACCCTTTATTCTCCTCCTCCACTTCTTTAGTTTCTGTGTGATTGTCTCCCAGCTAAGCAAGAGGGAAATATGGTGATGCAATGAAGTATTTGAAGTATTTTGGAGAATCTGGACACATGATAATGTACTACAGAAAAAGGATGATGAGTAGTCATAAAATGCCTGTTACTCTACAATGCATACCCTGCCAGTAACTGTGACAGGTTTTCTGTTGAGTTTGAGCCCAAGAAGTCAAGCAATTTGGAATGATTGTTTTTCCTTCGTTACAAAATGGCAGACATCCAGCTGAATAAGGAGATTTTGTTACAGTTGGAAAGAGGTTAGGAGGGCTCCCAAAGCTGCCTCCTTGTTTACAGGTGGAATAAAGCTGATTTACTGGAGTTATTTCCATCCATCCCAATGGGGAGTTTGCTGTGCCACCTTCCCTGCACTTGCAGCAAGGCCAGAGAAGAAAGCCCTGACACAGAAGTGCTAATACAGCTCGAGGGAAGAGCTGACATGACATCACTCACTCGGCTGCAGGAGTGCAAACCTGTGAAAGCAGGTACATTTCCAACCCTCCAGCCTTTACAGTCAGCAGGTACCCAGGCTGGCAGGCACTGTGACACCTGTAAGAGCCCCTGGAGCTGTGCCTGTCTCCTTGCTGCAGTGAGAGAAGGGACCAAGGGAATATGTGACAGCTGAGAGGCAGGCAGGTGTGTGCCGGTGGGGCTGAGGCATCAGCTGCTGCTGAACATCACTGGGGACATCATCTACTCACAGCACAGCACCACTGCTCACCTCCTGCCCACACACTGAGAGCCATCAGCAAACTCATCTCTTTCCTTGCCTTCCCTGCTGGAACCGCTTCCTTCCCTCAGGCCTCTTGGAAACAAACTGAAAACAGCAGCTGAGGAGATCTCCTTTGCCACAGGTCTGCCCTCCTTTTTCTTACATCCTTTCACCACACTTGCCCTTGGCCTTAGAGCTCTGCCTTCATCCTACACATTTATTCACATTCCTTCACCTTTCCCCACCCTGATGACACTGATGGTGGCAGATGGCTACTTCTCCTGCCCTCACACATTCGTCTTCACATTACCCTTTTCACACAAGCTTCTTTTGTTACCATAATCCTCTTGTTCAAACTTCTCCCCAGAACTCATACTTTCCCGAAGAGTTTGAACACAAATTGAGAGATAGACAAGTACAATTACTTTGTATTAATTTAACAAGAACAAAGGAAAAATGCACCAAGTTTATTTGACACCCCATCTTAAAAGTTTGCTCTTTGCACTTCTGAGAGCTACAGTACATATGGTAATATTTTATTTGGGTTACAGCCCTTCCATATCATTGCTCATCTCACATTGTCAGCAACTCAAATAAGAGCCTTTCCTGCAGAGGGAAGACTCAAAACTGTGGACAGAGTTTACAGAAATTAAAGCAACAGGCAATGAGGTGTCAATGAGCAGCTTCACCTGTGGGTCGTTTTCAGTACCTGTTTTGCAAATTTAGGTAATCAAGGATCAAGCCAGGGCTCCCCTACTTGGTGCTGATAATTGCATGTGCTCTGTTAGCCTGCAAATCCACTGCTCTGCCAGAACCTAACCCATCCTTCTGTGCAGCTCTTTCTTGCCCCGCAGCCTGATAAGCACTAAAGAACAAAATTCAACTCCGTATTACTGTTATTTATGCTGCAATTCTTTCTGTCACAACAACTTTATCTAGAGTTGCAACTGCCACTGAGTGGAGATGAGCTCTCTCTCTCTCTCTGGATGCCCCACCCTGTATCACAAGCACAAACAAGAGCTCAGTGCTCCCTGAGTCACAGCCTCAGCCCACTGCTCCTTCAGGGTGATGTCACTGCATCCGCACTTCCCCTGCCATCCCAGAACTCCCAGAACATCCCTCTGATGATTACAACTAATGGAGGCACAATTTAAAATGTCCAGATTTTGAAGAGGAGGCAAGAATGGCCTTATTACTCTGGATGTGCTCTCCACAAATACCCTTAATCCAAAAGAGAGCTGCTGAAGCCTAAGACTTACTATTTTATTAAAACAAGCATAGGCAGATGGTATTTAGTGCACTGGTACTAAATGCTGCTAATTGCTGATGTAGTAGCATTGCTAATCCCTAATCTTGTTTCTGAGTGGGAAAGAGTTGACCCAAGACCCCATTTGTCTTCTTTGCTTCTGTGATTAGGGCTTATCAAATACGCAATGCCAAAGCTTAGGATGGTATGAAATGCCTTAATGCTCTAATTGGGTCACATAAAGGACTTGGAAATCAGAGGTCAATGTTATCAGTGAAAGCAAAGCAATGGGTTTGCAATGTTTGTCATGAAAACTTAAAACTTTACTGCATGTAAATATGTGCCTTAACTACAGAAGCATTCAAGTTTTTAGCTGTACAAACTATCTAAACTAGAATATTGCAAATTCACTTTTCCCTTTGGGCAAATGCTCTAAGCAGTATGGTAGTACTTTTCCTTTTGCAAAAGTAATGAACGTAACACATGATCAAAATTTCAGGAAAGGAGCTGCTGGATTATCCCTGTGACATAATTCCCCTTAAAAATGTAATCTTGAATTTACTTTTTTTTTTTTTTTTTTAAGTTTTTCTAATTTAATTCAAAGATAGTTCCAAAATCTCATTAGTTATATTTAATATTCATTATTAAGTAATTATTAATTAAATAACATTAATTACTAAGATTTATTAGGAAATATCTAAATTTCTAGACAACATTTATTCATGGCCAGTTTATGACTATTTACTTGTACATCAGCATCTGCCTTCACTTTGAATGCCTCTTGTTCCCTTGATTATATCTCCCTATTGTCCTGGATCACTCCCACATCTCTTCCCTGGCTTTGTTTTGGTGAGGTTTGGTGAGCCAAAAGCCCCAGTTATTTATTTGGTCTCATTCCTGTCACCACCATCTTTCCTCACTCTTCATATTGATCCCTATCCTTCGTGCTGTATCCCTATCCATAAATGTTTGGGGTTTTCCCCTGCTCTTCCAACTCCAACTTCCCTCTATTGTTTTCTGCTTATATTATGGACTCCACTTCTAGGTCTCATTTCATTTCCTACTCATCCATTCTCTCAGATTTTCTTTATGAATCACCTGGCTCTCCTGCATGCAGTGAAAGCACAGATGCCTCATTCACTATCACACCTGATGCTCACTGGAAGCAACTGCATGGTGAGGAGAAATCGGCAGGGACACATCACTCCTGCCATATGTTACAGCTACAGGTGGAAGCATTTGTGCCACTGGATCCCAGCCTACCTTCTGCAAGGCTGGAACCCTGAAAACAGCAGCTCCTTTTGACAAAAACAGAAGTTTTGGGAGGCAAGGTCTCAAGCTCAGGTTGGGTTCAGCAGCCCAGGGAAAGCCCCTTTCCAGCAGATGGTGGCAGAGCCAGCTCAGCCAGGTGGGGCCCCTTGGCTGGTGAGAGTGATGTGCCCCTCACCCCTCTGTGCAAAAGGTGTTGCCACATGGTGACAAAGCAAATTTAACATAAGTGACTCCACACTTACCCTTGCAGTGAAGTCCACGGCAGCACCCCGATTTAACAGCAACGTGGCTACATTTATATTCCCATAGTGAGCAGCTATGTGCAGGGGAGTGAACCCACTCTGCAAAAAAACAAAACAAAACACAACCAATAGATACTTTAAAAAAACCACATCGCACTAGTACTCCACAATTCGTGGCACATCACTGACAAAAGCTAGTAATAGGAGCCTGCTGCAAGTCACCACTCCAATTCTGTACTAGTTTTCACTCATTGATGTTTATTTATAGCATCTCAGAGAATCTAAATAAAATCACATTGCTATGCAGGAGGGAAAAAAAATTAACATAATTATTCTAGAAGAAAAGAAGTTGAATAAAACTTTCAGTTATTCCAGGAAAACAGCAGCAAAACATTTGAGCATTAAAGCAATGATCTGAATTTTATAAGAAATTAGCTTCTAACTAGAAAAATACAGTTATTGGTATTCTGTCAATCCTGCAAATGAAATCTCTTAGAGATTCTTTGCAGAAGTTCAAATACAAGTCATTTAATGACATTTTCTAACTGATTTGTATAAATTCAAAGCAGATGCAAATGAAAATAACATCAAAGACTGTTTTAAATTATTAATATGGTTTTGTTTTTTTTTCCAAGGGCTAGCACCATAAAGATCACTCTCCCACTGTGGGCAATCACACTGGGTTATGTTCAGACAGCACGAATTACCACCCTAATTAAAAGATGTCTTACTGATAAAATTACTTCAGCAACTGATTTTCACATTTAAGTAGTTTTACTTCCTTTAAAAATAATGCTAAAACATGCAGCAATTCCATCAGTCCTGCAAAGTATGAAACCTTATGGGAACTAGATGCATTTCTAAATTGTTAGCAAGCCATGCTAGCTGCCACTGCCTTGCTTTGGGAGTTTTGCATCTGTAAAACCGCCCTCAGATCATTCTATTTGCTGACACCATCAAGGTAAGTGTCATGCAGAAGCCTAGAATCAGACCTGGATGCACAACATGACAGGGTTGTCTGCAGCTCTTAAAACATCTGATAAACACATGCTCCATGAGAGTCCCTGGAAGCTCCATCTCACGTAATACGGCCCTTTTATTATGGCAGGCAGTTCCCAAGAATGCTTCACTCTTACTTTTAAACCCTAGTTTCAGCTGCAGAAAGCCCTGGTCTCTAAACTACAGTCTTCTCTAGCACATGCTACTTCATTTCATCTAAAGCAGGTGTCTATCCTATAATATGCAATGCAGACAGGAGGGAGAAATGATGCAGCAGCACTAAGTCATGGAGGAGTGATGATGCATATATATATTTATATATACCTCTGTTGTTCTATTCACCATCATCTAGGTTAACACATTTGGAAAGCAAAGAGGGGGAAAAAATGAACGGTTAGTCCACCACCGGTGACATGGATGCGGAAAGCTTCATGATGGCTGTGTGGCACGGCAGCTGGGATGGCAGCACGCCCAGCACACACGGGAAGCTCCACAGGTTGGAAGCCGAACGAGCGAGTACTTTGAGTGCTTAATTGTTACATGTTTACCAAAGTTCTCCAAGCAGCAATTGCACAGACAACTGGTCAAATGACTTCACTGTACAGAGCCTACAGCTCACCCCTGCTTTCAGGAGTGGCTTTCATTTCCAAGAGAATTGTCCAAATAATATTTTGTTTATTATTTTCCATTTGCAAGGTTTCTACGAGAGAAATTAACCCTGATTTTAACAGAAAGGGAATGGGGGAGAAAGAGGCAAATCAAATGCTATTCTTTATCAGGTGTCAGAGGAGGAAGTTCTGTGTAACTGCAGCAGAACAGCTCACACCGAAGAAGATCTCCCCTGGTCAAATGACTTCACTGCACAGAACCTACAGCTCACCCCTGCTTTCAGGAGTGGCTTTCGTTTCCAAGAGAATCATTCAAATAGTATTTTGCTTATTATTTTCCATTTGCAAGGTTTCTACAAGAGAAATTACCCTCATTTAAACAGAAAGGGAATGGGGGAAGAGGCAAAGGAGGCAAATCAAACACTATTCTTTATCAGGTGTCAGAGGAGGAAGTTCTGTGTTCTGCAGCAGAGCAGCTCACATCAAGGGAGACCTCCCCTGGATGTGGTCAGCACCTGAGAGCACCCAAGCTCCTTGCTTTTCCCCACTGACCTTTGACTCCACGTCAGCGTTGTGGTCATTCTGCAGGAGCAGAGCCGCCGCCTTGGTGTCGTCCTTGCGAGCCGCGATGTGAAGGGCGGGCAGGCGGACCTTCCCCTTCGTGTCGTTCTCCAGCAGCAGGGAAACCACCTGGTCATGGCCCTGCTGCAAAGCCACTGCCAAAGGTGTGAAACCATCCTGCAACACACAACGGGCACTGTCAGCGCCTGCTCCAAACCTTCCACAGCCTGGGAAGGGGAAGCGAAGAGATCTCAGCATTATAAACAGGGCTGGCCCACACTCAACCAAGTGCAACAAGTTAAACATACCCTGCAATAACCCTGAAATTAGAATAAAGTGCTGGTGAACAAGGTTCCAAATACTCAAAACACCTTTCTGGCACTCCAGACACAACATAAAATTATAAGACACAAATGACTGAGACTCGAGGGAAGAAAAAAGTGTGAAATTACTCAGAAATTTGCAGTTGATTATACAGATGCTTATTTAGGTAAGTGCTTAATTATCCAAAAAAGTATAAAAAGTTGGAATATTAAAATTACAATTGCTAATGATGTCTCAGCATTAAATTATCATCTATTCCTTACAGATTATAATCTACATTTTTATGATTATTTAAAAAGACCCTAAACAACCAACCAAACAAAAACGAACAAAACACTTGAGCTCTGTCCTCTAATGTATTTTATATGTGGATTTAAAATATAATAATTGTTCAAAAATACCATATTCTCCTAATATAGTGATGCTCTACTACAATTTTTCTTCATGAAAATTTAAATAATTTGATAGACAATCCTCTTACAAAAAAAAGTCTTTTCCTTTCAGATTTGCTAATAACCAAATTGGTGGAGAATAACAAACCTGAAAAAAGAAGGTTTTTATTTAACAGATTTTAGAGCAGATTCCTCAAATACATAAAGAGTAGTCTGGGATTTATAATTTTATGTTTTAATTTTAATTTTAATTTTATCCTATGGATTCTTAGAAAACTAAAGAATGAAGGAGTTGTCATTTACATCCTGCTCCATCCCAAACATCTGTCATTGCAACCCAGGAGCAATTATCTTTGCCCAAGATAATATCCATAAATCACTCAAAAAATCACAAAGGCAAACTACTTGGGATATTTATTTATTCAGTTTTTCTCTTGAATATATCCAAAGCCTCTATCACCAAACCTCATTGCAGCTTAGCAAGCAAACATGTTCTTTCACTTTTTAACTACTGCTATCCTGGTGAAACTGTGTAACTGTGAAATAAAAGTGCAGCAGTGACAGAAAAAGGTAGATCACCACTCAACAGGGCATAGTTGAAGTGTTAACTCTTTTAACTTTCGGAATAAAAAGTAATGTTTTCAATATGGAATTTCTCTCTCTAGCTTCGAAACAAAAAAACACCTTAATCTAGGATTAGAAACAGGAGGGGTCCTGAAAAGAAGAGCTTTTTCAAAATTTTTGAGGGGAAGAAAATCCAAGAAAATCATGGAAATTCCTGGATCCTAACAAGCAATTTCCACCACACCCTCCCCACCCCCCAAGGAGTTTCATGCACCTTTAACCAGGTTTCTCTGCTGCCTGCAGCTCCCCATCCTCCAGCAGCAAGGGCAGGGCACGACAGCTACAGGGACACAGGGTGTGAAAGATGCTCTGCAGCCCTGAAGGCCAAAAACCTCCCTGGGCATCCCCACGAGAGGGCTTTGGCAATATTGCTCAGCTATATGAGCAGAAATGGGGGCTTTTGCCTGGAGAAACCCCGGAGACCTTGGCTTCCTGTTCCATTTACACATCCAAAAATTCAGCCGCTTCACCGAAAAGTGATGTAGACACCCACAACATCTTTTCTTGTAAGGAAATAGTATCGACTATTTTCCTTTAAGTAGATTAAAACACCATGACGGAATAGTTACTTTTAAAGAATTTTTAGTTAAGTGGCAATCCTTTAGTTACAGAAGTTTTTGCACTTAGAACAATAAAGAGAAATCAGATTTATAAGAAAACTTGGACCAAGAGAAAGTAAGAAAGAACCCATAAGCAAGCAACTGTCTCAAACAAGAAAGGCAATGAAGGTGCCACTGTTTTGTAGTCTGCTATCTTCAAAGGAATTCTCCATGGATAAAATTAGATTGCACCTTATCATCAAGCTGAGATGGAAAAAACCTAAACTGACATACAATGCTCAAGGGAAAAGCAATACCAAGCAAACCAAAAAAACCCAACCAAATACCCCTTCAAATTTTTTTTTAAAAAATCTCTTCAGAAAATCATACAATGGCAAGAGTATTTTCAGAATTCAGAACCTTCTGTCCATCTCTAGAAGTTCCATGTCTTTCTTTCCAAGTTTTTACAAAGAAATAGAAATTAGTGCTCTGAAAGCTAATTATCAATTAATTTTCCAGATGTAAAGTATTTTATTTTGGTATTTCTTGACTCTCATATCCTTGAGCATTTCCAGAAAGTTGTGATGCACACTTCTAGTTACAACTAACTTTTAGTGATTTTGGAAACATTGTTTTGATCCATTAGCAATTCATTTTTCACAGTGGAATAAGATTTCCTTTCAGCACCATTATACAGCGATACTATGAGGTATAGTGGCAAGAAATTAATTGTGCATTCTATATTTTTCAAAAACTAGGCCTTTTTCAAATAAGCATAATTTCCTTAATGGAAACAGTACTGGTAGAGCAATTAGAATTCAATAAATATTAAAGAGAGCACCTACCTTTTTACGTTTTGGTAGCAAAATCTTTGTTATAAGACAACTGAAAATTCACCAAATTCAACACTTTTCTCAATGCCATACATTTACAGATATGAATATATTTACAAATTAATTAATTAATATATTTACAAAATTAATATATTTGTCATTTATTTTCCTCACAGGCTGTCTTATTTGAGTTAGAATTAATATTTGTTATTTGAGTTAGAATTGCCTTTTAAAGAAAGAAATAGAAAGTGTTCTTCTAAAAAGATCACAGAACGTCTTCAAGGATGGATCCTGCATCTGTCAGCTTGAAATTCTCCCTGCAGCACCATGTGGGGTAACTGGGTGCCACAGAGAAGGTACCAACATGGTAATGAAGCAGTTCAGGAAATGCCCCAAGCCCAAAGCAACCGTGGGTTTTCTCTGATACCCCAGCGCTGCTCCAAAGCACAGGTGAACAATTGTTCCTGCCTTATGGTTGTTGCCCTTCTCATTGCTCACTATTTTTAATAAGAGCACAGAGAACTTTTATATTATACACACAGCTTTCCTATGTGAGCACTTAACCTGAAAGATTAGCAGTTATGACTAAGAACACATCTATATTTAGAACTGTCTCTGGTTAAAGGTTTTGTTTTTTTTTTTTTTTTAATTTTAGAAATAGCAAGAGATGGTTTAAATTGCTGAAAAGCCCATAATCCTTTTCATTAGCACACTTCACCGAGACAGCTTTTTATTCATCTTTAATTTCGTATTTAAAAGACTAGTTTGATATAAGCTGGCAGAAATCACTGCTGAAACACATTTTGCTTTGTTCGTAAAGTGTCAAATTCAAACTTTTACCTCTGTGGCAAGGCTTTGACTGGCACCATTGTCAAGAAGAAACTTAACAACCTCCAGGTGGTTTTCTTGGGCTGCCATATACAGTGGAGTGAAGCCATTCTGAAATACAAAAACAAGAGTGTAAATACCCCACAAACATTTCAAACATAAAACAGATCCACCAAATGAGAGAAGATTAGGTGAGAAGTGCAAAACCTGTTTGCTCACAGATGAGTTAATGGCATGATCTACACTGGCTTAAGTGAAGATGGGAGAAGGGTAATATTTAAAAGGACACAGAAAAATCTTTCAACTGACCAGATACAACTCCCACAGCTAACTGAGAACACTCCCTTTCACATCTGTTGTGAAGTTAAACTAAAAACCCATCTGGACTGATGATTTGGTGGCCATGAGTTATGATTCCTGATAAATACAGCCACAGCACTGGAAATGCAAAACGGGACAGAGAAATACAATACAAGTCTGTGGTGAAAGCAAGAGCAGAGACTCTTCAGAGTAATCAACATTTTTTTCTCTTCTTTCCATTAGCTTTGACTTCTCTTTCATGTGTGCCAGCTGCTTCTGCCTTCCATCTCCTCACAGAGCTGCCTTCTGAGCACACTCTGCTTGTGGGCACTGAGCTACTTCATATTTCAGGCACCAGGAGATGTGAGGATCATTGGTTCTCAGCAGTCTGAGACAGGTTTATCAGTGTTTCCGACCACATTAGAGCATCTCTCAAATTATGCTTAAGTGACTGATTTCAATCAATGCAATACGAGTATTAGAGGCTGAAGAGCTTAACCCATTCTTTGGTGAATGCTTTTCTCTTACAGTCAGTGCTTTTGTCTTTGTCTTAGGTCATAGCCAGTCGGAAATTGAATTTTTTGGGATTAATATTGAGGCAATACATTTTTTACCTTTTGTTCTGAGAATTTCTGAAATATCTGCTACGGTTACATAGGACACTGACCTAGATTTTGCAGAAAACCAATGGGTTTTGTTCTGCAAAAACAGACGAGCCGAGAGGAGTTTGGCCATATGTTTACATCAAAGGAGAAACATCACCGTTCTGGGCCCTGG
Source organism: Zosterops lateralis (assembly GCF_965231275.1). NCBI lineage: Eukaryota > Metazoa > Chordata > Aves > Passeriformes > Zosteropidae > Zosterops > Zosterops lateralis. Next base: position 28,737,021 of record NC_139768.1, read on the forward strand.
AGAGATGTGGAGGGAGACCACAGTCTCAGAGCTCTGGCAGTGAAATTGGGCTGAGCTGTGGCAGTGGAACAGCTGAGAGACACCTGACTGTCATAGCAGAGGGGCACAGGGGCAGGGCACACATCCAGCACCGGGCACAGGTGACCCGAGGACAAGCACGCGGTGGCACTGGCAGTGGGGACAAAGAGGAGGTGGCAACAAAGGACAGCTGGAGAGGAAATGGATGCTTGATCCAAGAGGAGCTTTGCCACCAGCGAGGCAACAAGCAGCTGTGAAGCCACATGTTCACAAGGCCTGCACAGGTGGCAGGGCCTGCTGCTGTTCCAGGGGTTGGATATTTTGGTCTCTGTTCAGGAAAGCCCAAAGCAGGGGCTGAAGGGCTCACAGAGCCCATGCCCAGGGTTAGAAATGTGTTAATGCACTCTCCAGAAAAGGGGTTCAACACTTCAACTACCATACAGTCATTATTCTACTTAATTAAAAAACAGAGAAGCCAGGAAGCACTTAATAAGTGTATCCCTCATATATCACACTATAAGTTATTACAGTGAACAGCAGCCTGCTATTTGTCCCTATCATTTCAGAACGTATTCTATATTTACTTACTAACTCAGCTGGAAACAAAGATTAAATTTTTTAGCTTCAAACATTTGCAATTAGAAAGGAAGCAGGAAACACTACCTAATTTTTAGCTTCATGAAACAATAGGCAAAAAGTCTCAAAACCAAATATTATAATTAATATTGTTATTTTAATATTATTATATTATAATACATAATAATATTATAAAACATTGTAATAATATTGTTTTAATGTTATTACTTTTCTCCTAAGTTAAGTTTTTGTAGGGTTTTAAATATCTTTCCACCCCATATTTTACATTTGCTTCTCTCTTTATAAAAGGCTGGAATTGCCAGACAGTCAGACAGCCACAAGTCTGAAAAAACCATTTTGTCTTGAACGGTAATAAATAGCCCTTAGAAGAGGGGTAAAATTCAGCCCCAGCTCAAACTTATGGATTGTTTTCTGTTTGTTTTTTTTTTTTTTTTTTTTGACAGGAAGATTTGGTTAAAGAAGGCCAGGAAAGGCACTGTAAGCAAGGAAAGAGGAGGCAAAGCTCAAGTGAAGCTCAGTACCACAGATGAAGCTGGTGCAGGGCAGTTTGGTTACAGAAAGCACCAGGGACCTCCTCCAAAGCTGAATCCCATCTGGGGTGTCTGCCTGGTATTGATGTGCAATAGCCAAAAGATGTGTTACATGGGTGTTCCAAGTAAAGACATCAAAGGCCTCCATAATGGGATGGGGGAGAAATAAATCTTTAATTCTGGTATGTTAGCAAAGTAAGAGTAACATGTGGCAAAACCTTAGGGTGTATGGACAATGCAGTTATATAAGATGTTTACAATCTCAGATTATTTTTAGTTTCAGGGCTGAATACACAAGTTCTCAAACACAAGCAGAAAAGAGCCTATCAATCCCATCTTGATTTATTTCTTTAACAGGAAAACCATGGCAAATATTTCTGCTTTGTTTTACTTCTTAACAGCAATTGGAGATTTTATAAAAAAATACTTTATGTTGTTGTTGTTCTCTTTAAATTTAAGTTATATGGTTCTTGGAACCAAATGGTGGTCTATCAAGCTAGTATAAAAGAGTAAGAAAGAAGAACTGAGCATTTATTTCTTTTGTTCAGGTGAAAAAAAAAAAGAAATATAGACCACAAATAACTAACATTCTTGAAATAGATCCCATTAAGCATTTTGTTCATATTATTTAAAGACCAATAAAAAACCCCACCCTCCTTCTCTAAAATGTAATTTTTTTAACAAACTTTTTTTTTTTTTTTTTTTTTTTTTTTGCCAGCATCTTTATAATACAGAAAAATGGTGATCCTGGCCAGACGAAAAGACTGTCTCTTGTCTGACACTGCCAGCCCCTGAGCAGGGACAGCAGGAATGGGGTGCCATGCAGGACACATGACTTTCAGCAATCTGAGCTTTATGCATTTTTTGAGCCAGAGTTTTTCTGTTTTGTTTTACTGCTTTGCTTGTAGCTCCAGTACTGTTTTCTCTTATTTCAAATTCTCTATAATAGACCTAAACATTTTTTCAAAGAACTTGAACCAAACTTACAAACTCTGCATATGCCTGCAGTACCTCCTCATGCAAGGAAAGGGGATGGGCTCAACTAACCCTGAGACAGTGAAATATGTGAAATGGGATCCCTTTGAATACATTCTTTCCCACTCTCCTGTTCTATCAGTTCTCTCCAGCTCTAACAAGTCATAGGACACTCCTGGGGCAGTTTTGAGGTTGTCCTCACTTACTATCGACCCTATTTTCAAGAGTCAACATTAGCACAGTAAGATCTACCAAATATGCTTGCTAATATCAGAGTTTCTAAGAGAAGAACAATTTTAACACCAGCAAAGTTGTTGGTAGCAGCAAACAGGGACTCATGGCCTTACCTGAGACTGTGCATTGACATTGGCCCGATTTGTGACCAACACTTTGACGACTTCTGCTTGTCCAGCGAGGGATGCTATGTGCAATGCTGTGTTTCCTTTCTGGAATTAGAGATGGTGACATGTGAAAAGAGTGCAAAACTTGAGCTTGAATACATAACAAAACAATCAAGAACATCTGCCACTTTAGAATATAGTATTTCTTGCTGAATACTTCTAATGGCTGTGTTCCTCTAGAAGACATGGCATGGACAGAAACCAAAGCAGGAATATACAATTTGTTCTGTAAATTTCCTCCTTAGCAATCTGGGACATTTACTATTATCTACTGTCATATGTAACTGTTTCTATTAAACAATTATTGAGATCCCCCCCCAGCAGTGGAAAATGGGCAATTGCTGCTGCAGCAGTCTGTAATCACTTGGCCAACACCTCGTGCCCAGGCCAGCAGTGTGAACAAGGGAACAGGAAGATAGGCCTGACTGACCTTTGTGGCTGCATCCACACTGGCACCTCGCTGGATCAGCTCAGAGACAACCTCTACGTGCCCTTCTTTGGAAGCGAGATGGAGAGCATTCAACCCATTCTGATTTAGAGAAAGAGAGAGGAAAAGGAAAAGCAATTAGGAGGATTACCAAGTGTTTTCCAGTTTACCAAGCATATGGGGGGACAAACTATTCCTCTCCCACTGAGAGAACTGCTTACAAAAACTACACTTAGGTAAACTTGACAAGAACCAGATTATAAGGACAGAGTAAGAATTAAATCAAGAACTAGATTATAAGGACAGAGAAAGAATTAAATCAAGATAAACTGGCTCTGGGCTCTCGAATTTTGTGTGCTGTTCCATGATCTAATGCAATATAAATGGAATGAAAGATAAGGTAGCACATTTTCCAAGTGTAAGTGAAATGGGTCTGGGTAAAGGGTTTTAAAAGAAAAAAAAATAATTGGATAAGATATGTAAACATGCCTCATCAAAAAACATGTAAATTATCTTTGACATGAAGTGCAAATATAATGAGAAATCTGAGAAACAGCAAGAAAAGTATTTATCCAGAAAATTTGACCAAAATATTCTTCAACCTGATTTGAAATGTTGATGTCCACTCCATTTTTTAAGTAGTCAAGAGCCTTTTCCAAGTTGCCAGCTCGAGCTGCTCTTAGGTAACTTGCATTTGTGTCAGACTACAAGAAAAAAGGAGAAGTCCAATTAGAAATTAGGGCACAGTATAAAAACACATTTTGGTAGCAAAGAAATTATTAATGACACAGCATATTGTACATCCACTTAACGAGACATGAAAGGATCCCAAACCACCCTCTCAAATGTGGGTCAAACCCCGAGCAGGCTTGACTTCACACATGAACATGAATTATGGAGCAGTGTCTCACACGCAAGGGCAGCAGCCAGGGACACATCTGGCACCCATGGTGGCAGACAGCCCAGGGAAGCTCAGGACTGGGCTGCAGGGAAACCACAACACTCCTTTCAAAGTGCCACACCACTTGCAATGTCCAACCAGTACTGTGAGAACTAATCTGAAAGATTGAAAAAAAACCCCAAAACAAAATACTGAACTTTGATGGATTAGGTTGGTGGAATTAAAAACCCTATGGTTCTAAAAATGAGCACATTTTAAAATCTCCTGTCTGCTAACATTTTGGTCTATTTTCTCTCTTCTCCTTCATTTTAAGGCACATTTTATTGACAATGCCTGTCCACATTCAGTGAAGAAGCCAGAAATCTCTAGGTACAGGGCCATTATATAAACTTCATTTTCCTTTTTTTCAGACCTTGCATTAAAGATAGCTATGCAAATTTACTTTATGATGACTTCAGCTTGAACTTAACGACAGAAGAAATGTTGGTTAAGTCATGACAGAATCACTGAGAGCAAGTCCCATCCCCAGAGGGTTTTAACAAGTTATGCAAATATCCATGGAGGACAGTTTAGATAATGCTGATCCTGCCTTGGAGCAAATGCAATGAACTGGGTTAGCTTTCAAGAGGGACAAATCACATAATCTTTGACTTTATCTATGCCACAGTCTTCCCTGGCATCTTGGGCAGTCAATGTATTTTTGTGCCCTCATCTAGAGTGGTAAAGCAGGAATTGTCTGGGTTCTTTCCCTCTCAGTATCATTTCATCCCAGACTTAAACCATTGCAGCTACCAGTGCATTGAGATATTTTAATGTTTTCAAAGAGTGCAACAACTACTTTTAGAATAAACAATAAAGGCAGTTAGTGCTAAATGAAATACGAAACACCCTGGCACCAAAGTTCTGTTACTTATCTGTTGCTCAAATAAAATTTTTATTAATCCAAAATTTCTGGATTTGTTACAGAGTTTTCTCCTCTCCTGTTAACACAGCCACTGCAAGCTGGATGTTGTGTTCAAGCATTGCTCCAAGCCCATCAAAAGCCACCTTCATGTGCAGGATGAAGCAGCCTTGGGCATGATGACAGCAAAATGAAAAGTGGGTAGTGCTTTTCTCCTTGTACCCATACAAGCTACAGGATCATTTTACCAGTACTTCCAATAAAACAAGCTCTCCCTTCTAAGGAGGAAACCATTACTTATAAACTCCTCATTTTCTGCTGAGTTTTGCACACTTTGCATTCCACTTTGCAGTGATAAGTCACCAGCTCACAGCATTCCCTGCTCTTTATCATTCATTTGCAAGCATGCCACACTGATCATTACAATCCAGCTTCTGCAATGTCCTTCCAACAGAACAGCCCCAAATACTGGTGTTCAGTCAGGCTTTCTGAAAAACAAGGTGCTGCTGCAAAGTACACAGTCATAACTGTAGAGACTATGGGGAGGAAAAGCTGCCTTGAGAGCTGCTTTGATTTGGGAGATCATCTGAGTTGTGCAATGCAGATTATTACAGGAGACAGGTCATATTCTCAGCGCTTAGCAACAGCAGTCACTGGGGTAAAAAAACAGGTCAGCATTTTATCAGCATTACTGAAGGTATGAGGGAGGACTCAATAGAGCGGGAGCCTTTTTGTCAGAGGGTAGTGGCATCTCAGTTTGGCACAGTCAGCAGGGGGACCAGAATTAACATCAGCTGTTTACAGCTGCTCCTGGGTGGGGAATGGATGTGCCAGAGCCGCTCGCTCTGGAAAATCAGATTCCGCCAGTGGCATTAATACACGCCAGACAAGGAACACTGCTCCTCTGCAGACATGTTCCCATCTATTTGCTCCAGCAAAATGGAGGGGCAGAGGCAAAAGGAGCAAGAAATAGTTGATAATCACGTTAATCCCTAACTTCAATTTCACTGTGGAGGGAGAGCAATGCCTGTTTCTTTTACAGACTTGGGCATGACTTTTGGACTTAAGGGTCCTAAAGACTTAACGACTCTTGGAAGCACTCACTGACAGGAGAAAGGATAAAGTTAAGGTCACAGTCCCCGCCTGGGGCCATATAAAAATGTCTCAAACCAAACTCAGGTCCTGCTAAGTGATGCACAAATCCACTCCAGAAATCCCCTAAGCTAGCAGCATATCCTTTGCTAGTCATTCCTCAAAACTCACTCCAAAACAGCTACAAGTGTCCAGACACAGCACTGACACTAGTAGCCAGTGGGGCTGGTGAGGGGCTGGGCCCAGCATCCTGCTCACCTGTTAGCCTGGACTCTCAGGGCTCAGACAGCTCCCAGCACAAGGGCACTGTGCAGGAAAAGCAGCACTGACACATGCAGGCATGACAGCAGAAATGGGGAAGCAGCCAGAGAAGCTGACTTGAATAGCACACAGGATAACCCAAACCCTCCCTCAGTTCAGCTGGTCTGAGCTGGCACTTCCAGTTTCCACCTTACTGGTTTCCAGTTACCTGAACATGATGTGGGCCAGTGTGTGAAAGTGCATGAGCTGCCTTAGCACACAGGGTGTAACAGATTCCTGTGCTCTGAGAAAGGTGGAAAACTTGTTTTTCTGATCTTGGCTGATGCTCCCAAGCCCTCAGATGGGGTTAGCTCACCCTTTCTGGGCCACCATGCACAGGAGCTTTGAGATTTGCACACAGGGATAACAGACTGAGGGTACAAGAAGTTCAACATGGTTTCTGAGAGTCTCTCCATCCATTTCCACTTCTACCATAAGCAGAAACAAGCAGTAACATTAGAGAGAAACAGGGACAACCTTTTTGGAAACCAAAAGCAGTTTCAGCCTCTCTGAAAGCTTCCAGTTCCCCTATAACTAAGGCATTACTTCAGACTTGCTCAGAGAGACTTTTTTCTGCCTTGTTAAACATGTCACTTCCAAAACCACAAGAACCAATGAACACTCTCCATCCAAAATATAGGGAATTGATCAAAAACATCAATCCAAAACTTTTACGTTTCTGAACCCAAAATTTCCCAACTTTACATTTGTATTTTAAGCCTAAATTTGTTGGGTTGTTTTTTTTTAAAATACCTCGGTAGAGTAGAAAAATGTTATTTGCAATTGGCACTGTTTTGTTTAAAAGAGAGCCTCTTGGAGTCCCTGCTAGAGCCTGTAAATTGCCTCAGTATTACAGACAGAAACAGCACCAGGGACTAGGCTCAAATCAATGGAGGATTTTAAAGATCAAAGGAGTGCAAAAATAATGTTAATAATTATTTATCTGGGTTGCCATCATTCCGGGAAGTCCATGTCATAAACTGATAAAGGACCAGCTATATGAAATGCATTAAAAACCACAGTAGGGGGAAAAGGATTTTGGGTTTCCAACCATCACCCAAGACACCCATGTGCTCCTCTCTGTGGGCAATTCTTCTCCATATGCCCATTCCCACCTTCCACGCTAGCTGGCATCTGAAAATAAGAACCCCACACAGAGAGAACAGACACAGACACTCTGTCTACAGGATATTCTCCAACCAGACCTAATACATTCATTCTTCACTAATTAAACCTTAGTATTGCTGAGAAGCATTCTGGATGCTTGCAGCCAGTTCAGACCCCTTCCTCTTTTATTGTGCTCAATCTCAGTATGAAATGAAGATGAGAATTGGCTTTTGATTCTCCATGGTCTGGACAAATATCAAGGGAACAACAAGCATGGGACACACATCAAAGCACCCTGAATCTCAGATGCTGTTGCAGTCAGCCACAAAGATTGCAGCCCTTCCCATGCATTTGCCCTGGATCCCTGATGTCAGGCTGTGTCCCCAAAGCCTTTCCCTGCTCCCTCTTGGGCTTCTCCTGTGGCTGCTACCTTTTCAAACTCTATATGCAGTTTAAAATTAAAAAGCAAGATTTTTAGAAGTGTTTTAATTTTTGGAGAGACAAATTTCAGATGCTGTGCATGGCATTTAGTTCTGAACTGGCTATTCAGAGAGTATTTAATAAACAGTGGATTTATGGGAGCACCAGTACTGGTGAATGCATAATATCAAGCTTTCTCTTCACAGATGGAATGATTTCTCCCCTCTCTCCCCACACTTTATTGGAAGAAAAAGGGACTGTTTCTAGTTTTAAGAAATGTGCAAATGTACTCAACTGGCTAATGAAAACAGGTTTTATGCAATGTGTATTTCTTTTAGATTTGTGTATTTCCGTTTAACATTGATGCTATTAAAAATCCCTTCTCTAATGCACAGCAGGCTGATGAGCTTGCAGACTGCAGGCTGCCTGTAGCACACAACAGGTTTTCCAGTCTGGAGCTCATTTCCAACATTCATCCAGGGACATCTCAGGAAAGGGCTAAGGCTGAATAAGCTGTGCTGGCAGCAGCACTCAGTCTGTCAACCCTTCTTTACCTTATGGTCCCCTAGTCCTGCCACAAGATGAAGAGTCTGTGGTACACAAGGACCTGAGAACTGTTTCCCCATTTTGAGGAAAAGCTACATGAATCGGAAGTATTTCTATTACAGCAAAGACTAACTCCTAAATCACTTGGATATTACCTTAAGCCTCCAGAAAATGCTGATGCTGACTCATGCTAGCAAATACATATTCACTCTCCTTCTTTACGTGCTTCCAGTGAAGTAAGAGATTATTTTTCATGGCTAAAGGTAAAAACTATTAGCAAATTTTTACTGACTGTCAGTCCAGGGTCTGGTCTGGTTTTTCCATGGCACTAGAGAGCATCCCTTAAGAAAACATATTATTTCCCATAAGAGAACACATATTATTGAGTGAACCCTCAAAAGTGCAAAGCCATTATTTTTAACATGCACAGGCCTCCTCCCATACTGGTGGTATTTTATTAAGCTCATCTCTCTTTCCTTTGTGTTCTGCTTACAGTGGCTTCTTTTTCAGATTAAAAATCCAGTCTTTTTTTCCACATTGGGAGCAGGGTTTTGTTTTTCACTCCATCTTTAACAGTAGCTGTTGTGAAGGGAAACCCCCAGCAGGTTCCCATTGTGCCAGAGCAGGATGCATTCTGGCTTGAGTCCCAACAAAAAGATGCTAACCATGCCTAACATTTGTTGTGGGGAGAGGCAATGACCTCATTTTAAGGGATGAACTTATGTTACTTCCATTTGGAAATGTGCTTGACAAAGAGAGTCTTTACAGCAGCATGAGGTGACCTGAGGAAATGGATGATAACATTTTTGCTAGATTTGATAAGGGTGGGCTTACTGCAGCCATTGGCAATTTTTTTGCAGGAAAGCTTAACTCGGGTACTAAGCACAACACTGGAAAAGGGAGGAACTTGGCATTGCCTGGATTTTGCTCCTATGCTAATTTAGAATTTTTTTCCATGCAAATGTGTTACCCTCACTTGGTAAGCAATGAAATTTTATTCCAAATAAACTACAGTGGCCAATTAACACTAGTGTCCAAACCACATGAAATAAACCAGTGACATCACTGTCAAGAGGAGACTCTTCATCCATCCTCCAAGGGGCTCTAATCCCTCCTATCTCTCTGCTAACTATACCACTATTAAAATTTTTCAATGGTATCTTCTTTATTAGAAAGGGGGGTGATTGCGCTGGATGAATGATACTCTCTGTGCAAACAAGTGCTCAGGCTTTAGAAACCACACTGCCATATGTGTTTTCTTCTGATAAGGATGTACCAGCCTGGGGCCAGCCGCTAACTGCAGTTGTGCTATTAATTACCCTTCAGAGACATGCCTTTGAGATCACAGCCCTGAACACAACCTCAGGGCAACAGGAAAGGCTCCACTCCTAGTGCCTGACAATTCAAAGGACACATCTTTTGGCTAAGGAAGGCCAGATGTTTTGAATATGATTGCAAAAAGAGAAACAACATAATTACCAATCAAAACCCCAACTAATCCCTCTAATTGTTTGTCCTATCACACCATTTAATCATCAACTTTATTTGATCATATTAGTGTATCGTGTATGATAAAGCAGCCAAAGACATTATGCTATTTGCAATGTCCCCTTAAAGGCTCTATTCCAACTAGGTAACTACAGGTTAAAAACCACACTGGTATTAAGCTGTGTGAAACTTTCTTCTTGGTCACACTACTGGCAACTAAACTTCCTGTATTTTTGCAAAATACGCATGTAAATATATAACCAACTGCATTTTCAACAACTGAGGCTCCATCCCTGTACAGTGGTCAATCTTACCATGCTTGTAGGGAAAAATGAAACATTTTCTGAGTAGTTAAAAACGAAGCAGAAAATGCCTTTAAGATGCAGGTCCTTCCTTCTAGAAACCTTTGGCCAAACTAGGAAAACATTCATGCAAACAAGTTCCTTCTCTTACTAGACCACAAGATAAAGTACAGGTCTAGTATAAACCACTCTCAAGATCTCTTGGAGCCTTTTTGGAGTCTGTCTTGGCAAAATGCTGAATATGTGCCCTGTTCCCATGAAAAATGGACCACTTGGGAGTGGAAGGTGGTTCATAAGAACCCAGAGCCTGAGATGTCAAGGCTGGTACATCCAAGAACATTTCACAGCTTCCAGTAAAAAAGGTGTTAGTGACTGCCCTTAACAGCACAGGGAAGTTTGGAGCAGGTTGTTTGCTTGCAGTGACAAACACCTGCTGTAAAGCTGTGGTGTAGCCTTCTCACTGTTTAAGTTGCTTAGACTTTGTGCATGCAGCCTTCTTCACTCAATCCTCTGACTTGTGACACCACTAATCCTGCCTGGGTGTCTAAATGCCTGAATGCCTGCTTCCTAAGAAAGCTCTGGCATCAGATAGAAATGAAAACCTGTTGTTATTCTTTTGATTTTCCCTGAATAGCAAAGGGAGTTGTGACTTCCAGGGCACAAAAGACACAGAGTTATGGCAAATTCTTGCCTAACATCCACATATAATATCTATATTATGTTGAACATAACATCCAAGTTGAAAATGCCCGTAAAGATGTCATCTCTGCATTATTTACTTGCCAACACAGATAATCAACAAATACAGAATAACTTAACTGCAATTCTATACAAAATTATGATCTGACAACCCAACCAAAATCATCTGAACTGAGATCACACCTGTCCCACAGGGTCAAAGTTCAGACAGGAGGTGAGGGGCAACACTATTTCCATATGCTTTGGCAGTTTGCACAAATGAAGTTTTGAGATTTTGAAGCACAAGTTTGATGTGCCAGCTTCACCTGAAGAATTTATGAAAACTATTACTGGCATGAATGTATTACTAAATCAGTAACTGCAAAAGCAAGATTGAGGACTACAAAAATCAACGTACAACAGCAAAAACACACAACTTTTCTAAATATGTAATAAAAAATTTTAATGGGCAAAACCCAAAGAAATCTGTAAAAATACTATGAAGGTCTTTAATAGTTACTTCTCAGCTATCAGACTGCACTGGATGAAAAGACAAGGTAAATTGGGAATGCTCTGTTCAAGACTCTAAGACTGGTATAATCCCTGGTTTCAGCAGTGAACCACTCTACTCCATTAGATGTGACAACCAGGGTAAGAACCAGGCCCTTGGTGACCAACTCACATGTATAAGTAATGAAAAGAATCTGATGCATTAAAAGGCAAAAGATTTTGGCATTTCAAATTCAAGATTCATTCTCCAGGCTGAAGGTCTCAGCTGCTGAAGTTTGTTTCAAACCCTGGGAAGAAACTCCTGAACCCATAATGACTCATCTCTCCTTAAGTTTTCCTATCATGCATTTACAAGTGAAAAATAAATCACTGGCTTTCATAACTGCTGCCACAGTCACAAAGAGCCAGAGAAGGGCTGGATGTGCTTTGAGGGTTTCTTCTCATGTTTATATTCACCTGAAAATAACAACTCTTATCTGTCAAGCTAGATGAGATGCCATTGATCTCCTCCCTGCTATTTTTCCTCTCAGAAACTGACTATCCAATGAGCAAGGAGATAATTTCAGTACATCTCAGGCCCAAGTTTAAAGCCACTTCCATGCTAAAGTCACTTTCTTCAGATCACTGCATGAATAACATCAGCCAGTCCACCTCCTCTTCTCTTTGTGCATCTCATTTTAGAATCAGGACCCAAAAAGGAGAGGAAAAGAATTCAGCAACTCTTGACAAAACATTTTGTAAGGTGTTTTTTTCTTTGTCTGTAATTTCAGATGGGGGGTCAGGGCAGGGGGGGTTGGATCATTAATTTTAGGGGGAGAGATTTTTTTCACTACAGAAATATGTAAATATGCTTCAATCAGATGTGGTGAAGTCAGTGGTAATAACATGGAGAAAAGCATGTCAGGGGAAGTGTCACGCACATAAATTTTCCCTAAAAATACTGTAGCAAATAAACTATAGGAACTATAGACAAGGTACATAATCTATTAAGGACTTCCAGTACCATGAATTCATAAGTTTCTACCTAATGCCTGCTTTTGAATTCCACTCTCATTTAAAACCAAATTGATTCTGCCTTGGAACTTTAAAATCGTAACTATTATTAAACTGAAAGATTGTTGGATGATAACCGGTCAAGCCGTTTCAGAGGTGGCAAAAATACATGCAGACACACACCAATTTACACTGCAAGCCTGGCAAACCTCACATATAATTACAATTTATGCCTTTTTCGGTTTTAAAGGCATTTGAATGAATAGTTTTAAAGCTATCTACTGGGGGTTTAATTTTTTGGAGGAGAGAGGGGGCATATAGTTTAGGATTCTTACAATAATTACAAATCTTTATCAGGTTATGAGTGCCAATGCAAAGGTTTCCATAGCAGGGATTAGGAGCCCTATCAGGAGCAAAGAATCTCTTCCTTTAACACGTCTGAACACCAAAGAACCTCTTCCTTTGACACATCTGAACACCTTGTTGAAGAGTTTCTGTCTGGAGAGCTCCACATGGTTGATATGACAGAGAACCTGCAGGACCAGTGGAAATTATCTAAAGAGCTTCTGAGTACTGAGAGGACTCATGAGGCAAGATTTGCAAAACTGCCATAAAGTTGCTCCTGGTGAGTTCTGCAGGGCCAGTTGGAGATGTCATATAAGGTCTGTCAGAGCAGTTCACCTTAGGAGAGCCTGTAACATTTACAGAACCAGCTGTCCTGAGACCTCTTTGTAGATCTGCTGTGAAATAGATGGACCCGTTACAGCGAACTAAGAAAACAAAGCATTCAGACAAAGCCTCCTAGAGCCAAAGACTGGCTGAGGTAATTTGGTGGTTCAGGAGGAAAAATACCAACCCAGCACTTCCCAAACTCATGAGGGCAATTTCACACAGGAGAGTCAACAGTCCTCCAATGCAGGAGCTGAACAACCTGCCAGGAAACAATTTAAATCTTGGCCTGAAGATGCGTGAGACCTACTGGGGAATACCATCGGGGAATACTTAAGGCTGTGCTGGCTTAGCCATGTCTTTCTACAGGAGCTGCAACTTCCTGCTGACCACAACCTGCTGTAGCTCATTTTCCATTTGAGTCTGCTGTTGTGGCTCTGACCCAGTAACTCCAGGCCCACTTTGCACCCCACCACACCTCTGTAAACCACAAAGGCAATGCACAGCAGGTGTTACACACACCTGGTACTGCTGGAAACACGGAGGAGAACGTGCCCCCTTTCTCCCAGACATGGTGCCATGGGATGTGGCCTGCAGGGAACTGTGGGGCTGGGCACGGGAGAGCCACCACACCTCCCTGCACTCCCCTTCCATCCCCTGCCATGATTACACACTGGCATTCACTGCTGTGAATCTGTGCAATGGCATGGAAAGTTCTGTCATAGCATTTGTTGGGGCTGTGTGGATGAAATGTATTCAGTGGGGTGCACAGCAAATGTAAATTAGTTTACAAGTGTTTTGTTCCTCACGCCACGTGTTCTGGATTTGAGGATGAGCTCAGATTCCAATAGGAAAAGTGCTTTTCCCAGCCCAAGCACCAAAGTCTGTGAGCAAAAACCAGAGCCCTGCATCTGTTACCTAAATTTTAAACTCTAGTTTAAAACTCTGAAGTCCTGTCCTAACTTTAAATAGAAAATTCAGTTCTAAAGCAGAAGGAGGAATCTAAATCACTGCTGGGGCAAGGGCAGGACCAGCATTTACAGCTACAAACAGGTTGAAAACAGTGACAGTGAGAACCATCTTAACTGTATGGGATCTCTGAGATCAACACAGGCAGAAAGAAAACACAGATTTCAGCTTCATTCTGAGAGAAAATTACCAAATATACAGATAAATCACTGCAGATCAAGTGATCCCATTTTCGCATGGTGACTTTTCACTTACAGAACTGAACTAGTATTTTTTCTGGTTTTCAATGCTATTATGCACTAGAGAGCCAGGATTTGGCAGAATCACCATGAAGAATTGAATATCTCAGGAGAGACTTCAATTTTTTTGAACAAAAATACAAACAGCAGAACTATTTTAATATTTTACCTCACATTAACCAGATCTTTAAATCTATTTTAATCAAAAAATTATCACTTCCTCTTAGCATTAGAATGAAGTATGTTTGAAAAACATGTAGCAGTTTAATTAAATATAATGGTATAACACTAATGAATTAAATTGGCCAAAAAGACTTTACTCCTACTATATTTAACAAACACAGATTTAGAACTCGTTTTTAGGGCTACCATTAAAGTGAAGATCAATTTATTACAGAAATAAGCTACAACCAACCATACCAGCCCTATACAGTGAATCTCCTCCAAGCACTGGATGACAGAATGAGCCATTACTGTACAATGTTAAAGTATCACTCCTGAGCAGCAAATCTACTGCATAAACATGCAGTGAAGTAGAGCTTGTTTCTCACATGTGCAGGGCAGCCCATGAAAACAAACTTTATCATAAAGACCAGCAAGCAAAAGCTTACTGAACACAGAACACACTCTGCCCCTTCCCCACTGCTAAACTCCATTTCAAACGCTGCCATACCTTCCCCAAACAATGTATAAACAAGCAGAAAGAGCAGATTCCATACAGCTTGTAACAAACCCCTGTGAAAAGCAAGAGTAAATACCATTCTGGTGCAACAGAGAGGGGCAGAGCATCCTGCAGACCAGCACATTGCCAGCGCCAGGGCCGAAGGCAGCACGAGGGGCAGCTCTCCCAACTGTTGCACACACAAACTGGAGGGAATGTGCCTGTCAGGTCCTGTGCTGCTGAGGCTCATATAAAAGCATCAGCAAAGATATTTATCACCACGAAAATGGACTCTATTGTGCTAAAATATACAGAAGAGAGGAAATAAAATTCTTGGGACTGAACAACAGAGTTGAATCAAGTACCATAAGGCATCTGAATAACAATTTTTTGTCTTAAAAAAATTACTTCACAAAAAGAAGTATATCCCCAGTAAATGCTTTCACAGTTTCGAAATTACTGATAGAAATAAATTATTTAAAGAACATCTTCACTAGAAAACAACCAAAGTTTTCAAAGATGCTTTTTAGCAGAAAACAACATCCAGTCCTGTGCTGACAATGAGTAAACAACATACACATTCAAGAGAACTCACTGCAGTATCTTTTTTCAGAGCACAAAGCTATTGCTGACATGGAAATTAGGTAGCAAACGGCTGTGTTCTGGCATCAGTAGTGTCTCTAACTAAAAAAATATTGCCGCTAATTGACATTTCCACAAAACTCATCAGTATTAAAAATACAACTCCACTTTCCTGAACCTGTTGTTTTTAGTTTTTTGGCTTTTTTTTTTTTTTTTTTTAATTCTGAAGTAGAATAGCCTAGAGAACTGTATGGCTTTGTGGTTTTTAACTGATGTGAACAGCCGAAGCTATTGAAGACCCTCTGAACCTTGCTCGTGGAGTACAGGGATGTCCTTTCACAGCAGCTTCCTCACTTGAGGAATTTTTAAATCCCACAGGGAGCACCTTGAAGGTCACTGGGACTCTCTCTCAGAGTAAGAGTGATACGGGTGCCTCCTTACAGGGCACTACTAGCACACTACTACCACTACAGCTGGCTCCTCTGGAAGTTTAACTGACCTGTGGATTGTCAGTAGAAGAGCTGTGTTTGAAAAATACACCTTAAAAGCACAGATTTTAAACTTTTTTTCTAAATATACAAGATTAGCTAAGAGGCTTCAATTGTTACAAGTATCTGTGTTACTTAAGGCCCTGATCAGAGAACACAATGGTACAAAATGTTTGTGCAATTTTAATCAGAGTCTTCTACAGAGTGTTCTGAACACAATGTAGCCATGGGCAAGACAGAACAAATAATTTCAATATTCTATTTGACTGTCACCTCAGCCTATACCGTAATGCAGCCATCAGAAAACAAAACACACCAAACAATCTGAAACGAACCTCTTCCTACATCCAGCTTTGCCTCAAACAATCAAAGACTTAAAACATTAATACAAGAAACTCCATATGCAGATTTCACTCATTTCAGAATCCACAAATGCTTACTTGTTCTGGAAAGCATTCTCCCTCTTCCACTGCCATTTTCTGTGGCCAGATATGAAACCTGATGACTCAATTAGTTAACACTTTGGACACTGCACCATTGCTAAAAATAGCTGCCTCAGGAAGTGCTTTTCTTTTTTTTTTCTTTTTTTTTTTCTTTTTTTTTTCTTTTTTTTTTTTTTTTTAAAGGAACTCAGCACGGTCACTTGTTACACTTCCCCTGGCGATTTATATGGCAAAGGACAAGTGATTAGAAGACTATTAAGTTAGTAACAGAGCGTGTCCCAGGATTCCTGGCTCACTTACCATATTTGCTGCCTCCAATCATTCCCCGTGTATGTAATCATGATCTGTGGAATACCCAAAATAGCTGCAGCATCAGCTGATCAGAAAACCACTGCTGCTTGGAATCACTCATGAAACAAGCTTTTGTCATTCTGCTTATCAGCTCTTTCTAATGCAGACTACTTTGAACTATTTCTAAAGGCAACAATAACATCATTTTACACTCCGTGTGTTTTGAATACCACATATGCCTGCCTCCCACTCCGTGGTAATTTTATATTTATTCAGATTTTCTGATGACTAATTATGATAGGTTTGTGTCGCTGGTTCTAGAGGCTATTTTCCTGAACTAAAAGGCTGTTCCCTATGTACTTCAAGTTCCTAAACTAGAGAGATTAAAAGCTACGCCAGGGCAAAATAATTTTACTTCAGAGGGAAGCCCAGAGAGAGGTTCCTGATTGTAGTAAAGCAGAACTCTTCCTTTTCAATGGAAGCTGTCATCAGCAACAGGAATTTTCTTTGTGCTTCCCTACAGCTCCTTACATGAGGAGTGGCTTTAAAGAATGCCCACCCTCTGAGAAAGGGAAGACTGAAATCTCTCCAGTTCACCACAAGCTCCTGCACAGTCTGCACTGCACTTGCCCCTTCCACATCTCACCCCACACCTGTGAGCTGGAAACAGATATTCACTGGCACAGAAGGACAGCAGAGGGGAAAAGGAGGAAAATAACCATGCCCTAATATTTTGGTCACACAAGACAGGCCTAATGTCTCATCTGAGGCATGTTGATGGAAGGAAATTAGCTGTATGTAAAATACATTGGGATAATTTAAAGTTTCCAGAAATATATCTCCATGTTTGCATCAACCGGAGTGCAGCCGCCAGGAAGGAGCTCTGCAGTCTTGAGTTTAAACACCAAATTTGTAGCCAATTACCTTTGTAGACATCTCTGTATTCAGAAGGTGCAAAATTTGAGACCCTGGTGCACCAGCCACGCACTCAGGTGGATCTGGCTTGAAAATACATCATTAATGTCACTGATGATGCATTCTATTAACAGCTACCCTGTGTTCCTGCACATTTCTGCTGGTGGCATTATAGGATTTCTAAGGCCCACTTCTGACACTGACTAAATACAGAGAAGCCAACAGCTGTCTGCAGGGTGGAGGAGCCTCCTACCTCCATTTAAGAACAAAAGGATGACCAAACCAGTTTAAATGAATTTACCTCACTGACATATCGACATAGAGCTCCCTGCAGCAGAGATTTCAATCACTGCCCCACAGCTTTCTCAGCAATGCTGTTACTGCAAGCCACCACACAAAACTAACTATCCTGAATATTCAATTTCTAAAACTGAATTTTGATTTAGCATTACTACTAGTTTTGAGGGCTGAGAACTGTAATTTCAAAACAATAAATGCAAACCTCTCAGTTCTAGAAAGCCAAGGGTGACTATTCATTGTCTGAATTTTTGTTTCTAACTGAAGAGAAGGTGACTCTGAATAAAGCCCAGGCATCTAAATACCTTTCCTCTTCCTTTGAAAAGGTGCTTGAGAACAAGGAGAAAGGAAATGTGATAATTTCTGTAATAGGATTCAAGGGAATCACATGAAATTTAAAACTTGCCAAATAAACCTCTTTTGTAGGTGAAAGGATCAAACTGGGCAGTTTGACAGAAAGTCACAAGTCCCTGCAGAAGACCAAGCCCAGTGTAGGGTGAGGACTGCAGCCTTCTGACACGAACTGGGAACCCCAAAGCCAAGCTGGCAGTGGAGAAACAGCATTTTTAGGGGCAAGGATTGCACACAGTCTCTGCTGTTTTGCTGGCAGGCTGTGCACCCTGTTCCTCATGCAGCCCAGGACTGTGGGCAGTGCCAGCATGGTCTGGGTGCCAGCCTGCTCCCTCCAGAAGCTCCCCTGACACTGCTCTCCTGCTCATTTATTCTGCTGTGGATACTTTGCTTTTCCACTTGCTGGCTCTTGGCTTTTCAAGTTCACATCAGTGTGATGACACTGTGGATGATTGACCCAGGCCACTGCCTATTAACCTCCACAAAACCAGCCTGGTTTAGGCTGTGACGTTCCCACAAGAGCAGTTTTTCAATTCTCTCCCCATTAATTTTAAAATAGCAACAATCAGAATCACAAAAGAAAAGCACAAAGAAAAATCAAAATCTGCCAGCGCCAAAAAATCATCTCAGCACATTCACATCCATCAATTCAGTTCTGATTACTGACTGCCATAAATCACAGTGACACTGTATTTTCTTTTTAACCTTGTGAATCCATTTTAGAGCATTCAGTATGATTTCTCACATGCATGCTATTAACAAAGGGTAATAACAGAAAGGCTCAATGCTAATGGCAAAATCAATTTCTTATGGATTTTGGGTAAAATTTCCAGGATTCTTTTATTACTTTGCATCCTGAATTACATGATCTGCAGATTCCTGTGGTAATTCTTAGCTTAGGAAAAAGAAAGGGCCTTGGACACAATCATGTAATTAGTAGATACACGAGGAAAAAAACATCTCAACAATCAATCTCCTCCCCTCTTTGAAAAAGAAAAAACGCAACAAAACCCCTTTACAATCTCATTAAAATGGCAGATTTGGTACAGATGGAGAATTCTTTTAAACAGAATAGTGGAAATGTCCTTTTACATTATCACTACGCTGCTCCCCAACCAGATGGAGTGCTTATGATTACTGGCTTGGAAATGACTTGCAAACAAAGCAACACATGGCAGAATCCAGCAGAAAGAAAAACATGGTTTGACATGAGATGCAAAACAATACAAATATCTCTCCAAGAAAGGGAAAGGCAAGCTGAAATAGTTTAAACCATAATCTGGAGGTACTGGTCCAGATTTTGCAAGGAGAATATTTTTTTCCCCTGAAACTGTAGTGGATGACATTTCAGGAAGATGAAGAGTCAGCTGAAGCCCACCAGTCTCTGTGGTATTTCAGAAACCCTTTTCAGAGAGCAAATGGCTGACAAATATTATCAGTACAGATGTGTACTTATGCAACTCACACCTATGAAGTGCCCTTAGTTTTTAAAGCTTTAGAGAAAAGCTGTTTCAGGGAAAAAATACAGCTTTTAAAGCTACATCAAAGAAGCCAATAGTAGTGTCCGAGATATTTATTTATAAAAAAACTGTTTTCGAGTCATTAAAATAATGGCTAATGCCCAGATGAGACTTTTAAACAGGAGTTCACATCTCTGTGCATAGCTAACAGGCTTTTACAACGCTACTATCAAGATAAAATTTGCCTACCTTTACACTGCATTTACTCATTTACACTTTAACTGCTGAAATTGTGGGCACAAAGAATGTGCAGCCACAGGAACAAAATTCAGAGTTATGAAATGCCAAAAGGATCTGTGTAAATTGTGTATGACTTTTTTTTTTTAAAAGTATGTTCAACCACCATCCTTCATATAAATATTATGTTTGCTATATTGCCATTTAAATTATGCCAGCTCAGATCATCTGTTAAAACATCCACAGAATTGGAATTCTATAGCCAGAAGCGTATGTTTCTTTCAATCATTTAAAAAAAAAATAAAAAAAAATTAAACATTAAATGAGGACAGGAAAACAATACTCCAAACATTAAATAAGTTGAAGTCACCAAGCCCCATACTTTTTTCACCCAAAAATCTACCACATGTTCCTGTGTAGTCTACTGCTCTTGAATAGAAAGTATCTACCAAATCTGTAAATCTTTTGGTTAACTTTTTTCCTTTACTTTGTCAAGGATAGCAGCTATCACACAAAATTAAAACCAGCAAATTCCATAACTTCTGCTAGAAGACGGTTAAAATTTCTCTTTAAAGGCTTTCCAAATGAGTGAACTGGAAGCCCACGGTCTCATCCTATTCTTCTTCAGCAGCACATAAGATCAAACCTCAAAGACTGAAATGCAATCACTTTTAAAGGAGAGCCTGCAGTAATTTTTCAGAAGTCTCCAAACCCTTGCCAACAGCACGCCTCGAAGCCAGCCCTGCCATGACCTGTGAAATTCAGCCCTTTACAGATATTCAAAAAGCCTGTGGAAGACACACTGAGGGACTGCAGTGTTTACTCTGCCAGGATCCATAGCAGCTCCTGTTACTTCCCTCTCATCACTCCCCAGAGCCTTTATTTTCAATAGCAAGGCAAAGGGCTCTTGGGATGAGGGACTAAAATATACAATACATGCAAGGTATGAGCGGTATGCCCACAGCATCTGATCCACAAATCCGCTCCAAGTTCCTTTTTTTAACCCTGTGTTGCTCCCTTAAGATACCAGAGTAAATTATATGTTTCCAGTCTGCCCTCATCAACTCCAGCTTTGTGAAAGAGCACTTTTTGTTTCATTTTCATCCATTACCTGCAGTTTTCATGCCCAAGGTCTAAAGCTCCTTTAACTTCCAGTGACCCTGGGACTAAAACATAACCCTATCTCTTGGGAAGAGGAAAAACTGTGACCAACTGGAATATAAAGTGTTAGTTAAACCCAAAAAAAGGGACCATAAGTCAATCACAGCTTTCACCACTGAGACTTCAGCAATTTCTCTTCCCCCATCAATACACTGACTCGACATGGAAAAACATCTTCCACCTGTATTGTGGAGAAGTGCGATTTTGCAAAACCACTGCCTCAGTCTTGGGTTTGGTTTTTCTCTCATCCGAGGTTCAGGTGGTTCGAGAGAGTCTTTTTTGCCCTCTGAAAGCTCTGAGCCAGACGCAAGAATGAAATGGAGTCTTCAAGGTCTTGTTTTTCAAGGTTTCTTGCATGTTTATTAATTCTTATCTTACAAGTTTCCCTGTGCCCAGCCGAGATGTTCACAGCTGCTCGGTCACAGGACAACTCCCCCCATGATGGGAGGTCACTACCTCTTATACAGATAATTACGTGTGTCTTATTTACAATTCCATGCCAATGTCTATTACCTATACTAAAAGGGTCATCTCTACTCTGACCCAATCTCTTTAAGCTACACTTTGTGCCACTGTCACTGCAAAAGATGGATGCCAAGGGAGAACAAGAAGAACCCAGGGTACTGCCCTAAATCCTCCATCTTGTTCCCCATTCTAAGAACCCCAAAACTATAAAATTTTCCACCCAGCAATAAACTACATTACTGTCTGTAACACCTTTGTGACTTGTAGTTCCTCTCTGTGTTGGAAGTTTTTCTCATGGACTGAAATCAAAGCCAGCATCTTCCTGGGCTCTGTGCCAGGGTCTACTACAACCCCCCTGGACAGACCCCTTTGTCCAGATTTCAAACTCCCTTCCTTGGGTCTCAGACCTCTCTGCTGAGGTCTGTGACCTTCCAGGGCAACCAAAGGAATGCCCTGGACTCTGACACCACAGTATCACAGAAATCCCACAATTGTTGCAGTGAGTATTATCTTAAGCTCTATTTTCACAAATGTGTGAAAATAGAGGTTAAAATAATACTTCTCAAGGCAACTTCTTGCTGTCAAGACCACTCTACACTCCTCAGATCATAAAGAACTAAAAAGAGCAGCAGAGCTTCATTTTATCATCCTGTAAGCACCAAGAGAAGCAGCTTCAGTGAAGCCAACCAGAAGCCTTTGGCTTTATTAAGATTTCTTTCCCTCCCACTGATCACCCTAGAGGACACCCATGTCATTGATTTGCTCTGGACAGCACCTTTGGAAAATACCGAGGTAATAAAGCTGCAAACTGGAAGAAGTGTTTACATAAGCATCATGATGTCACATGATTGACTCCCGAGCAAATTGACTTGACACTATGGTGCTTGAAAAATAACCAGTAAAAGCCAATTAGGAAGGCAAAAAACAAAAGGCAGAGACTCCAGGCAGCCCTGTGTTTGGTCAAACTACAAACCTCATATGAACTCTCATGGGGAGGAGGGGAAGAGCAAGGGCAAAGATCTATATATGGAAAGCACAAGGAGACACGGTATCAGATCTTCCTATATCATCTTGAAACATTGCTGAAGTTTGCAATTTCTCTGCTGATTAATCAGATGGCTTGTTGCATGCCATGCATCTTTTGTTCCAAGTCATACTGAAAACTGGGATTTTGTACAAATTGAGAGCAGCAGCTGCCTTGCTCCTTCTCTGACATACCTCATTGATGCATAGGACTCCAGAAAGTAGAAATTCCTTGGATATGAACAGTGGACCTCAGCATTTTCACTAAATATACAACTTCTATTTGTTAACAGAATACAATACTGGTGCACTTGTGAAATTAGGTGGCTGTTGATTGGTCTCCATGGGCATGTGAACACACACAGGCACATAAAAATCACATGCAAATCTTATAATTTCACCACAGCACAGAAGAACAATGAACAGTTCAGAAATAGCTTTTTCATTTATTTAAGAATGTTAAAAAAGTAGTTGAAAGTGTTAGAGGAATGTTATATAAAATATACCATCCATTTGTGTATGGCATCCATGTGACAAGAAGTTGGCTCAGGCTCACTCTTAGCCTGGATCGTATTTCTAGCAATTTTCAATATTCCATGACTGCCAGAAGCAAAGAATTAATCATTAAGATTCATGGTGACAACAGCAAAGTATTTCATCGTGAAGTTGAGTTAAGCACCAGAAATGTGACTGTTGGCAAATTAGCCCTTGCAAGCACTCCCTTTCTCTGTTGTCTATCTTTTAGGCTTTTTCAGAACATAACCGTGACATGAAGCCACCAAACTGCCAGATGGCTTCAAAATGTTCAGACATGACTTCTGCACAGAGAAAAGAAGTTTCTAGCACGTAATATGTTCCAAAGGCAGCAGTTTTTGGACACTGACAATTGACTGTCTGCAAGACCCTGGTCAAAAATCCCCCAACCCACAAGTAGGATATTTGACTACGCACCTTGATTCTGTTCATTCCTCAAGGACCCTTTAGAGGAACAATTCAAATGGAAACAGAAGGAGGCTTTATTAAAAGAGAAATACAGTGACAATAGAGAAGTGTATCCACTCAGCATCAGCACGTGAAGGTGTCCAATGCCCTGGGAAATGAGCACAACTGAGCACAGCTCTCATTTAGTGGCTAAGTTTCATTTCTAGATGGAGTAGGGCAGTATTCCATAGAAACAAAAATGGAAACACTAAACTAACTATAACTAATCCCATAAGTCCATTCCCAAATGCAATGGAGACAATTCAGTGGAGCAATATTATGACCAAGGCTTTTGAACAACATTTAAGCTGTAACTCCAATGAACAGACTATGGACAAATTGTCACACTGCAAAAATGTGTGCAGACACAAGGTAAAACTTTCATGAGAAGACTAACATGAGAATAGCTTGCCCAGGATTTCTAATATGTGCAGAGTTAGATAAAAAATAGACTAAAAGTAAGAAATTGGTCAGAAGCAAAGACAACTATGGATGAAGGTAGACAAAGGGAGTCTTGAAACCACACCTACCCCTATTTCCAATGATTCTATGACTTATTGGGGCACCAGAGCCCGTCTGCAGGCAAGGCACAGTCAGGGTCAGTCACAGTGGGAAATGCCACTGAATACTAGTCCCTGGGTAGGTAAAATCTACCTGAGCCTGCATGGGAGGCTCAGGTAGATTTATCTAGATTTCTCTGTACTGCATGGGAGAACCTGCTGCTCTCAAAGGGCCTCAGTGCTGTTTTCCAGGACTCTGTCAGGACCAAGGGACTGCTCAACCTTTATCAGTCTGCATTTCAAAGTACTCTAAATTTTTTTCCAATTACACTTTGGATGGACTTTCCAGGAAAAGCGCAAGTTTTAAATTTCTCGTAATCATTACAAAGATGCAAATCCAAGGTGTTACAATGCAATGAACCCAAAGAAAAATAAATGCATGTAAATGTGGTTGATTTCAGCATCACTCAAAAGCTATTCCCAGTCTCAGTATTAACACAGCCCAATTTCTAAGACACAAACTAGTTACCAATAGCTGAAAGACTGCTGTAGAGTAACCATTCACAGTTACATGTTCCCAGTTAAAAAGTTAACCTGTATGTCTTGTGCAGAAGGACTAAAATGTAGTTTTATCCTCCAGTTAAGTTCTCCAGTCAGTAGGTTCCTCCCTATCAACTTCCTTTCCTAAGGCACTATTATTTTCAAAGAAAGCGTGAATCAAGGGGAAAGCACCAGGAGTTACACATTCTGAAGTGAACTGTTGCCCTTAAACACAGTCACAGCAAAATCTCAAATTATTTCTTCTTACTGAACCTTCAATTCGAGCCCTCCAACAGCACCAAATTGAGGCATGGACAATTTATAAAGCAAGACGTAAACTGACTGAATTTTCAGCTTCTTACAGGTTCAGTGTTCTGATCTGGTACAAAACTATCTCTCAGAAATTCCACACTGAAATGTCTGGGGAGAAAACACAAGCAACTTCCATAACCTACTCCTCCCAAATATTAGGTCGGCAGTAACACCAGACTCGTATTGCTCCAACTTCATTTTTGTAACAGGGCTAACACTGTGAACAGAGCTTTCCAAGAACACTGGGAACATTCAGATGTAATAACCTCAAGATGTCTTAGACCAGGAAGGAGTAAACATTCTTCTGCATTTGGGTTATGTAGGAATTTCCCTAAAACAGAGGAAAAATTAGTAAAATGAATAAAAAAATGATCTCATCAAGATCATTTCTGACATGCTGCTGGGGAATGAGGACAGCTGTGCAAACTGCATTCCAAACAGGACTTCTATTTGTCAGCACAGATGTATAAAAACATCTCTCAGTTCTCACTGGAGTGCTGGCAGCTTGGCTAAATATTAATGCTGTCCCTGGAGCGCTGCTACTGATTCTGTGTGTCTCACACATGAGAGGCTGGCCACAGCTAAGACAGATGCTTTCTGAAGTTGCATTAGAACTACACAAAGGGAGAGAAAATGGCAGCTTCAGAGACTACATCAATCCTCATATGGCTCCCCAGGAAAAAGGATGGGAGGGCAAGAGGAAACTGCAGAATGTGTAACTCCTAAAGTCAGGCTGAGCTTTCCAGATGCACAGGAATTTAAAGCTGGATTATACTGGGGTGTAGTGCAGTACTTTCCAGCTACACAGCAGGTATTTCAAGCTACTAAACAAACCCTTTAGTATACAGTAAAGCAGTTCTAGTTCAGAAATGTAGGGCTCCTTTTCTTATCTGCATAGAGAAATACAAGAGCCACAACTATTAAAGATCTTCATAAAGGAGCTCTGTATCTCTCTTTGCACTGCTCTATCTCCTATGCATCACACTCCACCATACCTGGTAGTCATGCTGCACTTACCCAAATGCATTTCAAACTACACGAGGTTAGAATAATATTGGGTTTTTCTCAGGGCTACATTAGTGAAACAGGTCCATAAATCTGTCACCTGATTTCACGTCAAACATTTTGAGCAGATCTAGAAATACACCTTGGAATGGCTGCATGAATAATGCATTCAATTACAACAGCACACATGGCCATAATCTCTTTCTTCCTAACCTGCTTAGTTGGCATTGCATTTCTTTTCCTTGGGAGAACCTTTAAGTCTGTAGCTATTACTGTAGCTAGCTCTAACATTTCCTTTGTCTCTGTGAACAGTTTGTGTTTTTTTAATCTGATGTTAAATAGCTTTCACAAGGCTTCTAAAATTACTGTATAGCAGTAGTATTTCTTATATCTGTATTACCTCCACGATGCTTCATGAAAAAGCAGTCCCTTGGCAGGACAAACTAGCTAGTGTTCACACTGCATAATGGAGGAGGCAGCAGCTGCTATTTTTAGGGTGCTGAATGCTATCCTCCATTGTTAATCTATTTATTTGACAGATATTTTACCGTTACAGCTATGCCTTTTTTGATTGATGAAAAATCCTATTTAACTTCAATCAACAACCCAATAAGCTGGCATTTTCCCTTAGTTACCTATTAGCCTTAGTAAAATAAAAACTCTGCAGAGAAGCAGCCAGAGGAGCTGGTGCCTCACTGAGAGCATCCCTGGCTCGCTGTGCTGCAGATTCAAGAGGAGCCATCAGAGGGAGGAGGCATCTTTCACCTTGTACAGACAAGAGCTTTCTCCTTTTCCATAAAACCCTTTCATTTCTGAACAAGACACGAACAATTAAAACTTCACGAGTAATGACGAGAAGGTGCTTCCTAATTCTCTCCCTCCACAGCAGGCACTGGTATTTAACATAAATTTAGTATTCAGTATCTCATGCTGCAGAGCCCAGAGCTTGCTCCAAAACAATCAGTGCATCCAAATAGCATGCTGGATTTGCTAACTGAAAATGTAATTATCTCTCATGAACTGCCAGGACAAGCCATCAATCCTGTATCTACACCTTCTGTGAATAATCCCAGACTCTGTAAGTTTTTTTACTTTTCCCAACTTTTCTCCCCAGACCAGTGGCTAATGAGCTCTACTACTCTGAGGCCACATCAGATGAGCCAAGACTTTAATGTGCTTTTTAGAAGACATCTAAAGCACATTATAAATGATTCACTGCTCCACTTTGGCTAAAGTAAGCTCTCCAATAACTCACCTATGTTTTTGTAATGGTAGGAAATGTGACAGACCTTTTCAAAGACTCATTTCCCTGTTTAGACAAGCAATACTCTGCACACATTCACACACACACACAGAATTTGTGCCTTTTAGATACTCATAAAAACATTCCTCAGTCCAACACATTTGAACATGCAGATAGCTGCTGAAAACCACAGAGAATGGTGTGATCCTGAATGTAAAACAAAAGGAAGCCATGGACCTCATCAACTGGATTTTACTGGCTCTAGCAAAGAAAATGTAAGCAACATGCTCCTGAGACTCCAAGCAGTATAACCACTGAGTAAAACACATCTTTTTTCCCATTAATAATGCAAGACTGCTTAGATTTGTACATGTACCACTCCTGCTCAAAGTTAGGACAAGGCACTTTGGAATCTGAATACAAAATTTGACTTGGCTCCCACATTTTTCATTACTAGGCATCATAAATTATTTGACTATAAATTAGAGTGACAAACACCATGAAAATAGTAAATGAATGCAGCAGAAACTATACTTTAGTAATGTCCTTTAGTACTTGTGCCTCAAATTCAATTTGATTTATTTCATACTGTCTAACAAATGACACAGTTTGGAGCATGCAAGTGTCCTCTACAGTAACAACGGATCTCACATTTCACATTTTATAGCAGAGAAGAGGAGGAGAAATACTTCCATTTTGATTTGGATTGTAAGCACCATCTTGTGGAACAACAAAGCCGGCAGATTAGTAAAAATATTGGTTTATAAATTCCTCTCATGAACTGACTGGGAATGCCACCCGGACATGATACAAAAAACAAACAAGAATAAGATTATTTCTCTCACCTCTTCCAGACCCACAATAAAACCAAAAAAGAAGCTCTTCTCCAACACAAAGCATTAAGGCAATCTTGTCCCCACCTTCATACAAAGCCCTGTGGGCAAAGGAGCTCACATTCATTGGCAAAGATTTGCAGATCAGGATTCCTGGGGCTGTAATGAGAAACTACAGCCCCTCCATAATGTAGAGTTCAGCTCCATTTCCCTCTCTCCCCTTCCCTATCTCACAGCACTGTTACAAACTGTCATTTCTGATTTACAGAGCAAATGTCTTTTTTCCCTAGAAGAGGGCGTTCATCACAAAAGCTCAGATCCAGCACTTGGTAAAATATTACCCTGGTAAAATGAACCTGCACTGTGGCTGCATAATGCTGACCTTCACCTGGGGATAATTGGGCTATGGAGGATGCCAGTGCACAGACTGCAGGGAGGGCTTTCTCCATTCAAAATAAACAGCAATAAACATCTTGCAAATTAAGGAAAAATATACAGCTACAGGAATTAATAGAATAAGGCACATGCAAATTTCTGGGACTTACTTATTTCCTTACCACTACTAATAATATTATTACTATTAATATTACTGCATCCATCAGCACTCAGCAGACAATTCTCTTGCTCCTACACAATTCCATGGAATTATTTGAAATGTAAATAGAACAAAAAGCAGAAAAGCTTTTCTAAAAGGGCTAGTTCATCTATGAATATTAGACTAAAATGAACCCTCCTGAGGGCCCTGACAGACTGCTCCAGGATGGAAAACTATGTCCTTACTGACATTAATCATATTTCCTAAAAAAAAAAAAAAATCAGTGGCAAAAGACTGCTCTTTTAAATAAGCACCATCCACACATCTAACACCCCATCAGTATGTATGACCCAAATAAAAATTCATTATTCTTGTCTTTATTACTAAGATTGTTAGTAGAGATACATATGGAACATAAATAACGAATCGCCAGTATTTTTGTTATTAACTATTTTAGCATTTTGATCTAATTTTACCATATGCATATAAAACAGAAAGATTCCTTTTAAAAGCTTCCAAAAGAAGCAAAAGAGGCAGGCAGCAGCCTTGCCTCTTGTGACAATAGTGATGGTGGATGTGCTGCTCCTGGTGGTGTCCTTCTGCTTAATTCAGCCCATCATGTAAATCTGTACTGTGTGAGAGTGCTGTGATGTCTGGAAAACATCACTGGACTGTGAAAAAAATGATGAAAACACATAGAGAGGAGAGTACTAGGATGAAACATCAGCAAGATTTGGGAGTTAAGTGTGTATTTATCTGGAAAAAAATCACTGGACATAGATACACAGATCACATGGCTCTCACTCTATCATAGAATTGTTTGGGTTGGAAAGGATTTTTAGATCATCAAGCCCAATCATTGACCCAGCACTTCCAAGTCCTCCACTAAGCTGATGCCTTGGGAAGGCTGACCTGGAGCAGAGACTGGACAGTGCTGGAAAATAAAGGAGATATTTATTGAAAGGCCTTTAGCAGGACCTTAGGCAGGACAAGAGCCTGACCAGGGCTACACCCAAGGTAGACCCAAAATGGTCACAAAATGGACGACTGGTCATGAGGTCTCACACTTTTATAGGTTTTGGTCCATCTCCATATTAGGGTTAATTGTCCAATTACAGCTTCTGGTTGTGAGGTCCCACCCTTCTTGTTCCTCCCTTCAGCCACCCTTGTTTGGCCTAAAAGTTGTACTTGTTTTCCTTGGTCTTCAGCAGGAAAAGGATTTGTTTTGTCTACCTACTCTGTGAAGAGAGCTCACCAGCACTTATTATGAAGCTCAGAACTACACCCCTGGGCAGCACAGAATCTAAAAACCATTCAGCCTTAAGCTAAAACTTAAGGCATCAAACCCACACCCCTAAGTGCTATATCTGCACATCTTTAAACACCTCCAAGGATGGAGACTCCACTGCTTCCTTGGCCTGCTTGTTCCAATGCTCTCACACCTGTACAAGTGCACAAATTTATATCAAAAAGCTCCCCCATGCCTTTATGCTGCTATAGTTCACTTATTTATTATCACTCAGACCTTGGATGAAGCACAATACCCCTTTGAAGTGTACAGTCTCCAAAGATCCCAGCACGCCCTCTGCAAACTAAGAGGTAAATGGATCTCATGACAGAATTTCAGCTCAGGGAATTAAGTTCTCCCTAGGCCAGCTCCCAGAGCAGTGGCAATTACCTACATTAGTGGCCTTTATCTGCTGACCTCAGCTCTTGGCTGCATTTGCTGCATTTTCAATGCCAACATTAGAGGTCTCTTACACTACTTTTTTTTCCCCTCTTACTTTTCACACACAGAAACATATTGGATATACAAAAAAGTATTTATTATTCAGTTCACAAAGTCCTTCAGGATTCTTCAAATTAAAATAAATGTGGGAGTGTTTTTATTAAAAATACAATATAATAGATAATGATAAAAACCACAAAAGAAAGATACAAACAATAGCAACAGGTCAGTGCCACTGAACATTCATTCTCAGGTACATCTGCAAAATTAATGCAAATAGCCTTGGTTTGACTAACATTTTCCACTGCTTTTTCAACTTGCCAGGCACTCAGCCTATCTTGACTACATCCAGGATTACCAGAAATTATGGCTGTGCAATTTCAGTTAATAACAATAACAGTTAATAACAATTAGCCAGTAAACTAGATACTAACCCTAAATGGCTTAGATTTCTAGCAACAAGGAACAATGTACTCAATATTTTTTGCAAGACACCTTTAAAAGCTATGTAATGTATAGAGGCCAAGGGAGAATATGGAAAACCTGTGAGGATTAAATGCAAAAATAGTGTTCCTTCTTCTTTTGGGACAGTTTCATTAATGAGGTCTCAAGAACTGCAGAGTGAAATACAGCTTAGTAAGAGAGATTCCGTTTCTTTAGACATACTCTGCAGAAAGTGCAAACTGGAAATTCCAGCTTGTATTTATGTAGATATTTTATTTAGTTAGTTTAAATACAGTCAGCTGACAGCAGCTTAAAGAGCATCTCTGCCAAGCAGAATTCAGAGCCCTACTGCACAGGTGTTCACTTCCGTCACACTGACCAACAAACTCACAGCCATAAATCACAACATTCTGATAAGCTCCCTCTTGGGACAGCAAGGCCATAAAACACCCACTGGCAGACAGGATTTGACCTCATGGGTATGAGCTGGCACAGCTTGGGCATGGGGAAGTTGAATACCAACACACAGAAGAACAAGGTCTGTCTGGCCCAAGCAGACAGAGCCAAGCTTGCCCTGGCTGACCCCAGGTGTCCCAGGAAAGTCACTTAGGAAGGCAAGGAACAGCCCACAGGTGTGGAGAGAGGTTGCCTGAACTACTCTACAGTGGTGTCCAGTCAGCTTCTGGAGGTGTGTCACTCTCTCACTGAGGGGCATAAGGGTCCTAATCCAGGTGCCATCAACCTAACCTCAGAGACAGCTGAAAGCTGGGACAACCTTATCACTTTCAACATCAAAGATGTTCAAAAGAGCTCCTTTCCTCCTTCTTTCTTTTGCATGCATGTCATGGACATCTCATCTGAGCCAGTACCCAGCTTTCTCTCCATTTGTGTTTTACCACCACCATAAATGCAGCAAATAACAAGTGCTGAACTGAAATATCTCACAGGGATTTACACATTACATTTAACAGTCGCTTTTAACTGTTAAATGACTAATGGGTTAATTCCTGCTTTGGCACAAAGCCTTTACTCAGGGAGTATGTGAGCCTTTGCAAGCTGTTTTCAACAAAAACATATGGGAAATAGTAAACTCATCCAGGTTAAGTTTAAAATAGGATACTCTGTTGGAGTTTTATATAGTCAATCTAGAAACAAAAATCAATCATGATGGGTTTTAATGTTCCATTGTGGACAGCAGCTGAGCACATATCTTAATGATTCTTTTTCCTTTCCACTTAATCCTTCTGCCTTCCCAACCACTGAAACATTGCTCTCCTTTGTTACTAAAATGCATAACTGAGATGCTGATTAGTGTCCCAGACACTTGATAACAGAGACAGTAATCAATACCACTTCTTTAATCTGCCTGTGGAGGACGTTTTGTCCCTTTGCTTTTGGACACAGGCTCTGCTACGGTGATCCACGGCTTTAATATCACCTCTAGCTTGGATTAGTGCAGAGCACTCTTCTTTAGTTGGTCCTTATCTTCCCTCAAAACATAACATCAGTGAGCCACAGCTGTTGCCTGTTTGCTGAGTTTGAAAGCTTAAAAAAACCTGAAGCTGTGAGTAGTTTAGGATCATTCTGGCTGACAGGCTTGTGCAGCCACCCCACAGGCCACAGGGAGCGAGCAGAGCTGCAGCCCTCTGCTGCCGAGCTTGTGGACAAGAACCAACTTCCCCAACACTTCTGGAGTTTTGGTGGGGGCTTATTTTATTTACTTATTCATTTTAAGAGCCACAGTAGAAAAATACTTCTTTTCAGCAAATGCAGAGATGCAACTGGACTTTCCTTTGGGCAACTGCAATGTGGAAGATTGGGATTTTGGTTTGAGTTTTGCCAATAACACCGTGCAAATGCTGAGCTTTAAAGACAGGAGCCACCTCTCTGAAGACAAACAACAGACAAGTGCAGGCATGAGTCTTATTATTTTCTTCTCAGCTGCTCATTTTAAATATATTCTTCTGTATGTGCTCTGTAAAAAACCCATGTCTCTTTAGTAATATCTTTTGTGTACCTTTTAAAAAAAAATACTGCGCAGTGATATCACAATGTGACTACAGCTAAATATATCATCTACATTGCAGCTTTTACTGCACTACAAGGCAGCCCATTTTAAGACAATATCAATAATTTAGAAACTCAGCTCTGTGCAGCCACCTAATTGGATTATCCTTGCTTGGCAATTTTTTCAGTATGATATTAGCTTTTACAGGAATTCATTGATGGAGATCTTTCAGCAAACTCATGTAACACACAGTCAATAGACATAAAACTACATGCAATTATAAAACATTTCTTCACCAAGTACTTTTCATCTTCTGATAGCTTTGGCAAGAGGAATATGCCGTTCAAAATTAAGCTAATAGCATAAATTAGGTTTTGACACAAAGTGTCTCTGGAGACTGAGATTCAGAGAACCTTCTCTAGAGAACAGCACAGCAGTTGCCAGAGCCACCACCTGCAGACACCAAAGAGCAGCCAGGACTCAGTTTCCCATTTCTCTGGTGGCACTTCCTCACAGTCCTTTCCTCCAGGAAAAGGCACTTTTACCTCCAGCTGGCTGAAGAGGTCCCTTTCCACTGGTGAGCAACTGGGCAAGAACAAAGGAAAATACCATTTCTTCCCATGCTACAATTTGTATGGTGTGAGGGATAGGAGCAACATGACTTCAGACTGAGGTCACTTCTTGGTGACTGCACAAAAGGCAGGAGAGGCAGTAAGTCCCTGCCCCTTATTTGTCAGCCCAGGGCCAGCCACAGCAAAGGCAGACAGCCAGCAGCAAACACCTGGATCAGAGATTCAGGTGGGATACAAACTGCCTAAGTAGAGCTCAAAGTAACCAAAAGGATCTTTTGCCCACAGAAAAGATGTGTAGAGGTTTAGGGGGGTTTCGTTTGCTTGCTTAGTTGTTGTTGGTGGTTTTTTTTTTTTTTTTTTTTTTTTTTTTTTTTTTTTTTGTTGTTGTTGTTGTTTTTTTTTCTTTTCTTTTTCCCCTTGGTTTTGGGGTTTTAGTTTATTTTTCTGTTGATTTGGTTTGGTGTTTTTTGTGATTTACAGCTATGACCATATCTCAAGTGCATCTGAAAAATTAGATTCAACCAGTCAGAGCATTTTTGAGACCAAGCTGTCTATATCAAGACTCGGAACAAAAATTCTGCCCAACAAAACAAAAAACTACTGAAAACCCAACCAAAGCACAAAAAAAATCCAAAACACACAAAAATTCCTAGCTTAAATCCAAGCTGCCCTTTTTTTAGGGCCCACAAATGGATAGCTATCAGGCTGAGATGGTTTCTGGTGTGTAAAAGCATTACTGCCCTACTCTGCTATTGCTCCTGACATTTCCATCTGATGGCAACTGCACCATACAGAAAGGACTACCATCACTGTGTGAGTCCACACTGTCCACCTGGTTCACTTCTTCTTCAGATGGGAGGTGACCCACTCCAAAGTCCCTGTATGTTCTCTGATTCCATAAAGTAAACTGTCAGATCCAAGGATTATCCCACCAGGGCCTTGCCTGGCAAACTAATTCCCTCCAGAGCCCAGGACACACCCTGTCCATGTGGGCTGTGAGCCAAAAGCATTTGCCAAACCAGGGGCACGGAGCTGTGTTTTTCTGGGGGCTGACACTCAGCTCAGCAGAGACAGGGGGAATGCAGAAAGTCCCTCGGTTGCCTGGATCCCAAAGGGATTATTTAGGGCAAAGACGTTAATTACAGCTGACAGTGCTGGCGTCCTGCTGATGGCAGCCATTTTCCTGATGTCACGGCGTTATCCCCAGTGACACCAGCAGCAAGGAAGAGCTGCCAAATGACCCACATTTGTAGGCAGGACCTACTGACCTGAGGGAGACTGCTGAAGCTCAGCATCAACTGAGGCAAGCAACTTCCAAAGAGCCACTCTGGAGAGAGGGATTCCAGCAAACCAGCAGCTCCCCCAGCACAGGTGGGAAGGATCAATAGTGGCTGCTGCACAGAGCAGAGGCAGCAGGTTGGAAGCCTGGCAAGGGAACCACTTGTGCTGCCACATCTGCATTTCCACAGCCCACGTGTCTGGGGCTGAACACAGCTTTCACCAAGGCCTGGCTCCCAACAGGGGGGATTGCAGGACCTGCCTTCACCCCTTGTGCAATCCATCCTTTTCAAGCTCATCATTGTACAACGGCAACTCCTCACTTGAAACAATCTTATGGACCCTCTTTCCTTTTACTGCTCAGATATTCCTTATCTTCCTGTGTGTGACCCAGCTCGCTCTATAGCAACTCCCATGTATCAGGTATTTTCCACTTATCTTCATTTAAAGCAGCAACAAAAAAGGGAAAGATCACCTCAGCAGCAAACACTCTGTGGGCCTCTAATGGGTCACAGATGAACGAGTGAGAGCCATAAACCTACAGCCTCAGTGTGAATTTTGGGTGATGGCAGGGAGGCATCAATACAGGTTTCCTCTACAGACTCTTTGCAGACCTGGCCTTGTGACTTGGGCTTGTGAGACTGCAGTGAAATGGAAGGAGGGAGTTCAGGCGACAAGGAAAAGCCTGGTTTTGACAGACACACAGCCAGCACACAAAGATGTGTCTTAACATCAGACTCCTACCTTACAAAATGCCCTAAGGAGCACAGACTGCACACTTTGCTATTTAAAACATCCAGTAAAGTATTCTGTGGTACCCTGAGTGCCTCCCTCAAGCTCAGGGGCTCACGTGGAAGCTGATACATGAAATGCCTACAGACCCACTGGCAGAGAAAGGGGCTCTTTTTTCTTAGTCCACTTCCATGAGCATTTTTTTTAAACCATTAATCTATTTTTAGGAACATGGTTCACTTTGGAAAGTTGCATCTCAATGCTGTTTTCTTGCACAAAAGGTAACAGAGAAGCATGTACCCAAGAGCTATATGTTACTGCAATGTCTGTTGTCTTGCATCAAACCCTAATGGCCCCTCAGAAAATTTAAGATTTTTCTTGGAAAGAAACAGCAGCGGAAAATTGTCACAAATGACATTCATAACCACACCGTAGATTAACAAGCCCCAAGACATTTTTGAAGACTGGAAATAAATTCATATTCAAAATGACAAACTCTATTATGACTAGTAGAATATTTGTAGTTAAGCTGCTTAGAGGGACAATTACAGATTTTTTTTTTAAATAGTATTGTTTTAAAAACAAAATTAAGCCAAAAGCATCTTCAAAAATATTCAACTTGTGATGACACCAAAGCTCACAACTATCACAAAGATAAGAAGCAATCAGTACAGAAGTGGAATGTTTTTATCTGTGCTTCTAAGCTTTCAGACCCTTGCTGAAAAGCATTTTCTTTTGGCCTCACCCCAATATGGAAAATGCCAATGACATACCAAGTATGACAACCTACCACAAAAACAGGTATGTTTTCATAAGTTTATCAGAAGTGCTTTTCTATGAGCATTTGACTTGGCTTATATTTTACTATACGACTTTAACTGCTGTACTTACATATAAAATACAACATACAGCGAGTTTGTAGAGGGAGTAAAATCATGCACCGCTAAAGAAATTATCCCAGTATTTGCTTTTCCATTAAAGATGAATATACTCCATGAACAGAAGTGGATACTGCAAACCCTGTCTCTTACATTGGCTCCTAAGGAAGTCCAAGGGATTCAATTCCAATGCCATAAAGATTCACAATTGAAATACTAACACATGGAGCAAAATGCTCTATATCATAAAAAACATGCTCTTCCCTAGACTAAGT
Organism: Zosterops lateralis; assembly: GCF_965231275.1. Classification (NCBI taxonomy): domain Eukaryota; kingdom Metazoa; phylum Chordata; class Aves; order Passeriformes; family Zosteropidae; genus Zosterops; species Zosterops lateralis. The sequence goes on from NC_139768.1 coordinate 28,773,323, forward strand.
CCATATTAAAATTGAATCTCTATAAATTTCAGCAAGAGGAAATTCTAAGCCCAAAGATATTTATGCCTTATTGCATGTTTAATGGCCTGAAATCATCCCTCTTTTCACCTCAGGCATGAAGGCAAAAAAACCCACAAATCCAAATGCCATCCTTTTGGCCTGTCCTTATTACAACTGGAAATCTCTGTCTCAGAAAAAAGCCATTAAGGAAAAAAACCCAAAAAACCAAACCAAAAACCAAAACAAACAAACAAACAAATCGCAAAAGAAGACAAGAGGAATGAGAATAGGCAGAAGGAAGAGAGTATCAAATACTTCTCATACCAGGACAAGTTTTGGACAAAAGAAACCAAAAGAAATCTAGATAAAGTAACATCTTGACATCGAGATAGCAAAATCCTCAAGATGAGCATAAAGCAGGTGTTTTTCCCCATTTTATTATTACTTACTTTTGAAATGAGGAATAATCACACACTTACATTTGCAAAACAGCAAAAATCAGCAAGGGTTCCATTATATCCCAGAGCAATTGTTTGGGGTTTTTTACCCTCCCCAGAATTTCAGGGGGGGCTGTAATTTGTTGGTGCCTGCCTGGTGAGGTGATGCCCTGCACCAGCCCCGGAGAGCAGATGTATTCAGGGCACAGGGGAATTGTGCCTGGCTCCACTACAGCCCTCGCTTTACACGTTCATGTCAATCACAAAAAATCTTCAGGCATCTGACAGATCCAATTTCACTTTTCAACTACTCTAAAAACTCCCTCTAACTTTTAGTCACATTCAGCACAGTAAGAATAACCAGCTAAGAATCCTTTGCAAGGATTTCTTCTTTTTCTTTGAAGAAATTAAGAGGTTGCTGCCGTAAATGGTTTCAGGTACCAATCTCCAAGAAGCAGGGCCTGCAGCATATCCTACATAGATATTACTTTGGAAGACAACTAAATATTTGAGACATGTGAAGAGTTGTTTCTAACATGACAAATCTGAGGAAGGAATGCTGTGGAGCACCTCAGAAATTACATGAAAATTAGGAAGAAAATTAGGAAGCATCTTTTCTTTTTCCCTTCCAGTCCAGTATTTTCAGTAACTAGTAAATAAATCCCCAGATGCACTAATGGCTGCCATCCAGGAAATGCATCTGCTGTGTTTATGAGATCTGCAGTTCATAAATAATTGCCAAATATAGAATTATTCACTTCAGTTCTATCAGAGGTTGTTTTATAAGAAGAGAGAGCATACCGGAATCACACTTATGAGGCTGATCAATCAGATTGATTTAGAATTCACATGCATGAGTGCCAAAGCTTGGCTTTTGTGGAAAAAGACCATTTACAATTTTTGCATGTGCTGGCAAGTGAAGCTTTCTGAGCCTGCCACATTGCCACTGGCCCCCTTGCCATCAGTACCCCTCCCGTAGTTGGGTCTGTGTGGGTACACTTTAACCCCTCAGGATATGAAAACCCTAACTCCATTTTGTCAGTGATTTCTTACATCCATGTATAACAAAGGATCCATTTCCAGGCTGTACGTGCCAAATAACACACAATCTCTTTGTGGCTCCAGACAGAAGGCTAAGGCTCCATCAGTCCATAACAACCTGAATTGAGAACCATCCATTGAGGAAAGTGCAAAAAACCTCCACTGGCTGATACCTGAACTGATCCAGGAATGCAAAGGTATAGTTGGCTGTATGAAGCTCACATATTTAAATAGGAAAGAAATTTTCCCAGTTGTGATCAACTTTTACAAGCACTAAAAAGATAATGAACAAAAACCACAATGAAGGTACATCTGTACAAGAATAACAGCTAAGAGAAAAAGATTTAAATGTTTCATAACTGAGTACTCTGTCCCTGATTTCTACTTCTGAACTCAGTTCATGTCAACACTTGCAATAAGCTGGCAATTACAGAGTGAGCAGTCTTCTAATAAAAAAGTAAACCTATCTTTACCTTTGGTTCTGGCAGGTTGGACCTGAATAAACTCTGCTGTGAAGGTCACCTCAACTCTCTGGATGCTGCTGTGCTCCTAGGATGGCTCTCCCACCTTAACACTATCCATATTTTAGGAACACAAGAGTCTGCCCAGATTAAAGGCCACAGGGATATAGTCTACAGTATAGACAGAAAGCTTGAGTAAAGGCTTCATGTGGAGACAATAAAGTTCTGGACACACAGGCAATTCTAGGGCAGCAGTAGATGCAGTTCCTATGCATTTTTTTGCTAAAGGGTTGGCTGGGAAAAGAGGTGCACCAAACTCCCACATGTGTGGGGAGCTGACTCTGAGTATTTCCAAATGCCCTCAGCAGGCTGGACACCCACACCACAACATCCACAGGAGCTCCCAGCTGTGCCTGGCCCATGAGCCACAGGTCTCTGGTCCCTTGCTGGGTACTAGGAAAAAGCAAAGCTCTACAGCTCCCAGGCTGGGATACAGAGGAACATTTAAACCAAGAGGCCAACAGGGGTCAGCCCTGCCTAGCACAGAGGCCAGGACACACCACTGCCATCCCCACTGCTCCTCCTGTGACAAGGGCAAAAGCCACAATTCAAAAGCACACAAGGCTTGAATAATTACTGCTACAGGATATCTCCATCCATGAAAAAGCAATGGAACATTTGGCAGCAGGAACCTTCCAAAGGAAGCTTCTCAGCCCCCTGACATTAGCCCTAATTAACCTCAGTTCTAGAATTTTGCATGTGGAAGAAGCATGGAAGAAATCTGATAGGCTCAGCTCCCTTGTCCTGTGCCCACAGACACTCAGAAACAGAATGAAGCTCTGTTCAGAGGTCACATCTAATGGATCCAGCACCACCTGGACATGGGAGCTGTGGTACCTGCTGGCTACCCAGGGATGGTCTTTCCAACAAAGGTTTGGTGCGAACAGCGCAAGTTGCACCTTCAGCAGTTGTAAGCCTTACATATGGGGGTGTCCATAAGACAGCAGTCATATCAGGAAAAGGAAAAGAAATCCTTCTTGGATAGTTAATGGAAATGTCTAATACCATCCTCAGTCATCTTGGAAAGCATGAATGATGCCCACACATGCCATGCAAGGACTCTGTATGGGCCACAAAAATGTGAAGGAGAGGCTCAGCCACTAAACCACTAACACTGCAACCAGCTGAATGTATGAGCAGCCAAGAAGTGGCTGTGCTTGGCTTGAATGTCCCTATTGCATAGCTCATGTCAATGATGAAATGGCGCAAGTGTTCCAGAGAGAGCAATGTGCCTCAAAGAGGCACGCACAGCTCCCGCTGACTGCAGTGGGAGCTGCACGGGCAAGCTGGAGAGGAGAGAGGAGCCCTTTGTGTCCCACCAAACACTGGAGCATCCCCCAGATGATCTCCTTTTTAGTCACACTTTATCTCATGATCAGCTGGGCTGGGATACTGAATGCATTGTCAATTGTTTAATGATGGAAAAATAAAGCTGCAGGCTGCAGTTGATGTTTACTAAGGTATTGATGAGCTATTCATTTTATCAGGGCAGAAATCACTGCAGAAGAAATGCTGGGAAATGTAATCTAGTGCTGTAAAATATTTAATACTCTATGTCACAGTGGCTGTGCCATTTCATTGGCATTTTGCAGAAACCATAGAAGGTACCCAATAACTTCAGTGTGTACACACACGTACATGTAAATTCAGATAAATTATAATGGACATTTGTGAATGAAAAATATTTACCATTTTTAAAAAACTGCCTAATGCTAACCCTCAAAAGGAGTATAAATATTATGGTTTGCCTTAGACTTCTTATGATTATTGAGACATTTAGAATTACAACATAATGAGAATATAACATAAAGGAGAAAAGTGAAACTCAACCCTATAAACAAAAGTTCTACTAATTTAGTTTTAAAAAAATTCCCAAGCCGAACAACCAAAGCAATGAACAGCTGCAACACTGATGATGTGCTGAATTCCACAACAGTTCTGCAGCCAAAGTGGTCTCCCAAGATATGCTACTTATTCCTACTTTCTACTCAGTCTCCTGAGAAGCCACGGGCAACAAATAAAATGTTATCTGTGCAATACACATCAGGCAACAATTCAAAATCTTCCTCTTTCATTCTAAAATGAATAAACTAACAAAGAAACCAAAGAACAAAACCCAGAAATCATTCCTTCCCTAATTACTGTGAAGACCTGAGGCCAGACCAGGAGCAGAGCAGAAAGGTTTCTAGATTAATTTGCCGCTTTCATTTTCAGTTTCTGTAGTCTTTAGGAGTTTATATTTGCTCACCCACAGGAATGTGTCTGCTTTTACTGCTATGCTATATATACACCCTAAAAAGCTTCCATTTGAAGGGTGCTTTCTTATGATACTGCAAGAAAATCCCACCTACACAATTTTCTTCTTTGAGGAACCCTGGAATCTCTTGTTCCCTTGGAGAAATGTCAGCGTTCAGTATCAAAAGAGGATGCAACTGAAATTAAATTTATTGATCCTTTTTCATAAACAGACTTCTGTCTGCAAGCAACTAACATACTTTATCTATAAGCAATATATATATGTATTTAAAGAAATCACACATTCCAATTGATTCTAAATAATGACAAGAAATCTTTGAGTCAGCTGTTCTGATTCCTCTTCGCCATGTGTATGCCTGCTGCTAGGTTTAAATGGAAAGCCCTTAATTCTTCTCCCTTGAAACATTAAATGGGATAAACCTGCTTGCTAGGGTCTGTTTCTTTGAGGTTTTATACATTATGGAACTATTTACATCTGAACCAAAAGAAGTGAGAGATTAACCATTAACAGAGCTGAATCCTGTAGCACTCCTTTCAAACAAACAAACAGGTCAACACACACACATAAGGCACAACATAAAAACAAATTAAGCCTAAACTTGCCTCTTCTTTAATAAAAATGACCTGAACTAGGGGGGAATTTTTATACCACTGCTCATGATTGTTTCTTTTCTTGTACCATTGTTAAGGCCCTCCCTCAAATCTCTGCTTATGTTAAAACATTATTAAAAGGTAATAGTGTTAGTTTACTTGTCAATTTGCCACAGCAGAGCATTTTCTGGTACTTGTAAAGCCATTCCTAAAGGACTTGTTCAACATGTGGCCAACTCTTACATATGTTCAGTGTGATGGAGTAAAGAAGGAGGAAAGTGGAAAGCATTGGTAAAAGTCAGCCTCTGGTAGAATTCACTTTGTTTCCCATGAAAGATGAAGTCCCAGTATGCTGTGTCTGTCCTCAGCCCTAGTGCACTGGTCAGTAATGCTGGGAGAAGTTACATCTACAAGGCCTGTAGCTTTCTCTGGAGCTCAAACCTCCTCATTAGTCAGCACTCCCCGTCCAGCCAGGGAACAGGCGGATGACACCTGCCTTTGCTCCCTCCCAGGCATTCCATTTGTCCCTTAGCACACACACTTGGATGTTACTGATGCTGTGACTCATGATTCATGTGCAGCAAAAGCTTCACCAACCAACTCTTCTTCGGTTTCTTCTTAAGAGGAAATTAAAATATTTTAATGTTAAGGCTCAGAGATTTGACAGCAACATAACTTTTAGAGTCAGGTTTTGAAAACTCATGGTGCTCTTTCACAATTACTTTTGGGGCCAAAATTGAAATCAAGTTTGTGGAAACAAAGATGACTGAGCTTTAAAGCTCTGATGCCTGCATAATCTACCACAGAAACATGGGAACAGCAGTGAACTCCAAAGCTAAAAGCAAATCACTGCCAAACCATAAAGTTCTGGGACCCCAGACACCAACTAGGATAAGCCTTCCATTCTTGAGTGCTAAACTCTCAAATCTCAGTGCCTTGGAACTCCCTGATACTGTGAGATGAGAGAACAAAATCTCACTGTCTCTCCTACTGAAGGTAAAAAAAATCCTTTCTAATGGCAAGTTTTGACATCGACAACCACTGTCAGAAACTGTAAATCTGCTCAAGGCAGGGCAGCCAACAGAGACAAGCAGCTCTAAAACTAAGCATGTGGGAGGGGATATTCCAGGCCCAGGGAGCTGCTCTTCTCCAGTCTGTGGAAAAGCTGAAAGAACCAAGAAGGACAAAGCTTGCTACCTATTGTACATCTACTCTTGCTCTCCCTTAGGCCTCCACCTCAAATCCGTTACATTTTCTCTCTCCCACTTGAACACATTGATCCAGGTACCTCTATAGCTCTCTGCAGCCAGGCTTCCACAGTGTTCCCTTCATGATGTCCAGCTGGGGACTGTGCTCTTTGACCTTCAAACAGGAACACAGTTCTCTAAGGGTGCTGGGACCAATTTACACTCATTGCCAGTCTTTGCATCTAGTGTACCAGAACTGCTGAGTGCCTGCACAAAGTGCAGACAGATTTCACACTCCCCACATTTACCTTTGTAAAGAAGAGAGAGACCAAAGCCTGTAGTACCAACAGTCAATGTCACGAACGTGAATGGCCCCAGAATTCTGAGGATTTTGCTAAAAGCCCTCCAGACCAGTGATGTACTGTTTGGCAGGTAGCCCCTACCAGCACAGAATGTCACTGGTGGAGAACACTCAATAAGCATGCTAGGCATATGAAAAGTACCAATTGACCACATCTTTGTTTAACTCAAACCAACCATTCCCCCACTTACAGTACTGTACCTGATTGACATGTTCCTACTTCAGAAACAACTTTTTATCACTTGAAAACAACTTACTCAGATAAAATGGTCTCTGACTAAAGAACTCTTCTCTAAGTTACTGTTTAAGCATCCCTCAAGTATACATATTTTCAGAAGCGCAAATACACTCAGAGTACACGTGTAAAACTCCACCTCTCCTTATGTAATGGAAATTTTGCATGCCTGCTTCCTGCAAATGAAATTTCCTAGTTTCAGATGCATTGCCCTTGAGGGTATCAAGCATTGCGATAAAATAACGAAGGGCTTCTGCTGTTACAATGAAGGTCAGTATCCAGTGGGCCATTTCTTTTGTCTCACTTTTCAGGATGATCAGAGCAGTGAGGCGATAAGAGGGAAGCCAGTGCTTTTGTGTGATGCAAAAATCATCGAGCTGTATGTCCAGTCATTGCCTAGTGCTGCACTGCAGCTCCTGAAACAAATCCTTGCCTGTCCCCAATGACATTAGGAGAGCTCAGGGCCTGCTGCTATTTTAAAATGCCAGAAGCACTTTCCCTTTAAGGTTGAAAATACTCACAATCACAGTATCTGACATTATTGTTTTGAAAGCATCCAATTTATAGTGGTATTCATTTATTAAACACACATGTGGAAGTTAAATAAAGTGAGAGGAAGGAAGTGTAAATAGTATGCAAGGAGCCCACTGTGAATTCAGATGGAGTTTGTACGGTTCACCTGACTCTTGTCTGACTTAATGAAGACAGCAAACTGCACAGCACATTACTGCACTCCATGCTGCACACACCACTATGCAGCTGCAGCTACTGGAGACAGATAGTCCCTTTCTTCCAGCTTTGTAATATTCTGATTTATCACACATGGGATATTGGAGAATGGTCTCCAGGTTTATAGGAGGAAGTCAATAACTTAAGCATCCCTGACAAATGGATATGAGGAAAGCATATTATTTTTCTCTCCCCTACCCTCCCCACACATAGTAAGTTGAAGATGAGATTAATTCTTTTGTCCGGTTGCCATGAAAACGAAGAGATGTAGCCTTACCTCAGAGGAAATGATGTTATGCTCACACAACAAATAAGAAACGAGAGCTGTGTGGTCCTATCTCAGCAACACAAAGAGGAGTCAAAAAAGATCCAGTTTAAAACCCAGGCATGTGTGAATTCTAATCAGCTCTGTTTATAACGTATGATCATAGTTAATTGTTCATTAATTCCACCATGTCATTTGTTCAGAGATTATACCCTCCACATAATGAATGTTTTGGGGTACACTCCAGCAGAGAAAATTAAAATAGATAATAGCTGTGATTTTAAACATTCTTCTTCACCATCTTAAGTTTGATTCCATTGACCTCAATCAGTTTCTAAAAGGTTTAAAAAAACAAAAAAAATTGTCTAATATCTTGAAAAAAAGGAAAACACACAAACATAAATCGACATGCCTACAGAACTGATGTGTTTTCCTCTGGCCCTTGGCCTCTCCTTGACATCCACCTCTGTACAAAGCCTTCCCCTCAGGGGCTGGGAAGGTGAAGGACCTTGAACCTCCAGATGCATAATTCACCCCAGTTCAGAGGCAGCCCAGATTTTAGTGACTTGTAATTAGCAAGCGCTGAACGGAACAGTAGCTGGAAGAGCACACAGCGTGAAATGCCTGTATTAATGATAATGGAGATGTTCATGTTTCACCCCTGGATTTGGGAAAACACTTAGGAGAATTAATTTCCTTTGCTTTACAAGAGGAGCTCTACTTGTGCAATGTCACCAAGAACACACTCTTCCAAATATCCCTGATACTTAACCATTTTACTGCTTATTTCAGTCTCCAGAACACAGATGTGACAAGAATGACAGCACATGCTTAATGCAATCACCTTGGGCTAAGGTTTCATTTCACTTGCAGACTTAGGGTAAGTTGATCCTTAATACTTTTCACAAGACTGATTTTGCTATCAGGTCATGATGTATTTGAAGGGCTGTCACAAAGAGAGCAGTGTGAGTGATTGAAAAGGCCCCCTTTGCTCGAAGAAATTAAAAATATCTGGTGGGGGAAAAAAGCCCCACCAGATTACATAGAAATTATTTCAGCAATCCCTCTCTGAATTTAAATGACACATTGTAATAAAAATTTTCAGCTTCCAAAAACACTTGCAATGAGGTTTCAGGACACAAAAAAACCCTAACAAACAAACAAGCAAACAAACAAACAAACAAAAAATCCTTTGGTTCAACATGCCAAAACAAAGATTTCAAGTGATGGGACTTCTAATTTTTGGAACTTTACCAGCATTTTATGGGTTGTTTAGTTTGGTGTTTGTTCATAATTTTCCAGAATGTATTTACCTTGCTATTGACTTAAATCCTTTGTTGAGCTTAAATTTGTGACTTTGAGCATATTAAACTCTGTATTTTTTGAATTAGCTGCTAGTCATTGGCCAGTATCTTCCAAATTTACAACTGTTTGTGGCATACAAATAACTACCTAAAGGAGAATGTCTATACTTATACTTTACATATAAGATTAACACCTGGTAACACTATCCATATAATGAGTTAATTAGCCTCTTAATAAGCATGATTAAATTAATAAGAAGAATGACATTTTCAACTGTCACTTAGGGCTGGGTGGCCTTCCATGCCTTATCTAATCTACTTATCACTGTTCATGTCTTCATGGTTTTCTCACAGAGTTTGACCACCAATATTGATAACACCAGTTTTTGAAAATCGTCTGTGAAGAAAATAATGTCTTTGGAACACCAAGGTTTTGAATTGATCAGATTTCCATCTACTATTTAAGGTCAAAGACGTTGGCTCCAGCTCTCAGGTGCTCACACACACCCTTGAGAGCTGGGATAACCCAGAGCATTTTGGGATGGACCTTTCCTCCTGAAAACTCTTTCTTCTGATGAGATAATTAAACATCACTCCAGACTTGTCTCACCTTTAAGCACACTGTGCTCCCTCTGTACTCACCTCAATTACAAACAGGCTTGAGTGCAGGCTTAGGAACTTGGCTGGATTAGTGTCAGAGTATTTGGCACTTTTGACTAACCACACCCATGACAACAAAAGCAAAGATATAATGCACTTTCCTCAGTCATTTGTGAGCTCTGAGAAACAACAGTGCACCTTTCCACCAGATGCTTTGCTGTGTAAAAATAGAAGTAAAAACTAAATATTTCAAAACCAGTAGCTGCCCAAAGCTTTTCTTTGCTATCAGCTGAACACATAAAGCTGATCAATCTATCTAGTTGCAAATTACTTGTTTTCTGAAACCCAAAATCTATGCCTAGTGCACAGCACCATTTTCTCCCATGCATTTCAACTGCAGTAGCGCATACATCTTCAGCAGCTAGAGGGTTTTAAAAGCAAAGAGAAGTTTTCCTTTCTAATGCAAAGGTTTTCTAGAAGAAAAGATTTAAGTCCTTCCTTCCTGATGAGATAGGTGAATTCCCTTCATTTTGCAGGTTGTGCTGCCAGTGGTGGACTCCCATGTGCACTCCCATTGCCTTTGCCAGCATCCTTCAGGAAAAACAACAATACCTTGGCTCATGGCTCTAAGGGTTTTGAAAATTCCAAGTACAGTGTAACCAGACTAAGGAGACCTGCAGCATCCTTTAAAGTGAAACCCTGATGTTTTTAATATAATCAGAAATGAAGAAAATATTTCTCAAAACTTCAGCAGTACATGAAGAGTGCAAGGTTGAAGGACCAGGCTTGCTCCCCCCTAACTGCACTGTTCATATCCAGTACCAGCAGAGAGTCTCCCAGAAAGCAACTCATCCTTTTCTCATGACAGAGGGAAGTCCAAAATCCTGCATCATGGTTACTGCTCTGCTGCTAAATATTCTGGGTCTGCCATTTGTAACACGTGCATCTTGTCACCCTGAGGCTGGTTAATACAACTCCCCAAGTCACCTCTGACCTTGTCCTCTCCTGCCACCACTCCTCCCCTGAGCAGCCACCAATGGCTCCTCACCAAACAGCAGGATGTACTCAAAATAAGGTCACTAGATGTGAAACCTAAATTTTACTGCTAGAAAATGCTCCCTAAAGCTATGCAGCCCTAATCTGTAACTGTCAAATATAAGAACCACAGACAGTGGCATTTATGGAATTGCAGTAACTGGTTCCCTACGAAATAAAACTGGTTCCTGGCAGCCCTCATGTCAATAAGGCTTCATACATTCAATTTATATTTGCATTACCAAAACTATCTAAGAGGCACAGGATTGAATAGCCATCTGAACAATAACTGATATTAACAAAATCAACTACCACTACTGAGCACACATGTTTATTAAAAAGTGCTATTTTGAATAACTAAAACAGACAAAACTGAACGAATAGAATGACACAATGTATTGTAAAGTTCTAGTCAGAAGCCTCCAGAAGCTCTGGCAGGGATTTTGCTGGCTAACTTTGCCCAATCTCCTCCTGCTTCCCCTCAAGTTTTATTTTACCTTTTTGTGTATTTCCTCAATCTTTCCTTAAGATATTGTTAAGTTTAAATATGAATATAACCTCTGATTTTATTTTCCTTTTTGGGATATGGCCTTTACTCCTTTCTCGGACAACTCATTTGGACAACTATTTTCTAGGAAACAGGCAGGCAGGCACAGAGAGCATGTCTTGCAAAAAGTAGGACAAAGATTTTGACTCGTCAAGAAAATGTGAGAAGATTTTACTGCAAATTAAAAAGAAACACAGAGAAAGACATCAAGATGAATTTAATTTTCACTCCTAAACTTTAAGAATAAAGAATAAAATAAGTAAATAATAAAAAGAATATATTTTGGTTAGCAGACTGCAATTTTAGGGAACAATTTATATTTTGTGGGCGTACATTAATTGTTCAACACTGTACCAGAAATATCTTAAATCTGACAAGCCCCCATTAATTTGTGGTTAACTCTTTGTATGTGGATCTTGACAAAGCACTATTATCTATATCCCCTGTATAAATTCAAGCAACCAGGTAACAGATATTATCTTTTCAAGGACTTAATCAGATGCAATTGCTTGGATGTCCTCCAAACAATTAAATTTCTTACCCTGCTCTACACAGCTAGAGGGTTTTTGTCATTTTGCCTACCATGAGGCCTGAATCCCTCCCCCAGCCAAGGCAGCAGCTCTGCCTGGGCAGGGGGGTTCACAAGCACCACTGCAGTCCTGCAGCAGCCATGCACTCAGAGCTGCAGCCCTGCAGGCAGCTCCCTGCTTGCTCCCTTGCAGTACAGAGGATGTTCTCATGGGAGAGAGGTGTCCCCTTGGCCATCTCACCAGCCAAGGACTGCCCCTGCTCCCCAGAGAGCCTCTTGGCACTGTCCTGAGAGGGGAACTGCAGCCCTCCCTGAACTCTGCAGGGTTGGGAGCCCAGGCCCCAGCAGAGGATGAATTTTTGCTGATTTTGTCCTTCCTGTTCTTCTCCCTGCTCTCCCAGGTTTGATCTACTGGGCTGGCATTGGAAAAACATTGTGAGTTAATAAGAAACTCCTCAGAAGGAGGAGTTCATCTTCCAGCACCTAGTTACAGCCAAAATAAACCCAAACTTCTGGGTCAGCTGCCTCAATCACTCCTTCCCTCTCTGCCATTGCTGTTCCCATCCAAACACTGCTCCCATTTCAATATCAAGGCTCTTTATAATCCTTTCATTCCTTTTTTCTCATCTTCCTTCAAACTGACTAGTTTTAAAAGTGCACCAGCCTTGTTTGCTCATTTGCATTTGGTAGTAAACAAGGAGAAAGGGGCAGCTTTGCTGTTGGGAACAAAGGGCTGCAATTTTGAACAGCTTCCCTGCGGATCTTGTTTGGTCAGAGCATCTCTTGGCTTTCCAACCCAAGGCAGATTGTGCATGTGGCCTTTCAAGCTGAATTTATTGCATATGTTCAGTGGTTCTGCTAATTGGACCTCTGACTTGACCACAATTCAGTGAGTTTAGCTTCAAGGGTAACAAGCATGTAGGCCAACATGAAGATACAACATTATAAAATACACTACTTTGGCTGTTTTAGATAAAACTCATGCACTTATAAAACCAGGATTTGGATAACTTCGCTGTATATTGGGTGGGAAATAGAAAAAATTCTAAAAAGCTTTATAAAATCTTCATAAACAACATGGGTTTCTATCTGCAACTTACCTAATATGATTTCTAAAACATCCTTTAATCAAGGGCTTGGCATAATATTAAAAAAAAATTAATCTAAAACCCAGTAAATTAGATCTTTATACTGAATACTAAGAACCCTAATTAGAACTGCTACCATACATGCTTCCTGTCCTCCAAAAGCTTTTCAAAAACCACCAAGGTCTTCAGAAAATGTATTTCTTCTCCAGAATTATGGGGAGACACCAGCAAAAATGTTCCTGAGTTCCAACAGCCAATAAGTCACACACCGGGACAGCACTCAGCAGCTCAGAGGCCATTAGAAAACTTTAACACTGCACAAGTGTTATTTTGCAGCCATAAACCTTATGCAAGACATGCAAAATATATTCTAGATCAAGAACAGAAAAACAGCCACTGCTTGACATTTGAAAAGAGATCCTTAAAATGCACAAGAACAAAATCATGGAGATATTTTATGGACACAAACCCCAGCACTTAAATAAACTGTTTAAGATCAAACAGGAAGAGTCAGTGGTGAGCCCCCTATTCTTTATTTGATGCTTGGATGACTTGGAAGTTTGCATACTTTTCCTCTTTTATGTGGGCAGTGTGTGCTGAGTGTGCAAAACATTTATTAAGCCTTCTTTGAGCATAAAGAGACAGTCTGATAGTACAAAAAAAGGTAGACAGAAAGATATCAGATAGGAACATCAAAAAACATACACTTTCCCATAACTGTTAAAAAGCGTTGGCTGCTCCTCAGGCTGCCCTACTTAGAAACTTCGATTGTGCACCCACTGTCATGAGACATGTTTTCCTCTCAGCATCTTTTTAATCTTTTCAGATTGGTAGAAAAACAGCAGCCTTTAGTTATCAGAATTCTGATGTTTAATAGCTTCAAAGTGGTGGTGGTTTCATATTAAATCAAGTGGCAAGAAAAAACTAGGACTGCAGGTATCCAGTGCGTTCACCAATTCTCCTTGAAGATGTTTTTTTCTGCTTAGATGGTAAAAATGTAATAGAGGAAACCTTTGCCACCCACTTCTCAGCAATATTTCACTATGGGATGTTTTAAATTTTTAGAGTTTTGTTTTGTAGAAGCCGTCCACAGCCACCCTCCAGAATATACTGTCTGCTACTGCCTGGCCAAAATAAAAGGCCTGTTTTGAGAGAGGCTTCCTCAGCACTTCAGGAAAATGCTGCATTTACTCACACACGGATTGAGCCTCTTTTCTGACTTGCTGCACCATGAAGTGCCTGGTGCACATCTCTCTCCTCTAGGGAGATCTATCCCCTCAGGCACATCCAGCACCCTGGCTTGGCCTGTCCACCTGGGCTTCAGGGTCTAGCCAGCAGCCTGTCTGTGAATAATATATGCATTCATTCTCCCTACAGTCTGAGCATGAAAACTTTGGCCTCAGCATCAGAGCTGATTGCCAGATTCATACAAATCCCAAGGGAGCAGGAGAACAGGCTACTGAGAGCACTCAGACACCACTATTCCCCCATGGGCCAGTGGTACATTCAGCTATTGGGATGGGTGCAAATGCTCACCATTAAGCCAGTGATTAATGCAAGAGAAATGATTGCAATTTCAGAGATACCGTGGTAGGGTCCAAAAGGAATGGTAATGTAATTATGGGAGAAAGAAAAGAAGCTGTGTGGGAGAAAATAAAGTTATTCAACCTATGAAGGAATTTCATCTAAAGCTCTGAATGCCTGTATTTATAAGACACTCTGATTCAGTGCTGGAAAAGTGACTGTAGCCTCCACCTTTGCCTTCTATTAGTAAAATGCTACATAAATTCACATTGGGGAGCAGAAGGAACACCTATCCAGGATATTGCACAACTCTGCTTTTCTGCAAGTTCCCAGAGAACGTCCTCAAGTTCACCCATCTGGAGAGAACACAGAGAAGGATGACAGCCCAGCTACACCTATGGAAAATCTTGTTTAACTAAAGGAAGTCAAGATGGAGTTATGCTGCATCCTGACATTTACAATTCACCAGAAAATGAACCAGTGTGCTGAACAGAAAGTGAGTTCCAGAACTGTATCTTCTAGCAATAACAAACAGGGCAGGTAAAAGTAGCCTTTATTAGAGGGTACATGCAGGATAGTGCCACATGGTTTCACTTGACTATACTGCCTTTAAGGAAAGCTCTTCAAGGAAAGCAAACAAGGGTGCTCTAACTGAAGGGTTAGGTATCAACAACCACACTGACTTATGAATTCTTCTGAGCTTTGTGAACTCAAAATGTGATGCAGGAATCGCTGGTGATACTTCAATTTGAAGAATTTTAAAGGGAAAGAGACAAGTTTAAAAAGACCATTAAACTTTTTGATCTAACAACTTGTTCTTTTCCAATTGTCCATTCATTTAAAACGGGATTTATAATTCCTTTAGGAATCAATGACAGCAATGGAACAGGATCACACTGTAAATTACAGAAATGAAGAAAAAATATTTATACACATCCACAGAACTTCTGAAAACACCATTAAGAACTTTGTGGACAGCTTCTCCCTAAGGACCCAACCTGACCAACAGCTCTGGCATTGGGCTGAGCCAGGCTTTTCCAGCCACTGTAAAGGGAACACCATTCCTCTGGAATTAAAGCCCTTGCAGCACCACACCACCTCTCTCAGGTTAAGTGGTCTCTGTCACAGAAGGAGACTCACTGTGGGAAGCAGGGAATCTCTGGAGATGCCTGACTCAGGGCTGTGAATGCACTGGTGCAAAATACACAGGTAGGGAGTCCCAACCAAGTCCCTGCGCCCCACTCCTGCCCTGCACACACAAACCCGTTCTGTAGGTGCATTACAGATGTTTTGCTGTGTGTAAATCCTGTACTTGCAGAGGGCAGCAGGGTTGGTACTCAGGCTGAGGAGAGCACAAGGATGCCACATGAGCAGCTGTGTACCAGAGCACCATCCCCAGCCTGACAGACCACGTCATCAGTAGAGCACAGGGGTATTTGCGTTCCTCACTGCAAGGGAACCATGCAAGTACTTGGATTTGTATCAGTTACCAGTTGTCCACAGTCTATCAGAGTTCAAGGATCTGCTTTGAAAACAAGATAATGCAAAAACAGCCACTTCAGCAGCTCCAGGAAATCCTTTCCTGGCACTCACAACTCAACTACCTGTCTCCTCCTCTGACTCTCCTCTCTTTCTCCAGCAGAGCCTGGGTACTTAAGGGCAGCTTAAGGGAGCTTAGTTCAAGAGGCAGCAGCCAGAGGGTTAAGGACAGGCCTGTAGCTGAGAGCTGAGCTGACAGGATTTCACAGAAAAAGCATATACACTTCTCTGCTTTCAAAAACACCAATAATTGACATATTTACCTCATCTATGCATTTGTACTTACAGGGGTATTACAAATGAGTGTGGAATACATGAATGCAATTCATAGAATCAGAAAGGCTTGGGTTGGAAATCTAACAAATATCACCCTGTTCTAACCTCCCTGCCATGGGCTGGGACACCTTTAACCAGACCAGGTGTCTCTTTCTTTACAAGGGAAGCAAGTGACAAGATCCCAGTGGGGTTTTTCTTTTTAACGACTTACCATTACATTCATAACTATTTAACCATTAAATTCATAACTATTTTAAGTTATGAATTTAATGGGTGAAGCACCAGGCACACCCTGGTAGAGCCTGACTGGCTCCTGGTAGAAATGGGGTGACAGAGATATCAGGCTTAATGCCACTGGTAGGGATGTTGTTGAGGGAGCCCCAGCAGTTTCTGTGACGTGGCAGGTAGCACCCATGAAATAAATGGAGACCTTGTGTCTGGGTGACTTGCCATGACAGAGCAGTGGATACCTGTTCAGGTACAGACCTTCATTTCCTGCTTGTGCTCATTAGCAATCAGTGTGCTAACAAAGGACGTGGACAACACCACTTTTATCAAGATGTAGCTTCTTTCATAAAACCCCATTGATTTCAATTGGATAAATATGGACTAGGATATCAGAAACATAAGTGAATCCTTCTATCTTGTACTTTTTTCTCTAATTCTGAATGGTTTTTCAATGAAAGAATAAAAATGCTGAAATAAATTCTCAAACTGAGATTTAAAATTGATAAACAAACCAGGACAGCACAGCATTTGGCTGCCCAATAAGCTGAAATCCAAAACTGTGAATACAACACTGCTGAACAAACAAAATGTTGGGTAAAATAAATAATTCACGTTTTTAAAACAAAATCATAAGAAGTTGTCTTAAAGTTTTCAGATGAAGGCAACTATGCAGCACATGTCCTGTGTCTTTCTGCAACTAAAAAGGCAAACAAAGTTTTAGTTCTAGTACACAATACAAAGACAACTGCTTGTGTAAATCTCAGTGCAATAAATCTCACATGCAACAAATTCATATGACTAAACTGTTATAGCTTTCAGCTTATTGGCAAAATTATGATTTATAAAAAAATAAAATACATCCCAGAGTGAATTTACTTTTCAATTAAAAAGATAATCTTCTTATTTCAATCTAGTCCTCCCCCTTCCACATTAATCTTCCTTGAATAAATACTAAAGAAATATCATGTTGAATTTCCCTTCCAAGCTACCATACACTGTAAAAAATAAAAAGAGAAGCAGATCTCTTCCATGGTGGTCAATAATTATCCACCCGGTACAGAACTGGCCAACCAAGAAGAACTCCACAAAAATACCACACCAGACAGGAGACACAAGAAAAATATTTTTTAAAGTGTTATAGGAGCCCAAATATCCACCAGAGATACCAGAGCCTGGTATGTAGAATGCCCAAGGCTGAAGCTGCAAGACTGGAGAATACTCAATACCTTGAAAATGAGGGCATTTCTTTACCTGCCTCACACACACTGAGTTATCCTCTGAAGGCACCTA
The DNA here is from genome assembly GCF_965231275.1 of Zosterops lateralis. Taxonomy (NCBI): domain Eukaryota; kingdom Metazoa; phylum Chordata; class Aves; order Passeriformes; family Zosteropidae; genus Zosterops; species Zosterops lateralis. The sequence goes on from NC_139768.1 coordinate 28,790,906, forward strand.
TAGTTTTGGCTTTAAAATACAGGGGTATAGCCTGGGTTAGGTAACTGAAGTGAGGAACAGTGTGGGGCAGCTGTGCCATCTCTGTTGAGCTCAACACCTGAAGGGATGAGCATGTCCCAAACCAACAGGAAAGGGATCATTTTACAGAGTGCTAAAAGGCTGTAAGAGGTTTCCAGCTGGACAGGAGCACTGAAGCCATCAAAGGCTGGAGGCCTTGTGCTCTGCCCTGGTCCCACTCCTCAGCCAGAAAATCCCTAATACCACTCAAACAGTGGCCTAAACAGCTGCACAAAATTCGGAATAATGGCAAATCCAGCCTTTTATTGTCTGAACTTCAGGCAAGCCACTGTGAGTATACATCAGGCCTTGTCTGAGAAGTAAGTTTTCTTTTTAATACAACTTACAATTCAATTTATTTTTTCTTTATTTCTCTCCTCCATCCACACACATTCCATCACATCCACACAGAGCCCAGTACTCAACCCACCTCCTCTCCCCAGCTTCCTGTTCCAGGCAAACTAGCTCTGAGTCTAACACTCAGTTTTAGCAGGTGCTCAGTCAGTTCCACTAGTTGACAAGTATTCTGGCTCACAGTATCAAATATTTAGTAAATGCCCAAAGGTAACAGCATCAAAGTATGCATCACTTATCCTAAAGCCATCAATTCAGGCAACTTAAGAGCTTGAAATTAGCAGAGTTTTAACTTTGGCACAGGGTTGAATACACAAACTCTCATAATCGTATAAGAATTTTTTTCTTCTTAAATCACTGTTCAATAGCCATCTTCAAACTTTCTTTTGCTTTCAAGAGCATCCCATTCTCCCCTTCTGTCAATCCTCAATTAAAAAAAACAAAACAAAACAAAACAAAACAGAACCCAAAAAACCAAAAAAACCAAAAAAAACAAAACACAAAGCCCACCAAAACCCAACCCAGCCTAGGTGGAAAAACCAGAAAATAAAAGACTCTGTGTTAATAACCAACCAGGCAGTAGCAACAGTACTGATTTACACTGTTGTAAATTCACTCACGGAGCCACCTCCCTCTAATAGTGAGGCTGCCCATGGCTGGTCCTCCCTCCTCCTGCCCATCCCCTCCCAGCACAAGCTGGAAACATTTGGCACAGCACAGGTTATAACCCAAACTGACACTTGCACAGTGACTAATGGCCATCCCTTGTGACAGCACAACCCTGAGGCATCCAGAAGGTGAAAAGGAAAAGGTAAATGTTCTAAACCTGACTAAATAAAAATGTAACAGCCAAAATTCGTTCTGGGTTTATAAACAACAAAGTAATGCTGAGCAGTGCCCACTTCAAATGATGCTGTAGTGCTCCCCACACAGTACAATGGGATAGCTTCATTCCTTTAGGGGTCATCTTCAAAGAAGGAATTGTTTTTTCAGCTGAATAGAAACACTCTTTCACCACCAAGCTCCGTGCTGGTATGAATTCAGCATTGTTAATAGATATGTCATCCACCAGTGCCCCTAAACATCTAGCAAAAATACCTTTCTATTTTGTTAGATTTGCCTCTGACAGAGCATCATGTCCAAAATCAAGGATATGACTGAAATTTTCCTCACACTTAGAAAAGATCACTGACTTATCAATTCTTCTTTCAGACCCTTAACCTACACCATCTTTTCACTTACCATAGGTCACGTTCCCAATGTCAGGGTAACATCTGCCTGGTTTGTGCTTTAACACAAGTGAGTGAAATCACTTGTATGCAACCTATCTAGATTTTACAGCATTCAAGTTCAACTGTTCAGAAGCCATGAAACAGATCTCTAATCAAGATTTGTTTAAAAATAATGGAATTACTATTAAGAAAAAAAAAAAAAGGATGTGGATTTTTACTTATTACCCGAGTTTAAAGCTTTATCTGGTAACTGGTAGACTCGTTTGCATATGGAAATTGACATTTGTACTAAAACTTTCACATGGCTGAAGACATGTCTGTAAAACATTTGACAGCCCCGAGAGAGTTGAGGGGAAAGGAAGAAGTGGGAGTCTGCCAGTGAGGATATGCTGATGCCCTCCTGGGGTCCTGCTGCCCCTGGGAGGTGTCCCCAGCTCTGTACCCTGGGGCAGCCCAAGACATCTCTCACAGGCCCTCAGAGCTGGCAGCAGAGCCCAGCCCAGAAGATGCACAAGCTCCTCAAAGCCACATGAGCAGCTGCAACACCTACAGGCTGATCATTCCTGACACAGCATTTCAATTTATTTCCATTAGGAAACTGCAGGGCAATTTTTCCAGCATACCTGAGAGTTAAGTAAAACCTTCAAACACAGTGAGGCTTATGATGAAATTAGCAGGATTTGTGACATTGGCATCGATTACTTTCCCTGCTGCCCACAAGTTTGCAGCAGCAGAGGCTGTGACAGCAACAGCCTTTAACATCTCAGGGACAGCAGCAGCCAGGCTTTGCATTACTATCAAATTATTCTGTGTTTCCAAAGAACACAAGAGCTACTGAGCACTACACACAAATGGAAATCACTTCAGTCCTACTAAATATTGTATAAAACATAAATCATTGATTGCGTGCCAAAACCTGTCCTTCTCTTCTGCTATGTACTGAACAGAGAACACAGAAAATCCTTCAGAGATTTCACCTTTATTTTAGGAAAGGCACTGACTAAGCAACCAATTTCTGTCCAGAAATTATTACAGGACAAAACAAACAATTTCTAGTTTTCACAAACCAAACTATGCATGACAGAACTGCACTAGCAAGCATCAAGAAAGCTATCCCTATCAATCACTTATTTTTAAGAGTGGTTTGGCTTGTTCTGTGATACCATTAAAGGCTCAGGTCTGCCCTTGGATGTACTCAAACTATTTTCAGTGTAGGACACTGCACAACCATCCAGAGGCAGAACTGTATGAAGCTGTAATATAAACTTGAACAGAATAAATGGGAAACCTGTATAATGCAGATGCTTCACTTGCTGGCCCTATCCCTTTCCTGAACCTTTCAGAACCTTCAGCAAAGGCCTGAATGTCCTGAATGCCAGCAAAGAGGTGTGGGCACAGAAGCACAACCTCTCTACAGAGCTAAGCACAACAATTCGAAAATATCCCACCTTGAAATTCAATGGGGTGGGACATAACACAGGTTTTTGTTTAGTGTGTGGTTTTAAAAAGGTCATTTCTCTCATACAAGCCTTCACAGGAATGTTATTACACTGTAAATTGCTTAACCAGTCAAAAGCAGTGAAATATTACCCCCAGATTGCCATCCTCCAACTAAACAGGAACATAAATCAGCATGACTGTTGCTAGTATCATACAAGCCTAATACACTGGCTGATCCCACCAGCCTCACACTTCCTAACCATTGGGTGCCTCGGGCTCTTTACTGTATAAATTATCCAGAAACATTAGCATTCTTTGTTGTTGCAATGTGATTGGAAGAGTCTAAAGGATATTTCTGCATGCTGCTGAAGCAAAGGGTGAGCTTTGTGCAGTATCATGTGATCAACAAAAAATCCCCGAGTACTGCTTGCTTGTGGGTGGTGCAGAGGAACAAGAAGTGACTCACTACTCATAGTGGAAAATTTGGGGGGAAAATGTTTTAAATAGTCAGGAAAGCACAAAATGGCAAACCAAATGATTGGACTTCCTACACCCTATGTACTGGGTAACAAAATCATGTCTTTGATATAAGAATGATGCCTGAATGTATGAGAGTTAAGCGAAGCAATTGCTGGGGTTTGTTCCATTCTCCTACTAGAGAGGGCCTCTACCTGTCCTGAATCTGCAGAGTCCTAAGAAAACTCAGAGAGAAACTGGAATAAGCTACCAAATTCCAGTATAACACAAAGGGGTCAGGGGGGAGAACCCAAAACAAGCATTTGCTGGAGCAAAAGCTCTCTATTTTCTTTCATTCTTAAGATGAAGAAATAAAACACTGAAAGAAATCCATATATTTGAGATTAATAGACAGATATTTATCCATGTGCCACTCTGGTTGCTAAGAGATTTCCTCTCTACAGCAGTGTTGTATAAACAATAAAGCAGTTTTGTCCACAAAGCAATTGTCTCACCTCACTGAATCAAGAGCCTCTCACTGCCATATCCCTTCTATATTGTTCTAATTCTGAGCTGTGAGGAAGCTTCCTTACACAAAGACAGTGCATGGAGCTGGTTGGGCACGCTATTGTTAAACTTGAGCACATCAAGTACAACGTGGGCTTCCTGCAGCATGAGTAGATTCAGCTGAGAGACTGTACATTTTAGCTCACAAGCCATGGGTAAATCTGGGTAGAGGGGACAGCTCCTATAATTAATTCCTCACTGCTACAGTCATTTTCAGCTGGGGGGAAACCCACCTTGACAGCAACATTACAAACCTGCACATAACCTAAACAGCAGCCAAGAAAAATATTACTATTTCAGGCTGGTTTCAAACAGCAGCAGCTCAAAATTCACCTCAAAGACAGAAACTTATCTCCATACTGCCCTTTATCCTGGAAGATGATTCAGAAGATCTATACATCCACACAGAAAAAAATACCTCCAGTGTAGATGGCTGCAGCAAATGTACTGCAGCATGTTAAGAGTCTCATAACGTGCTGGCTGGAACAGAAGGCAGTGGGTTTCTCAGTGCTTTTCATTATGTATAGTACTGCCATGGCAGAGAAAAAAAAAAAGATAAGGGCAGGGAAATGCTGACTCTCGCCCAACCACAAGATGCACATATGTTAGAGGAAATCTACATGTCGTTTAGGAAGCACATGCACCGCTTCTCTGAGCATATGAAGATTATCCAATCCTCCCCTTAGGGGGATTTCACAAAGGCACACAGAAATACTACATGCCCAGGTTTCTGTAAAGGCAACTGGCTCCTTGATGTGTTCTTGAAAAAAAACATCATAAAATACAGCCAAAGACAAGAAATCGTGGCAGGGCCTTATTTCTGTGGAGCAGAGTACAAGGTGTCATTTATAAGGACACATCTTCAGAGCTGCCAAAGCAGCTGGCCTCTTTATCTGTCATTATGCCACAAACCATAACTATTTTGCTTTATACCTTAGAGAGAAACAGTGAGCCTGGAATCACACAGAGGCTCCTGACCTGAACAATGAGCAATGCAGTGCCTACTGAATTTTTCAGATCCTAGTTTGCTGAAGAGTTTTCTGCAGCTAAGACAAATCTACAACAGAGAAAAACCAGGCTCTGTAATCTCAGCCACGTATTTTCCTAACAAAAGAAAGTTGCTAATAACAGACTGCTACAGCTCAATTCTGTAAAACAGCTCACTATTAAGAAAAAAGAGAAACACTGAAACACCTTCTTTCTGTTACATTATCCCAAAAACGGATGTTTCAGGAGCCAAACATGTGACACAGTCCCAACACAAAGAAAAAAAAATCTGCCTCTACACACATCCTTTTTAAGTACCTGCATGTAAAACTAAACTACAATGCAATGCTTTGCTATTAAATCTACGAGAAAGCTCAGCATTAAACCTCACATGATGGTTACAAACTATTTTCAACTCACAGACAGTTTGCATATCACAGTAACATAAGTGGGAAATGAATGCACACCTTCTGCATCATCACTGCAATCAACTAATATCCAATTAAACATTCAATTGCTTTGCAAACCCCACAGCCATGGTTACAAATGATATTTTACAATGTTAACAAATTACTCCCACAGCTACCAAGTTACAGGCAAGAACAAGCTTTTAATACTTCAATTGCAAGGTAAGAAAATTAAAACAAAAGAACCCCTGTTCAGAATTTGGCACAGATCTAGATACCTTTTTCTTCCGATCCCGGGATCTTTTCCTGTGTTTTCTTTTTTTCTCAGTTTCTTCCTCAGCATTTATTTCTAAATCCCTGTTTTTCTTTAACTGTGATGCTGCGTGAGCCATAATGCATTAAAAATCCTTTACAACAATGCTCCCTTGTAAAAGGTGATTTCCTCGGGCACCTTTAGCCAGCCCTTACAGCAAATGTTCCAGTGATTGGAAGGAGATCTGTGACCAGAGCCAGGAACACATTCAGGATTCAGAGATCTCGCAGAAGCTTGCAGTCACTACAAAAACACATAGTTGCTGATTTCTTCCTATACCTTTCTGCACCTGAACCTTTGCAAAGCAGTGCAGCCATCGTAATGCATTTAACGTAATGAAAAAGACAGCTGGGACAGAGAAAGCTGTATTATGGCTGTATCCCCTGCCACCAGCTGGAAGTGTCTAAGTGACTCCACTGAAGGGGGAATGCTGAAAAGGAGCGCTTTCTATTAAAAAAAATTCCAGCACAATAACATATGCTGCATTGTTTTTTCTTCACTGATCCTCAAGCACATTTCTAAAACCTACTTAAAAAATGCAGCGTTAGTGTTGTACGTCTCTCAGCTAGTTTTGTATAGTAAGCCATTTAACCTATAATGAAATGGAGCAGCTCCTACTTTAGGTTAACTGCTGATGGTGACAAAAAAAATAAAATAAAAATTTCTTTTTACCATGGAGACTCTGACTGCATTATGTAGAAAACAATGCATGCATTGCCATATCTTAACAGTGTGTCCTTTATACCGATTTTTCAATTCCAATACATATTGTGAGAGAGGATTACAGAAAGCCCTGTTGTATTTTTTCCCTTTTTTTTTTTAAACATACTTATTACAACACATCACACAGAAAGAAAGATGCAATCACACTGGTGTGTGAAAAAGGCATTTAATTCATGGGAGATTTTCTGGCACTGCTCATTTACGTGGTCAGAAAGGGAAATCGGCACTATTTCCATGTAGTTGGAAATGTACTTTTAAGCTTTTATGTCAAGACTTGCTTCAATCATCTTACTATTTTTGCCACCTGAGTCCTCAATGACTGCAGCTTTTGAATATTCATTATGGGAGGTAAAATAGCAGCAGTATTAAGGCCTGCAGGAGGATCTGTTACTGGGATGAACGCAGAGCAAGCATCTAGTAAATAAGGAACCATATTTTTTCTGCACAAATATGAACAATCAGCAGCTTGCCTCAAGACTGCTGTTTTTAACCTTTCCCAGTATTCCTAGCAGCATGCTTCACTGTAATGAAGATTAGCATTTTAAGGCAGTCTGATTTCTTTCAGATAAAACCCAAAAGTCTCTCCAAGCGAAACTAGTGTATTTTACATGGTACTAGCATTTCTTTCCAGAAAGAAAAAAACAGAATCTGTTGTAAAAATGAAGTTAAATTTAAATTTGAAGTGCAATTAGCCAAATAAGCCTGAATCTTCTCAGGGCAACGTAAAATCCAGAGATGTTTCACATGTTTGTAAATATTCTTCCCCTGAACTTGAGAGACATTTTTTGAATTCTGGTTGCTGAGGCCCAGCTGGCAACACGCTTTAGTTTTCACATAACGTGTCTAAAAGAAAAATAATCTTTTCAATCTCCCAAACAGAAACTACTTTGAACACATCATATGTTGTCCAAAGGGTAGCACATAGTGCACTATTTGTCTCCTGTTCACAAGCTAACAAACCAGGTTTTAAAAGCTGTTTATTTTGGAGTGATTTTTAAGAAATGCTCAAGGATGGAGGCCATGGTTGTGTGACATTAGGGATTTTTCTTCCTGATGCAGTAAAAGCAGGGTTTCTGTGTGCATGCAAAGCTCCTGTACCTGTACACCACCATGTGACTCTCCAGACTCCCCCTCCACAACTGAGAGACTTCTGAAGCCTCACATAATGCTGCCTTCGGAAAGCTGTGGGAAGAGGAACGCTGCACTTCCAGGCAATGCCTGGTTTTGAACCAGAAGCAACTGTTTCAGAAAACCTCCTGCTTTTCTATGTTCTATAGAGACTTGAATAAACACATTTCTAAAGATGCAAAGAGTACATCCCAAGGATGCCCAGAGCATGCTTTGAACTGCAAGGCACCACTGCAAGCTGTCAAAGGCCATGCTCAGGCAGACACCTGGATTTTGGTCCAGCTCTTCAAAGATGCCCAGGGCAGCAGTGAGGAGACTCTGCTCTAGCTCAGGAGCCCTAAAAGAGAGAGGAGCTGGCCAGGCTGCTGATTTATGGGGGCTGAAGAAGGTACCTCAAGAAGGACAGTGACCTCAGGTTTTGGTGGAAAATGGAAGGCTACCTCGTGCCTATTAAAAATAAAACCTAAAAAAAATAAAAAAAGGCAAAGAAAAAGCACCCAAAGCTTCACTTTCTAGCCTACAAGCTGCCTGCATCACCTTGCCACTTATCCTTTTGGAAGTTTGGATCTTTGTCTGTAAAATAAAGTTGACATTAGTTCCCTTGTCTGACAGAACTCAGTAATTAGCACAGAAGTGCTTAGAAAATACAGCAGAACCAGAACTGAAAGTGGATTCAACAAAACTCAATAGAGTTGGATCCCTCTTATTCCCAGCACATTTTCATCTGGATTTGAAAGACTCCTGAGTCTTTGCCTTAGGAAACCAACTTTCTTTGAACCACAGCTGAAGTGAATGCTGCTGTCATTCACCGCTTGCTGGCTAATCCTGTGACATCCTATAAGCCTTTTAACCACACCACCCTGTAATTTATGCCTAAATAACCTCATTAAATGAAAATACAAATAATGCTTTATCAAGTGCTAGGTGGTTAAAATACTTGAAGCGTGCTTTAAAGAATGCTGGCACAGAGAATAACTTGCATGTCTCCATCTTAAACGCCCGATGCCACCTTATGCACAGGTTGTATTCTAGGCAGGTAGAAAGCAGCCCAAGCTTTTATTAATGAGAATAAATGCTAAGAAATGAGGATAATAAGTGAACTCACCCAATCCCTTAAAATATGCATAAATTGGAGGATTTTATCTGTCAGCCAAGACTGCTTCATCCCAAGGATCTTTTCAGCTAATTAATCAATTGGACATAACATGCAGATGTTTTTATTATGTGGATTACAATCCCTGCTTGAACTAGAGTCCAAACTCTCCTCCAGAATTAGATTTCAGAAAGAGAAAATGCCTTTTTAAGCCATGGTTTTGAGAAATTAGTTTTTAGCTATGGTTTAAAAAAAAAATCAACGTAAGAATAAAAAGATCCCTTGTAGTTGGAGAGATACTAACTAGGGAGATTTTGTGTAGCTTGTAGGCTGGGATAGTCTCCAAGAGAAAAGAAGTTACAAGGAAAGTGTGAGCAAAAGATTCAGACTCTTGTGGAACAGCAACTGTGCATGTGCAAATCTTGCTTTTGGGGAAATGGTGAATTGGCACCACTCACTGGAAGGTGACAGGGCACTGCCAGATGAAAGCTGGATGAAGTGTGAAGGTTTTCATGCCAGATATGTCATAACTCACTTCAAGGGAATTGGGTACTGGAAATCTTCATTAAGTGCTTCTTTTCAGACTTCAGAAAAATAATTAAGCTATTTCATTTCACCCTTAATTACAAAGTTAATGAAATGCCAATGAGTGTTTCAGCACAATCCATAGGGTCCTGATAAAGAATGATAAATTGTATCTTTCTTGAACAATGGGAAATTTACACTTTCTGTTAGCACAAGGATAATGTCTACTCAGCTTCATCTGCTCACAAAGTCATAATAATAATGGCTGGAAGTGATTTTATCAACTTAAAGTGTGTCATTTGGTTTAGTTTAAGATGCCAGTCCCACTGCCAGTCCCACTGCTAAAACTAGATTCAAGAGACTAAAAACAGCATTAGCATATAACATTGGGATGGATTTGGAAAAAAAAAAACCCACAAAAAATTACAGGAGGAAAAGATATTCACAATGTAATTACTTGTGGTAATTCATCAGTTGGTCAGCAGCATATACAGCAAGAATAGTACTAACAGATTTACAGTTTTTAAACAAATTATACAGCAGTAGAGGGGGAAAAAAAGAGACACTCATGAAAATATTGGCTTACTGAGAAAATACCAAAAAATAGATTTATGAAAATCTGAGGAGTTTTAGGTAAGATGGAACACCATAGTATCATTCAACATTTACACTTCTCAGATCACTGTGGATCTAAAGAGGCTTCTAATCACACACAGTGCTAGAAGGTCACTATGACAACTTTTGCTGGTAAATGAAGTATGGTACATTTTCCCAAAGATGAAAAGAGCATTATAGGTAGACTAGAAATAGCAGAAAGTAAAGGGAAGGAAAACACATGGAGGGAACTGAACCCAATTCTTGTTAGGCTACTCTTAAATTCTTAATTTCTGAGTTTTCTGGTACAGAACAAATGCCACTATTGCCCTGCTTTGGATTATGTTGAGTAAAGCAAAGGAAATGAGAAGGGGGGGGGGGGGGTGAAGAAGAACAATACTTACTAGAAATATAAAAACAATGCATGAAAATAACATCTGGAGAGAAGACTCAACAGAAGAAATTTTTTTAAAAAACCAGAAAATTCTTTGTGAAAATGGGTTAACCATAAAAAACTTGCTAATGAATCTTTCAAGATTCATCTGCTCATTAGTTAGACTAGCAGGTCTTGTGTCTCATAATCAAACACACAACACCAAACAAGACTAAAAGCTTATTTAGCATCCAGTTTTACTTTTCAGCTCCTGCTCATACATTTGATGTCCAGGATAGGATGGACCGATCTCCGAAGATCAAGGTCACTAAGTAGCAAGTGAGTGGAAAGTAAGTAAGTTTAAGGCTTGTTTGGCTCTTTTGTGTTGTTGCATTGAGCTTCTCCCACCACCTGCTTCTCCTAGCAGAATTCTATTTTGGCAATAACAATCCCAAAGAAACTGGGGAAACAGGACAGACAGAAAGGGATGTATACACTACACTAAAGAGCAGGAGAACACTTAAATTGTATTTTAAACACCACTTTTACAGTGCTAACCTCTCGCCTTCTTTGAATTTACAATATAAAATTTGGAATTGTACTGAATTATGTTCTGTTTCTTATTTGACTTCTTTAGGGCACAAGAGCTTAAAATGCTTTGGAAATGTCACAGTTTCAGGGATGCAGTGATAAAGGCCAGAGGCTTACGACTTCTTAAATGACCCTTCTTAAACTTCCCACTGCAAATTTAAGTAGAAATTATAACAATTGTAAAAAACAAAAACAAATCAACAAACAAAAACCCATGCCCAAACAGACCACAATAACAAAAGCCAAAACTAAACCAAACCACCCCAAAACCCCCTCAAACCTTCCCCGAAACGCCCACACAGAAAACAATAATGAAATATGCTTTTCCCTAAGCCCTCTCCAGACACATCACCTGCCTTTTGAGCTGAAACAAGATCAAAGCAGCAGCCACTTTTGAGCTCGTAGAATGAAGTGCAAAATTACTATTTCTCTGTGGAAGGATGACACATTTTGGCTTAACTGATAAAATTACACATCCTGTGGTTCAGCTTACTCAGAGTATGAGGATGGCTGACACGTTTGTGAATTTTAACTTCAAGCTGGAGGCATGACTTTTAAAGAAAACCGCTACATGTTTTTGTTTGCCCTTAAGACTTGCACTGTAAATCTGGACAGTTCAAAGGCTGACTCAAGGCTCACTCAGCCCACGGCTTCAGGGGCAGGGGTTATGTGGAAATCAATCTTCAGCTGTCCCCGGCCACCACGCAGCATGGCAAATCCTCCTGCAAACAAACTGGGAGAGGGAAACAATGTGCTCATCCATCAGCAGAGGAGAAAGGACTTCAGAAGACTGCAGAGCACCCAGGACTGGAGATCACCAACCCAGACTTTCCAAACAGGGTGATTTTGTTTGAGGCCTACACAGAGAAAGGGAGCTCACAGCGACAAATTAACTCTTCTGCAAAGACGGTGTAAAGAGTTTTATCTCTGACACGTAACCAACTAAGGAAAAGGTACTGATGTATCTTATTTACAGAGGCACATTAATTGCAAGATAGATTTTGTGGGGGTTTGTGGATGGAACTGCCGAGCAGCCCACGAAATCTATCTAATGCAAGGAACACTGGTAAGAGAAAGATATGTTACTTCTAAATTGTTGCGGAGCAAACACACCAAAAAATTTCTTCCCATTTGTCCTCTCCCAAGAATAGTATTTCTAAAACTTAATATTTACTGGGAACTGCTGGAAGTGCAACAAGCATGCACTTTTAAAGAATTGTTTTTCTGTCTTTTTCCCCTGCAATCCAAACACCACACTGCAGCCTGGACTGAAACTTTCACACAGAGTGTCAATGTCTTAGGGATGCCGACAAAGATCAGTAGGAAACAGCATTAAACCGGTTTCACACATCTGAAGGGGTAGAACTTGCATCCCAAACTGACACTAGATCACAGTGACATCGTTTTCATGCCTCACTTGGAACTACTCAATGGTGTTCTGAAACTGTATATTCAGAATATTAATTTCTCCACATTCCTACTTTGATAATTTCCCTCTGCCTAGTTCACCATGCTCTCCTAGCTACTGCAAACCACTGTAGGGCGACTAGGAGGTCAGTGGAATGATGCTACAGGGCACCAAACTGAGTTTTGATCTGGACATTTTGTTAGATGTGTCTGCAAATGGCACCAACAGAGACAGGAAAAGCTACCCCTGTGTACATGGGAATAAGTGCAAAAGCAAGCTTGGTACCAGTTTTGCACTCCCACACGCAGGACTTGAATGCTATCTGTGATAGGAGGATCATCCCGTCCTGGTGAGCTTCAAAAAAAGAAACTCAAAATGCCATTCATCAGGGTTTTATGATTCAGCTACAAACTTCACCCTGAGTGGTCAATTAATCACTCCTGCATCTGTTAACTTCTGCTCCAACACACGAAAGCAATCTGCTCACTCATCCAGTGAACACTGAGCCCGAGCTGGGGTTTCCTCCAATACAAGGAATGCAGGTATCAAGGAGGTGGCTCTCAGAAGCTCCTCTGCCAGGTCATCCAGCCCCCAAACAGACACAAGATGAGTTATTCCCTGCTCATCTCAGATGGAAAACTCCCTGTCTCTGAGCGGTTTAAAAATAACCCAAAACAGCAGCAGAAAATGTCTTTGTGGTATTTCAAGTTTCTCAGCATCAAGTCCCCCTGCCTGCTGTCTCTTTTTTGGAGCAGTAGCAGTCTCATAATAATAAAAGCTACACAAAAAGCTTTCATTAAAAACCACTGCAGAACCTGCAAATGTGCCAGGAAGGGAATGTGCTTAAGCAAATGAGGCTACTAAACAGAGGGGGATGGCATCAGTCACAAATAGATGCAACACCTTTGCCTGCAGTTAGTAGATCACTTTCCAGTAACCTTTAATTAGTATTCTTTGATTTTTGCTAGGTTTGAATCAGAAATATATACTTTAGGCTAAAAGGAATTTTGACCAAGTGAGCCTTTCCATACATGATTGCACAATGTGTATCCAGGGGCAGTAGGCCTGTCTGCTTTAGAAACATTACTGCAATCATGAAAATATAATTTAACCTTCCCTACCATGACACAGCCCCAAAAGGAAAAGTACTTTTCACTTTAGGCAAAAGCAGCACTTTATCACCTTCTGAAATGGGTTATTCCCCCCACACACTGCCAACAGTAGGGAGCTGCACTGAGTGACCCAGTGCCCACATATTTTCCTGTTGCCAAGCTCTGCATGTTATGAGTAGCTTACTTATTTTATTTTGAAATAAAAAGTTGCTGAGTCAGTGTAACAAAGGACCCATCTGCCAAGGTCACAAGAAAAACTCTTTGAAGTTGCCAACATATCCCAGTTGCCCAAGACTTCCAGCTGTATAACTTTTTTGTTGAACTTCTGTGGTCCAAAAATGCAGAAATTATAAAGAAAAGACAAAGGGCTCCTTGGCTTGTTTATAGGGTAGGTGGTTTTTTTTCCTTTTTAATTTCCCTGAACTACTTAGATACATAAAAAGTCTACCTCTAACAGGCAGTATCCCTAAGACAAGGAAAACAGGTACACATGAGCCAATGAGGAGAGCTGCAGTTTCTCCCTGATCACTGTCACTTTTGAGTGCTGGACCCTCAGCAAGTACAGAGGACAAATTTACACACTCTGACTTTCACTGCAGACTTCCCACTTCAGCCAAACTAAGTGCAGAATTTTCAGTGAAGGCACGAGTCCCTGCCAGCATACACATAATTTCTTAACCTTTAAGGAAACATTAGAAACTAAAATATAAAAGCAAAAAAGAAACCTCCAATCCACTCTAGCATAAGAAACTCATTTAATTAGATTCTTTAATTATTCATTATTCCTTTTCCTATGTTGAAATGACCATCTTTGCCTCATTCCCAGAGGATTGTCTCCATAATTAAGTCAGGGAATCATTAAAATCTCAACATGCTGCCCGAGTGAGATTTTAAATGTTCTTCACACTCCATGCAGCAGTAAGTTGACTTCTATAGGGAAAAAAAAAATGCAAGAAAGCAGAATCATTGGAGATCAGTAACAAGAGGCAGAAGGGTATCAAATGCATATTTTTCAGGTGATGTTTTTCTCACTTTCTCTTAAGTAAATTCATATACCAGTCATAAAATCTACAAGTTTACGCTTAATACAATTGTATGTGAAAATTCTCAGATTCCTTAAAATAACAACCAGTATTATAAAAATCCCCTCAGGGTAATTTTAGAGACAGACATGCATATTTTACCTAAAAAAAACACCAACCAAACCCAACCAAAACCTAAATATCCCAAACCAAACAACAAAAGTCCAGCTATTAGTACTCTGATACTAAAATCCTGCTGGAAGAAACCCTTGGAACAAGAAAGGTAACTACAAAAGATTCATAAAAAAAAAATAAATCACTGCCACTAAAAAAAAGTCAGAAATATTTTGTTTCTTCATAAATTTCCCATAAAGCTATTAATATTCACAGGAGGCCAAGTTCTTTCCTGGCCTAGCAAGAGCAAGTGGGCATATGAGAAAACCCACTTACCTGTATAATAATTATAATTATCACATGATCAGTGCATTGATGTGATGCCTGAAAGCCCAGGTAATGTTAGTGCCCTGTTCAGAACAACAGAATGTGGCAATTCCTGCCCAGATCTGCCTGTAAGCTGAATACACACTACACAGGGGGTGGGAGGGAATGTATTCCTCCTGCCTTAGAGGGGCTGACTGCAAACAGCAGAGGATGAAGCTGGAGGGGGAGTTTTTTAGTTTGTATTGCATGGCAAACAGCATACATCAACACAAGTTTATGCACCAGGGATGTAAACACAAAAGTAACAGCCTGGAAGACACAGGAAAGAAATTCTCCTCTCCTACACAGCTTTACTTGGGTCTCATCTGGAACACTGTGTCCTATTTCAGGCACTAAATTTCTAGGAAAAAGTTGTCAGCTGGAGATGTGAAGAATTTATTGCTTTAACTCTGAAACTGCTTTTCTCTTCAGAAAACAGCCCTGAATGCTTCCCTGAATCTTGGATAGTAATAAATATCTTTAGAATGCATATCCATATACTCTTAGCAAAGACAAATAACAGCCAGCACTGAACCTTGCGCAATTTGCCTGTCTCCCGTCACCAATCCTCCTGGCTTTTCCTTTTCCCCCAAAAACAGGCAAACCCAGATAACTGGAGGCAAACCTACACAAAAACTAAAGATTACTATTTTTCAATTTTTTTAAAAAAATTTTTAAAACGTCTGTTCCTGCAATTTGTTTTAAACTAGTTTGTAGAGGGGATGAGAAAGAGGAATTTTGCAGGGAAATTCTGTTCAGGGATAAAGACACTGTTCCCCTTTTAAGGATAGAAAAAATACTGACTAAAATGTTTAACAAATGTAAACTTTAAATAATCAGTACTTCACAGAGCAAAAGAGAAGAAAACATACAAGAACTGTTGCCTAGAACAGCCCCAAGGGTACTAAAATGGGTGCTAACAACAAGGCTACATAACAACAATAACTCCATGCAGCTCATGCTAGGACATGGGAATTATATGGGCTTAAGATAAAATTCCAGCCACTAGAGGTTTTTTTTGTTTGTTTTTTTTTTTTTTTGGTCTTGTTTTGTTTTTGAGACTTCCTGGAAAACAGGCAGGATAACAAAGGACTGTTGAAGATCAAATTAGTACTGAAAGAAAGTACCTTGAAAGAAGAAGGTGGGGAAAGAAAACTCAAAAAACCAGAAGACAATAAAATTGTACACCGGTCTGGTTAAACGTCCAGTCCTAGAGATCTCCTGTATCTGAATCTGTCACCATCTGGAAGTTATTGGGATGAACTGCAATCAACCTGGTTTTGTCAAGATGAAAACTGCATAAAATTAATTTAATTTTATTCCATGGTAAGCTGACAGGCATTGAAGACTGGAGAAAAGCAATACTTGTACCTGCTATTCTCATAAGCAAGGTAAGGAACATGGTGTTGATGAAAAGATTGTTAGATTAATCCAAGAGGGATCTGGTGACTGAACTCAGGAACAAGATATTAACATTCATTGTCAAAAAGGATGGATGTTGTGCAAGAGTCTGTCCTGGATTTGCTTTTCTCCAGTGTTTTATTAATGATTTGGGCAATAAGAAAAATTTATTACCAATGCAAACATGAAACTACTAGAAGCATGTGCATGTTAAAGAGTAAAACTAGGCCAAAATGATAAGTAAGACTAGAGAAATGATGTGGGGGGAAAAAAACTCCAATCAAAATAGATGAATTTCAGTGAAAATATGGAGGAAAAAATCTTTTCACAGGCTAGAGAACAAGGACTGTTCCTCAGCATTGTCTGCAGGGTATAAAACCTTGCAGGTTCAAGGCAGGACAAGAGACAAGCAGCAGAGCAGAGTGCAGAAGGAACAGCCTACACAGTGAATTCACCCTTCTCTTCTATTTAGTATTTGTAAAGCCACAGGTATACTATGACTGACTTTTGCTACTCTGCTGCCAGGAAGAGATAGACATTTGGGAAACAACAAGAGCAATCAGAAATCTGTAAAACACATCCTCTTTTTGCCTGAAGAAAAGATGACTGATGGAACATGGCAACAGTCCTCAAGCCCATCAAAACTTGACAAAACCAGAAGAAAATAGTCTGTTCTCCACCATTACTATGGACAGTAATAGGAGTAGAAAGTTTAAATTGCAGCAACCAGATCTGGGTGAGATATTATGAGAACTTTTAACAATAGGGAAACTCTGCAACAGCATGCAAGGGACCAGAAGGGAAAGTTTATGACTTTCCTTTGTAAAATATGTATTACAATCCACTTGGCCATTCTTACATGTACTGCTTGTGACCATCCCATGAGCACTGTACAAGAGCTATCTCAGCTTCCAAAAGTCTCTTCTTAATTCAACCTTATTGAGACAGTACAAAGCTATTTTATTGATTTCAGTGTTGCATGCTTTAGATAGACTGATAAATGTATTTTTTTAATGTAAAAATCTATGACCATTAGCTGCTTCACATTGTCAGAAGCAGAGCTCTAAATGAAGATACAAATCAAAAGAGAACAGTGATGTGTTTGAATTATTCTTTAAGTTTGAAAGTCTTAAAAAGGTATTTTTCTATGTATCAAAAATAGAATTTTAAAAATCTGCTTTTATTCCATAAGTCCAAAAATTAAGTGGAATTAAACACAATAAACTATATAGAACTACAGAATAAGCTGAGAAGTCTGCTCTAAATTACAGGCACATAAATGAACTCTAAATAAAATGCAGTTGAAGATCCTTAGGCCAGTCAGGATGAGCACAGCAAGTTCACTACCCTGGTCTTCAGGAGAGCAGGCTTTGGCCTCTTGAGGGATCTGCCTGGCAGAGCCCTATGGGATAAAGCCCCCAGAGGGAAGAAGGACCTAGGAAAGCTGGTTGATACTCAAGGATCACCTTCTCCAAGCTCAGAAGCCATGCATCCCAACAAGAGGAAGCCAGCCAAAACCACCAGGGAGTCTGAGTGGATGAACAAGGAGTTCCTGGATTACCTCAACCTCAAAAATGAAACCTAGAGAGGGTGGTAGCAAGGACAGGTGGCCTGGGAAGGATGCAGAGAAATTGTTCAAGCAGCCAGGGATCACGTTAGGGAATTTAAAGCCCTGACAGAATTAAGCCTGGCCAGGAACATCAAGTGCAACAGGAAAAGCCTCTATGGGTATGTTGGTGATAAAAGGAAGACTTAGAAAAACATGGAAGGAAGCAGGAATCCCAGTTACCCAGGGTATGGAGAAGACTGAGCTACTCCACAAGGTTTTTGGCTCAACATTCACCAGCAACTGCTCAAGGTGCACTGCAGGAGTCCCCGGAGGCAAAGGCAGGGACTGGGAGAATGAGGGACTGACTGCCCACCACAGCAGGTCTTGTCTGACACCATCCAAGGTGCACAAGTCCATGGGACCTGATGAGATGTGCAACTGCAGGCCCTGAGGGAACTGGCATCATCCATCATATTCAAGAACTTGTGGTAGCCTGGTGAAGTTCCCACTGACTGGAAAAAAGGAAGTATAACCCCCATTTTTTTGAAAGGCAGACCCAGGAACTACCTGGAGCTCATCAGCCTTGTATAGTGCCTGTCATGAAGAAGGGTCAGAACAAGATGCTCTTTAAGGTTTATTCCAGCCCATTCCAAAGCATTTCATAATCATATGGAGTCCTAGGCACCATTTTATCCTTGCACATTAAGATGCTCTGTTTTAGAGCACACACAAAATCAATACTTTTTATGGACTTTTTAGGGAGACTGCCACATTTTTGGCATTAACTTGAAAAACCACTACATAAAATTACAGCTATTTAGAGAAATCAGAGTAATTGATAATGCATCTCCTCTAAAGATATATTACATATACTACTTATAAAAGCAGCAAAAATTAAAATTTGATTTTTAACCCTAGAGCTGCTTTCTAGAGTTACAGTGTATATTCTGAACGGTATTTACAGGCTGCATAAAGCCAGGCTACCAAACATTTAAGTTATAGAGGCCACAAAAGTAAATTGCAGTTTGAGTAGCTGTGTAGTTTGGCAGAGGCTACAGACACAGCGATAATGAAAATCAAATTTTGGACTGCATCACAAGAACTGTGTTTGTGAACAGCAAATGAGCAACTTACATACTATTCAGAGAAAAAAAAAAAAAAAAAAAAAAGAGAAGCACTAATCAGAATCAGCTAGTTCTCACAGGCTCCCACTGCGTAGGCTGAATAATTGTCTCATCATGATAATAGCCTTTATGATAACCATGATCTCACCAGTGCACTCAAAGATCCAAAATGCTGCTGGTACTCTCACACCCACAACAGGGCACACTTGCTCTTTGCATTTGAAGAAAATCCTACTCTGCAGCTCCAACCCTTGGCTGCTAATGCGAGCAGCGTCTAATCTTGTTATTTTTTATGCCTTTGCTTTCAAGCCACTAAACCTATAGATTTCCTTTGCAGACACAGCAGCACAGACAAGAACTCCTATTGTTACAAAGACATCTCCCATTCTGCCATTAATTCAAAACCAATAGCAGAGTTATCAACAGTATTAAAAACTAGAAGTATGCATCTGATAAATAAAATAAAAATTGAGATGCAATTTTATGTTCTGTGGCACATTTTCTCCATCTCATTTCTGCTTTACAAAGGTAGCAGGTTACAGTCTATTTCACACTGAGACCAGGGCATAAAACATGCCTTTTCCCACCACTTCCCCTTCCCTCCTCTCTTACTGCAGGCCTGGCACCATCTGGTTTTGAGCACGGCTATATTGTTTTCTATGAGTTAACAAAGCAGTGAAAATTAGCACCAGCCACAGGCCTGGTTAAGCATGTAAACTGGGGCAAAAAGGAAGGGAACATTCATTCATCAGTGTTCCAGTAACGACACCCGTGGAAAAGCCCAAGGTATGAAAAAGAACATCAGATGAGAGGTTTCCACTCCTGCTGGACAGGCAGGAAGAGCACCTTTGCTGCAGGGTGTTCTCTGTGCACTGACATGTGAGCTGTCACTGGCTCTTCTACAAAGGGCAGAAACTTCTGCCCCCATGACAAAGGCATTACAAGCAGCCCACCCACAGAACTGAAGCATCTCTCTATTTGCCTCAGTAAGATGTTAATACATGTTGTGGTGAAGCAACTGGGTTCACACACAAGGAGAGGACAAAGGAGAGAGAAGCATTTGCAACAACTTCAAAGTGCCAGGCAAGATTTATCATCAGTACCAACTAGTGTCACGGAAGGCTGTGGACTGCTTCCAGCTGGATTTCCACCCTACAGACTCCTCCAGTCTCATTCCCACCTGTTTTAAGCACTGGATATGCAGTGTCATCCTCCAAAATTTCACAAAATCACGTCTAACCTTTTTAGTTTTTACAACATATGAGGTCTAAACAGCCCCAGCCTCAGTGCAGAAGAGAACAGCTGCCACAGCACCAGCGTGCCAGTTCCTGGAATGCTGCTGGAGCCAACTCTGGGACAGCCCGACCTCCCTGACAAAGCCTGGTTACTGCTGTACACAGGAAAAAAGAAAAGCTCTCTGGCAGTTTGTTGTCGTGCTGCCTGGAGTAGGGGCTGGCCTGCCAGGACATGAAAGGTATGAATAGAAACCTCTCTGAAGGACACACTTTCATTTTTTAGAAAAAAATAAATCATTGTGTCATGAACGGCATACTCAGTCAGATGTGCCTGTGAATTTATTCCATCTGTACCACAGGTAAACTGTCCAAAATCCTCCATAAAGCCTCAAATTTAAACAAGCTGCTCCCTGAAAAGCAGAGCTGATTAAGTCTGATCTTCCATATCCCTGTGGATGATGTGCCTCCACACAGTAGTCATTGCACAGCAGCTTTAGGTATGTCCCCAGTGTTTCTTTCAGGTTCCTGCCACAGCTCCCCTGGCAGCCTCTTCCAGCCCTTCCCTGGGTGCTGATGTCCCCACTCCAAGGTCCTCGCCCACATCACTAAACCACCACAGCATCCTGTCCCCTGACACATTCCCTGTGGCTCTCAAAATGCCTTTTATGATTGTGTAGTCTTACATTTCTTTAGGAAACTACAGTCAAATTGCACACACACACACACAAACTGAAAAGCAGAGGCACTGTGGAAAACTGTGTGTATTTTGTTATAAAAGGTAGGAAGAGCAAGTTTTTCTCTATACTTCAGTATCTCCCCTCCACTAAGCACAACGACAGCAACATCAGAGAGAGGGTGTGGAATAACAGCTCTCTGCACTTTTTAAATTTTACTTAAAATTAATTGGCCCAGTAATAGGTAAACAGGAAGATGAATTTTCAATTTCGTGCTTGGGTAATCTTCAAGGCATCTAGAAAAGATCACAGGGAGTAAGGCTGAAGCCCTCAATGCTCTCCTTCAGTTGGCAGATTTTTGGACAGATCTTTATTCTCTCAGTGGGACAACTTCTAGTTCTTGAGAAAAATCAAAAAAACTTACACAATGACAAAGCTGCAAAGGCCTAAAGGGGATTTTGAAGTCAAAACCTATGGAGATTCAGAATAATCCAATCTGTCTTGCAGAGGAAAAACCCAATTTACTGATACAGTCAATATTACCAGATAATACAAGGAGCCTGATAAGAAAATTTAAGCCTACCTACAAAGGGCACTCCCTCCATGTTCTACTGCTCTCCAAATGAAACTTGTGGAAACAGAGATAATTACTGCCTTAAAGTACATCAGCAAAAAGTGGAACAAAGTCAATTAAGTCAAATAAAGCAAAGATTTATCAACCAGAACTGGCAAGACATCTCTGCCTGCCTGACCCACAAGAGGAAAATAATAATAATAATAGCTTTCTACATTGCTTCTTGTCATATTTTTATGTGGCATTTTGACACATCAAAACCATTTTAAGAAGTTCCAGTTAAAAGTTGTATTTAACAAAAAAACCCAGAAAAACCAAAAGCAAAAAAAAAAAAAAAAAAAAAACCAAAAAAACCAAAAAAATCCCCTAAAAAAACAAAAAGGGGGGGAGAGAGAGAGAGAGAGAGAGAGAGAGAAAAAATGTATTTATACCAGAGATCCCGTTCTGAAAAGGTGTCCTATTTAAAGGATCTTTAAAGCTGCACAGTGGTGTACTGAATAAGTTTCAATTTTTGCCCCCCTTTTAAGCTCCAAGCACAAATCAAAGATGTTCTTCACCTTTGTTATCAAGTGTTCTGAGGGAAACACCAGATTCATAGACCCAGATCTGGTGGCAGGCACCCAAGTACCTTGATCAGATTTTGGAATTTAGCTGTTTTTAAAATTATAGATGAGGACTCCGTTTATTACCACAGCAATCTGACCCAACAGCATAAACCTAAAATTCTCCAGAACTTTCATTTCCGAACCACCAAAATACTTTTGTTTCTTTCATATTTCTTAGCATTGAAAATAATTTGCTAGGGAAAAACACATTTCCCAAAGCCATGCTTCTCTGGACAATTTTTATAACCTTATGCAAAACTCCAACGAGTGGAAGAATTGGGGTTTTGGAGACCTATTTAAAAATTTGGACAATTAACATTATCAACATCACAAATAAATATAAATTAGCTAAATTATATCCTTTTCACAACAAATGGTCTTGATGAGCAGCAAATTTTGCATCCTGGGCTATCTCTGTGCAGAGACTAGACCCTTAAATCAAGGGAGAGCAAGAAATAGCTAGATAGCACTTTGTTTAAAATGCCTTTCCAAAAAGGAAACAGGTGACATGTTCACATGGTTTAAATTCCATCTTCATGTCTGTACCTAGTGTGTGCTTCCCCTGAGAAAGGCCTGGCCAGGAGACCACACTATGTTCAGTGACTTGAAATAGAATTTTGCCTCTTTGAAAATCACCTTTGGTCCATTTCTACTTAACCTGAAGTGTATAAGTGACAATAAAGGCAAAAAAAAAAGTTGGTGTTTGAGGAGAGGGTGGGATTTTGGTTTTCCTGGAGAGGATCCAGCAAGACCAAGGTTGAAGAACAGTGAGCCAGAAAAGACAAACCTGAGTATACTTGCTATAGGCAGGTCTAAGATTAGGACCAGAGGTAATAAATAAAAACTTCTCTAGGATCCCGCTGGAGTCTTGCAGGAAAAATTGAGAAGGACCGTCATGGGCATAAGAAAGCAGGTACTCCTTTTTTACTCTCTGTTTGTCCAGAAGGGATGGCAGCCTCCAGTACTCTGCAGGAAAAGGAAGCCTGATGCTGATGCAGAGCTTTGGCTCAGGTGTCTGAGAAGCACTTTCAAGGGCTGTGGTTATGAAGAGTTGTGTGAACTGACCCCTGGTGGCTCCAAAGTGACTTTAGAGAAATAAGCAGGCAATAAGGCTGGAAGCAGGAACTGCTGCTGGAAGCACAGACACTTTCTGCATTCACACCCATACAGCAGAAAGCTCCACAATTTAACTGTACCTTCCACATGGAAATGCTATTTCCTTTAAACTGTACAAAACCACCAGTGATTCATTCCTGCTCATTTTCTCTACATCAGGCATGATTTTATTCACCTTTATCGTATTCCCCTTCATTCATTCCTCTTCAAGCTGTACAGATCTACTCTATTTAATTTCCCTTCACATAAGAAGTGATTCTTTTGCTATTCTTTAGACCTATTCTCATTTTACATTCTTTTAGTAAGTGGGATGTGGGGTAGTGGAGAAACAGAAGCTCTTCTCAATTCAAGAGTCAACAAAGGAATATAACTTGGTTTTGTTTTCTGTTTTCTTCCAAATTATTCCCAGTGTTACTCACCCATCTTTTTGTTCATACTACTGGACTGTGAGTAGACACATTAAGGAAATACCTGCATGTTCTAAACTGTTGTTACTCAACAAAGAAGTAAAGAAATCCAGAACACCAAGGCTCTGTTCATATACTGAAATGTACCAGATGAAGGAAGACAGGCGTTAATCATTCCCAGTTTGCCCTCCAGGAAAGAAGAGTTATATATATTTATACTTCATCTGCTTTATCCAATTCTGATTTCACTGACTGATTTTCATCTCTTCCCCAAGAGTACAATGTATTCCTCATTAGTAGTCAAACTTCACAAAGGATTTGAAATCACTGGAAATCCTTAAATGCTTTTATGGACAAAGGACAATTTTGATCTTACTCTACGGGTGCACAAATCAGAAGTCATTCTACTGAGGCAAATGAAGTCATAGCTGAGTAACTGATACAAAGTAAAGCAAGGCAAGCCTAAAAGCATGTTCCCAGAAATGCCACCAAGTCAAGAAAGCCATTTGCAAATGGCATTACAGAATAAAGGGTGAGCAACAGACAAATGAATGCTTATTTATTTCAGGACAAAACTGAGTTAGAGTTTCTGGAAATGATGTAACAGGAGCTAGTAATAGCTTGGCAGAGGCAAGAGAAATAAGATATTCCCTCATGCAGGGGTCTGGCAGTGTCCCAGTAAGGGGCTGACACTTGCCTGCATTGTTAAAACCATCAGTTAAATACAACCCAGTTAGAAAGTCACCTTAAAGTTTAAAAGCCTTTCCCAATGATCTGCTGAAAAGGAAGCAGGGTGCAACATGTCTAAATTGAAGGGGTTCAAGCATTTCTAAAGGTAAAGTGATAAATTTTGGCCTCTATTCCATGGACAATCTCCTTGCTTAACAATGATCTGATTTCTGGATGATTGAGCATAAAATCATTCTGAGTTGCTTCCAGCAACTTATGGTAAGGTGCTGCAGTTTTATTATATTACCAGCCATCCTCTTGGAGTTTGAGACTTGTCTTTTCATAATTGCAAAATTTACCTGATGTCAATACCAATTAAAAAAACCCAAAATCAACAAAAAACAAGTGTGAAAACAGAAGTGGGCTGAGACTTATTATTGAAAAATCTACTCAGCATAACTGAGTAGATTACTGCTGAGATTACACCTTAGGTCATCATTCGGGTGCAAAAGAGAACTTTGCAATTCCACTCCAATCTGTTTAAACCCATGTGCTTCAACTTCAGCCTTCTCCAGTATGAATCTTTCCCACAAGCCTAACTTCAGCCATCATGCATCAAAAGACACAGCAAACTTCAGCTCTGTATTTGGAATTAAAAAATCCAACTCAGGATTTATTTGCTTCACCAAAGCAAGAAATAAAGTTCTTTTCATTACTGGGATTTCAAACTCTTTTCATAAAAGAGCACTGTAGCAATAAGTGAATAAATCCAGTTCTCTCCAGCTCAAATTTCAAGGCAATATATTTGGTTGGGTTTTTGCTTTGTTATTGTTGAAACAAACTCACCCAACTTGGATGAGCAAGAGTTTTATGTTTTACTCATATTTTAAATCTTTCTCAAGGAAGTTGCAAATAACCCAAAGCATCATTTATCATCCTCTTTTTGGCAGGGGATGAAGTTATGCATAAGTACAGGCAGAAGACACATTAATAAGTGCGGGCAGCCCAGTGACTACCACTGACTTATACGCATATGATAAGGGGAAAGGCTGACTTCACCCAGTCCTATGGGTAATTGAATTTTCAGGTCACCTGTTCACCATGCAGATGAAAATACAGCTCCTAGGATCAGAAGGGAAGCACTGAGCATCTTAAAATAAGGAAATGAATAAATGAATAAAAGTGAGGCAAAGCTCTCCAAAAGAAAGTCTTCAGTCAAGAACATACTGAGTGCTTCTGCAAAACCATTGCAAGAGCAGAGACCAGATTTCAACAAAGCCACTCAAAACCTGGCCCTGAGCAGAACATTTCCTCCCCTTTTGGATCAGGCTGCTTTTAGGACATGCTGTTCACACTGGCAACTGCAAAGGGTTGTGTCATACCTGGCACAGATGAAGCCATAGGCAAACAGTCAAGGCCACGCAAGAAGAGGCAGCAAAGGGAGTCAAGCATGTCAAAATATGCCTCAGGGGCATACTCACTGAACAACATTAACAAAATATTTCTAATTGGCACTGTAAATTAACCAAAAGTAAGGAATGCCACCCAGTTTAGGAGCAAAGCTCATTAAAAAATATCCCAACAAAACCAAGCTGGTTTTACCACAGTCTTCAAAAGGATGTACAAAGGATATGATGAAATTACACATTATACCAACTACCTTCTGTCAATACAGATTTTAAGATACCTGTGAAAAATGACTTTTCACTTTGATGGTTCACATTATTGTGACATCTGGCTGGAAGGGCTAGAGTTAAGTGTCTGTTGCCATTTTCATTAAAGGCTATTTTATGCCTCAATTGCTGGAAAAAATAATTTTACTTTAAAACTAGACTTGGCAGGCAAATGCTGTAGCCAAACCTGTGGTTTAATAGATTTGTCAAAGCGAAAAACATTTAACAAATAAAAAAGAAATGCAAGGAAGCTTACTCAGTATCTGACACCTGACACTAACCTGATCCACAAAGTTGACATTTAATCCACCTATCACCTATTTAGAGACACAAACTGGTATTTATTAACCAGCTTTACTGTCTCACTGCTACGTTATCCATCAGCAAACTACTGATTCTTCCTTAAAATTATGAACATTCTGGCAGGTCTAGAAATCAGCATTCTTCTTCATGTAGTAGTATGTGCAATCATTACATCCTTTCAACAGCATGTTCACAGGCTTTGGGATCATTAGGACTTCTTCTCCCCACACCTGCAACTGCAGCATTTTAAAGACTTAAAACCTTGCTGCCATTGAGTGGGCTGTGGAGCACATCCTCTTGCTGCTCCCCATGCAGCTCCAAGAAAGGGTGTGGAAAAGCTTCCCTACAGCACATATATCCCTGTCCAACTCATACAAATCCTCTTCTTGTTGCAGGGGACAACTGCAAAGCTCAGCTGCTTGGAGGAACTGAGATAAATGCAAGTTGCTGAGAGAGAGGCAATGCCTGTGAGCACCCCAGAGGGGAACTCCTGCAAGGCTCAGTAGGACCTGCTGCTGTAGGACAAGTGGATGTGACAGCTCAGCAATGGAGCCAGCAGCCTGGAAGCCGAGAGCAGGGACCATTCATACCACCACCACCCACTGCCGTGCTTCTCCCTGAATCAAGGCTGCTGGAGAAAGGAACTCCAGTCACTAATAAGATGGGATTCCTTTTCTCCATAACTGGGTTAGACAGAACTCAATGCCCCTTAGATGCAGTGGAGGCCCAAAAAGGGACAGAGGTGCTGCAAGTCTGAGAGCACCTGTAACTTGGATTTCTAATTATTCAGGAATTATTCTCCATATCATCATTCCTGGTTCCACAGGACTCCTTCTCTACCTGTAAACAGTCTCAAGGATCAAATCTTGTTTTCCTGAAGACCAAAGAGGTACAGAGTGCAAAGAAAAGAATTTGGCTGCTTCTTTCTAGTGACAACCTAAAGGCTAATCACCAGCCAGTGACCCATGCATGGATCTGTCAGGAGAGCTCCACTAAGGATCAGTAAACCAGTGCAGCACAATCACAGCAACCAGAAGCAGGCATGGGACACAACCAGAGCACCAGTGAAAAATCCTGGCTGACTTCACTGGAATCAGATGAGAAACCAAGAATCAGTTGAAGCAGCCACAAGATGAAGAAGCCACAACCAGAGCACCAGTGAAAAATCCTGGCTGACTTCACTGGAATCAAATGAGAAACCCAGAATCAGTTGAAGCAACCACAGGATGGAAGTGTAGAAGAACAAGAGAAAGCAGAAGGGTTTATGTCTATCCATTCCTTCCATACCAGAACAACAATTTCTAGGAAACTAAGTTGTAAGCGCACGGGAGTAATCAATGGTGTTTCCCCAACAAGAGGAAGCTGCAGTCAACAGAAATCAGCAGTTATTCCCCATGAAATTTTTCATACCCATCTTGGTATCAGGGAATTTTATTAATATTTGAGAATTAATACTTTTGATGAACATTAAAAGAAATCAAGTAAAAATATTATCAACACAAATATTTACTGATTAAAGTTCTGACAAGTGTGCAAGAGCAAAAAAAGTGAAATTAGGCAGTAACTTCTCAAAGTCCCATCAGGTGTCTGAAGCTTAATTCTTAACTGTAAGCTTTTCTCCCAAAGGCATAGAATAGAAATCCATCTCAGAAATACACAGAGTCTTTTGAGTTGATGTATTTAACTGCATGACAAGCATTAATAGGAGCTACCCAGATAAATTACAGCATACCTACTTTCAAAATATATTACTTAACCTAGCTGAACCCACAATCTATTTTTTTAATGTGTGTGTGTTGAATTGCCAGTGAACTGATAAGAGTTTTAAATAAAATTCTTATGCAGCATGATATATAAAGACATAACTTTGGTGCACTACCATCTTGTGGACTATCAAGGAAAAACAGTAAGTGGAGTTTTATAGATACACAACCAGGGTCTATACACTAATCTGTGAAAAGAGCCCCAAAATTGTGTTGGGTAAATATTATATAGAATGAGGAAGGTTCTTTTGATTTCTTAGAGCTTGGCAGATTGTATAAAACTTCTTTTTAACAGCTTAGCACCAATGTGCAGTGTCACCAGCCTTTACTGGGAGAAGGCTCTCACCAAAACTGCAAGAACACACAGAGCAGCTGCAGAAGATAAATACTGTGCTGGCTCTAATCCTCTGCTGTACAATTTCAGGCTCTCACCTGCACAGGTGTGGGAGTTTCCCCTGTAAATGCAGCTGCACTTTGAGGCCTGAAGAATAAAACCACAGCCTGGTACTCAATGCCAGTGCTGGAGTTTGCTTAGTTAAGTTAGCAATGCTTTACCACACATTCTTGTGCATAAACGTGTGAATGCATACATGCTATATTTGTGAAAATGCATTTTAAGACACTATTTACATGTGTGTATGTATACAAATGTTGTGTGTGTGTAAACACACATATATATTGTAAACACTTGAAGTATGATAAGTTGCCTTCTGGAACTCATTATTGTGGGTGGTACTTCTCTGCAATACAGTCAAACCTCCATGATGATTCACTTTTCTCTCTCTCACATAAGATATTTCTTGTGAACATCCAGAAATATGCTAACAAATTTTAAACCATGAAGAATGACATGATCTAAGAATTTAACTCAGTAAAAAAAAATAAGTATATAAAAAACAAACCCACATCAGACTTCTGGTTCATTGCCTGGTTATATTCATTACCAACAGCCTGCTCCCAAGTCAGCAGCCTTAACAACCAGTATCACATTCAGGGATATAACAGAGACAACACTGTTTCTTTCCCCAGTATAAAGGTTATACCCTAATCCTTTATCCCTTCATGATCATTCCCAAGACCAAAACTCTCTCACCATTCCAAGTATCACTGTTGAGACTGCTGTCAATTTTTAATTAAAACTCTGGCTTCCCTCTCATTTTATTTCTAAAAAGTCCATTGCCAGTGATCTCTCATCCTACTTGCCACAACCCCATTGTTCCCTGGAACTCACGACCACAACCCTCTCCCTTTCCACCAAGCCTTGTTGTTGCAGGGGAAGAGGACATATTGACCTTGAAAATAAACAAAACCTTCAAACTGTTGACCTACATAACTTACATTAATCAATAAAGTGCAACAGACCTTTCATTGCAAATTTTATAAAGCTGGTGATGAGGATACCTTAACCTATAGCTCCAGGACCACCTAGAATTGGTGCACATACTAAAAACAAAACCCAACCCAAAATGTTCTCCTTCAAAAATCCCATCACCTGTTGCAGTAGCACCAGTTTCCTGTAGCTTTCAGTCAGACCCCCCCTTAAGTCACAACAAATTACTTCAAAGAGAACAAATTCTGATTAAGAGTCCCTGAACAGAACGCTGTGAGGGCGAGGTGTAACACCACACCTAGAGCTTTCCTAGACTTACACCTCTTCAGATTATCTAAAAAAGAAAATCATAAATACCATAATTTATTAAGAAAGAAATTAACATTAAGCAGAGTTGAAGTCAGTCATCAAGAAGAAAAAGTTAAAACGTTTATAAAGAAACATCATCAACATAATATATACTACATCAACATAATGTGTCCACCAAAAATAAAGAAAAAAATTATTTCAGAGCAAATGCAGTTGCTCCCAAAATGACATTTAAACCACATTATAGAAATGTTTCTCAAGGCCAGGAATTAAAAACATACCTGGCAGCCCTTCCACAGCAAGCAAAATTCTTCTAGGATTAGCATGATGGCTAATGAGCTATCTGACAAGTCCTACAACTGATCAAATATTTACAAGGGTCACCACCTGTCACTAAAGTGTAGAGGATATTTACGAGAGTCACCATTTCTGATCAAGGCACTGCTACAAACACTAACACATACAAGTGGCTTTCTGCTTTTAGTGATGTGCTGGGCACCAATCGGTGCTTAAGACCAGACTGAAATCACAGTATCAAAATTTTGTACTACCCTGTTGGTTTTCCACTTTATTTTCAGGGAGATATAGTAACAATTCAAAATACAACCATCACCAGAAGAATCAATTCCACTGCAAATTAGAAAATATTTCAATTGCTTAAAATTTTGTGGAAGAGAAAACTTTTAAAAATACTCGAGATATCAATATCGTTATGGGGAAAAAAAGTACAGCTTCACTCTGAAAATTTACCTAAACCATCAACATCAACATTCAACTAATGATATTAAAGGAGGGGGAAGGGTGGAAGGAGCTCAAATTCACCTCTTAATGAACGAGTGCCTACAGCACTTACAGATAAAGACCAGAAAAGATAACCTGCTCTCCAGACTGAAAACTGCAAACATGAATACAACAGAAAGACCCTGACTAATCGAGTCAGCCTGGTTTTCACCAAACTGAAATGAAATTACAGTTCTTGTCAGCAGTTTTATACCTGATCCAAAGAGGGATACAGGCCTATGTGTTAGTAGGGAAAGAAATCCCATGGGAGCCTTGGCTGCTGCTGGAGGTCTTGGATCTGTTCTGTGAATCAGCACAGCAGGACAAGCCAATCCCAAAGCCCTGGTTTGCTCCTGCCCATGTTTACAGCACTCCTGAGTGAGAATACTTCATGGCATTTCATAAACCCACACTCTTATGGGGGTTTCTATCACAATGTGGGAGGTTAAAAAATACCCTCCTTTGAAAGCAACTTTCACAGTTCAGCCATTAATGCAGAGTTAACAACACGCCTGCCTTTTGAAATGGTTTCTGAATTTATAAAAATGAAGGTTGCTTGAGGGCACCCTGAACTATCCATGACATGAGTTACTGCAATGGAAGTGATGGCCTGCCCTTTAGCAAACTGTGCTACAGCCAGTGACCAATACGAGAGTGCCCTTCTAATTCCAGAAACCTCGAGTCACTATATTTGATTTAGCTGCAGAGATGGTGGGAAATGCTGCTAGAATTTATATTTGTATCTAATGAGAAAATTACATGTAAATTTTAGTTTGGGATTTGAACCAGTGTCTTGATCTGATTTCAGATTTTGATGCTGTTCCGCTGAGCTCTGTTAATAGAAATGCCCTTGAACAACAGAAACAATTAACTGAAGTAGAATACATTCAGCTCAGCAGTTAATCTAATCCCTTTTTTACTGACGTAGCAATTCCAACATGTCCTGTGAAGCAGGGAGCCTTGGAATTTTCTTGACAGTAAGATTTTTTTGTAAAGAAAGAAGAAATATTCCTTCCATGAAAATATTTTATGTAGGAATGGCCATAAACTCAACCACCAGAAGTTCCACCACAACATGAGGAAGAACTTCTTTCCACTGAGGGTGGCAGAGCACTGGAACAGGTTGCCCAGGAAGGTGGTGGAGTGTCCCTCTCTGGGGACATTCCAAATCCACCTGGATAAAGACTTGTGTCACCTGCTCAGGTGAGCCTGCCTTGGACTGGATTATCTCCAGAGGCCCCTTCCACCCTAACTATTCTGTGACTCTGTTAAAAAACAACAAAACAAAACAAAACAAAACACCCCAACCTTTTTCTTCTTTAGGGATTTTTTTAAGTGCTGCTAAAATTTGCCATCTGCAATTTCCTGCTTTTTTCAAAACATAACTGATGAATTAAGTATGTTCCCTTAAATATTTTTAAAAGCTTTTTAAAAAAATTATTGTATTTTAAATAAACAGAAATTCAACTGGGAGTGAGGTCTTCCACCCCAGAGTTCAGAATAAGTATTATCTAATGATATTTACACCAAAGAATATTTTCAAGTATGAAGATTCACACGTATATCCTTTTTGGATCCATACTTAATAAAGGGTATCAGTACTATGAGCTCCAGAGCACAGACATTTGTCACCATTACCTAGAGGCAAATATAGATGTGAAGACATTTAACAGTTTTCAAAGAGCTCAGCTCCTCTAGCGTTCTGATATTCAAACAAAATGGTTGGAGTTTATATTTAGAGTTGATGCATATTTGTAATGGTTTCCTTTTAGAAACATTTTTAAAACATACCTTTGAGAGCTTAAATAGTTGGACTTTTAAGGGATTTAGTCATAAATATATCACAGTATCAATATTTAGTTAAGACATCCAATAATACATTTCCATAATTTTTATATAATACCTGTCTTTAGAAAGGAAAGAATAACCACTTGCACTTGACTAGTGCAAGCAACAGTAACTTAACATCCCCCAAAAGAAATGGGCTTGTTAGCAGACAACAACAACAACAACAACAAAAGGAAATAACTTTCATGTGAGAATTATTTTTATGGTGATATTTTTTTCTCTGTTGAAAACCAGAAAATGTCCCATTGCCAATTATTGGCTACTTCAAAACAAAGACAAATAACAAGCAGGAAGATCACAGGAAGTGCATACGGCAAACACATCCTGACATCTGACAACTGTTCGAGCCAACACAACACAAAACCTCTCTCCCTGATGGAAACACGGCTCCCATTTCCCAGGAAACTCAGCTCTGGGGCACTGAGGGACAGGGATGGTTTCCAGAGAAAACCAGTGTCCATGAGCAGGGATGGCAGGAAGTGACACCACTGAATCAGCAGGTGAGAGGGAAAGCAACATCAATGCACTGTCAGCAGTGTGCTTCCAAGAAAAATCAAAATCACATGAGGAGTTACAGGAGGGGAGAGTCCAGCCAAAAACTACATTCTACCTAAACACCTAAAACCAAAATACTGGCTGATTTGAAGCTGCTTTGAATGGAGTCCCCAGCAGTGTATTACTCTGCTTTGGGTTTAGCTGCATATTTTAACAATATTCTTGTATATCAATACATGATTTTCGACTTTCCCCCGTAAGCCCTACCAGCAACTACATTTAACTAATTACTGACTTCTTGGGAGCATTCCAGTGAAACCTTCACTATGGCAGCATTATAGCAGCAGGCTCCCAGAGAGCACAGGTTCAGAGAGGAAACTGCATTTCTAATACATGCAAATAACTCAAACATGGCTTGTTTCTCTACAGGAAACACCGCTGTTGCTTACAGCACGCTTGACACACTGTCACATTACACCATTCAAACATACAGGGGGTTATTAATGATATTCCTAACAAGAAGTAAGCTCTTTTTAGCAGTAACCAAAAGCATGACATGACACATTGACAAGTAATGTGACAGCTCCTTTCTAATCAAATGTACTCAATGTAAATAGCAATTCATGGTCTGACACCCAGTGACAAGCTAAGCCGTCCATAAAAGCAAAAGCAGGGCTCTGAGAAGCTCATCAATGCACTTAAAAAAATAACTGATGCTCTTTTCCCATCAAAGGTGGTCTGTTCTGCAGCATGAAATCTCTATTTCTCTCATGCCACACCACAGTGCAAAGGCTGCTTTGATGCCCTGGCACAGCTGCCATCTGTCACTAGAGGGTGCAGTTGTTCTGTGTCTTAAACCAAAATTATTGATATAATTATTAAATAATAAAATGCTCCTGTATGACGCAACTCTTTCAATGATTTTGTTGAACCACATATGTACCATATTTTTAATTTACATTCACAGGGATTATTTCCTTTCAAGCTCTCCAAATAACTAAACTGGCAGACAGTGTGCATTCTCTAGAGCAAGAGAGACCGTCTTGGTTTAGACTCCAGCTGATTTCAATACTTTTGACTCTACATAGAGTGGCAGCTAAATATTTACAAGAGCAGAAATTCCTTTACAGGACTTACTGAGTTATCCAGGCTCAACCATTAGGTTGTTGCTGTTTGCACATTTGTTTTTACAGCAGCTGTATGGCTGACTTTCTACTGTTTCCATTCTTTTGTGTTCTGTGATGTTCTAACAGCAGCCTGGCCTTGGCCCTGGATCTGAAAACTGAAATGAACGTCAAAACAGGTAGTAAACATGGATAACAGTTCAAGAGAGCTCTAAGCAGCTTATCTTCTCATTTCTCTGCCTGCAGAAACAAAAACCTTCTACAGCCAGGTTTAGGTTTAGGCTTCTGAGAACAAATCATGTAAGAAAAACAGTGAGAAGGCGCTCAGGAGCAGCTGAATGTCAGCAAGGGCCACGACTGACATTATTCCACAAGCCTAAGGTGACAGGTGTGCCATGGCCAAGGGGAAGGGTGAGGCAAGGCAGCTTCCACTTTGGGGACAGGGTTGTAGATCCCCCCCACATTTATGACTATTTGTTTCTGAGGCTCATTTCCCTCACGTGAGTCCTGCTGCTAGGATGGACATATGGCCTATTGAAACAGCAACTAAAATCAGCTAAATTTACACTGCTGGGAAGGTGAGTGCTGCCTGAGCAGCCTGAACAGCACCCCAAGGCCAGCAACAAGGGAGAACTCCCAGCTGCAGGCTCTGGCAAACTCAGCAGCAGCAAAGGCAAACTTCGGGAGGTGGGAGCTTCCAGGGGACCCACAGCACTGCAAAGAGTGGGAAAGTTCATGAGGTGAAGTATTTCTGAGAAGTTTAATCCACACAATTATCTCCATATTCAACAAGATTTACACAAAACCAACTGTATGACTGTACTGCAGCTTTACAACACTTAAAAAGAGCTTATAAGAAAGACTTTTTAGAAGGTTCTGTAGTGGTGGGAGAAAAGGTGATGGTTTCTAAAGAAGTCAGATTTAGACCAGATATAAGGAAGGTATTTTTCACAATGAGGGTGGTGAAACAGCAGCAGGTTGTCCAGAGAGGTGGTGGATGCCCCATCCCTGGAAGCATTCAAGGACAGGGCTCTGAGCAGCCTGGTCTAATTGCAAATGTCCCTGCTCACTACAGGGGGGTTGGACTGGATAGACTTTAAAGGTCTCTGCTAAATCAAACCATTTCTATGATAACACAGTTCTGAAAAAGGAGGAAAGCTCCAAAGAACACAACCTTTGTGGATGCTGTACCCAAAAAGAGCTCAACATAACCCCAGGGAGCAGGGATGAAGGAAGAAGAAGGAAGATGCTGACCCATTTTGGGGCAGCAAAGGGGAAGAAAACACAGATTAAACTGTCAATTTGAAGTAGACTCCCCAAATCAGAAAGCTGAGCACTGGCCAAGGAGTTCTGAGAGAAGAACCAACCTACTCTTAGGATGATGGGTAAAATGCAAGTGAGGTTTTTTTGTTTTCTTCCTGAACCTGGTTAACATTTGCTTTATCACTTCACCAAACTGCTGTACTCAACCATGTTATTTTCCACCATTTATTCAGTTAAATGTTTTGAGATACATTTACAGCGTACCGAGCCCAATCCGAAAGCATGAGAACCTGTCAAGGGGATGCATCAGGCAGCTACAACAAACAGCAACATTCAGGGTGTTTGGTTTGAACTGCATTTAAAAATAAAAGATATCATCTTGTACTGTTACTTCTAGACAGAATTAAAACTAAGTAAAAAAGCATCTAACACATTGGGGGAAAAAGAAAGGAGGGAAGAAAAACTAACCTCCACTTTGCTTTCATATTTATATATATATATATATATATATATATACACACACAAACCCCAGCATGCATAAAGAATAATTTATGGCAATATGTCAAGTGAGAACATTTTTTGAGCTCCGTGCAAATTATTCATATATAAAATTATTACAGTTTTCTGTAATAGCAAACTGGTTTTTTACCAGTAGTATTTAATACTTGATGTAATCTATAAAATTCTTCAGGCAAGAGGTTGTTATTAACTGAGGAAATTGGCAATCCACTGAGATTTCAGGACAAGCCTCACTAACCTGTAAACACCTGGTTAATTAAGGTACATTCATTAGGTGTGGGCTTGTTTTCACAGAATTGTCACTGGCTTGTGCTGAAAGAGCTATTGAGAAAAGTATGTGGCAATGCAAAACGAGAACCCAATCAACTTTTATTTTTTAATCTGTCCTGCACATGAATTTATTTTTCAATGTTATATGTGTGAAGTAATCTAGGCTTGCAAATTATACCTGACGTTTTTCAAAAATGCTAAAGGAGCAGCTACAAAAGCCACTGTCATTGGCTACAATGTCTGTAAAACCTATCAGAACTTAATTTTTTTACTGTTGTAAGCCACATATGTATTTTAAATACACATCAAGGAGAAAAGGAAGTGAACTGAGAAAAATCTGGAAGCCAGTTCCAGAAACTGGCATAGATGAAATCGACTACTTTTATCATGTTCAAACTCATTTAATAGTTCTTCCTAAAAGCAGTAGAGAGGAAAGCAGTTGATCAATAAGAAATAATCAGCATTTGAGCAAGAACAGCTAAAGGAAATTGTGAGAAAACAAGAAACTCAGTAGACTGAAACATGGAAAACATTGTTAGTTAAATATAAATATTGTCAAGGGCTGTTAAGAAGCAAGACAGAAGTGATTCATGTTCATCTACCAAAAAAAAAAAAATGAAAAGCCAGTTTCTGCTACTTTATTTTCTTTTTAAAGGCTAGCTAGGCTGCAATGAATGCTTCTTTTTTCATTAAAGCATCAGAGAGGAAAGCTGAGTGCTATCATCAGGTTCAAAGATGTTAGTGGCATGGTTTGTGCCTTCAGAGCACAGACAGAAGGGCTGGCCCATGGCCTCCTGGGCTTTGCTGTAGTGTTGGAGCCAAATGTTTGTGGGGGCAGGTGGCAAGAGGAATTAACACTTGCTTCATTCAAGAGCAAAGTCTATTTATCTGCCTTCCAAGCTGCACTGTTGATGAATAAGGACCTAAGCCACCAGCATAACTGAAAGAGAACATATTCAAATTTAAGTTTATATTTTTTAAATTAAATTATCCTCCTCACATAAAACAGTTGATTAAAACAAAAAAAACCCAACTGCAGTATTTGATGTGTTTTTCCAAAAGTAAATTATTGCAATCACAATCAAATACTGAAAGTTAAAAAAAAAAAAAAAAAGAAAGAAAAAAAACAGATGGGGAAAACAAGAGGGGAGCGTTGATAAATCAGTGCCAACATTAAATACAAGACAGCATGCAGAACATGAGAAATTACAAAGAAAATGTTGAAAAAAATCCAGGCTGAAGGGAATAATTTCTACAATCACAAACAACGTAATAGTTGCACATTTTTAGAACCTTTAACCACAAATAACAGAAAGATGAAGCCGAAAATGCACCTTCACATTCATCTTGGGTAATTTTCACAAATTTTGTCTCTATATTTACATCCATAAATATGTTCAGCTTTATACTGAGCAAGATTTAAACAAAAGCAACATTTCACACCCCTGCCTCTCAAGAAAGGCATTGCAAGCCTACAATAGCAACCAGAAGATGTTTCAGAGATTCTAAACAGATGAAGCATCTGAAACCCTACAGCCAGGGTTTATAAGAAAATCTATTCTGAACCTGCTAATGGGAAAGAGGAAAGAGCAACCTAAGGGCAACTAATAAACAGCAGAGAATGCAGCTGAATTTATTCGTTCCTTTCCAAACAGCAAGGTCATGGGCTAAGCTGAGAAAAGGAAAAGCTTACAAAATGGATGATTTAATGCAATGGAGGATTTAATGCAACCATGGGTGTTGACTTTCCTTCTAGCACTTAAACTTGAAGATCTAAATTTCTACACCCCTTCTCTGTTTGCAAAGCAGGCTGTGTCAGAGTTCATTGCATTGGAATGGTGAGAAACTATGGAAATAATGCAAGACAAACCAGATGAATCAAGAACACGCATCCATTTCTCAAGAGAGTCACTTTTTCTGCAAGTACCTCAAAACAAAATAAGCACACTTTAGTATATACTTTGCTATACTGGGAATTCATCAGACTGAAATATTGGAAAAAATGAACTTTTCAAACTGAGTTGGTTATCTAAAGGATTGTATGTTTATTTTATGGACCTTTACACATCAGGTCAAATCTGAATGCTCATCACACAAAAGGTTTTGTTTTGAACAGTAAGGGTCAGTATGTTTGAACAACAAAAATCCTCACAAAAATAGTAATTTAATCCCTCAGCAATAGTTTATAACTTCCACATTATTTTTCCTTCTTTTTCTGTGAACTACCTGTTAACATCAGCTACAGGTAGCCAGCTAAAACACCTAAAGACATCTCACTGTTACAGAGCATATAGATGGCACAGGGGAACAAAGGTGAAATGCACAGATTGTCTTAAAATGATGCTGTCACTGTTCATCTCTGTCTACTGTCAGATATTTCAACTATTAACAGATTTCTGCATGTTAATATTTTTCTATAACAGTCACAGAATTTTATTTTAGTAATATTAGAAACGTATCCTTTTGATAAATAGTATGACTGGTTGCTGCACAGAGCATAGACACCAGACTGCATGCTGCAGCTATCCCTGTTGTTGATATTTTCACCAGAGAGGAGTAGCTGCAGGATCTGAAATGACTGCCTGAACAACAGTTTGACAAGTGAAGTACATCTGGCAGTCACTCTGGGACGGTCTGACATTTGAAGGAGAGCAGTGTCCATGCTCATTAGCTGGCTGGTTTAACCCAAAGGATGCTGAGGCTGTGTCAGGGTGCACTCTGACCTCAGTGGGCTGGGTACCAGCCTTTTGGGATTAGACACCACCAGCACCAAATGGCAGCATTTGAACACCTAAATCTGCTCTGGACTAACACACCATACATACATTATTACCACATTATTCTGCTTCTGAACCTTCCTGAACACTGGTTCATGCAGCTTCTTGAGTGAGACACTAGACAAGAATGCCTTCAGTCCTGAGAGCTGTGTGGAACTAAACAATTACAAACAACTCAGGAGCACACCCATTGGATCATCTCTGCTTTTATTGTTCTGATTGCCTAGGAGGAAGGGACTTCTTGATCCAGCTGGAACACTTTGTGCTGGTTACATTTTGAAGCCTATTTGGGTTTTTCTTTACCCTGAAAGTCTGCTAACCCTCCTCCAGCTGCCTGTAAGCCAGTTTCACCAGCTGTGGCTGCCTGCTAGGGCTTAAGCTCCAGGATTCCAAAGGAATAAAGACACTTCCCTTGGAGCTCTGCTTTTGTATTTTGAAATTGCTGTTGTGTTTCTTATCCCCACCTCAGCCTCCCAGTTCCCAAACAGCTTGTGGGAAAGAAATTCTGTGCTCCTGGCTGACCTAAACATCCCATGCAAAATGGGCATGTGTCCTACAATATTTTTTGCTCTGGCTAGGACTACAACTGAAGCTGCATTTGTAACTGTAAATTCTTGCGGGGACAGAATAATAAATATCATTCTCACCACCACCCCTCTTTGTATTGCAAATATTTAAAAAAAAAAAAAAAGTGCAAAAGAGCTGAATTAGAAATGCTCTCTGGCACAACACTTTTTCCCACTTAATTTTAATTTCATTTTTATCTGTATATTGTCCTAGAGCTACAGTTTTTCTTTCACAGAATCACTGGGTTGGAAGAGACCTTCAAGATCATCGAGTCCACAACCCATGCCCTAACACCTCAACTAAACCATGGCACCAAGTGCCACATTCAGTCTTTAAACACATCCAGAGATGGTAACTCCTCCCTGGGCAGACACATCCCAAGACAAATGGCATAGCTCACACAGCATGGTTCACTACTTTACCATCCTGCCTTCATGGGAATGAATCATGCACTAGAAGCAAGCAGAAAGCAAAAATCAAAAAAGAATGGCCAGCAGCAGGTACACCTCAGGAGATACTGATATACTT
The DNA here is from genome assembly GCF_965231275.1 of Zosterops lateralis. NCBI lineage: Eukaryota > Metazoa > Chordata > Aves > Passeriformes > Zosteropidae > Zosterops > Zosterops lateralis. The sequence goes on from NC_139768.1 coordinate 28,830,671, forward strand.
CCTGCAATACAGCAATAACAGAGCTCAAAATCTGAACAGGGCATGGAAAGAACTTGAACAATTTTTGGCTTATTATGGGAATATATTGATATATATTATTGGAATATATATAATATACCATTATTTTATTTTGGGAATATATATCATAATTATCATGGTGAAGTATTAAACACCTACCCTCAACTACAAGAATGGCTATAATCATCAAGCTTGAAAACAATAAATTTAACAAATTGAGACAAGGTGGATACAGCTTTAACTGCACACACCTTGTTGGTAATTGAACAGTGTTCTTCCCTTCAAACCTGCTGATGCAGTCGAGTAGTTTAAGTAGATCAATACAGATAAATGAAATAATCATAAAAAGCACCATTTTCTCAACATTCAGATTGGGCTGAGTGAATACATACCTCAAATAGCATCCACCCAAACTTCAGTATTCTCAACACTCTTATAAACAATCCCTCATTTTTTGTCACAGTTCTTCCACACTTCAGAAAAAAACAACAAATAAAAAAGTGGGATGCATCTTTGCTTTCTTATCCAAGGTCTCTTTGCTTTCAGGCAAGACACAAAACTGGGATTCTATTTGGTGATGATTGTAAAAAAAAACCAAAAAAAACAGAGAGATCTGTCAGGACAAAATTTGCAACAACACTCCCCTGTCAGTTTGAGAAACAACTCTGTAAAGGGATAGCAATCCAATGACTGGATAAGAATGGATAATATTAGGGAAAAAACATCCCTGATGCTGTGGCAGGAGTCTGGAGAGAAGGCAGAAATGTGTCAATGCAGGAACATGTTTACAATATCTAGTGCTTTAAGATTTCTAAACCCCAAGCCCAATCACCACCTTCATATTTGTATCATGCCCACAAAGCCAGACAGACAGCTGAGACTTCCTCAGAGCTAGTCTGGTTCTCATGTGCAAACATCAACTGGAACACCCCGCAGATATCTGGGAAAGAGGAAAAACAGTATTGCCATGAAAACAAGTAAGCTGCAGCATTAGGGGTGGCTGGGGCAAAGTCTGCACCCATTCCACAGGAGCCAAGCCAGGAATATGTGCATGCACAAGGCAGAGGGACTGCAATCAGCCATCCAAAAGGAGGAAGCTGACCACTGGCCCCCCAGCCCTGCATTGCAGGCAGCAGGTGGTGGGCAGAAGCTGCTGCAAACATCTGTGCTCAGCACTGGAGAACAATTCACCATGGCTTGTGCCACTCTCTGCTAATTCGTCACTGGGGATTGCTGAAAGGGAGCTACGAAAAAGAGCAACGGGAAGAGAGAAAACACAGCTCTTACCAGCAGTTAACCTGTACCTCCAGGGACAGTTCTACCACAAGAACTGCCCTCAGTTTTGGGCTGACCAGAGAACTGCTTTGAAGTGGCCACTGAGAAAAGCAAAGCCTCATCTCAGAGGTTTGCCAGTTCAGCGTAAAAAACAAAACAAAACAACACCCAGCTGCAAAATTCAAGCGAAATTTAAGATTACCTCAGAGCCTGTGGTTCAGAATTTGTGTACACAACTTACATTTTCAGTGATTTCGGCCTCTCCCACGTCTTAAAAAAAAAAAAAAGAAAACCCGGGCACCACATTTTCTGTCCACAGGGAGGCAGAAAGGGGCCGCTCTGGTGCAAACCCTTCCCCTTCTAACCAAACAGCTTTGTCACCTCTTGTTCTTTTATTTCTAATCAGGAGAATATATAATCCAATTTTCCAAATTTTCCAAATTACCCCTAGCTCTTTAATATTGATATTAATAACATAACAATATGATAATATTCTCATCAAGCCACTTTAACTAATTCAAGTGTTCCTTTTCTTTGCTCCTTACAATGCTAAATCTTCCCCTTTTCCTTGTTTCTGTAAGTTCTGTGAACTAATGGTTCATGGAAGAAGGGCAAAAATGGTTTCCTCAAGTTGTGTGTGAAGCAATAAGATGTGCTTATGGAAGGCTTTAATTACCCAGCAACAGTACAACGCAACCTAACCTTATACATTATTTTCTGTCACAGCTTACAAAAATACACTGGACTTACTTGTATGAGCCTACATCCTGAAATCCAGTTCAATAAATTGCACATTATGTTTATAGAGTTTGAAGGCTGTTAAGAGTACTTCTCCCTTAGTGTTTACTTTCAGGAGAATTTTTTTTTAAGATTCATCTGTGAGGTTTAATCATGCATGTATAGCTGCACATAAAAGAGAACACTTTGTCTCCCAGCTATCAGAATTAGAACTGATCTACTGACCCTCGACACATAGATATGAAAGAAGCTTCTCAGGAACATATTTACTCAGCATTCCTTACAAGGGAGTAAAAATTTGCTGCTGATGCTAAGACAGAGAACCAAAAGTTGGCTGAATTTCAAGACACTCGTGTTTTTCACTGCACACTGCTACCTGAGGCTCACTCTGTACTGCACAGCACTAGGTACAATGTATTAACAGTTCACAAAGCTGTGGCCTTTAGCAAAGGATGCTGTCCAAACATCTCAAAGCATGAAACATAATGCAAAGTGAAAAGAAGGGCAGAAAAATCCTGAGTAGACAAAAAAAAAAGCTTGCCTGTTCACAGGTGAAAACTACAATGCACTGAAAGCCACTAGCTGAAAAGAAAACAGTCAAGTTCTGACAAAAAGCAGAGTAGAATTCCAGTCTCTTCCCACAGGATTTTTCAGCTCAGGAAAGGAAGGTGAGAGCCAGAAGTGAACTTTTGCAAGCTAGGACCGATTTAACAGCAGGTGTTGTCACACTAGGAGACTAAGGGTGCTCTATGCATGACTGCTTAGAGAATTACAGCAAAGTAATCTGAAGAAAGGAAAGAAAATACTCCTTTCTCCCAAGAAAGTGACCTTATCACTTGCCAAAGGCTGCACCAACTGCTTGACCACTCCACCAGGTGCTAACCTGCTGTCCAGCCCGAAAGTTGAGCAATAGCCCTAAAATTAGACACTGCAAAGCAGTGGAGGCACGAACACCGGAATTCAAACTCAAAATCAGCTGAATTGCCATCCAGCCATGAGTCCTTATCCCCAGACAGAGCCAACCTGTATCATCAGCAACTGTGCACAATGCAAAAGCCCTTCCTCTGACTAACCCTGGCCACTCTCTGGACAACTAAATCCTTCTGGGTTGACACCACCTACATTTCCTGGGATATCTGTGGACCTACCAGAAATTCAGAAGCAAGGACTAAGACAAAACTATCCCCAGCCAAGCCCATGGATGTCCATCATACAGATCTTCAGGACAGGTGATACCACAGTCCTCTTTGGTGGCACTGAAATTATGTAGCTTTGCTAAACAGGTGGTGTTTTTTGTAAGACTGAGTTTAAACTCATCTGCAGTCACCATTAATGCAGCCAGTAATACTTCATTGCACTGTGGCTCACAATGAAACATGAAGATGTATTATCCTAATCATCATCTCAGCAAACTACAGGGTACACTGATGCATCTTGTCAATTCACATCATTTTCACTGACATTTCTGGTTAGCAAAAAGAAGTCTTGAGGCAAAAAAAGCACACTCACAGACACATCAGTTATAACAAGCATGTGGCCTTTTTCCCTGAAGACCCAGTGCTATGTAACCATTATATTTGTTCAAGCCATCTTTTCCCTGAATTTGCTTCAAGAAAAAAAGCTTGATCTTCATAGTGACTTCTCCGATCAAGTTGCATCTAAATCACTTTGGCATGATGTGAAACCATTAATTTTATTGGATTATTCAATATCTATTTTCAGCAAATTTCCCTATATACAAAATAAATGCACTTAACTGAGACATCTCCAACAGCATTTTGATTGTTGATTAATGAGCTTTATCACTAGCAGAACAACAACACTTCAGCTGTAAATCTCAAAGCAAACACAACTGAGACACCATGATGAGACTAAGCTCACCTTAAGTATGCAAGTTCTTTCAATTTCCTTAAAAATACTGATATTTTGAAGTAAAACTAAAAATAAGCACTTAAGCCTACAAGTCTAGAGCAAATCTCAAGTCTTGATCAGATCTCAAGTCTAGATCTTCTCTGCACCCAAGACAAAGAAGAGAAGCAGCTCTTCTGCAGAACCTAGGGCTGAAAAGAGTCACTCATATAAAGCATTTCATGTGGAAATATTGCACTTGGAAATAAGTGGGACTTGCACATCCCTTTAAATTGTCATAAGAGTGAAGTGTACAGAGGATAGAAAGTGTGTTTCCCAAGAAACATATCTGCCAAAGCACAGGGATCCACCAGCAGACTTCTTCATTCAGGCTTCCTCCCCTTTGCTATAAAAACCTTATCTTCAGGTTTTGGTTCTCTTAAAAAGTATGACATGTACTCTTTTCCCAGAACAATTTGTGACTGAAACCTTTTAAACACTGTTCTGCCAAACGAGTTAAGGCATCACTGTACACCAAAACAGCAATGCACTCCAGTGACTTGCCTTTGCCAAGTTGCCTTTGCTGACTTTTGCTCCGTAGGAAATCAGGGTTGAGAAGTTTTCCCTGTTTCATAAGAGTGAAGGAATTACTCTTTGTTTTTAATTCCATTCTACATCAAACACATGAGCCATTAACTCTTATTTTGCATCACAGCATTACATAATTAAAGGTATCCTAAAGTCAGATTAAACTGCGTAGCTGTGGCACTAGCAAAGCTACATAATATTCATTACAGCATTTGGACTAATCCTTTCTCCCAATGATATTCCCTTCTCTATCTCAGGTATCAATAAAACACATCTGAGTTAAAACAATTCTTGTGTTGCTGAAACTTTGCCAATACTTCTGTTTTCTCATGTTAATATTGTACCTAAAAAAATGGATGATATCTCAGAGTAAAACCTTCTATGCCGTTTGGATTCCTTATCCAACACAGGCTACACATACTGGTATCAGCTAATCCAAGGACTAGAAGTGCTACCACTCTGAGCAGGACAACAGGTTATCCCCTGAAGTATTTGGATAGAGGGAGAAGTCAGGAGCACGGAGCCTGACCTCCATAGTTAGAGCTTCCCTTTGCAAATCACATACCAGCTCAGTTCAGTCTCTTTTCATGTCTAAATGTGGAAAATGGAAACGTGGATCATGGAAAATGAAGTGCAATATAGAGAGATGAAGGTTTCCTGGAGAAAGAAGCCAAATGCAGGCCTGCAGTCAGCAGGAAAAATCACCAGGAAGCTGAGCCTTACAAATACACAGTGCAAGACAACACAAAGGCACCCTGTTCAACCTCTTATCAACAGCTGTTTTTATTTTCCTTACATAAAATACATCAATATTTTCCTAAACAAGGCATGAAGTTAGTTATCTTTCACCCAACATCTGACATTTCTTCGCTTAACCAAAAGCTGCTGGTACAGAGGAAAAACCATGCTTGAGGCTACTACAATACACTGGGTTTGTTTGTTTGGTATCTGTGCAACTGCTGAAATCTATCAGACTGGGGAACATTTTACCACTTGGAGAGAGCTGATTAAAGCAATAAATTACAGAAATAGTGTCCACACACCTGTAAATTGTGCAGATGTTCAGCAATAGCCTGGTATAACATATTCCTATCCAACTTGGTGCCCACTGGTTCTTTCGTTTAAAGGCACCATGGGATGTGTCATGGAAAATACCAGGCGTGAAGACCAGGCAGGTTCAAGTTCCAGTCTTTTCCCAGTAACCATTAATTCTGCCAGCATAATTTTCCAAGTGACATTTGGCACTGCAGGGTCCACAGAAGGAATGAACAGGGACAAGATGAAACATCTGCGTTTGTAGTGGTAAAGGAAGCTGGGTTTGGCTTGGCCACCCAAATGAGCTTTCAGTGCCATGTGCCAGTGATGGAAGGAGTGGTGCAGAGGGTTTATCTCAGCAGCATGATGGGGAACACACAGCACTGGTGCTGGGCTCAATCAGCTGAACACTGGACAGAGGGGATCACCAGCATTGATGAGATTTAAAGTTTAGCTTTGTCTAAGTTGCTTACTAAACTACGATTTGATTAACCCATTTCCATAGTATGGCCACCTCACAGGTGAAAACCTTGCTGTGAATACACCTGCTTAGTGGGAAGTCAACACTGTAAAAAACCACTGAAAGATAATGCTCAAAACCTGTTCACAAAAATAAATACCTCAACTGCTTCAAATTCACATTTTGTAATAATCACAAACTGGCAGAAGGGGATCATTTAATGTATTTTTGCTTTAGTCTTTTCTAATGTAAGCACAGTTCAGAAACAGTTAAAAAATTGTACATTAGCCATTTTGAAGCAGATTATTCAATATGATTAAACAGACTTAGGCTAGGCATTTTAACAAATACTGCTTCTGTGCAATTTATTAAGTGAAGCTACAAGCAAAAATAAAAATTACAAATTTAAAAGACAGAAATTAACTAGACTGGATTGGAACAGAAGAAAATGCATTTTCAGTAGCCTCTCTAGAAGAGACTTCCTATGCAGGAACAACAAAAGACGATTTCATGTGTGCCAACACAGCACAGGATCAACAGTTATTTGCAGGACCATTTTCACATGGCCCTCTCCACAGGGAGAGAGAAGGGGCATGGGAATATAAATGTGATTAACAGTATATTTATAGACATTAATATTATACATTATATTTACTCCTCTTACATTAATACATTCATCCGTATTGGTATTTTTAAAATTGTGCTTATTTTACAGCCTCTACATCTTTTACATATACAAGTAGCTCTTGGAGACAGGTGGCATTTACTAAATAGATCCACAATGGAAGGCACACATCACACATGACAGTGAATTTACTAACCTTAACTCACAGATAATGGTATATACTGCATCATAGCTGATGCCTCTGATAGTTACTGGCCTGCAGTATTTATTTTATAATGTTGTAACTTATCTTAATATTCAGGATGCATAAATGTGAAGGGTAAGAAAAAATTTAATCTAAGAGCTTCAGACATTTTTATTACTAATGCTACTTTATATTGGGTTGGGTGCTACTAATTTACTTGATTACTTGAGACACTGATAACAGCTATTGTTTTTGCAGGAGAAAGAATCATTCTGGTGCTCTTCTACTGCCTTTGATTAGGGTAAACCCAGATATCCTCTATCACCTCTAACAGGATTTGTGAAGCAAACAGCAATTCTGGGTCTAATACATTACACGTATCACCAACCATGTCAAATTGACTGCAGTGGTCTGTGGTATTAAGCTGTCATTTAGGAAGCTCCAAAGGAAAAAACCCAAAAGAAGCACACATGATTTCACTGTCAGGAAAGAAGAAAGAATGAATGATGTGTGTCAGTTTGGGACAGCCTGACTTTTGGTATTGGGGGGCCCACAGAGGTGGCTGCTGTGAGAAGCTGCTGGAAGGTGCCACCACGTCCAACAGAGCCAACCTGTGATGGCTCTGAAGACAGACATGCTGCTGGCCCAGTTAGAGAGGTTGTAATTACGTGTTTGAGAAGGAAATCAAAAAACAGTGCACACAGTTTCTCTCCCAGGAGTGGGGAGGCACCGTGCCCGCCACCACAGCCACCACCACGCTGGTGTGGCCCGTGGTGACACGCCACCATGGCAGTCACCATCTCAGCGTGGCTGCAGCCAGCCTGGCCACCCCTTCCCAGCTGTGCCACGGGCAGAGGGGCAGGGGGGCTTCTCCTTCCCAGAGCCCTGCATGGAGAGAGGTGTTAAACAGCCCCAGAGCCGACACTGCCCGCCCATGGCCAATGGCAGAACATGGCCAGAAATTCCCCAGCATGGAACCTGGATGGCATCAGCTTCTCAGCACTGTGGGATCTTGCAGGAATCTTTGAATTAGTGGACCTTGTTGGCAATGGTACCTACAAGCAGCAGCTTTCCTTCTGTCAGAGAAGAGGAGGAAGTGAGGACATGTGAGAGAAAACGACATGGAGGCACCAAGGTCACAGGAAAAAAAAGAGGGGGAGGAGGTGCTCCAAGCATCAAAGCAGAGATCCCTCTGCAAGCCGTAGTGAGGACTATGGTGAAACAAACTGTCTCCCTGTAATGCATGAATCCACAGGGGATGCAGAGATCCACTAGGAGCCCATGGGAAAAGTGCTCACGCCAGAGCAAGTGGATGCCAGAGAAAGCTGTGGTCTAGTGGGCAATCTGAATAGAGAGAGAGGGCCCCTGCTTCCAGAGATAGAGACAGCCCTTGCTTCCCAGCTAGAGCAGCCTATCCTTAAAAGATTACACCCTGTGGACAAGTGATCCACGCCACAACAGTTTTGGGACAACTGCTTGCCCATAGGAGAGACCCACAGCAGGGCAGAAAAAGGATTCCTCTTCCTGAGGAAATGGAAAAAGATCTCAAGTGACAAAGTGACCAAAACCCCCACACCTTGTCTCCCTGTGCTGTCAATGGGAAGCAAGGAGGGGCTGGTGGGAAAAAAGGTGTTTGAAAGGCTTATTTTACTTCTCCTTATCCTGCTCTGTTAATAATAGATTTACTTTATACCTTTAAATACGAGCCCTTTTTGCCCTTAGGGTGTTTTTCTCCAAGTCCTTATTTCAACCCATGAGCCCTTCAGTAATTTTTTCCCCTCTCCTCTGCCCAATTGTAACAAAAGAGAGCAAATGAAAGACTTTCATGAGTGCCTGGCATTTAGCCAGAGTCAAACCAAGACAGACGTCAAGATGTTGCACGTATTCTAAATTTGACTGAACATTTGTCCCCCTCTATACTCCCCTCATCCCCTCAAAAAACCCAAAAACATCCAAGAAAACCAACAAAGGGCTTTATCTTTGTTCCTGCCTTCTATCCCAGCCTGAGGTGTGCAGCTGATCAGAACAATAAACTGATCAACTCAAAATTAAGCAGAGGGGTAATCTTTCCGCCTGATCATTTCCTTCCTGATAAGCCAAAACAACACAAACAGTGATAACAGCATAAGGAAGGCAGGAGTGAGGGACCAGAGAGTGGAAGAAGAATAAGGGCAGAACTGTTTTCAACAGTAGCCAAATCTCATTAAAATGGTGCTGAAACTCCAACCTTAGCACATCTGAAGGCAGAACAAAGCTCCAGGTTCTGTACCTGGGATAGCTGCAAGGAAGAAATGCACAGTCACACAGAGCTACAGGAGACAATTTTCCTCTGTGGGGATGTGCCAATCTCAGCTATGGCCTCTTTCCCCCTCATAGAGCCTTCAGGTTTAACAGTGGCAATTGCTGAGTGTATCTCACAGTCCCGCCTCCAGAAGCTGAATGTCATTCACAAAATCTAGAGGCAAAGCATAATATTCCTTTGGCAGATGTCAAACAGTACCTCCCACAATATCCCACATACATCAGCTCCTCTACACTCTAGAGCCTATTACCAAGTAGGCTCCAACAGACAGAACACCCAGAAACTGCTTAATCATTGACTGTGGAACTTTATTTTCTGACCTTCTCCACAGCCAAAATATTAGGCAAAGATCAAGGTAAGTCTTCACTTGACAGTAAAGTGTCAGTCAACTTAGTACTCTTTATCATTAAAAATGTTCTCAGTGCTTGCTAGCACACACTCAGCTCTCCCAAATACATGTTCATTATAACACAAATTGTTCCTTCAAGCTACTGGACCGGGCCAGATAAATGGAATACATGATTCCATGAGCTTTCAGAATCATCATGGGAGAGGTGAAGGTGGGTTAGCTAAAGAACACAAAAAAGCTTCCAATTATGACAACCTATCTTCATATTATTTAAATTTTTGAGTTCTCTTTCCCTTCCTCAGGAAATTTTAACAAATTCTCATCCAAATTCAGATGAAAACTCTTCTATTTAATTTGCACAATCAATTAGAGTGCAGATCCACAAAGTTTCCTGAGTCATTTTCAAAGAGGAAAAACATTTACCAGCCCCTGAAAAGTCATTCTTTCCAATTCAGTCACTGCAGAAAAGAAAGTACTGATATTATATTATTTTGAGCAGAAGCTCAAAAGCTCCCAGATAAAAGAACAAGAAAAAGGCAAACAGAAGGCAGAAAACATGTGATGTGCATGTCTGAAAACAACTCTGATCTCCAACACTAGACATCTGGGAAATAAACCTTGATAAAGAAGGGGAAGAAGAGGAAAGACAAATACTGCAAAGAAGGAAAAAGAAGAGCTAAGGGATTTGCATCTAGAAAGGAGTACAAGAGAAAAGCCTGAGGCTATTGCAAACCAGAGAGAAAGCAGGGAGGGGAGGCTTGCCTAAACCACAGTGAGGAAGAGAAGATAATTCAATTTAAGCAGCAAGGGGGAAAAAAAATCCACCATGCCTTCCAAAGCAGACCTAGAATTTATAGGACACAGACAGGAATAAGGAGAACACTAAGAATGTGAAGGAGGATTTTCCAAAACTGAAAATAAATTAGGATCAAAGGGAGACAGGCAAGGCAAGTGGTCAGTACTGAAGCATGAGACAAGAAACGGGCACCCAGGTAATACTTCTTGCTTTAGGGATATAATCTTCTCTTACTGAACACACCACATCTTTCAAGATTCTACATATTAATCTCCCCATATATATCTTGCTGTGTCCTCCATTACGAAGCTATCTATTATATTGTCCATTCACTCACATTTAATTCACTTTGCCAAATTAATCATGAAAAGCATAATCTTCATACATATTTTATATTCTGCTATACAATCTTAAAGTATCAATCATTGTTATACATATATAAATAAAAGCTACTAATTCTAAAATAAGAACTTGAATTTTTTCCTTTGAGTTGGAGACATCTAATTTGTCCTGCCTTTCTGTTGCACTTGTATAATAAATAACTTGCATGCACTTTGGTTTATTTTTGGCTTACTTCAAAAGCAAATGTTTTCTTGTGAAAAGGACACAGCTACATGCTAGTGGTTCTGGGTATGTAAATTCTTTGTGTGGTGGTTTTTTTTAGATCTTTCACTGAGTCCTGTAAATTTATTTTCACCAGACATTCTCTGGTTTTCTGATTACCACGTTCAGCAGAGAAGAATTTCCACCGAACTACAATATTCCATCACTCTTCCATATATTTCATCTGCGTCTCTTCTATTTGTAACGGGTAGATTTAGTAAGTGCAACTATCTGAAGTTGCCTAAAATTTACAAAGATTTACTTGTTTAACATATAAGACTTCCTTCTAGATTTGGAATTAACAACGTTATCTAAACAGTGTCTTTTGGGCATCATTTGGAAAGATAAAAGTTTCCTGCAGGTAGCCAACAGCAGTTTTGCCTGTTTGGCAATCAGTCACCATCAGCTGCTATTCACATGAAGCTTTCCCTACAGCATTACTCACAAAAATTCCGAAGGGAATGTTTGATGAACTGGTTGCAGTGTAGTTCCTCTGATTTTTTTTAAAACTTCTTGGGGAAGAGCACAGAACAATATTGATAATTACCTCACTGTTTGACTGGCCATGGCAAGCTGGTGTTGCAACATGCCCAAATTCACAGCTTCCTGCCTGCCAGTTCACTTGTCTGCCCAATTTTTGGTGTTCAGTGTCACTGTCTGACAATGTTTCCCAGAAGTGCCTCTGAGTCACGGTGCTTCTACAGGCACGACTCAGGCCACATGAAGACAAACATTTCAAGCACTTGGCCACCTCAGCATTCAGGGGCACGAACAGTGGCTCCAACATCAGCTTTTCTCTCCTCCCATCTGGCAGAATCTCTATCCTGGATTTTCAGGCCCAGACACCATTTTCAGCTCAGAGGTACCCCTGTCCTACTGATGTGCCAGGACTCTGCACTGCTCCAGGCCACTGCCTCAGCAGAAGCAAGCCATCACATCTTTAATTAGCCTGATTTTGCTAGGAATTTTGCTATTTCTTGCCCACTGCTAAGGAAGACTTTGTAGCCCAGCACAGTCAAGGATGCCCTTCCACAACTTTGGCATTCAATTTCCTGTTTGCTTGTGTGTCACTGACTTGTCATTGCATCTGATGCTAATCTGAACTTGACAAGTAATTTAATTTTGCTGTTTTGAACTGCTTTCATGTCACATATATGCTGTCTCATCCGCATGAGTCACCACTGCCTGCCTCCTGAAAATAATGCACTTCTCAGTCATGATTTCTTCTTTTACAATTACTCTGCAACCCTGAGGGCTATCTTCAATTATGTTGTTTTTTTCTCTGCTGGACACAGGTTCCAACTTTAATGCATTCTTTGTCTCTTTTGCCCTGTACTTGTACTTCTACAAAGTAAGTCATGCAGCAGCATTTTCATCCTCATCCCACAGCATGTTGTGAAATTCCTGCCTGCCACAGATACTTTATGCTTGCTGTCCCCATTGTCTTTGGCTACTGCTTTCCTCTGGAGTTTCTCAGGATTTTAGCATGATTTTTGTTTGCTTTCTCAGCCACGTTTATGTATTTTTCATCCTTGTTACAACCTTCCATGAAGATATAATTGCCTAACCCAGCTACCCTACCCTGGAGTAGGGAGCAGGACTCTATTTCTCATTTGTGGATTACAATTGTTCAAAAGGTGCCTCTTGTATACATTTACATATTTTGTTCCAATTTTCTACTATGAGGCTATTTGAACATAATATCTTCCTAATATTAAAATATTTGCAGAAAGCTTCTTGAATTTAGTAAAGCTTTTCCCAGCTTACTGCTTGTGAATTGAGCACTGACTTTAATCCCTCTCAACTAGCAAACTATTCTTATTCCTTCTGCTTCTCCCAAACCCACCAGCAGTTCATAGTTCTTACGGTTTGTATTTTTGGATCTGACCTACAAAATGCTGCCTGCATTAATTTCATTGATAGGTTTTGCCAAATTATCCTTTTTTATCTCACTGGCCTCTTTTGGGAGACAAATCACAGCTAAAAAGAGCATTCGCTGTGCTGTAGCAGAAAGTTTGTTGCAAGAAGGGTTTTTAGCAATATTTCAAAGAAGGTTTTGCCTTTCTTCTGCTGTTATAAAATCCCCCAAAGTGGCAACAACTGCAAGAGTATTAGTACACAAGTATAAATTCAGATGTTTTCAAATCTCAGCCAAAGAAACATTACCATAAGTTGGAGCTGTTGCACCCCCAATCCACACTGTTATGTTTCTAAGCAAACAATTCCCACTCCTGAACTAATTACTCGTAAAGGTTTAAGGATGATAAATTGCAATTTCAGGGAGTCTGTCCATGTGAGAGCTGTCCCTACTGTGGGTGGGTGGCCTGTGAGTGATGTGGCACCGCGTGAGCGAGCTCTGCTCGGAGCAGCCCCAGGGACAGTGAGCAGCAAGGATCCAGCAGGATCCCTCTCCACCCACGCCAGGCAAGCTTTTGATTCACACTCACCATCCTTGGAGTACAACTCAGGCACTGGTTGAGAGAAACAGAAATGTATTCTTAGCTCCATGCACGAGTTCCATGCAAACCATCCCAACGTTACAGAGACTGCAGGGGTTAGGAATTCCCGCCTCAGCTCTGCATCCCTCAAAGTTCATGAGGATGCTGAAAATGTGAATGAAAGCAGAAACACATCAAGCAGGAAGGGGTATTAATCTAAAATGTACTTCAGGGAATAAGCATTTCATACTTAAGACTATGGCACGGAACCAGCACAAAATTTGAGCTACAATACTTTGTATCTGTGTTTGTGGTGCCTTTTCAACTCCCCCTCCCCAAATTATATTAGCTTGTGACTCAGATTCAAGGAGGTAACAGACACATTTTAACACAAAAGGAGATGGCCTAAACCTCATGTAGCAGTACTTGAGAAAATCCCACACCATTTACCCTCTACAGACTAATGGAGACATGAAGACATAAATCGGGACCCATTTTAAAGGAGCAAATGTGCCACGCTGATAAGCACATTCACTGACTATAATCCTTATCACCCAAATACATATGGTGCTAGCTGAGACAAGACCACTCTCCTGCACTTGTGTATAATTTCATGTTGAAAAAAAAAAAAAAAAATCACATCACACAGTAGCCATGGTTACCCACAGAAGATAAGAGGAGCGTTTTTCATCCAACCATCTCAGAAATGTGCATAAATTCAGGATCTGCACTTGATGTTTTTTCAGGCCTCCCCATCTGCACATTTATTTTCTGCTGCCTGTATATATCCTTTGACATACTGGGATTCTGGGTATTTCAAGGAAGAGTTCTTTTTTGCTCTCTTTAATCTAAAAAGCAGTTTTCAGTTATCTCTAAAGCACAAATTAATTCAAATCTATTCTGAATATCAGAATCTAAGGCTTACAGAAAACCTTTTAAAACAATTGCCATGCTGATAGTAAGTGTCAAATGTTAAATGGAGCCAGCTATTTACTGAACAAAAGTCTACTGTCACCTTACCAACTGGTATAACACTGCTTTCTCTTGTCTTCACGTTATTTTAAAAAAACCCTACACAACGAAACAAAACACAGCTAAAAAAACCCCAACCGTACACAAACAATGCTAAAAGAAGACATTATTTTATTGCTCCTACCAAAATCATGTTGTTCTGTTTGATGCTTTTTAGTAAAACTCTACATTGTTTCATGGCCTAACTCTTCATAAAAGCAAAACACACCCACACCACCATCACACACACACACACACACACACAAAAAAAAAAAAAAAAATTTAAAAAAAAAAAAAAAAAATTAAAACCAGATTAGCCTGCTGCAAATTTCACAAAAACAAAAAATGTGATTATCTAGTCCAAGCAGTGCTGCCTTGGGTGCCATTTGCAAACCTGGGAAACAGGTCATATTCTTCTCATGCATCTGTTCTGTAGGGCTCTTCCCTTTAAAACAAAACAACCTAATTCACCAGAAGCAGAAATGGATAATCTGCAATTACCATTTTAAGGACACACAGGTTAGAGAGTTTGTACTAAAGAAACGCTAAATAAGACCTTGTAAAAGGTTAAAAACCTCACCCATCAGGGAGATCCATTACCAGCTCACCCCAAGCAGCTCTCCAATTAAGTTACTGAGATCAACACCTTCAAATTAAGCTCTCAGTGTTGCTAAGGATCCCTTCATGAAAACAGGATTCTCAGGATTTTAAAAAAACAAACCAAACCAGACAGTCCAGTCCTCACTGGCCATCTAAAGATACTGGCAGTCCTATCTCCATGGGCACTGATGTGCCAGAGACACACACACAGCTGGCCATGAGAGAGATACAAAACAGAATAAACTACTCTGCCACTAGCAGGAAGAATCCCCTATTCCCAATTTCAGGTAGGCTGTGCATTGTCACAGGATGTCTGATGACAATGAACGTAATACTTGGTAATTTAAATCCAAACAATTCAGCATCAAGGGGATCCTTATTATATGCACAGTATATCAGGCCCAGATCAGACAACAGCAGCAGAGAAGCAAAGCAAGACCTTGCTTGAATGGAGAATCCTTAGGTGTGAAAAAACCAGCTAATTTCATACCTTATCTAAACTTGACCAAATGATTGCCAGCTTTGGTGTGGTTTAGAAGGAAAGAAATCCCACACAATCAAAGCAAAGATGTTTCGGTGAGGTACATGGACATAAAACAGAATCTGGTTTGGCCCAGAGTGGCAGGGTACAATGAAGAGAAAAAGTCTGCAGCCAGAACTATTTGCGAAAGAGAGACACATAGGAGCAGCAAAATCTCTCTGTGAAGTGCCCCACACACTGCTAGGAGCCAGCATGCACAGGTGCCTTGAAGGACATCCCACTGCCACACTGCCCAAATGAGAAGGGTGTTGTTCTCACTTGTGTAGGGATGAAGGTGTAAGGTGTGAATGTTCTGGAAGCCAGAGACTGAAATGCTGTCTTGGATAAGACTTCACCTCAGAGTTTTACCTCCAGAAAAGGAATGATGGCTGTAGCACAATGCTGCTCCCCTAGTCGTGGTAATATTTTCACAAAATATTAATTTCTACATCCTTTTGTGTGGCCTGCTGTTGGTTAAAGATCCTGAATTCTTCCTATACTAACATTTACGTATATATATTGTTTTATTAGGCCTAGTAAAGAAAAAGATGATTTTTTTAAGAAGTCAAAATAAAGAATAATTCAAAAGAAATAATTTCTACATTTTAGACCTGCTGCAAAAAAGCATTTGTTTATCCACTTTTGTTTTAAACTGAAGTCATCACTGCTGGAAGAGAAATCCATTGGACTAGTACCAATTCCTGCACAACATTCATATTCCAGCTCACAACTATGAAAGTGAGGCTCACTCAGCCTATGGCATTGGTTTTAATTGAGTTGATTTTGGTGAGAGACAAAGCCTTATAATATATATATATATTTTAAATCAAGATATGAATAGTCTACATGCAAACTCAGACAGAGTGGCATTCATATCTATCAATAAAAAGATGCAGAAAAAGATGGGAGGGATAAATATGAGTGTTAACACACCTATTTTGAATGGCTATTCACACATGTACTGCGCAAAAAAAATGAGAACAGGAAACAATGTAGTAATTGCTACATAAAATAGCTTGGTGTTAAAGATGATGTCAGAATGCAGAACAAAGTGTTCACAGTAATTTCTCTTAAACACTACCAATTGCCTTAGTCTCTCTAGCTCTAATAGAGAACATACTCCATTTTTGAAAATAATATCTGCAAAGATCTCCCATCCACTTAAAGATGTCAGATATCTTTCATTTAATTTGCATTGTGGTTTGTCTTTTTTTTTTTTCCCCTCCAGTGATAAGACTTTTAAAATATTGTCTGTATGTTTATCTTTACACTTTGGAGATTTAGGGAATTATTTTTTTTTTGTATTGTGCTGATCTGTACATTGCTATGACAGGTCTGTACTGGAAATCACGTAGGAGACAGAAAAGCCACAGCTTATTGAGGAGCTGGTATAGCAGGACTCTTGAAGTCTAAGCACTTCTCTGTAAGATGCCAGAGGGATAACAAACCAAAACCATTTGTACTCCTTGAAAGCTGACTAATGGTATTTATTATTGGAACAATAGCATTGTGCTACTAAAATCTAACAAAGGGTATCTAAAGTGAAACAATGGTAAAACAAACGCTACTTTTCTTTCAGGTAGAGTTCTCTAAGGGATGAGTCAAATAATTACCTGGTCTGGGTTTTTAGAGAACAAAAGGCTCTTTCCTGACTCCCTTTAGAAGCTGCTGCCCAAGTCTCAGCAGAAGATACACACAACAAGGAGGGCTGGAACAGCTGCCAGGGGCTTTAACACAGTACACTGCAGAGTAAAATTTCTACATCTAGAACAATATCTTAACATGATCCTCCCCAAAAAGTACATTGTGTGAGCTGAACAAGCACCTTCTGTAAGGCAGCAGTGTACAGCAACTGGAGAGCAGCAAAAATACCAGCAGAACTGTCTGCTCCACAACCAAGTCCTACTGACTGGAGGAGAGAAAGAACTTCTGAAATCCCACTATAATAAGCATACTTCCTTTAGTTTTGTCCTGTAGAAAGTTTTAGCAACACAGCTCTATAAGTGAAGTATTTTGAAGCTACTGTCAGTCCTACAAAGCATATTATCTAACATTACAGCCCTGAAAATACATCTCCAGGAGTCTTTATGAAAACACATTCAATAATAATAACAACAGTGTAACACTAGCCTCCAAAAACTCAAGCCACATAAGTTTCTTTACATCAGTGTCCCCAAGACTGCAGTTTTCAGACATGTATTGAAAGCATTAGGTGCTCCAGCTGTGACTTACTGCTATACATCAGGGTTTACTGCTTGTCAAACTTTATTTGTCAGAATCTGCAAATACAACAGCCACAGTACAATCAAAATGTTAAGCAGGAATGAGTCATGATAATGTCAGAGAGTGACCTCAGGTTTTTTTTCTTTTCAACAGGTCATGCATATGGTGAGTCTGGTTTTTATAACAAAAATTATTTTGGAATAATTTGTTTATTCAGAAATAACAGCTTCATCCAGAATGAATGAATTGGGAATGGAGTGGCCAAAGATTTAAGACACAGGAGTACTTGAAAGCCAAAAATAATCATTGGTCAAAGATGTTTCACAGCACAGTACTGCGTGCTGTGATCCTGTTCCCCCTGCAGGGCTGTGCTGGGTCAGTTCTTGGGTGTGGCCTGGAGGAACACCTGGACACTCAGGAAAACAGAGCAAGTCGGTGATGAAGCAACCCCTCAGTGCAGTGTAAGCACAGCCATCCTGCAGCACAAGACAAGGTCCTGACCATCTGTGATCTCACAATACCTGAATGCCAGTTTCAGCAGCCAAGAGAAATTTCAGCTTAGGAAAATCCAACTTATTTTTTATACATGTTCGCTGAAGTTGCATTGGAGTATAATAAACCCTCTTCCCTCCTTGCTTGAGGTTAACATGTTCAGCGCCACACAGAGTAACAGCAGTTGTTACATTTTTGTGGTGAGGTCACTGCTATGCATAGCTCCCAATCAGGAGGCACAGCACCCAGTCCCAAGGATAATACAAGTACAAGGTGTTACAATAATTCCAATTTCTAAGGAACAGCACAGAAAACTTTGCATGACAATGTTTTAGCGATTTTCTTCCTGACTCTATTTGTCACAGAAGAATCATTCCATAATTACATCATACAGATTTACAGACCTCTGCTGACATTTTTGTAGGACTTTTTTAATTGGACACCTACAAATAAAATGTTATAAACCACTCTCTCTCTCTCAACACCATGCAGAAGTAATCAACTGTTGGACAGTTTGCAGAGA
Source organism: Zosterops lateralis (assembly GCF_965231275.1). Lineage (NCBI taxonomy): Eukaryota > Metazoa > Chordata > Aves > Passeriformes > Zosteropidae > Zosterops > Zosterops lateralis. The sequence goes on from NC_139768.1 coordinate 28,849,299, forward strand.
ATTAAGGAGTTAGAAATATAGCATAGCAATTACATGCAGAACTCCTCACAATAAACTTACAGGGAGCAACTAGAAACACAGAAATCCACTTTTTTTTTTTTTTTAAGAACCTAAGATGCAGTTTTTCTACTGCATCAAAAGGTGACAAATACCTCATGGTTCAGAAATACACAGGGTTATAAGACAAAAGAGAAAGATGAAAGGTTGCCAAAGTTTTTATAGATCAAGAGCAAGAACACCACAAAGCCACTCAGACCAAGCCTTGCTGGCAAAGAACTGCAGTCACCCAGTTCCAGTTGGCACAAACACATCAGAGTACAGCATTTATAAATTGCCAGACTGGGTTGAGAGTAGTGGGAATTGTACAATGAAAATGAAAACTCTAAATCAGATCTCAGCAAAACACAAATCATATATATACATATATATATATATAGAAATATCTGCTTTCACATCAAACTATAAATAAAGCACAGATCTCTATTAAAATGTCCTGACTTAAATGAAAAATATGATTCAGCTCCTCTCACAACTCCAGGACACTGTGGGGAAAAAGAACACTAAATTGAATAGGTTTTTCATGTATAGCCTAAAATGTTTGCACCTAATTGCCTACATTAAAGTTATATCCAAACAATTTGTACTTTCAAAGAGAGATAATCAGTGAAATGTTGTTTCGCTGCCTCGATTAAATAACCCGGACAGGCCAGATTCATATGCTCTAACAAATATTTCTTTGTTGATTCTTTTTCAGTTTATTTGTCTGCAATAATTAAGGTGCTTTGTCTAAGCCACTCAGCCCAGGAATTACATGGAGTTATGTTCTATAGGCTAAATACAGGACATTGCCTCTGATCTGCTGGCAAATTTTAAGAGTGGATCATCCTGACTCAATTAACTTGTCCTGTTAGACTGATTGTTTTTGCTAAGAGATGCAGACAAGAATAGCTTAAAGCCAGGCTGCATGAAGCAACATGTGCTGGCATCGTTAGGAGAAAGGATTAAGAAGAAATGCAGAAAGCTTTGTATATTCTTTATGTCCCTTAAGGTCATGAAGGGAATGTCCCACCCAGCCACCTCAATGGTAGAAATTACAATAGGCAAAGCCCAGGCTGTATTTAGTTTTGCAGTTCCACAGCAAATGAGCTTGTCCATCTTCTTTCTGCCAATAACAAGTGGGTGAGTCACACAGAGCAGATTTGTGTCGCAGAGACAGATGTGAGAAAGGGAGGCAGCTACACAGCCTGTTGTGTGCAGCACAACACCCTGAAGGTACAGCCGAAACATGTACACAGGAATATATATATATAAATAATGGAGATATTTGAAATATATATATATATATGTCTGGAACTTAGTAATGACTGCATGAAAGCAACTCTGGGGTCTTCTTATCCCATGTGTGCACATGCAAGAGGGATCTGCTGTATACTGCCAAACTTGGGCTGACAAGGAGAGTTTTCTCTGGCAGATACTCTTCAGTCTGAACTGCGAGCAAGAAAAGCATCATAACAAGTGCAGTTGAGTGCCTTTTGTCCAGGTACTCCCACTCAATGATGGGGATGTTGTGTTTGTCCTCCATGGTTCCTTGGGGCTCCAGGCAAGAGAAGTCCAGATGTCCCTCAAAGGTACAGAGCAGATCCAGGCCCAGCCTTCCAGCCTTGACCAAAATGGGCTTAAAATGTAAGTTCATGCAATACGAAAGGGAAAAATAAAATCCTAGGACAGCTTCTCAACTGCTAGTTATCTTTGATCCACTGCACCAAGCTTGCACCAATTTTAAACTCAAGCATCTCCTGAACCTCCTGCCATTGCTCCCAGGCAAGGTGCAGGGGTAACTCCTGCTGCCGAAGGGACCACCAATGCAAGCAGTGGCACATCTCGGGGTGCTGCTCCCACAGGACAGCAGCACAGTCCCAGGGATCTGCAGTGCTCAGTGACACCCATCAAATCACACCCACCAGACCTGAAGTGAAGCTGTGGGGCAGCACCACCACGTTGCAGTTACACAGCAAGAACCAGAGGTTGGGTTTGTGCTGCCTCCATCTCACACTCACTGTGAGCCTGAGGGCAGCTGCAAGCACAGCCCTGGCTCGAGGGCAGATATTTGCAGCCTCAGAGCCACATATTTAATAAACCTCGCTGCAGGCAGTGATGCCGTGCAAGGAGAGCTGACTCCTCTTCCAGATGGACAGGGCATCTGTTCCCAGGGGCAGCAGCAGAGTCTCTGAGGCGAGGCGAGGGCTGCCCCAGGTGGGGACGGATATTCCAGGTGATTCCAGCAGGTTCTGCAGAATTCCTGTCCCTGAGCCCCTCAAACCCCTGACAACACGGGAGGTGCCTCAAAGGAGCAGAGGCAGAAGAGAGAAAAGCCAAGCAGGAGCTGGGAAAAAAGGAGGGAGGTCAAGGCAGGGAAAAGGAGGCATTGCCCACCCACTCTTGCCACTTCAGGTACTGTTGGGAGAGCCATTACAGACGGATGAGAAGAGTTTCTGTCTCTCTCCATTTTGAATCCCTGCTTTTTCAAAGGCAAGCAGCATATGCCATTTGTGCCTCAGATTTTTCACATCTTTTCTGAGCACAAATGGAGCACAATGGCATCTCTGAGGGAGGAATTCTGCTTTCTGAAATAGAAGACTGCTTTTAAGAGTGAGAAAAGCTCTTTGTGAATTCCTACTCACAGAGGAGACCTAAAGCTCTAGAGAATGAAAATAATAAAGCCAACTCTGCCAATAAACATACCTTCTTCAGCATGATAAAAACAGGGAAGGAATTAGCTGAATATTTAAAGCAGAAGCAGGTATTTGAGTAAGATAATACCTTTGAGGTGGTGAACATTTAAATTTCCCTTGTTCTTTTTTCCCTGAAGAGCAACCTTTCCAACACACACACACAACTTTTCTTTCCAGAGTAATAAAGCACAGAAGACAGCCAAAAGCCTTTGGATAATTCCCATTAATGATACACCTTGTTAATGTCTCAATTCAGATCATACATACCTGGCAAAACTGTAACAGCAAGGGTATTTCTTTGACAAAATGGTTTACCAAACCATTTGGTGAACTCTGTCAATTTCAAATGAAAGTTTATGGACTTTCATTGGGTTGCTATTTAACCATTGTGTTGCCATTTAACCAGCAATAACATTTTATTATAATTTATAATAATTTTATTATAATTTATAACAATTGTGTTGCCATTTAACTAGTCTTATGTACAGCTGTTACATTCTATTTTGTAGCAAAATCAAGACAGGTTGAATACAATGATCTTTGACTTAATCTTTTTCTTAATGTTATCTAAAAACTCTGCAATATTTTCCAACATGAGGTGTTCAACTACAGATTGTGCAATGATAAGAGATGGTCCTTTTACTCTTGCCTTCCTTCTCACCTTCTGTTGTAAACCACTGCCCACATGGTTTTTAACCTCAAACATCTTCCCATGTCACGTTTAAAAGTTCTCTGGCCTTCCCTCCATCACAGGAAAGCTGTACAACTTATGATGAAAAGCACAAATCAACTTCTCAACACCCTGGGAAGCCCAGCAGTATTCCTTAGGGAGGATTTAAGCCTCAGCATTCATAAACATTGATCCTTTCAAGTGCATTGCACTGCATCTTTTGGCAAAAGGGCTATTATCACATTCACTGCATTTGCACCTCTTAGAGAATTAGCCTTTTAGAGTCTTTAGAGCTCATTCCCAAAGCTGAGGAAATTTCAGAAAACACAATGTTCCTTCTAGCTTTATATAAACCTTCTGTCCTGTATGAGAGCCCTCCAACCCTCACTGTACGTCTTGTCCATTACAACCTCAGTAGTAGCAACAACAATGTCACATCAGTCTGAACACCATATGGTTTCTTCTTCTAGAGTTTTCCCCCGTGCCTGACCAGGAGATTCATTTTAGCAGCCCAAAAACATAGCTAACAACAAGCATATTCCCAGCATCTTCTTGTAAAGGACTTCCTCTTGGTAAGAGGTCAGTAAAGGTAGTTATGCTTCTCCTATGGCTATTGATTCCCATGTTTTGCTGCTCTTACTTTCTAGCAAAAAATTAAGAATTAGAGCTGTCATGAAAACAGTGCCTTAAAGGAACAATTCCTTGAACTTACATTTTCCTAGCTAAGCTAAAGCATATTACTGGAATAACAATAACACATACAAACCACTGTAATACTAAAAATAAAACATCTGTAAGGATATGCCTTCTCCACCTAACTACAAACAAGATTAGACAGTGTGTAATCAATATAAAATTGTGTTTGCTGCAGAGGTTATTTTCTACCAATATTACATAAATGCACATGCACATTTCATTTTAAAATCATTGTGGTTTTATGTCACCACCATGGAAAATGCTATGCAATCATTATAAAATTAAATTCTTCTCACAGTCAGAAATGATGGAAGAAAAGACAAAACCAGTTGCAGGCTGTAGTCATGCTAACTAAAAACCAATCCATTGCCAGTGTCTTACACCAAGTTGAAGCACTAAGTTAAGATGGTGTGATATGGTAGTGAGACAAGAACTGCATTAATTAAAAAGTTAAAGGTGAGGCAAAATTCCACAAGAACAGGGTGAGAGTCATAACTGTCTCCGGTACTGGAGCTGGATGCTCTTCACACATTCAGCATAAATTGACAGGATTTTCTAAAGCTCTGCAAGGGAGTCCCTGCAGTGCCACACAGGTAGTTCTACTCCTCTCTGGGGACCCATCGGGGCACCTCCTGTGTGCACATCCTGGGACAGCAGCCCGGAACAGTGAGCATGACAGAGCACAAGCACAGATAATGCACTGCCTCTCCCGCTAAAAGCAAAGATTGAGTGCTAATTCTCCTGCCCTGAAATGCATTTGCACAGTCCCTCTTGTCCTTACAGCAAGGAAGCCATTAACACTGTGCCTCGGGAATGAGGGGTAAAACTCAAATAAGACAGATCAGATTAACGTGCCTTCCAAGCCTTGCCCTGAACTTCACCCCAATCCCCAACCCACACAGCAAAGTGCTCACCTTATCCACTCCCTAACCTCACAGGGCTAAAGGGTAAGGCTGGAAGAGTTTTACCATCTGGGTGGATAAAGGTAGTCCTATCTCTAAAAAACAAAACAAAACAAAACAAAACAAAACAAAACAAAAAAAAAAAAAAAAAAAAAAAAAAAAACCAAAAAAAAAAAAAACCAAACCCAAACAAAAAAACCAAACCAAAACAAAAAAAAACCCCACAACTTTTTTTTAGATCCACTTTTCTATTTTTATAATTATCACCCAAATAAGCAGAATACACACACACAAGTTGCTGAGAATGTACAAGTCATATAATCATTATGTTAAGTTTATAGCTGAGATTTTCCCACCTCAACAACTTTAGCAAACACCCACATGATTCCCAAACAAGGATTTGCCAGTATTTTACTGAAGGCTAGAAGTTTACTGAAAAACATCCTGAATTGGCTACCTCCTGCTTTTACCCTACAGAAAACAAGAGGATAGGGTGCCCATTTTTAGTATGGGCACCCCCCTAATGAAATAGCAAGGATATAAACTGGTAGCTATGATGTGATCATAAATAATGGTGATTTTGTGTATGGAAATACCATTAATATAATGGAAAAGAATCATGAAGTAACCAACTGCAGAGACACTTTCAAAAATAAGATCAGAGTGAAATTCAGCTAAATGGAACACTTGCATATTACCTAACCAGCCATTTACACCTAGAGAGAGCTGGGTGTTATTTTTCTAGAATGAAATTTAACTACTGATTTATTCATTTATCCTTGAAAGATCAGCATCTGCGGGGTCTGGTTCTCAGTCTGCAAATTTTGTTCTGGAGCTCCAAATTGAAAATAGCAAAAGAAAAATAATGAGTCACACAAAATCCCAGCCTAGCCTTAAAGGACATGCATAACCACACAGCCACAGTAATTCACAAGGTACACCACCAAAAATCTCAGCTAGAAAATAGGTGACTTCAGTGAAGTTTCCATGCCCAAGGCAGTGTTGACACTCAGGAATAATCTAAAGAATATTCACCATCAAAATAGTATTTCCAATTTCACTGGAAATTAGCTATGGAGTTGATAGAACACATAATATAAATGGCCAAATTTGACTTTTTTGCTGGGGGGTGGAAACCAACCAACAATCTCAACCACAAATCAAGATAATATAACTACAGCTTTCACACCTTTATTAATAACAGCTTCTCAGGGTTTTATTCCACCACCAACTGCAAAGTCTATGTATATCTGCATGTTATCAGATAAGTATCCTTAAAAACCAGACTTCCAAATAAATCCATCAGTCAGTTCTGATGCACATATTAATGGGTTCCCAGTACACAGTTATCAGCCATTCACAAATAGAACTTTGCATACATAAGAACAGAAAACAGCAGAGATAAAGAGCAGGCAGAGCCTCAAAAACAGGTGGTCATTTACAATTCTTAATGCAAATAGTAGCTTCTACTAAACTCATGTTATTTAGTAAAAATTAATGCTAAGCCAATAAATTAATACTTTTTACAAGCACAATTCAAGCCAAAGAGGATGAACATAGGCTAATTTCAAATCTAAATACTCTGCTTCATTATTTATTTAGTACTAAAGAGATGTATTTCAAGCACATTTACATACATCTTAAAGCAAAGCAAATGCCAAATTACCATGACCAGAGCAGATTATCAGGAGACTTATTCCCAGAATTATGAACACTGTTCTAGAGATAACCAGCGAATATATCCAGAAAATATTAAATATTTCAATATACTCAAATTACTCAATATACTCAAAATATATTCAATATACTCAAATATACCTACTACATTATATATATATACAGTATATATAATATTATATATATACAAATATATACTCAATATACACAAATATACTCAAAATTATTTATTGATTTTGGTTCCAGGGATTTGCTGCTTTGCCATGCCCTTGTAATAAAAGTGGGGAGCAGTTCAGACTGGTGATAACCTGAATTTCTAATGTGACAGCTGGGCAGGTGAGCTCACCAGAGGAAGTTACTGAAATACAAATATCAAGGTACAAACCCCTGCAAGCTGTGAACCAGCCGTATCAGCTTGGCTAGACAGACACTGCTGGTGGTGCCCTGTCAGACTGGACCTCACCACAGCCTCCACCATCTCCTCCACTTGCTTCTCTCCCTTTTTTCAGTACTGCCTCAGTCTTGTTCCTGTTGATGAAGCCAGCTAGTTTTCTTCCCACACTCACTCTCAAATTGTGTTACTCCATCAAGTGTTTCCAGTTGATGTCACACTTGACAGCCTCACAGCCCATATTTCATTGCAAACCCTTCCCTTGGCATGATGTACACACTAAAGGACAACTACACAACTTCCTGGCATATTACAGGAGAATAATTACCCCTACCTATATTTGGGATCTCTTGTTTCTTTCACTTATCCTCAAAATATAAATAAGTGAGAACAATCCAAGCTCCAGGGAAAAAAAAAATCAAGGTAGCTTTACAGCAATGAAAAAATTAGCTTTTATAATCAATCTCTAAATCTTAACTGTTCTCATAATCCTGCGACAGACATTACTTGTGCAGGTACTAAAAACAAAGCCCTAAACATTTTATAGCATTTTTGAATCCTACTAGTTTTAAACAAGGAGAGATTATAATAGCAAATACCAAAACCTTCCACATAATGTAAACCACCTATTCAACAGACGCAGATGGTATCATTAAATATCCCAAAACTATAAATATTATTTCATTTATATCCCAGGGGATGGTTTAAAACCCACATTTGTACAGAAAAGACTATATTATGCAGATATATTCAAACATGTGTATTGACAAGAGAAAAAATATTCTGTAAAACCAAAGGCTTACAAACAAATAATTACCCCATAAGAACTGCAGTAAGGCATTCAGGGACAATAAACCCAGGTATTTAGTTTCTCCACTTTTTTCTTTGCAAATCTATTTTATATTGTATTTGACACTCTGGTATTTTATCTCCCATAATGATTCTGGAAAATGGTTATGTAAGTGATTTTAACCAATGTTGTAAACAGGTTTTCAACTATTTTACCATATGTTAAAATGACAGAAGATGTTACAACAAGTGATTAAATTCATTCACAAAGAATTCATAGGGTTTTATGTTCTAAGGGTAGGAAATCATTTTGGCTGTCTCCCAGAATGAACTGTTTAATCAGAAAACAGTTGCACTGAATTAACTAGCAGCTCCATGCAGCACAACTCACTGACTCTTCTCATCATCAAAATTCTCATTCAAGAGATAAACCTCAATTAATTGGTAGAAATAAGGGTTTATGCAGTTAGGACTGCTGAAGCTACACAATATTGTGACAGACACTGATGTATCAGCATTGCAGGAGTTCCTTTTAACCTCCTGAAGATCCCAGGAAATCTCCCCATTTGCCACTGCCACTCGACTGTAGAGGAAGCATCACAGTAGTGGGCAGACTGGCCTTTGCAAGCGTGAAAGGAAAAGAGGAACCAGGAATTTTTATCCCTAAAGGAGAAGTAGTAATTTGTCCCTCTGAAAGCATAAACTCCTTAGAATCCTTCTGAGCAAAACAGGAACCTTTAAAGGGGACATTAGCTTTTAAAGGCACTCACTCAATATTACTGCTTCCAGAGATACTTAATGTAAAAGATGGCATTTAAAAAACCATCCTGGTAACAGCCCTCGTTTGTAAGGATTTAAGTAGACCTGCTCAAAGGCATTCACATGCCAGGCTATGAATAGGTGCTGCTGTAGATAGCAAAATTCATGATTGCCTTCTCTGGAAAGGCAGCAAAATACTGAGCTCACTTGGAACTCCATCTGCCTTAACACTGAGATGAACAGCTCATTCTTTTATTTTTCCTTTAAATACCAGTTGACATCAGTACGTTTCCATTCCACCAAAAATCTCCCTGGAATTTTGCATCTCCTGAAGCACAATTAAAGTATACCTGTAAAACCTGACTAATTTCCAATTTGTAAAAAGTAATGCAATTATCTTGTTCAAATTAGATTTAATTACAAAGGCTCTGAACAGTTTAAGAATATTTTTTGATGCATGCTCAGTCGAAGGCTGCCATCATTTTCAGCAGGGAACACAACGTCTATTTCTGGTTGTGTTGCTCCCCTTCCAGTTTGAACATCTCTGGTTAATTACAGCACCCTGGCACATCTCAAATGGTATCTGGTTTCCAAGCTGAAACATCCAAACCCAAAGTAAAATGCTAATAACCTTCCAGAGACAGCAAATCCAAACCCTCTGTGATCCAGGAAAAAACAAATCCAGAGAAAACTGGTATCCACCAACCCAACAAAACATCTCCCATTTTTTTCCTCCTTCCAGCAACGCCACAGAGAGCTGGTTTCCAAGAGCACAACAGGCTGCTGCTACATGTCAGCAGCAAATAATCAAAATGCTACCACGATGTAGGTGAAGATGGAAAACATCCCACTTACCATCTCTCTCAGAATATACACTCCGACAGCATCCACAGTACCTGCATGTCAGTATTCTCCAATTGCCTTTATTGTTTGCACTCCATAAATTGGCATCAGAAATAAGAGCCAAAGAAAGTGATAATAATGTAGATAGGGATGCTGAATGCCACACTCACTTACCTGCAAAAGGAAAAGGACAGGTTTTGAGCTCACTAATCACACTAGTTGGCTAATCTTATTAGATGGCTGCTAATTATCTCTGACACAAAGAAGGATTACACGAGGCAGGCAGAGAAATGGGGTTTTTTAATAGATATAGAAACGTTTAATAGACATTGATTGGTTATATTGGGAAAAGAAACAAATAATATATTTATCCAGAGATCATAAACATTCCCCTTTCTGTTTGCTGAAGAGCAGATGTGACAATGAAACAGGTGGTGGAAACATAAACCCTCTTAAAACCTCCAGGGTGTTTTCTCAGGAAGTGTCTAATGATTGTCACTGGATCTGTTGCAGCGCTTGCTTTATAGGCTAACGTGGTACAGGGAGTTGCTGGGGTTTTGCCAGTGATCTCCTTGGCAACTGGCTGCTCAAAGGAGCCACAAATAGAAGCAGTAAACCCCACTCCCGATCTCAGTCTCAAAGCAGTTTGCACTTCTAACGTTCACCGAGCAAGAAAATCCGCATCCTACAAAGGCAGGGTGCTCAGGAGAGCAGCATCCCCTCTGAACATACTATAGCCACAGATGTGGGAATAGCAACCTGATCCGTGCACCAGTTATGACAAAACAACTAAATAAATTATTTTAAAAGCTTTCCAAAACATTTTATTTCACAAGGAAAATCTTAATTAACGACAATGCAGTGTTCACACAGATTTCTCAGGAATACAAGGTACTCATTTGGGCTCCTCAAGTGTCAGAGAAAATGAGAATTTATTCATATCTATTTTAAAGATTTATTATAGTGACTTAATACGATTACTTACTTCTGCTTAGCCTACAATGCAAGCATAAATTTATTAAATGTAGGTCACTCATGTATTTTATATAGAAAGACAATAGATAGCAAACAAAAACCTAGAAAGAGTAATTTGCTGTCAGCTGTTCTGAATAACCACTTCATATATTATTTAACTGCATTGCTCCAAGAATAGCAATTAATCATTCATGCTCATTAAATATAAGTTATAATTTCTTCTGCATTCTTCTTTGTAGCTCATTTGTTTTGTAAAAAAAGGTATTTGCTTTAATAAAAAAGTATTAGTATTATAAAAGAATTATCTTTTGTCTACATAGCAGGCTTATTTATACAAATACATGGGAAACTACGATATAGTTTCATAATATTTTACAGATAAAATTAATCATCTTCTAGGCAAGATTTCTAGGATAGAATTAAGATTAATCCTGACAAAACAAATTAATTTTAAAAGATATTTCAGTATAAAATGTGGATGCATTTAGGAAAAGGTATTCCCTGAGTTACTCAAACACAGAGTGCATGTGTTAGGTAACACCATGCACAGCAAAGTAAACACAATCAAAACATAAGAAAATTGCATGCCACTAACTAATATCAATGTCATAATCAAGGTCAAAATTAATTTTAAAGCCTCCTGCAATCTCTTAACAGAGAAAATACCAAAGAAATGCATAAGTAAACACATCACTCATATAGACACATTTATAGAGACACAAAGTATATGCTTTTTTCAATATAGGTTAGACCAAATGATTCTTGAGGTCCCCTTCCAACTTCATATTCTTCAACTCTATGTAACATATGGTGTAATTGCACACAATTAAATAGTTTTTATTTGAATAAATACATCGTTCAATTTTTAAACTTGAAGCAGCTTTTCAAGTCTGTAAAGGTTTCACTATATAAAAAATGTCTTACAGTGTCTTGTTTAAGCAAAGTACAGAGTTTTACCAGAACGTGGAATGCATTTATCTTTTTAATTAGAGCTACAAAGAAGTGTGGTTCAAATGAGAGTCATAAGCAGCTGACACAATGAAGACAGAAATAAAGGTGTACATGAGCTGGCCAAATATTAGACACAGCCCAGGGACACTACTTACACCCAAGCTCAGCCCGATCTACCTTTCAGTGGTGTTCTGAGATAACTTGCAGAGGTCTTTCTGATATGTGTGCATAATATTGTACTGTGTCACACAGACACAGCCAAAGGTATCCCTTGGATTCTCTTATTCAACCTCTACCAACCAGGGTGTGCAGCCTGCAGAGAGAGAGGCAGTGTGTTTGGAATTAAACTGCCTTATAATGCTCAGTTGCCAAGCTGAGGATCCAATCTGAGTAGATATACCGTGCCTTTTGACTGTTTCTCAGATGGAAGCATTGAGCATTTGGAGGCTCATCTTTGTGTGAGCAAATGAGTTACATTTGTTAGTGAAGGAGCAGCAGCTCAGCTGATGAGGCAACAAACATCTCACAAGGCGATTTCCTTTCTTTCCAAGAAAACCACCTTCTGTTTGTAGTCTGGGGTCAATACACCAGAGTTAATCTCTGTTTAGCCTCTCATCTGAAAGCTTCCTCAGGTGCTGATCACACGGAGGACCTGGGCAGGTCAAAAGGAATGGGAGCAGCCAGTGTCCATTGACTTTGAAGAGATCACACAAAAAGTCTCAGCTTGACAAAAGCAATGGCTCAAGGATTTAAAAGCTTGGCCCCAGGTGCAAGGTGGTTGATGGCAATTTTACAGGTATTTCTGTAGAAGGATAACAGATTTGATGCAAGTCCTTACAATCAATAGCCATTGCTAGGGAAAGGACAAGGTGTACATTTATTCCCTACAACCCTTTGAGGAGGCAAGGCCAGCAAGGAAGGCTGAAGTACAGGAATCAAAACAATCTTTGCAATGTGTTATTGGACTGGAGGAAAGAGCAGCTACCCAAAGAAGTGACAGCACAACATTTCTGCAGTGTTTAAGACCAAGTGCCTGTGACAAGCCCACAAACAGTTAGGAATGGGAAGTTGTTCTTTGCAATCAAATTTTTGCTAAGTGAAGAAATCAGAGTAATATTTAGGTTAAAAAAACTACAAACCAAAAATGCAGAGATATAGACAGACTACTGTCAAAAGATGTTCTAAAGGACAGAAGAAAATGTATTCATTAATTCAAGGAGAAATTTATGAACAGACATTTCTCATTAAGAGGACTAGTAATAAAGTTATTTACAACTGTTGCAATTCCAGGGCTTCATTACTGGTAGGGAATTATAAAAACCAAGGGCTCAGGTTATTTCTTCAGCTGCAAACAAGTTTCCACAGGATAAATGAGCAGACTTCCTAGAAGAGACAACCCAAGAATTTTTGTTTGTTTTTCAATGCCCAGTTTTCCATAGCAAGAAGACAGTGAAAAATTACTCCAAGCTTGTCATATGTTTCCGCCTGCCTGACTGTGTTCTGTGAAGGAGAGGAGAGAACCACCAGAAGAGCTGGCCCCTGTTCTGAAACACAGCCAGGCAAGATGAAGAGGAAAAGAAGCAAAACCTAATCAGCTAAAAATTGTGCAGGGGACCAACGCTAAAATCGCTAAAGGTGTGGAAAGCAGAATAAAAGATACTGCATCATCTGAAAAAAAAAGAGAATGGGATGGAAGCAGCATCTGAACTGGTCAAGAGTCTTAGAAATCATGACACAGAATATTAATTTAATATAGAAAGTCAGAGATTAAAAGAGCAGCATGACAAAAACACATGCCAAACACGAGTCTGAGGGAAATAGGATATTCAGAGCTGACAGAAGAGGGATGAGCTTTGAACAAACCTAGCCAAGAGAAAACCATGGCATAAGCCAACTTTACATCAGGGGAAGTGAACAGATAGTGAGAGATTTTAGAACTCTGCAGTATGAAAAGCCGAGCCAACAGACGATGGGAGAAGGAGGGGAAAAGGAACCCTTCCCAGAGCACACTCAAGGTTAGCAGAGGATCAGTATGAAGTAGGAAGGCTTTATTTTTTCCCACTCTACTTAAGAGCAGCCCACTATTTTACAGTGAGGTGATAAGAAGGCAGGAAAAGCTACACCTGCATAGGGAAAACACAGTTATTTAAAGAGCAAAAAGAAGAAAAGCACTAGTCAGAATACAGGTAAGGAAAAAAAAGCACCAAAACAGGAGGAAATCTAGGAGGACAAGTATGAACACAAATCAAATACAGTATTTGAACCTACGGTAAACGATTTCTATAGACTAGGATAGGATTTGAGGTAGGAAGGATGTAAGTGAGGAAGATTTTGAACAGAATGCAAAGGCAGCATGAAAAAATCTGGTCAAGTGAAAGTGTCATATCAATTCTCAGTGAAGCACCAGCACAACTTCCAGTTCCATTTAGGTGTGGCACCCAAAATTCAAAATCATGCCAATGGCATGATACCTTCTCTAAAAGGGTGCAGGATTCTGAAAATTGGGACTGTTGGCAAGATAAATAGATGCTGGCAAAGACAGATGTGATTTTCTCTGGAACAAGGAAAAAAACCAAACAAAAACCACAACAATACAGCAAATTAAAACTCAATACACTTTAGGGGAACACATCCTCAGACCCCAGTCCATACGTGAACAGTCAAACTATGCATCAGTTTTACTCAGCTCTAACATTGCAACCCTGTTGTCCTAAGTTCTGTTTGCCAGGTGATACTGCTACTTTCTGCTTCTAACAGGTTATCTTTATTTTTTAAAAATAAATAAAATTCTCTTGCGTACAATAAAGAGGAAACTTAAAGGAATCACTGCACTAAACACACAGTAAGAATCTCGTCAGAAAAGTGATAATTCCACACCAGACAGTCTGAAAAGGACCACGAGCTTCTCTGGTGTGCAGGGAAGGTGCCAGCAGAGGTTGGCATCAGCACTTCAGCTGAGGCTCCAGACATCTCAGACCTCCTGGTGCTGATCTCACCAACCACCAGTGAATTCATATCCCTGTGCACCAGCTCCTGCTGCCCCACAGCAGCCTGGGGGTTCCTCTGGCAGGGCAAGCTATAAGAATGCCTTGAAACATTGACTCTCACATAAAATCTGTCACAGGCTTTAATAAAAATGAACAAAACTGTTGACTCATTAAGTAGGTTTGGGATCTGATCTCAACCAAATAATTTAGGTTTCCTTCTGTTCACTCCTTCTGATTTTATGACATCGACACAGTATGATTCCAGTTTTTGCTGTCTGCAGTCAGTCAAGAGCAAATCTGGGGAGGTTTTGTCTATAAAAAAGTGAATACTAATATTGTGAAGTGTCCCTTTGCTCCATTTATATTTCAAAATTTATAAAAGGATCTATTGCACCTTTCAGGCACCATTTTCCATGCCCTGCAATTCACTGTTAACAAAGACTGTTGAGAAAAAAGGCATGTCTAGAAGATTTTAAGACACATCCCTCCACCCAAATCTTTAATGTTTAAAGTGGTCCATGATATTTTTTGAAACTATTTCTCTCGGTAGAGGAAGACTTGCATTGCTTGAAAAGAAGAATCCATTATTCTTTGAGGAGCTGGGGATCATCTACAGAACATGAACACTATTCACCTCATCAAAGTAACTTGGGGGTCATGTAGGACACTCCTGACCACAACTGCTGGAAGCAAAAAAACCCTAAACTATTGTGTTGCAATCAGATACAAGCAAGCAACTGAACTGAAATTACCAAGGCAGCTGTTTTAATAAAAAATTCCATCCACAGTCAAACTGTTATCATGCTGTTTAACAGTTCAGATAAGCTGCAGTTAAAACATGTACCTACCGTATATATAATTTTCAATTACACATGAACATGTTCACATAGAGCCAAGAAAAACCTCAAAGGCTCCATTAACAAAACCTGACATGATACTTTATCCTCCTAGAAGAAGAATGGGTAGATCATGAGTGCTGTAGTATGGTAAAGGCAAAAAGCCTCAAACACCCAACAAAAAAACCCTAACCACAACAAAACAAAAAACCCAAACCCAAGAGAACCAGAGAAAATCCTGAATAATTCCTGAAAACAGAAATTCACTCCACATATATAACTCCATTGGCAGGACAAAAAAAAAAAAGTCAGCAAATGCTTTTCTGGAGAAAAATGCATTCAATTCCAATTCACAGTAAGCAATAAGGGCAGGAAAGTGCCTGTCCTTACTCTGGCTAAAATTAAATACTTTTTCTGCCCAAAATCCTGCGAAGGCACACCACATGAACAGATGTTCAAACAAAACCAATGTAGTGCTTATCTCCTAGACCCTTAATTTTTCAGCAACTGCAAATGGCTCCAACTTTAGTTTATGCAAGGTTGTGACAAGCTGAAACTATGAGAAATTTGGGAAAAAAAAAAAAAAAGAAAACTTATTTCTCAGTAAAATCTCTGACACAGTGAGCATTAATTTGCATTTTAGCAGGAATTCATCATCTGGCCATATCACAGATATCCCCCACGCACAGTCTCTCTCTTCTCTTTGCTCTTGGCTGGGTATCTTTAGGTCAGAATTTTGAGGAAAAAAAAAAATTAAAAGGAGGCAGTTGCGAGGGTTGTATTAAATGGAAAGAGTGAAGAGAAAGCTGTAGCTGGAATCAGATTTTCCATACAATCCCTGCATATATGGCCTGAATCCCAAAAGGTCTTTGATGCCATTTCCCTATGCAACTCTTAGGTATAGTTTGAAAAGGCAAAGACTGAAAACGCAGTGCAAGGATTATCAAGAGCTCTCCAAAAATCACAGGCAAGTGCTGCACATGCTGACAGCAACACTTACCTGAGAAGGCCGATAGAAAACACAGCACAAAATTTGCTGAAAAAAATAAATTCTGCACATTTGTCAGTTTTCCCTCCTACACTTTCTCTCTTATTTGTTTTGTCAGAAAAGTAAGTAGCTCTATAGTAGTTTAAATGCTTTCTTCACTAAAATAATTACTATTGCTTTTGGTACAATTCCAGCAAATTCTACAGCTGGGCAGAAAAAAAAAAAAATCAAAGGCCTCGCCTTTGGTCCAATATTTATTTCTTGAAAGGAAATACCCTTTCATTACAACACAGACATTGTTTTCTATGAAGTACTGTACCTTATTTGGCATCCAGTCAACTCTTGGCACTTTATCCAGAAATACCGAATTTCACCTCATGGAACTGGTATTCAAAAGTGTTCTACATCCCACAATTATTTCAATAAACACCAAGTCAACCTCATCAAACAGCAAACATAAGCACATCATAACGAATTACAATAATGCCAGTAAAAAACCTTACCCTCAATGGACACTTAAGAGCATTATTGGTAGAAGAGACTGATTAAACAGGATAACACATACTTCCGGAATTTTAAAATCAAAATCAGTCACCCTTCTAGAAGCCCATACTTCTGCTGAACTACAAATTATGGAGCTGACTAAAGAAATCAGAGTGAAATTCTCTGCCTCATGCTGTGGAAGAGAGTTTAATCACCAGGTTTCTTCCTAGTTCTGTGTGCTATGAATTTATGAATTTCAGCTAAGTTAAGTGTGCTTTACAGACCCTGGAAGAGACTGAAACGTTTGCCAGGTACTATCTCTAATATCTGAAAGCAGCTGGAGCCCAGGCAGTTGCTGTACCCTTCTCAGAAATTTCAAACACAAAGGCATCAGACAGAAAGAGCAGGCTGATTTCAGGTGGACAGCAATCTAAGAATCCTGCAAAATTAGGCTTGGACATCTCTGTACCTGACTTTACAAGAATCTTCCTGCTAAACGTGCCCCAAAAGGTGAATTCAGCTCTGAACATTTATCCACATCAATAGTCCTGCTGAGATGTTATAAAGTAATAAAGCACTTGTGCTTTTGTGCTATTGTTAAATGCACAAAGGCAATTGTGCAGCACACTCTGAGCAGGGTGACTCATTTATTGACTGTATTTTGCCATGGTTACCTGGATTCATGAGCTACAGGAAAGCAAGGATTTATTCTGATGCTGTAGGAAACCTAGGAGGGTCATATGCAATACGGATGAACTCGACTAAGAGTATTACATGAGGACACAGGAAGTTGCTTTGGGAAGACTTGTGGGGAAAAAAGCAACACCAAGCCTGTCAAAGAGTTTTTCAGAAAACTGACCTTTACTATTAACAAAAGCAGAACACACAGCAATGAAAATGCAATTCTGGAAAAGCTCTGCAATTTACTAGGATTTTAATTTCTGTCACTTGCAGCAACTTTGCCAGAAAAGCTTAAAAATAAGCTTTAAAAATAAACTAGTTTGCAACCCACTGTGAAAAACTTATCTAGGTCTCCTATTTTCAACTAAGATGTACATTCCCA
The DNA here is from genome assembly GCF_965231275.1 of Zosterops lateralis. Taxonomy (NCBI): domain Eukaryota; kingdom Metazoa; phylum Chordata; class Aves; order Passeriformes; family Zosteropidae; genus Zosterops; species Zosterops lateralis. The sequence continues at coordinate 28,867,041 of NC_139768.1, forward strand.
CATGGGAGAAAAGCACTGTGGATTTTTTTTTTTTTTGTATCAGTTTGCTGTTATTGCTTCTGTGTAGATTAACATATTTTCATCTCTCAGTTCTCAGCTAGGTTACCTAGCTTCTTTCTCCAGCTGTTACTCATGGGTTTGTTTTTTTTTTTTTCACACAGGAGCAGCAAGCAATTCAAGTTCAGCAATACGAACGTGCTGCAGGTGAGATTCATATATTGGCACCATTAGTCAAAGGTGACACATTACATATGACAGTGCAGTGCCACTGGAAAATACTTTTTATTTGAGTGAGTCAGTTAAGAGCTCTGCACAAATCAAGTTATCTCCACCTGAAGAAAGGGCACATCACCTTCACCTACCAGGCAGCTTTGAGAAAAAAATTGCCAAAAGTATGGTTTGAAGCCAGTGGTAGAAGGTGTGGTGGAACAGAAAGTTACAGTAAAAGTCACACAAGGTTTCCAGGTGCAGCACTGCAGAACTTCCACACTACTACTCCAGCAGCCAGGTCAGACTGAACAGAGATGCCAACCCCACTCTGTGCAGACACACGCACACGGAATCCTAAAAAATGAGTTATTTCAGAGCAGAAGAACAGGAAGATAGTGAAAGTTGAGAAAAATCATGAAGTCACACAGATTCAGTCCCCTATGTCACACTGTTCTTTGGAAAGTTGCAAAGACTATTTGAGAAACTCTACAGCATGTTCAGGAAGTGTGGCTATATGTATCAAACCAGCCTGTGCTGCTTCTACAGAGACCTGGCAAAAGGCTTGCATGGAAACACAAACACCAGGATACCACTACAGCAGTCAACTCCAATTATTTACAGGAAAGGAGAAAGTGTCACTGCCTCAAGAACTTACTTCCATTCTCCTAATAGCTACTGGTCCACTGATCACAGCTTGTGAAACAGCTTGCTCTTCTCAGCTTATAGTCAGAATGCAATTCAGCTAGGGGTAATGTAAGATTTCATATGAAAAGCTACAGCAATGACAAAATGGGCAAAGTTTCTGTCTCCCGTTTATTTCCATCCTCACTGCTGACAGAGAGGTTAGAGCTCCCCCAGGGGCTCTGGACATCAGGTCAAGGTCTGCTGGGTAAGCAGGAGCACACATTTGCCTAGAAACTGCATAATACATCAGGAGAAAAAAGTAAAAATATCTAGTGAGTCTCTTCATCCTCCAGATTCCCTTCAAAGCCTTATGGAGGAAAGAGAGCTGCTCTCAGCCTTTCAAAACACCAGGATAGTACCAGTGCTGCCACAGTCACTTTATGCTGAACTCCAGGCCCTCCCAGCAGCTGGTTGACCATGTGCTCCTCCCTGGGAGCTTCACAGACAGGTTTTCTTTTTGTTACTATTATTACCACCTCCATCCTAACAGGCCTTCCAAATTTGTGCCTTCTGTGCAAAAGACAATATTTAGACAGTAAAATCTAGAAACAAAATGGAACCATCATGGTTGTTTTATGTTCTCCTTAAACACATAATTTGCTCCCCAATTTCTTATCATTTAGTTGGTAAAAAGGTTGAAGAAAAGGACCAGGTCCTTACCTCATGCAGAACACAGGATAAAAGGCCTCTAAGGATAATTGTGGATTCTTTACTACTATTAAAAACCAACTTAAAATTATACTTTACTACACAGAAATGCCTCAGTTGAGGCTCCTCAGCATCTCAGAACAGCAGCTGAAACTGAACTCTGTTAACTCTGTTATTTCTCAGACTGTCTTTCCTTTCTTGACTGTTTTTTCACTATAAGCACATCATCCTTCCAAAAGCATCCTACAACCATCCTGGCACTGGCATTTAGTATTTCATGATGACTGTCCAGTGAGTGGCATGTATGCAAAAGATAACCAAGTCAACAAATAATTAGCAGGTTTTGGCTGGCTGAATGCCTCCTGCAAAGAAAACAGCAATCCATCTCCTCACAAGAGACATAGGAAAACACTAAAGGAGCTCTAAGACATCTTGCATTAAACCATTATATTCCTTCCCTGCAGTGTAATTGCTTATTTAAACACATTAAGAGAACTAAGAGTTTCTGTGCAGTAAACAGAGACAGTGCCCCACACCTCCTCCCTTTTCACTCAGTTTTAAAATCAACTGAAATAATGCAAAAGTAATTGGAGTGATAAGTCAGAGCTATGTTTTCTTTCTTTTTCAAATTAAACAGTTTCGGCCTTTACTGGTGACAAAAACTGGATTGGATTTTTCAATTTCCTAGATTGTCATCAATTGCTTTTTTCACTGTTGTACCCTCTCTGAGCTTCCTTCATTTTGCCTGGACATGATTGAAAATTAACTGGAACACAAAATGGAAATGTTCCTCCTCTCTATTAGGAACATCTGCCAGTGTTAGCTGGAAGTCTGCATTCCCTCTCTGCTTGTCATCCCTTCATATTGAAAATGGAGACAAAAATGCTTTCATTTCCATCTCAGGCAGGAACACAGCCCTTCTTCTGTGCAGCTGCAAATCCCTCATCTCTCCTCACCCTACTGCACAGCAAAGATGCAGAAACCCATTCCTAAATCCCAGTGGCTTGTGGAACCAACAGAGGGATAACATTTGTGAGTTAAGCTGATCTTTTACAAACCCATGTCAGAAACACCAGCAGAAAACAACATAACTGACTAAATACCATAGGATCACCCATCTTCTTCCCATTCTGGAGCCTCAAACCCAGTGAGACCACACGAGGACATAGTGGGATTGAGCTGGGGTGGGGAGTGTGTCTCTAACACTGAATATTCCTGAAATTCTGCCTGCACTGCCCAACTTACAAAATACATGGCTGCCTGCCCAAAGGTGCTTCCTGCTCCTCTGGTGGTTAGCTTTGGAAGGGCCCAGCTGTTTACATAGCACCACCAGCTGCTCTGCCAGCCCTCCCCACCTCACTGCCTCAGAGCCCCAGCGAGGTCTGCAGCTCAGACTTGGCGACTCCTGTTCCTCAGCAGCCTTCACGCCCCCAGCATCATGTGCTTTTGGGTTCTGGCTCATCAGCCACTTGGGGACAGCTCCAGAGTGGAGCCACTTTCCCTAAACAGGAAGGCTAAGATTAGCTTCCTGCACCCCAAATGTCTGCCTCTCAGACTGAATGGCATGCTGAGACATGGCCATGGAAAAAGAGGCCACGTTGCTATTTAAGCTCTCAAATCTCTTCTAGGAACTGCACTGAAAAACAGTGCCTTTACATTGAGGGAAGAGAGGTGTCACATCAAGACTTCATTGAAATTGTGTGCAATACTGGGGAGCAATAAACAGAAGAAGTGAGGCAGAGGAGTGAGAAGATTGGCAAATTGTTACTGAATACATAAACACTGCCAAGCATTAATCAACTGCGTTTCTCCCCATATCAAGTTCATGGCATACAGAACAACATAGTGCGAAAGTTTTCACACTAAGTGCTCTTCATATCAAGAGAGCAGCAGATTCTGCTTCCAGTGAGCAGGGTCTTCTCTGAAGCCTTTGCATCTGATAAATTATCAGTCAGAGAGAACAAAACTACTTTCCATCCTCTCCCATATTTCCACACTTACACATCTCCAGAGAAAGCCAGTCATTTCCAAAGTGTTTCCAGTGTTAATATGCCCAATTCTTTTAAATAAGAAAATACATATGTATTAGTCACATTAAAAGCTTCAAAACTGTATATAAAATCTGCAAAATCTACAGCAACCCATGCTTATTAGCACATCTGTGCTAGTGTAAGTGGATTCCATTGATTTAGTTCATCAGATAAACATGTTTACCATCAACTATGCTTCTCCCGTACTTCCAGTATAAAACTCCATGACAGATACACGATGCAGAGTCTTACAAAGGGCAAAACAAGCTCTGAGGACTTGTCATCAATGATTTCATGCAGAAGCTTCCAGTCTTAAGTCCCTATTTGCATAAATTCGAACGCATGAATAAAGGAGTTCTAAGAGTAACTACCTCAATAATCAGTTTTTCCACCACTGCTATTTTTCAGCAGCAAAATAGATGTATTTCACCCTAGCCCTGAGGAGAACGTGCTCATTGTTTCATGCATCTGAGGAGGTGAGCACAGATTATCCTGAAGTTGGTTTAAATGTTATTTTTATCCTTAAAAATTCCACTGAAAGTAAAAGAGAAAATGCAAAGGGAAAGGAGTGTGCTGAACAAATCAAGGAGTTTCACATTTTTTGTTTTTCTTCCCCTCTGAATAGATCATCCTCTAGCATTTCCAGATTGATTTTTGAGATGCCAGTGAGAGGAGATAACTAACATCCAGGCTTAATCCCATCAGTGCACTGTCTTACCAGTGGTGGAACCCCCAAGAGGAGAAAACAAAGGCAAAACCAGGCAGTATGAATTCAAGTATTAACCTGCCATAGCAGGGATGTAGCAAGGTAACTCAATACACCCTGAGCACATGCAGCAGCTTTTTTTGGCTGCTAATCCGGAGATGGTGTCAGTTTTTGATAGCTCATGCTATGAAACACATCAGTCTTCCTGGCTGGCCTCACTCTGTGTTGCCGCAGTTAGATAACAGCCAGAAATCCCCCTGACCAGCTTTCTTTCCACTCTGTTAACACTTTTACTTACCCAACTCAGCCTGTTTATTGCAGACTTCAAAGGATCAAAATGGTGACATCAAAATTATAAGGTGTTTGCTACTGCTAAAACTGTATTCTTGCTATAGTACACATACACAATCAACTACTTTCAGAGTATACTCCTGCAACCCTATTAAAGACTAACCACTTCAGAAAAATGTTTAACATTTTATCTTCAGGTCAGTAAACTGCATTAAAAACACTGGACTAAGATCTCCAATACAGGAAACAACTTCACTACAAGCTCTGAAACACATCACCTACAATATTGTGTACTACCTTTCAAGCTGCCAATCATGAAGCATAGCTGCTGGTTGGTTATATTGCATATGAAATAGTTCAGAAGTTACAGCACAAGACTACAAATTGATCCTTCTTGGGTTTATTCCCAGCTCTGTTTGTGGTTCACAGTGAAACAAGGAGTACTACAGCAACTCTAAACTACCCAAGGCTTTGAGGACAGAGACCAAGCAAGGTACTCAAAACTGTAGAGCACTAGGAATTGGAGAAAAAAACCCTGATTTTAGCTCTCCTTTGTTACTGTGTAAGTCTCAGGCAATGCAAGTTAAGTCAAACACATTGACACCTGCCCTTTGCTGCGGCAGTACAGGGACATTTATCAATCACCCCTTCACAAGGCTGTGGGGGCCAACCATGATGGGTACTGCTCAGTAAGGTACCCAGCAGCATCCTATATTTCACATTAAGGTAGATAGGATGAATACTTGTTAGTCACTTATAGAACTTGGTTTGTGTTGCCCACTGCTTTGCCTCTCTGTTCTGATTGCAAACAGGACAGTTTTTATTGCTACCACATCATCTCTAAGCTTCGTCTTGCTGATCAGAGCCTTCTTGTCACTCCTGTATTCCCCTGATTCTCAATCCCTGTCAATGCCCTGCTACTTTAGATTTCCTGTGTTCTGTTCTGTTGTCATTTTTCCTTCCTCTGTTCTCCTAGGAAATCTGCCATATTTCCATTTCTGTGCCCTATCACCTCTGTCTGACATTCCAATTCTGCAAACACAGATTTGTGCTAGGAGACTCAAGATGGCAAGCTAGCTCATTCAAATTCATTTAAGCTCTTATTCAACAAATAACCAAGTCATTTCTTTTTCACTTTGGTGTTAGCTGCTTTTGCTATCATTACTGCATTTGGCAAATGAAATAGAATGCTCCTTTGCTGAATTTGCTAAAAAGCAAAATGAAGAAAGTAGTGCCATGGATGCATTCAGAAGAAGATATTTTAGTAATATTAATTCAGTAATACTAAATATGCTTATTTCCACAGAGGCAATAATGCCATATATACCACATAATCAGAAATAATTTATGCAAGTATTTATCCAGTATACAGCAACTGTATTTGAAAAGGCTGTTTCAGCCTGATTACAGATGCATTTCAAATTTGACAAGTAATTCAGCTGGAAAAATAATCATCATGCCATACTGACATGCTCTTCTTGCCTTGCCTACCTTTGGCCTTACTGTTCCACGTCCTATTTGTGTGGATTTGAGAAAGATTCATTTTCCTATCCATGAAGGGATGTGAACCCCCACATCTCCCAGTCACCGGCCAAAAGCTTCACACCTCTGTCCTGAATCAGCAGGTTGGGGATTAAGTACAGAATTCCAACACTGCCTTGAGGTGAGTTCCTTCTGAGATCTGTGGTGAGGATTACCCTGTTTTGTGAAAACCATTTCATTGTGGTGGAGGGAAGGATGAGAGGGGAGAGATGTCATTTGACTTAGGGAACCCAGAATAGAATGGAGAATCCCTATCATGTTATGTGGAAGGAATTATCATGTGCTCATACCAACAGGCAACCAAACATTGAAGAATATGTGATCAGGGTGTTTTTTTACCTTTTTTTTTTTTTTTTTTTTTTTGGTCCTATGCATGTTTCTGTGGTCACCTCTTCCAGGGAAGCAAATGTTCCTGAGCAGATTTATAACACCCCAGTCACACCCTGCAGTGGCATCTCTGGAGGCAGACTAATCAGCTCTGCTTCCTGCCTGCGGCACATGAGGTCATCCCTTTCCCCAGCCACACTGGGCACCTCACACAGGCAGCAAGGAGGGCAAAGCTGCTCTCCTCCACTCAATCTATATTAAGGGGCTTACACTGCAAAGCAAAGGAAGTGCTGAAAGAGGATACAAATAGATTAATATTACAGCTCGCAAGCAATCCCAGGAAATTAAAAACAGTCTGCCCGACCAACACAGAGTGATGTGCTACAGGCATCCTCCCCAGCTCTCACCATAGTAACCAGATAGCCAAACTGTCTGTGTCTGTTAGCTAGGGCATTTATAGCTGAGAACATTCTCCTCCATTTCTGTAACACATAATTTGTAGCTGGGCAAAAGACTTCTAACAGCTGAAAAATAATAATCAAAACCTAAAGGAAATGTCCTCTTTTTAAAATATGTATACAGAGCAAAGGGAGAGAGAAAGGAAAGAGTTCTGTAACATGGCTTCTTCACACAATAAAGCCTTCTCACTATAGAGATTTCTTAATAAATAAGATATATACCACTCTGAACATTACAGATCTTGCATTCCACCACGCATCACATATTTTGTATTTGTGTGCAATGAGACCATCTATTTTGGTAGCTATCAATTCTAGCAAAAACACTTGTCTATATTTAGGTATTATACTGAAATAGTATTTCCCCGAAGTTCTTGTACTTGAAATGTACATAAATAATCAACAGCTAGTAGCCAAAACAAACAAACAGAAAAATTACAATGAATACATAAGTAATTTTTATTTTAATTACTCTTTTCAAGCTTTATGGTAAGTTTTCTATATAGATCAAGTTGAGCAGATAAGAATGGTAACTGCTGTGTTTATACTCTGTGGTGAACATACTTCTTTAAGCTCACCCTGGAAGGTCAGGCTTCAATCACACCCTCCAGCTTGCATCTTTCCGGCAGCTCACACGGATTATTTTGCTGATACCACCATGTCAAAGGGACCAGGCTTCCATCTGTACATTCCCCTAATATACTTCAAATTCCTAAAAAAAAAAACCCTGCTCTATTTTTCACTTACAGTTCTTTGGCTGTACTAAAGTTAGCCAATGTGAGGACGTACACGAGGAGCTGTACACCAACCCCCTGCTACAAAGCACAGAAAAGATCATTCAGGATCATCCCCTCAGTGTCATGTCAGAGGAGAGAAACAAACCCCAGGGACCCACCATCAGATTTCCTGGTTGTTCCAGGAGATGGGAACACTTGCATGCTACAAATCTCATGCTGAGGCTTCAGACCAATGCCAAACCCCTCTGGCCACCCTTTGCCTCCAGCACCGTAGCCCTAAACAGGTTCCACATCTCCATAAGGGATTGCTGAGGTTCAGATAATACATTCTGCAGTTAGAGGTATTTTTTTTTATACACCTAGAGTTTGATTCCTACATTTCAAATGAAATAGAATGTACCTTTTTTGCTTCTCCCTGAGCACGCAGACCTCGTTTCTCACAACGTAATTCATCACAAAAAAAGGCTGCCAGCACTGCCATTTTGTGCTGTCTGCCACCCAAGATTTTGCTGAGATAGCCATTAGTGCTAATGCTTATCCTGGCAATAGATCACTCTACTCAATAGATTTGCTTGCTGTAATTATTTGAATTACTTAAAATTAGTGAAGTGCCAATCATTCGTTCAGCAGGGAGGAGACGCATACATTTTCTTAGCAACAATCAACACAAAGTTGTCATAGTCAACCAAAATGGATTCCTGTCCTTAAATTCCTCTTAGGGTTATGAAATGTTTTAAATTAAAAGCTACTTGGGGCTTAGTTAAGTAGTCATTTAAGAAAAGTTATGAAGAACTCTTTATGAGACAGAATGAAAATACAGCAATTCTAAACATGAACGTGCAAGTACGATGACTCACATAATTCCCCAAAACTACCATAACTCACTAAGCACTGTTTAGGTATTCAACAAACCATTGGAATATACTAAAAATATAACACCTGGAAAGGGCAACTGAGTTGAGCACTTTGGTTACCACCTCTGGCTGGAGCCTGCAGAGCCTCGGATGCACACCCCTGTCCCCGGGAGGCAACGGAAGTGCTGGAGATCAGTCAAAAATGTAAATCCTCACCGGATGAGGATGTAAATCCTACCAGCTGAGCGTAAACTCACGGTGGTTATGCACCCTCATATCATATTTACAAGTCATAAGAGGCGGTGGCTGTAAGCAAGCTACTATTCTCTGAGAGTCTAGAGAACCAAAAAGCTGCAAGGGAAACCCCAGAGATTTCTCAGCACACAGCGAGTGGCTGTTCTCTGTTCACGGCTGAATTTTTGCTTTTAACTTTAACAGACAGTTCAGAAATGAAGGTACATAAATACTGCAGCAAAATAGTTGTAAAGAGTTTTACTGCCCCTATTAATTTCCAGTGAACACGACAATAAAAAGGAAAGGAACGTAAAATTACACTGATTGTTGAATAACCCCCCCCATACACACATTTTAATTTCCAGATATTTTTACTTTACAAACAATTACAGTTTGCCTTGAAATGCTGTAGCCTCTCAGGACCTTGCCTCTGCTTTTATGAGTACTTGCTTCCTGACAGCCCCACCATCAGGGCAGCAAACACCAGTATTGACATGCAAACCCTGGTGTGCCTGGTGGATTTGGTAATTGTTTATACCCATTCTGAATGGGTACAAAGGAAATGAATGGCAAATTTGGGTTTGGAAGCAGCATGTACCCACTTTTCCTGGAATAAATATAGATGACAGAGAGACAACAATGTGTCAGCTATAGATGACAACCCACTTTCAAGGCAGATGCTCCAAATCTCCTCCCTTTCTGTTCCCTCCCCAAATCACTGACAACATTCTTCTCAATGTTGAGTTTTTGGAAGGATAGACTTGTAACAGCTTCTGTTCAATTTAGGTGAATTGCGAAGGTCCCACAAAACCTCAAACCCTCCAAAACCACAAAGGCCTCAAATACTAACACTGAAGCAGGAAGAGAAAACACAGTAGTTTAGGTTACACGTCATACATATTACCCAAAGCATATTTTATTTTTGTCTTTGTGGCATAAATATAAAGCTATTATAGATAATAATTTTAAGCTCATTTGGTAAACTGTGGATGTTACACTCATTCCCTGCTGTAATGGTAGTCACATTTCTGCAATGGGAGTATGGCAGCTGCCTGGGGTTTGGATTTGATAATGCTTTTGGACAGGTAACAATGCAATCAGATGCAGATAAGGATTCAGTTCTTCTATACTTTCCTCACAATCCAGTGATTTCCATGAACAATATCCTCCTGAAGCAAAGTTTGATGACCAGGTACCTTCTCTATCCAATCCTTGTTCTGAAGTTTTTTTTGGGGGGTGTAATGTTTGATTTTTTAATTTTTTTTTCCCCAAGAAAGCAAAACAATGACAGATTGCCTATGCCTCCTGCTGAATCACAGAATAACAGCTCAGGATTTCTTTTATTCCTGGTGGTGTATAGGTTAGACAAGTGTTCCTGGTTAGGGATAAAGACTCATTTTTCCTTTGAATTATTTGATAAAGGACTAAGAATGACGTGTTTATTTGCATCATACTACCATTATATGGAAACCTGAACTTAGAAGAAATGTATAACAATATTAAGTGAATAAGATGACATTTCTGTTTTGGACCACTTCAATTTCTGCATTAGTGACTAAATCCAAGAGTGTACAACATGAATCAAGATATGATTAATTCTGCCATGAATTAATAGGCATTAACATAATGAAAAAATTTAAAGGTTATTTAAAAATCCCACCAGGGTGTTCATTTTCCAAGGATAAAATTAATCAGACTACATAAAATTTCAAGACAGTCTCAATCCTATAACAATTGTTTTCATGTCTTCAACAAGGCGTGAGTTTAGACACGAGGGTTGAGGGGCTGGTGACACTTCACATGTCTATTCTGCACATCGGCTGTAAGGAAACATGAATTTTGACCAGGAAGAAATCAGGATTTCTCTACATGATGCCCTTAAGAGGACCTCCACAAGGCCCAAATTGCCCTACAGAGTGCATCCTGCTCCACTATCAGCACCTCACCACTATCTCAGCCTCAAAAGCAATAGAAAACTCCTCAAACTCCCAAAACTCCAACACAGCATCACTTTTATAATTTGACAGCTGTAACTAACTCAGCACAAGGTGCCAGCACTTTAAATATCGGGGTAAAGACCACAGTGAACTAAAAGGTTCAACTTGCACTCTCCTGAACACTGACAGCCCGTATCACCCCCAGTATAAAGCACACGCTCATATGCAGTTGTTGTTAATGAAGCATCAGAAGTTATTTCCTTAGGAAACATGCAAAAATAATACAAAAAGCCCCTCACTTCTGAACAGTCCTAAAATAAAGTGGCCACTTACATTCTTGGCTCCTAAGTGGCCCACAGAACCAATTGGGTTTTTTTCTTTACAGCTGCATTTCAATACACATTCAGCATGATGATTATAAAGAGGGAAGAGTTCAGATTGGAATACATAGGGTAGATTTTAAAAAATACACCTTGTATGCTAAATATCCAGGTCTCTGAGGCATTATTCCTTTCTGCTGAAATGCACACCCCAGAGATGAGATGAACCATAAAACACTTACAAAACCTCATGTGATGGTGGTGAAACACTTTAAAAAAGCCCAAAAGGCTAAAATTTCTGAAGAGAAAAATCAAGCCAACACTATGACTGATTATTTCAGCCTCTATCCTGTGTGTAACCAGCTCTCTGCAACAGAGACCTAGATTCAGCTCATGAGAGTATGCCTGCTCCAGCCAAGTAAGGGAAGAGCTACTCCTGGGATAGAAGCTGCTGTGAGAAGAGGATTTGTCAGAACATTCCATCATTCTCTTCCTAAATGACTGAGCACAGATACTGCCTAGCTCCAGATGGACATATCACACATTTTCAAAAATAAAGACAAAGCAAAAATACGTTCCAAATAACTTTCTCTCCCCTTCCCCCTCTCTAATTATAAACCTGTTCCTAGTTTTGTGGGATATATCTCAGCATGCACCCTGCAGTATGCCTATCATCATGAATGGCAAAGAATTGCATCATGGCATTGTTAATAGTCATTCACAGAAGTGTGGTGTAATGCATTTAAAAAAACCTCACAGGCTAAGTCGGGCCAAACAAGTAGCCTGATTTTAAAACTGCTGAACAGACAAGCAACTCCCACTCTTCAGTGAAGCTGCTGAGTGCTCAGCACTTGGGAACTGGAGCACTCTGTAATCTCTGCTCCTAGTTTGCCTTCTGAAAATTTTGGCTTTAGACAAAAAGCCCAGTCAATGTCAATCCTTGCCATAAGAGTAAAATAATGAGTCAGGATTACTCCTGGGCTAATTCTGGAGCTTTGACAGGAAATGTATTGGCAGGTGTAAGGGGCAAAGATTTGGGTGCTGACTTTCAACAACCTGTATTACAGCCCTGGATTTTGCCCAGATCTGGATGTTTTCCTCCATTGCATTAAGGTAACCTTCAGAAAAATTATTGTATACTCTTTTTTCATCAGATTTCTCAACTGTCATCCCTTCACAATTCCAAACCTTAAACAGTACTTAATAAACTTTTTTTGACATTTTGCTCTACAATCCAGCCCTGCATAGATTAACATTTTGTTTCCTATTTTAGAACTAGTCCTGTCCCTCACAGCTGTGGAATAGCTTCCAGCACAAGTAACAAACATCAGAAGACAAAACAGTAACTGCATTTGACAAAGCCCTCGAACTATATTTTACAACCTCACAGGCAAAGTGCTATTGTGTATTTATCGTGGGGATTTGCAATTAAAGAGATTATATTCTGGATAACAGGAAAATGCCTAAGTTCAAGTACTGTGGGGTTTTCCCCCCTCCTATTTTCTGCACTCCTCGTCAGATTGACTGTACAAACACCCCAAAGTATTTTTTGCACCTATATAAATCCTTTTCCTTGTTTTCAAACTTACAAGGACTTCTGAAAAATGAACAAACAGAAAGGATGACATGTTCCTGCTTAGTTCCTGTTTCCGAAAGGTGCATGAACTCCTGTTTTTATGAACTTTTCTCAATAAAAATCAGTATTCCTGTCAAGATTTAAAAAAAAGGGGGGGAAAAAAAGGATACCAATCCTAAATAAAGCTCAAATGACTACAAAAGTGATGCTGGCTTTAGTAACTCAACACACTTCTGGTGTTTGCTGAAATGTGCTGTCCTTTCAGGGTGCCCTACAGAGACTTGAACAAGATGAGAAAAGGACACTATTTCAGGACCACTAAGATTTGGATCAGTGGCATCCCTGTCATTTTGATTTCTCAGTGTGCTCAGAGTAAATTTAAAAGGTGAGAAAAAGGCCTAGGATGCAATACATAAATTTATTCCCAAACTTGCTGTAAGCAATCTTACTATCACTGTGAATACATTTTATATATACTTTAAACCTCTGACAACACCATAATGTAGCAAACTGATCCAGCAGTATCTGAAATCTATTGGTGTCTAAGACACGACTGAGGAAAAAATATCTGTAAGAGATATGCTGACCATTCTTTAGCCACATCCTTTGCAAGTAGATGTCCTCTTCTATTTTGGAGAATAGTATAAAACAAATGATAGAACTTAAAGTATGTGGAAGACCTAAAGAAGAGAAAGCAAAAACAAAAGAAGCGAGGTGAGCACCATGAGAACAGATGGCTCTTGTCCATCTCCACCATCCCACCACCAGACTGTTCTCAGTCATTTTAATAAGTGATGAAGACCTCAAAAGACCCAAGGACTGGGTCTGTATCCTGGCTAGTGCCTGTCTCTCCTTTTCCACAGTGCCCTCAACAGCAGCTGGAGTCACAGCCAGCAGCTTTACAGGTCAGGAAAGCACCACTCCTCAAGCACTGCATGACCCGCCAAAAAAGAGAGCAGCAGATCTCCTTAAAGGCAGCCAGCTTGCCTGCCTCATACTCTAACTTTTCTAGATTGCTAACCTCTTTTTCCTTACTGCTACTGAGCTTTGCTGGTATGCTTGGAAGCAAGCTACCAAGTTATCAAGTAGATAGGTCCCTTCCATTAAATGTAATTTCCACAAAATGAGCCATGCTTAGCCCTGGTTTACAATCAGGTGTAAATACTAGGCTCTGCAATCCGATGATAAAAACACCCACTCCAGAAATTAGGCAGAATCTGTGCTGCTATCTTCTCACTCAGAGTTTCCCATACAGGGAACAGTTGGATGCTGCAGCCCATGGGAGCTCTCTTCCTCTCAAGGTCATTGCAAAGGGCTGCCCCTCCAAACTGGCCCTGCCTGCTTTGCATTTAATTTGACATTAGGGTCAGTTCTGCCTCAATGGAGCTTCCTACAAATACATATGTATGTGTAGAGAAGTGAAAAACGAAGTGATGGCTGCCCATATCTTAAGTTTGTTTTCAAGATCTTATTGCAGCCAACACCTAAAAGCAGAATTGTGAGTGAATACAGAAGTCAAAGGCTGGCTGTACAGCCCAGAGTGAAACATTCCATTGTAAAGGCATCTTTTCAGTGAACACAGCTATAGATTTTCATAAATGAAAAGCCTGAGACATGACAAGGAGTAGGAAGGACACTATTCTCTGCTAAATACGTGTGTGTGTGTGTGTGTGTGTGTGTGCGTATTACAAAGGAAAGGAGAAGGCATGGAGAGAGACAGGAAATCCCTGTATTAGAAAGTCAAGCCATGGCTATAACAAAGATGCCTGGAAAGGGTAAGTGGAATATTTGTATTGTGGACACCTACTTTACATCCAAGTAAACAGGGAAAAACAGGGAGCACAAGCACACAGTTGAACTCATTACATAACACACATCGCATCAGGAATAAGAGGTGTGGTGCAGCAAGAGAAAATATTAAGGTGGAAGCAAATAACTTCTCAGTTTTGTTGTATTTGGGTTTGTTTGGGCTCTTTCGGTTCCTATTTAAAGGCAACGCTAGAGGGCAATGCAGAACGAACCTGCATCCTGCATTTAATGCCCAGCTGGGCTGCTCCGCAGTCTTCATACAGCACCCGTGGGCTCCCATTCCTGGGGCTTGGGAAGTTCTTAGAGAAAATGTCGAATCTCTCTCTCCTAAAACATAGATCTTTGAAAAATACCTGTTTCCAGATATTTCACTTGATTTTTACTTTTTTTACAATACTAAGTTGCCAAGTAATGTGGTAATGTTACCAGGCTCAGCACGAATCTGGGCACACCACCAGCCATGTGGCTACTCGAACTGGTACATCTGAGGGCTGGATAAAACAAAAAATGTTGCAGTTCCTGAGTTTAACTATACTCCTAAATTCAATAAAAGAAGTTATGTTCCTGTTTAAAAGTTACTCTGAAAGTCAGCCTTGGATTTTTTCTCTTCAATTTCTCTTTAATAGCATCATGAATTAAAACGTTTCAGGCCACTACTCCACTTCCAAAAGTTCAGCTTTCAGACAAATCACCTGCAGACCTTACTGAAAATATAATATTTCAATATTCCTGACAGTTTCATCTATACCCGTGGATGAACAGACATCCTCTTTGGTTTTATTTTAACTGCCAGCAGTTATCTTCAAATACTTCCATTTATTGAGTTAGTTGCTAAATTTAGTGCATTAGTCAATTATGAGGCTCCATAATAAAATTTTTACATCTTTTTAAAATTCCTCATAATTTTCACATATTTAGAATATTTGTCTCCTACTGTATATTAAAAAAAAGTAACAGAGGTGGCTGCTGAAATCTTCTTTAAGAGCAAAACCGTGAAAACCCTATAACCCGTATTCAACACAAGCTTGCTATAGCTACTTGGGAACCTTTTCTGTCAAATAGTTTGCTGGTAGCTGATGACAATATTATAAGCACCACTCTTGAAACACCTTTATTCTCATGTTAAAACATCAGTAAAATAAGCAGGCTTGAATCACCTAACTCAAGCTGCACTTTAATTCAGGTCCCTGTCTTCCTTGCTATACACACTACCTGCCTGGCTTTTGTTACCTAAAACTATCATTGCGTTTATGCTCACAATACTTCTTTCTTTAAAAAAGCTTAATAATATGCTTCTATGCTCCATGGATGCATTCTAAAATAATATAAAGTTTCATTTTCACCTGGGACTGAATGATGAATGATAGAATGACTCTTCCGGCTACAAAAGCAAAGCTATTTACTCATTTCACCTGCCTAAGAAACACTTTTTTCTATTTTTGCCTTCCAAAACTACTTCCACTGATGTTCCTAATGACAGAAAATTGTTTACCAAGTGGCAAGGAAGGCCAGGATGTTGCATGTAACTGGTATGGAAGGGCTCTAAGAAAAAAAAGCATAGTGCAGGATAGGTAGTAATGAAAGGAAAGAAGTTAATTGTTTCCATTGTCTCTTATACTCATCATCTATTCTTTTGAAGGAGCTGTACAAGATTTATGCAATGAACACACATGAAGACCAAGAAATGCTCTAAATGAAACTTCTTTGAAAACTGAGTTTAGACAAGAAAAGTGATTGACAAACCACTCTGTACCAAATATGCTTAAATTTGTGGTGCCTGAAATAGCTGAATCTCACTATGGTCTAGGGTGGACTTACATCCCCATATTTAGGTTTTTCTAAAATAAAAGGACTATTAAATAAAACCCCTCTCTGAGATGTGTCCTTCAGAGTCAATAGAATGTGAGTGGAGCCAGCTGCCAGAATTACACAGACCATCTCTGATAACAAATTTTCAGCTGGAAAACTAATCCAAGTGACATCACTCCATTTGCTAAGGCTTTCCCCTGTGATAACTCCACACTGGCATCCTACTGCAAATATTAGTTGCTAATTAGCAGTGATACTGCCTCCCAAGCAAACATAACAGTAATTAAGTAAATGAAATTACAAGTCTGTTTAGGGGAGCAGGGAAAAGGGGAAGAGCCCTCTGCATCACCTGCACAGCATTAGCCCCATGTGAGGAGAGTACCTGTGCACCCCAAGGACTCTGCCTGAGGGCTCTGCATTCTGCATTCACAACCAGCTGAGGTTTTGCCTGGAGAGGGCCATCCCCATCAGGATGAATCTCACCCTCATCACATCCAGCCCCTCCTGTTTTGGAGTGCTTCAGCAAACACCATTTATTCTCGCAGGCTGCAAGACCAGTATATCTGAGTCTCTTAGGAGGCAAACAAGCCCAAGCACCACCCCAGCCAAAGGAAAAACGCTGGAAATGAGCAGAGGAGGGTGAATGTCCTCTCCTTGTCATTGCCCAAGGAAATGCCACCATGGATGGACCTTCTGCTTCCACTTCCTCCACCACCTCCCTCATTTCCCAGATTCTTTCATTCACCCCTCTGACACAAATTCCAAGATAATTAGCAACTCTCAGCACACTAGAATCACTCAGATTAAAAGGGTCTTATCAACGTGTTCAAGAGCTTTTCAGAAAAATTCTTGCTTTCTAGTTTAGAAACTGACTGACAGAAATTAGTGATACGACCTTGTTTAAAAACATCAGCCACTCCCTGACTAAGGATCTCCATAAAAACACGGTTAGGGACATCACACAGGCACCAGGTAGTACAGCCAAACCATACTGCTGGTGCTCTTGTCACCTTTTGGGTTTCATATTATTTCATTAACACCAAAACTGATAAAATTGTTCATTACAGATTATTCCACGAATGACACACCCAAAAACAGAGGAAGAACACAGCTTGCAGCAATCTGTTTGACACAAATATAAACTTAGACCAAACTGGAAGAAGGCCACACACACCTCAGCAATACATAATGGTTTTATAGCCATTACTACCCAAAAAAGTATAATTCCCATCAAACAGCAATTTTAAAGCCATGAAACAGATTTAATGATGAATATATTTATTTATATTATTCCCTTTCTCAGTGCAAGATGCTTTAACAAATGATTCAGCAAATCAATCCTTGTTTACACTCACAAATTGCTAATGCGCCATAGAGAATCCTCACCATCCCTCACAATCTCTTGTGAGCACAAACCTGAAACAAGTCTCTGATGGTTACACCTTAAGTGTCTTAAATATACTTAGCTGTGCATTTAATTTAGGCATAGTAAGACATGGGGTGTCTTACATTACAGAGAAATGCTAAATAAAATATACATGTGTAGTTTTAGCCTACCTAGCCAATTAATTCCTCACCTTCCATGCTACGGGAAAAATGCCAAGTTTGCCCCATGCTGGTTTGGGAAAGAGAGGATAGGAAAGTTCATGCCTGTTGCCATTTATTCAGAAAATAATTTCAACTCACTGAGCCAGCACCTGGCAGCCAGTGGAATGCACCAGCCCCCACCTCTATTAGCAAGTTAGAAAATAACTGGGAGACAATGTGGCAATTACTGTTCCTGTAAAAATACATTACTATTACACATACTCCAAACTTTGAGTCTGAGGTCTTTAGAAGAGTGATCAATGAGAATTCATTACATTATTGGCTTGGTCAGATACCAAAAATCTTCATCACCTGAAATAAGGACCTAGCACCAATTTAATAAAATGTTTTTATACCACATTAAGATTTAAATCCTGAAGGTGAACCTTTCTGACAAGGGAAAGATCCAACTGCCAGGCATGGTGTCATGTTTTCAGCATATGAAGTTAATAGGGAGCTTCGGCAACATCTACTTTTTCAGCTTAAACCCCTCAATTGCCTACTTCTGTAATTACACCTCTTCCCTGCTAGGCTACCTTGCTATTTTCACGGAGACAGGGGATACAAGTAGTTCCATCCTAGCAGAGTGTTGACTCTCTGGAGCCAATACCCTGGAACTCAGCTCAGCAACATCCTCTACTCTACCTGGAGTCAGCCAGAGGTGGAAGAAAGCTGCAGGTTCCAACACCACCTCCACAAGCTGGAAACAGGGTGAGGAGGCTGAGGAACAAGCCCATGCTCAGTCAGGGTTGTGCAGATATACAGGCTCTTGTCAGGAATTCAAAGGGGGATGCCCAGATGTAGATAGTTTTCTCAATCTGAGATTGACAGATTAATCAAAGTATTTTTAGCTTAAGTGACAACCATTATATAACTGTGATAAGCACTTCAACACCTACCAGACCTACCTAAGGCTTTCTCTAAGACCTACTGAATTCCGTGGCTGCATCAGTCATAGGGTTTGGAAAAAGGAGGCTGAATAGAGACCATTCAGGTTCTAAGGAACTCGGGAAAGGTCTCCATATGACCCAAAATAATTGAAGCTTACAAAGACTGTTACAAAAACTTTCATACTGGTTCCTGTCGCACTGATGACTGCAGAACTGCGGGATGGAACTGGAGCTGATCCACTGTGCCTCTTGCAGCTCAAACCCACTTTCCGTAATCAAATCTAATTGTAACCTAATTGTACTTAAAACAATTTACTGCAAAGGAGACAACCTGGCCTGGACAGTAAGTGCCCAGCTTGTGGAGTAGGAGACTCTGGAAGTCCTCCAGCTGAGGCGCCAGCAACTACCCAAGTCATGCTGGAACACTTCCCAGTGCACTCCTGCTCTGCCATCCTGCACCCAGCTAGGGCCACCAAGGAAATGGACCCTGCGGGGGTCCTGTGGGTGACAGAAGCTGTGAAAACACACGGGCTCCATTCTGGAGATGGAAAACCCACTATAAAGGGGCAGAGTAACATGAGAGAAGTGCTGAGGGAGCAGAAGGTTCAACCCACAACTGGACTCAAGGCCATCGACTTCCTGATGGAGGACGTGCACTGACAGGTTCATTCAAGGGAAGGAATAGCTCAGAAAAGCAGTGAGGAGATGCTGAAAGAGAAATTTACAAACAGAAAGGGGAGAAGGCAGCCCACTAGAAAGAGGGCAGCATGGGGAAATGAGTGGTCCTACAGCAGCTGGAAATGTGGCTCATTGAAACAAGGGGGAGATTGCCGCAAGAGGGGAGAACTTGGTGAAGAGGAGGAAAAGAAGACATCAACTGAAGTACTTTTCCACAATTGTCTTTCTACTTCTTAGACCTATCTATCAGAAGGACAAGAACTATTCACACATGAATTTTCTGGGGAAAGCTCAAAACTGTAGGATGAACTTGTGTCACACAATCCAGTAATCTAACTCAGGTTTCATGTTCTCTCACAAACTGCAAGATTCCTCTGTCAAAAAAAAGCATGTTAAAAAATCATTGTTTTTTCAGCAGGAGTGGTAATTGAGCAGCAAGATGGAAGGACTGTCACTCAAGTTACAAGTTGTGTCACTTATCCAGAGTGAATTATGTTAAAAACATGAGTAGCATAACACACCATACTGCTTCATTTCATATAGACTATAATGACTATAGACTCCCTACAATTTCTGAACCATACATGCCTAAGGGCCAGGAGCTGCTGACTAATACTGCCAAAGTTGGATAATGTCAATTAGAGTATTTCCTCCAGGGAAAAGGGACATTCAAAACAGTAAGATTTTTAACTTCCCATTACATATGCTTTCTTTTGTTCCAGTATGATAAAAGACAGAAAGTATTACCATGTACCAGAGTGATTCCAATTGAGTGACAGGAATCAATACATTTTAATTTTTCTGTGTCAGCTCAGAAAACTGAGATGGCAAGAAAATGTAAATGTGTTTGATTCAAGGGAAAACTGTTTTAAAGCCTAAAGTTTCAGAAAACAATTAGCTTTAAGAATAGTCATAACTATTGAAAAATACTTGTTTCCACTCTTCCTGGGCATTTACTGTTTGGACACGCAAATGAGAAGTATCTTCCAGAGGTTCCAAGGGCTCTTTGTGCTTTGTTCCTTCTTTAATATACCGTCTGAAAATGTGAGGTTAAAAATCTATAACGTCAATAAAATGGATACTAAAGCTGAACAAGGAGAAATTTGCAACCAGGGCAAACCTAAAACTATTTATCATGCAACAAATTCAATTTTCAGCATAGGATGTATTGACATACTAAGGATTAAGACTATCGCCATATAATTTAATTTAAATCTCTAAGAACCATTTTTCATCCATAGAAACTTGGAACTAACATAGTATAAACTTTATTTACCAAGATAAGAATAGATATGGTTTCCCTATAGAGTCTATTTGCATTTTGTTTCACAAATCTAAGCAGATTTTCATTTCTCAGCTTGTCAGGAACAACCCAAACTTAGAAATCAATTTACACTCCACATATTAACTTAATTTTATGAATAAATTAAAAGCTACAAAACTATTCAGAAAAGTCTACCACGAGCATTTGCTTTACCATTAGCAATGAGTGCTTCTCCAGTGGGAACAAAAAGCAGTGAATACGCTCCCCTGACAACAATAACGTGCATGAGAACTGAAGCAACCACATTAGCAAATCTAGTGGTAAGAGATAGCTTTGAAAGAAGTGCAACACCACCACCAGTGTCAGAAACAGAGCACGAGTGCTCATCTGGTCATGACAAAAGCTGGTATCCACAGGGGCTGGGTTATGAGCACCAGAAGATCCACTGCCAATGTATACAGAGAGATTAATCATCTGACCACATAACGATGAAATGCCAAGAGCTCAGGCCCCCTGACATTGGCTCCACTAAAATCAGTGATGTCATGTCAGGAGAGACAGGCTTTGCTTATAAAAGACCTGATCCAGCTCCACCAAGAGTCATGGATAGCTCTTCTTCTAGACCACTACTGATCCTGCAGTGGGGAATAGCTCATCACACACAGGAGCCTCTGATCTCTCTGCCCGCACACAAATTGAAATTCCTGCCCCTTGAAATTTCTCATCCAGAGACACAGTGCTGACCAGATTTTCAGCAGTGTGCCACAACGGAAGAGTCCCCTCTGGAGACTGCCACTAATGCTGCTGAGTCAAACCTTGGAGCTACGACAGAGCAAATGTCCCTGGCAGAGATTGCAAAGTGTGTTCCCAGTGCAGTGAGCCCAGGGCGTTGGCTCAAGAAAAGTGGATTGAGCTAAAGTGCCTATTAGTCCAAAAAATAATGCTGGCTGCCCTAAGCAGCCTGACCCCAAACACTGCTTTTTCACCTGCTGCATAAGCAGCTGGCTCTTCCCTGCACAAGGCTTTCATTCTTGATAGAAAGCAATGGAACACAATGCTGAAATCATGCTACAGTGATCAACTAAGCAAGGCAGACAGGTGAATTAATAAACAGATTAGAAAGACCTTAAGAGGTCAGCATGAGCTCTCTCCTATGTACTTCTAAGAAAAAACTATTTACACATTTCTCTTACGAGTTTTCATTACTGATTTACACAATGCATACACTGAGAGACATCAGCAACAGTAATTGTGCAGGTTTTCTAAAGATCTTGGGGGAGGAAGAAGGGGAACAAAAGATTCTTCAAAACAAAAAATATGCATTTTCAGCAAAGCTTCTGGTACAAGAGTTTAATGTGAAATTTCCCACAACTCAGAAGTGACTGAAGCCCAGCAAATAACCATGAAATGAAGTGGGGAAAAAATTACTACAGAAGTTTTGGGCTGGTCTAATTTATTTTTAATTCCTACACTTCTGATTATCTTTCAAAGCTTCAGAAGACCAAGGAATTTTCATAGCTAATTTCATTCTTGCAGTTTGAAGGGGAAGAGGAAAGAATACCCTTTTGTTAAAAAGCAAAGCACATCTTACATCTCTAATGACAGCTGAGTTCAGTGATCTCATATAATTGAGATTCCAAAATTTACTGGAAAGTGATGACACAAACATACAGGATGAAGCCCCTCCATAAGGCCTTGGGTTTCAACTTGGCAGTTTCAAAGCAATGACACTGTAAAAGTGTGGCTGGAAATTGCAGGACAACTGAAACTCAGGCACAAGAGGCACAGGCTGCTGGTAGGGAGGAACCCTGAAGGATGAAGCAGAGAAACTAATTAGGCTTCCTATTCCATCAGAGCTAATCCTGTCCAGTGTAGCCTCAGCAATAAATATTGATGTGATACCTTCATCATCCTTTGAAAGCTGTATCCCCGCTGAATACCACAGTGCTAAAACAAAGCATTGTTCTGCTTTCATCCAAATTGTCCATTCTTCTCAACAAATCTCAGTGACACCTCCTGGGTGGTTTCTTATCTTTATCCTCCCCACCAAGATGGGTATTTTCAGCATACTTGCTGAAAATCTGTTCCTTTGGCCAATCTATTCTGAATGCAGAGCTACTGCATGGGTTTATGCTCAGAAGTGAGACCCTGTTTGCCAGGTCAAGGCTTATTTTTGAGGTACAACCTAATCATATAACTCTGGAAAAATCTGAACACACACTGCTGATTGCATTTTCTCTATAGCAAACGGTGTGACCTTTTCCTTGGGGCCCCTCCTGTATATTTATTTCAGAAATTGTGTAAGAACAGGAAAACCAAGAGTGGATGAAGAGGGAATGGGACAAGAGAAGGAAGACTTGCCACCACTCAACTCTAGAGACAAACGAGACAGAAGGCGAGGGAAAGGCTAAATATGGAGAAAGCACAGCTGTCAAGAAAGGAAGTAGCTATAGAGAACAGGAAGGCAGGAAATACCCATTTCAGGATACCATCTCTAGGATGGACAGGTGGCATAACTCACTGGAACCACAAACCCAGTCTTCACTTGGCTCAGGACTTTACAGCCAAACACCATTTGTTTATCTCACTCCTCTTGGTTAGCTCAGTAATGCTCTTCAAGTACACATTCATGGCCATTCAGGGATTCATTCTCTGAATCAAAACAATAAATTTAAAACCTTCCCCCCAAAGGAAAGAAGGGCAAATTTCTGTCAAAACCAGAAAAACGATGGCTGCCTGTTTAGAATAGAGCAGTCCCCTTCCCATCAGGCCATCCTGGGTCAAGCCCATGTCTGACACTGACATGGAAGCAGCCTTCATGTGCAAATAGTCATGAGAGACGTGCTCCAGTCCAACACAGCACATCCCAGTTGCCTCCAGGACTCCAACAGCACAAAGGAAAAATCAGACTGAGGAGGGAAGGACCAGTTCCTGCAAGGTTTAAGGAGCTGCAGCTGCTCCATGTTGAAACACAAAGGTTGCCAGTCACGCCCTGGTTTGGGCTGCAGCTCCTGTGGCCAAGGCTGCAGGCACGTAGGGAGCCTTTGCCATTACCTCACAAGACACCAGCACTGGGGCTGTGCTTTTGGCCTCCCGTGCTCACAGCAGAAGCTCTCAAATGTAAATTTGTCCCATTGTTTCCTCCAGCCACCCCCCAGAGCCAGTGACAGTGTCCCAGTCACCAGAGGGGGGGTTTGGGCAGGGCAGCTGTGCCCACAGAAACATCACCTTCTCTAGGTGACAATACAAGCAGGCTGTGACCAGCCATTGATGGAATAGCAGGTCAGACTCCAAAGTTTACTTAATCCTCAATGCCCTGGGCTGCTCTGTCTTGTTGGCAGTTGGGTTGGTCCTCTAGAATACATGGATCATCTGTGTGAGCTCCAGCCATAGAAAGTGGTGTGTGCTATAAAATTGTAACTACATTGTTGAACCCCATAAAAATGGTTTCTATAACATGGTAAAACATTAACAGTCAAAATTTAAAACCCACCCCAGAATTTAGGTGTAAATGTATCTCCTAGTCCCGAGGCAGCCTATCATCCCTGACAGAAACATATGTCAGGAAAGTATCCTAATTTACCATTAAAAGTGATTTCAATTATATTTTTCCATGCCTCCTTCCAAAGAAGCTCTTTGCAATTCTGGGAGAATAGAAGGGCCAATATGGTTTAATTTGCTTTTTCAACAACCTGTGCTGAATCCTTCACCAAGGAAATGGATTAAGTATGAGGCTGTCATACACTTTCATATGGTAGGAAGGCAAACACATGCTCAGAAAATAAAGGGTGGGAGTCTGAATATATATTCTCTGCAACAATGACAAACCTTTCAGATGTCTTTTTTCTACAGCAGTGAAGGGAATTCACATTATAAATTAAGATACCAAGTTAATATTTAAATCAAGTTAGAAAAAGCTGAAGAAGTGTACTTCCCAGATTTAGCAATCTGGTTTTTGAGTATAAACACATGAAAATCATCATTTTCCAAGTGGGAGGGAGAAATTACATGGATATCAGGAAAGCAAAAAACTGCAACATAGAAGGCAATAATCAAATTTGTCTTTTAAGTACAGTTTCAGGCAAAAGGCTTACGCCATAAGAGAAATTAGCCTTACTGAAACTGGAATTTCATTCCAGAATTTAATTGACCACAATAATTTCAAGCCCCAAATATATATAAAACTGATCAAAGGGACACACAACAAAAACCATAGCTTTTCATAAGACTAATGCTTATTGTAAACTTGTTTTTCTTAGCCATGTCCATGATATTCATTTACATGAGCACATGTTGATTATCAGTCTCTCCTTTGAAAAAGGCTTCATTCAGATACCTGTTTATCTGTAATCCTGTGTTTGGAACACACTATGAAAACTATAATCACATTGAAATTCTGTAACTAACATATATTTAAAGCCAGGAATACTAAATAATGCAAAACAACTGAGTTACAATGGTAATACTGATTCCAGCAAAGAACACACCCATCAGCATCTAGCATAAACAGAACCATCCCGATTCTACCACCATCCTTATTCAAAACAAATTATCAAACCGAAGCCACTCCACACCCAGAAGCAAATAGGTCGAGCACAAAACGAGTCAAAAACAGAATTACAGGCGACTGTCTGTACAGGGAGTTACCTTTTTTCCTTTCTTTTTCCTGTGAGCTGGTTTAGCGTTTTTCTCCTTTGCTTCCTCACTCATTTTTTTCAGCAGGTAAAAACGTACAGGGGAAGGGGAATAAAAGAGATCAGAGCTTGTATTCCAACATGCAAAGCCACTCAAGTATTCGCAGCGCTGAAACCAAAGTCCATCTGCTGACGCTCCTCAGACAAGTCACAGAATAACTGCTCCTAAAGGCAGCCCCTGCTCCTCCTGCACAGCCGGGAGCCGCTCATCGCCTCGCTCTGCTCTCGCCCCTCACAAACGGGCTCTTCTCGCATCAGTCCGAGCCCTCTCCAGAAAAGCAAAGGCGTTTTCCTCCCTGTGCCTTAACCAGTCTTTACTCCCGAGATGAGATCTCGTCCACGTTTCCTCGCCCGGTGACCCGGAGCGCTGGCAGTCTCTGGAATGGAGCTGCTGAGGCGGGCAGCGATCAGCTGCAGGCGCTGCCGGGGCTCCGGAGGGCTCACCAGCCCCTGCTTCGCCTTTCCTCGCAGACACCGAAAGGGAGCCCGAACCGTTCGGATTGCCGGTCGCGTACAATACCGACATGTGTTGAATGCATCAGGGCATACCAGAAAAGGAAGCCTCCAAGAGTGATAAAAGATCAGGTTACTGGATCTTAAAGCCACTCCCAGGCAGATCCGAACAATAAAAGGCACAACATGCTGCTGAAGAAATTGCTAGATGAGATGTTTACGTTTCCAACAGCTCTATATCCTCGTCCAAAGGACCTGAAAATTGCCACTCTGAACAATAAGCTTTGCAATATTAATTATTCATCTCATAAAAGCAGCAACAGCATTTTGGCAAAACACACATTTACAACTATCCCTGGCAGTGCGAGCTTGCTCCTCCCTTGTTCGCCTGTTCCTAAGACAGGATTTGCAGGGTCCCTGCACAGGCAGCTCTCACACAAGTGTTACGTGCCTCATGTATGTGCACGACTGGCAAGTCACAGATCATGTTTCCACATGCTGCCACCTCTACTCCGCTGAATGCTTTGGCTACTTCCCTACGAGTCTCATGGGGAAAAAAAAAAAAAAGAATCAGGAGAAGCCAGGGACTTCAAAGCAATAATTCTCTCCCCTGTGTGCCCATTAAGACATATTACACACAAGCCACACGTTGCCAACAGCCATGACAGCAGCCGTTCAACGCGTCTGAATTACGTCATCACCACATTCCAGGCTGTGCACCCCTTTAGGCACATCCACAGATTCCTACATTGCCCCTCAGGATCCCCTCCAGGGAAGGTGAGAGGGTGGAACAGGTATCAGACATCCTCGACACTCGTACTGCAGACTTGAGGTAGCACAGACTAATTTGCCATGTCTTAGGTGAAATCAGTCACATCAGAGGTTGACAGAAGTGAGAATGAGAGGGTTTGCTGTGTTGTTTTGCTGGGGGGTTAGGGGGTGGAGGAGATATTTGGCTTTGTTTGTTTGCATGTTGAGGTTTTCCTTAAACAGGCAATGACCAATTAATACATTCATTTTGGGGGTGGTTGAGGTTCATATCAGGATCCTCCTGCCTTGCCTCTCTCAGATTTTCTCGCCCTTCACCCTCCTTTCAGCAGCATTTCACTCATGACAAACAACATGCGTACCACAGACTAAGAAAAGAAGATGTAATGCACTGATTCATAATGCTATTTGCCTGAAAGCTTTCTCCTTGGATCATTCCCCTGCAAAGGAATTTCAGTGAGCAACCACAACAGCACCATCAGATGGAAGCTGTTTTCTGTGTGCTGGCAACAAGTCCCTGTGCTCGCTGTCTCCATGGGCTGGAAACAAACTGGCATCACCTGACCCTGAGGCTCCAAACCAGGGACTTAATTCCCCACATCAGCCTGGCAAGGCTGGTATTCTGAGGAGCTGCACCTCACACAGTGCAGAGTTTAAATAAACACCATCCAAACACTCCTCAAAATTAACCTTGAATCTTCTTCATTTAAGTCACTGACATAGGATGAAATTCATACTTACAGACAGTACTTTGGTACAAAACACAAACACTGTTGATAATGCACAAACAGGGGAATTTAATTTTCACAGGCAGTTTGTTTTAAATGGCCATCTTGGAGAACAAAAAAGCACCCCAGCCTTTGCCAATTTCACTTTTTCTATATGTTATGTTACAAACTAAACTGCTCTCTGCTGGTTAACAGTGGGTAAAACAATGCTTAAACAATCAAAATAACAACCTATCCTTAATGCACGAACAAAGCAAACCTCCTCTCTTCGAGACAATTTTCTACTATGTGTGCATCCACCTGGACAACACATTGTTTTCTGAATTAAGTCTAAAGAGGTAGAGTTCAAGTACAATTAACTGTGTGTTCTTAAAAATAAGTTCAGGCTTGGATCCCTAACACTAGCTGGCTAAAAAAAAGTCTCTAATTTGTGGCATGCTTAGCTAATTGTATGCATAGAAAGCAATTTTCTATTACTTTTTACATTAAAATGTTATAAACAGTCATGCTGCTTCAAGAATAATAATAAAAAAGCCTCTTCCCAGAGCAACTTGTTGGCTGCCAGATGCTGACACATTCAAACCATCCCCTGATCTCAGGCAGCCAATGGAGGAATACCACAAGCTCCTACTGAACTTTGGTTATTCCAAGGGGTACCTCTAACTCCAGCCCATGAGATGGAAACTGTTTTGTAGTTTTTAGGACACATCACAGCCTGTCCATAACTCAGGTGGCACTGAAGATACTGAATTATCAGTACCCTACTTCAGAGCCCCTTAAATTTTTCATGTTTTCTCTCTCATTTTAACAAAAATGAGTAATCTCCCAAGCACTAGTATATTTAGAAAGCGAAGGAAAAATCTAGATAAGCAATACAAGAATTTTATAGTCACAAGATGCTCAGAGAGGTAGGAAAAGCTCTCACACTCCTCTCCTCCCATATTGCTCAGCTAACCATAGCAACCCTGCTGAAAAGAAATGTAATGAATCTCTCTTCTACCACTTGAAATAATCATTCATCTGTCAACATTTAGACACTTTTATGAGGTCTTGTTTTTCATTTATTCCTTACCTCAAAAAATTTGGCAAGCTCTTGTAACTTCAGGTAAGGAGGCACAGGCAGCTAAGTACAAGATGTAAGAGTGCTTAATAGAAATACACAACAGAGTTCTTAGGAAAGGCTTTTAGGAACAAAAAACCTGAAAGAATAAATTATTTTTCTTTCTTCAAGTCATGCCTTACCACTTTATTACTCTGCAGACCCACAAATTAACTTTGATAGTAAAACTACTATCAAGTGGCTGCTGACATGAGTCTGTCTTTAAATTACACTATAGAAATTATTCAGATTATTCTTCTTCCATCCCTAGGCTTTTAGCATGCTCAGCATAACTCTGTGTATTTAAATGCCTAAGTCAACTGAAATGGAAGGAGAAATGCCAAAGAAGACTGCCTGGAAAAATTAAGATTTTCAAACACCCAAAAAAAGTCTTTCATGCACAATAAAGTGTGTCACGAGCAAAAAACCTAAACTTAAAAAAAACCTCTGTATTTTTAAGAAACAACAGAAAACAAGGAAAAATTTAAAATTTTAGAAATCAGCTTAAAGATAAAAAGCAAACAAAACTGAGAGCAAATACCAAGGCATAAATACCTTAAAATATGCTAAGGAAGCATTGGCATTCAGAAAGAACATATGCTTAAAGACACTGCAGTAATGCTGTGATCAAAGCAGCAGTTCAATAAATTACAAATTACAGCTACTATCTCCTGTCTAGGTAGCTCTTGCTCACAGAAGCATTTCCACCTTTCCAACAGTCACAACATTTACTCCTCTGTGGAGGTGCACATATTTTGGTGTATTTTGTGTTTGATTTGGTTAGCTACAGCAAAGGAACAGCATGCAGAAATCTAACCCTAAGAAAATGCACAGCTCCTTGGAAAAGTCAGGTTAATGCTTTGAAATCTGTTGGTCAGTGATGAGAACATGCACACTGCTCTCCCTGTAACTTGCTGCTTAATCACAGCGGCGTCCAGAAGTGAACTTTCCCAACCTCCTCGATACGTATCAGTTCTAGAACAGTTTCTATTTTTAAATCAAAATAACTCGCATAAGAGGACAGGAGGGTGGGCCAAGTTCTGTCTATCAGGACAGTTCTATTTATAAGTTAGAGTGACTTGCATGCGAGGAGCAAGGGGGACACAACTTGTTATTGGGAACCTGTTTTGTAACTGCGCGCAACAGGGTCAAGAAGGAACGGCTGTGGTAGTTCCATCCAAATCCAAACAGCCCAGCAATTCCAAAGCCTAACTGCATGACTAGGATCATGGAGGAAGCAGGCTAGCCAAAAAGCCAGCTTGCTCCTAATACGTGTAGAAACCCACAAGCTTAATTTAACAAAAAACTTGTGGTGCTCAGCGTTAACTGCAGGATCACTTTGCAGATGGAGTGTTTAGTACTTCCTCGAGCAATACCCTACTCCATAAGCAGCCAAAACTCAAGGTTAAACCAAGTACTACCTAGACAGGAATGGAATTTGTGCTGAGTGTATGGAAGGGAAATTAACTTTACTCCTCTTTCTCTTACAAAATTAAAACCAAAAGTCAATGTACAATGTCTATTTTCCTTTCAAATATGAAAAAGGAAGTACTTTGTGAAAACATTAAAAGCTAAGAAAAACGTTTTCAGCTCAGTCTTGATTGCTTTTCCAAACTCATAATTTGAGTAAAATGGCAGTTTAAGAAAATGCTAGTTTAATTATTGGCATTACTGACTTCATTAACTTACACTACACCTCTAACCCAGCCTATTTACCAATCTGCTCTTGTCTCCAAAGCTGCACATGTGAAAGAGTCATCCTATGTCAACATAAAAAAACCCCAAATCCCACTTATCTTCAGGCTAAGATTATGAGCATAGAGTGGTGGTTACCACTTAGCAACCATACTCAGTAGCTGGCACAGTCCACTATAGACTCAACTACCAACCTGAAGATTTTCTTGACCTAAAATTCCATGCTGTAGGTTAGATCTGCCCCACTATCTTCTCTCTCCCTCTAAATGGAAGTCCTGGAACAATATTTCAGAATACAAGTAGAAATCAACTAAAGAAATAAGAACCCTCTGACCAACTCTTGGTGAAGAGAGCTGCACTCTCCTCTGCAGGAAAGAAGTTGCTACAACTCCTTCAGGGGGACAGATACCTATATTAAATCAGAGATTTATTCTTACCTTTAAAAAGCTAACTGAGAATTAAATAAGTTAACAAGTTAAAATTAACTTTTGTATTAAGTCTAGGGATGAACATGAGATGCTAACATGAATCAAAACCAAGCTGTCTTGCTATCACAATTCTTCAACATATGTTAGCTAACTGAATTTAGGAGCCTCGAGGACAAACACATCCCTTGAGGACAGAACTGAAGGGAGTCTGGGAGTGAAGCCCAGACTGGCTGGGAAGTTACTCTCAGGGAGAAAGCAAGCTAAGAGATTAAATTCCTTCCCTCACTCCCTTCAGGGGGTAAATTAGCTTGCCTTAAAACATCCTTCAGTAGCTGAAATTTGCAAGAGCTCCAGTCCATTAACAAGGGAATACCAAACCAAAAATTAGGTAAGGAAGAAAGAATCATATCACCAAAGTCCTGCAAAATTTGTTAGCACAGTGAATTGTCTGCCAACTGCGTGTGAAAACACAATTACATAAAGAGAACATACTTTATATCCAGGCTCTATAAATTTTTATTCACCAGCTGAGATATTTCTTGAAAGATTCTGGTTTTGATTTCCCTCCTGTTGTGTTTTGTGAAGCCTTTTTTTTTTTTTATTTTAAATCCTTGGGTTTTTAGAAGCATTCTTTTAAATGTAAGCCTAGAAAACCAGACCATTTTGCTAAGCTAATACAAGAAGTTTTATACTAGTCATACATATTGCTGCCAGGAAAGTCTTGCAGAAGAAGGATGGGAGTGAGAGCAGCCCATTCTGGACAAACCTCCACAGGATCACATTGTGGGGCAGAGAAGCCCCATTCTACAAAACAATATTTCAGGGAAAAAAATTTAATGTCCCCTTCCTTCAGCACGGCACGGAGTTCACCTGCCAGCACAGGGAGCTTCCCAGCATACTGTGTTTACATTTAGGATGACTAGAGAACACCACCCAGGGCTGGTTTGCACAGGCTGTGTTGCACCGCCATGGCCAGAGGCAGGTGTGTCACCTCACCACAGTGCCACCAGGGCTCCTGTCATCACAGGGCTCCAGCAGGGTGTTTGTCTGACATCGGTGACTCAGAACAGCTCATCTGTGCTCAGAGTCTCTCAAATCCAGCCTAACACCAACCCCATTAGGACAAGTCTGTGCGGCCATGGAATGTGGGCCCGGAGAAGACCCACACACAGGAGGTGCAGCCTCTGCTCCTCAGGACATGCTTATTGTGACAGGCACTGGGAAAAGGACAGGAGCCTCACAAGCCGTGGAAATGGTATAAGCCTTCATGAGAGATTATTCACAAATTCTCTGAACTAGTAAGTGCTGAACAACCCAAATTTAGCTTTGATTCTAAGGCCCCAGGCTGCAAGATTTTTTTTTTTAAGCCTGACCCTCCTCCGAATTTCACTGACGAAATCACAGCAGCAAGAAAAGCTGTTCTTTTAAATATGGGGGGGGAAAGCAACGTTGGAGCAACTCCACTTTTGGAGCACACTAAGCTATCTACCAGCTTTTTGCCTAATTAGAGAGAAAAAAATGGGCCTCATGACATTTTTGTTAGGTGACAATTTCTTCATTTCTTACCTTTTAATTTAAATTACAATATCAGAAGTATCTGCTGTAAACAATTTAAAACTGTAAGAGAAACACTAAATCACAGCACTAACTGAAAAATGCTTAACATTAAATCCTGAAGTTTCCACTGAGGGATAAAACAAATTTTTTTTCTAGTTTAATGACTATTATGGCCAAACAGTTCCTTAAGGGTGTATAGGAGCCATTTAAAAGTCACTTGGGCAGATGACTGTTAAAGACAAAACCCCCAAATTTGATACTTCAGTCTACACTGTTAGCAGTTTTTGCAATATTATCTATAAAAATCTGTTCACATTTGCACATAGACAGCTATACTACAATATAGTCCTGAGGTAATTAAGCTTATATAAGCTATCAAATTAGAATTTTTGCCCTCCAGAGATTCATCTTCCTTACATGTTTTGGTTATTTTGCATTCGGACAAAAACGTGACCAAGAAGAAAATATTTGAGGGAGGGGAAAGAAAAAAGAGGGGTTGTTCGCACTCCTGCCTCTCATACAATATCCACCTCCTTGCACCACGTTTTAGGAAGGAAAAGGCACCACAAAATTAGGCTGTTTTCATGAAAAAACTAACTATTAGTTTGGGAGTTTTGTTTGTTGTTAGGTTTGTTTTAACATCAACAACGAAAGCAGTGGTATTTTTTAGTTCAGCTACAACACATCCAAAACCAGGTGAAACAATGGCCATAATTATTTCACAGAGCACCAGATGATGGGTCATACCCTATTTACATTCCAGGCTGTGTGCTGGCCATGATTAGATTTCTCTCATTAGGAGATACGTGGATGGGAATGAATTCACAGATAATGGAGAGACAAGAGAGACTAAACTGGAGGGAGTGTGTAAGAGGTCAAACAGAAAAATGCATTAAATCTCATCACTCAGTAATTTAAAGAGACATTGTTAAATTTACTGTCTCCCTCACCCTGTGTCCATAATTTGTGGCATCCCAGAGAATCTCAACATCTCATAGCAACAAATGTTTTTAGCTTAGGTGTGCTGTTTTTTTTCTTTTCTTAAATCTTAAATCTCATGTAAAGAGTAAAAGGAGTTTGAAGTTTCATCTCGTCTCAACATGAAAATAAGTAATATTTTTCTTTACAAAAAACAACAATCAATCTTATGAGGCTGCCCTGGGTCTGTGCCTGTCAATTAAGAATATGCAATTTTAATAGAAGTTATGAAGTTAATTTACACACAGCTCAAAAGGAACAACTTCCATCTATCAAGATCTGTCAAATATTTGCATCAACAGACCTGAATCAAAATTAGGAGTTTCTTCCTACAATCTGTTGATTTATAATGCTAAAACAATGTACGGCTTTGTGCCTAACACGCATTACAAAGATATAAAACTAACATCATCAATAAATTCAATTTTTCTATGCCTACAGAACTTCTAAGAATCTTTTCAAAGCTGGAACTACACAAAAAGATTCTCTACTAAAATGTAAAAATTACAAAAAACACAAAACATGGACAAGCACCACCTAAAACTGCCCTTTCTTTAAGCCCAGACTAAGTCCACCAAAAAAATCAGTGAAGCACTTGGAGGGGAGGGGGGGCAGGTATACATGACTCTATTCTTGTCTGGTTTCTGCAATAAAGAAATCAAATTGCTCATAAAATAATTGGAATAAAGATTTTCCATCTTAGCAAGAAAATAATCTTCCCCAACTCATGTTTTTGCCCATGATGGTCATTGGCAAGTGATCTCCTGCAATGGTTTTGGCTTATAATACCAAGGTAACACCTGTATTATTTATATTTCTGACCCAATAATTACCACCCAAGGCCCTCAAGGCAGACCTTTTTCACCCAATTACAGAAAACCACCCAAACCCATGAAGAAGAAGGAAGAAGATGAAGAAGAAGGACCCAGACAACGCCCAAAGTCCTCTGTCCTGACTCATGTGTATTACTATATACTAAAACCCCAAATTCTCAGTTTCCAGAATTCTAACAATCTCCCTGCCTTTCCCTCCATCCACAAACTTTTCCCTTTTAGTTCCTCCCCCTCTGCTATTGAAGGGGAGCAGTGAGAGAGGGGCTGGTTGGGCATTTGGAGAACACCAGCCAAGGACAATCACTGCTGTCTGGAGCCCCTGTACAGGCCTCATGGTCAAGGCCAGATACTTATGCTGCAATATCATGCTCTGTAGAACTGAGCATGAGGGAGGACTGACATTCTGAAATCTTCACCATTGAGGATTAAAGGGTTTTGCAAATCAGAAAATCCTAGAGGGAACATAAAAAAAAAATCTAAAAAATAATTTATTTGGAGGGATCCAAAAAATTGAAAGGCAATTTGTCAGTGAAAAATGGCTATACCACAACATGTTCTCTTTATCCCCAGTACATTTTTCTGTTCCTCTTATCAGCTGCAAGGCAAGGGGGAAAAAATAGCCTCTATTTGAGCAGCTAAAATGTGAAGATGGACTTTGTCACGAAGGCATGTACATCTAATGCATGCAAGAGCAAATACCCAGTGTGCACTCAAGGCCCAGAGATGCAAATCTGCAACTCTTACAGTGGTGCTGCAGAACTGCTCAAGTGAACAAAAGCAGCAGGAGAGGAATGGAGCTTTGTCTGCCCAAGGCCAAGGGAGTTGCTGCATAGAACAGGACAGGGCTGTAACAATTCACACCATGCTCCTGTGCAGCTGTGACAGCAGCTACAAAGCTGGAAAGGGATGCCGAGTGTTGTGCTGTTGTTGCCAGGCTGATGGAAATAAGTTTGTGTGCTGCACTTTTAATGCACAGCCCCACCCTCTCCCAGAACAGCTCGCTTTCAAGTGCTCCAATAATCTTCTGAACATAGAGCTGAAGAGCCGTGCAAGAACAGAAATTGTGCAGCATGACACTGCAGAAGGTGGTCCCTGAGGGAAAGGGCTCTCTCCTCTCATTATCCACACAAAACAAATAACCCTTGTTGCTGCTGAACAGTTCTTTGCAGTAATTCAGGTTTGTTTTCACTTCAGATTAATCTTTCCTGTTACAAATATGAAAAATATAGTAACTCTAATGTAGAGGAAGAATTAAAAATCTATAAATGAGCACCACAGGATTCAAAGAACCCTGTAAATGATGGCAGAGAATTAAAATACAAATGAAAGGATGTTCCCTGAATCCAAAAGTCCAGTAGTTACAATTCGGATCTCTCCAAGAAGTTGGGGTGAGGAGGATGAGGTTTATTTAAAAAGCACCCTTCATGATACTGTATTATTTAAGTGGCAGCAATCAAAACTCACAACAAGTTATATTGATGCATTACATGCAGAAACCTCAGCCCTGGGACTCCAGACACTCCACAGACTCTGAAAAGATTCCAACACTCCTTTTAGGAAATACCTGAAAGGATAGAGTACCTTAGCCAAAATTTGAGATAGGAAAAGATCATTATAACAGACCTTACAGTTCTACTGCCAACTTACTGTCCTACTAAAGGATAATAGCCTCCAGTTTCAACAGGTTTTCAGAATTAAAGAAAACCTGGCTATTTCTGCTGCAAACACCAGGTAACCACACACCTACTGGATATAGAAAAAGTCTGCACCCCCCAAAGCACAAAAATGATAAAGGGAAACCCTTCTGGTCAGAAATTTAAATTTAAAAACTGTTCATTTTCTCAAATACCAATCCACTACTTCAATCTTATTCAACCAGTCTTCTTCCCTAGGGCTCTAAACTGTGTTTTAGTTTGCTGTACAGAACATTTACTCTAATACTCTTCAGTGGTCACCAGTTATCTATAGATAACCATCTATTATTTGTGGGCATAAAGCTCTCCTGGGAATTTTCTGCAGTACCAGCCCTAAACTCCTGTGAGGAGTCTCAGCCATTGTACTGGTCTAAGTATCTGCTGGAAGGACAGATGATTTTATGCAAGGCTTCTACAGAAAAAAAGAAAAGTTAACATAAGGACTGCACGTACCATCTGAGCTCTTAAGGGTGCCAGTGGAAGTCAAGGGTCTGCTGGAGAAGTGTATGACAGCAACAGCACAGCAACCTCTGGTTTCCAGATAACTTAAAGAAACTGACTGGAGAGGTAAACAAGGGCTTGAAAGCTCTTTCCTACTCCCCAGCTCGGGATCTTTATCTTGCTCCACCTCTCCAAGGGCTTTCCATCCTCTCATTTCTGTATGGAGAGCTGCTAAGCATCACCTGCATCTCCTCACTTGTACCAAGCAAGATTCCTACATGGAATATTTGGAAATATCAACTCATCTGGCCTCTAAAGAGCATTTACCATCACATTTAGTATCATTTTCCATGGCAAATAAAAGTCACAATGTTGTCTGGAGCATGTGAGTATCATTTGCTGCTTTCTAGCCAAAACCTGTAATTCACAGGTTCAGGTAATCCGCACGATGGCATAAGTAAGAATACTGGCATTGGTTTCAACATCACCAACACAGACTGAGTTTGAAAAACCAAAACACTTAGTAACTTTTAGGGCTACCCAATCTTTCCTTATTAATTCAAACTAAGTCCACAGTTCCCACTACAATTATAAGTGGTCTCCCCCTCTAATGATTTTTAGGATCAGAAATTGATATTTGGTCAACTTTCAGTTTCATGTGTAACCTCCTCAAAACAAATGCTGCTTTTCTAAAACTTTAAATGGTAGAAATTAGCGTGAAGTTTTTCCAAGCTCAAAATAGATTAATTATTACAGCCATGAAAGCAGCTTGGAAAAAAAGAAACCTCTCTACATTCATCAACAACTGAAACTGTCATAGAGAATTAAAGGATACCTACAGATACAATTTTTACTATAACAATTATGAACTAAGCTCTTCTATATTTGTTTCCCTATTTTTTTCATTTCTGTTCACTGCTTTGAACATCCTTGTCATTAATCTGGAGGCTCTCAAAAGAAGCAAACCCTTAACAATAAACTTGATTGTAAAAAAAAAAAAAAAAAAAAAAAAAAAAAAGAGGTGTCAATTTCAGTTAAATGTTTGGTTTAAATATGTATTTCTATTCTAAGCAGGAGAAACAACAGCAAGAAAAGACTGAAAGCTCTGACATTGTGACATTGACCTTGAAACAATTTCCTTTAGAATTACTTTTCACTTAGCTCACTAGTTAAGTCCTAACAATGCGGTGGATCATTACCAGAAGGAAAAATATTCCCACTTTCTTGATATTTTGCTGTGCCACATGAACTAGCATTCCTGTCTAAAGGACCTTTTCAACCCACTGGTTTTTTCCTCATGACAAAATCTTACACATTACCCACATGCCATTTTCACATTGTTTATATAGCCACACTTACAGCATCTTCTGCCTGCACGGGGGACCTCGAGTGCAACACCAAGACCAATGCATATTCTGATAACAGGAGGCAATACCAGGAGGAGCTTCCCATAAGTGGCATCAGTGAGGTTCATGTTTCACTATCTGCCTGTGGCTATGTGCTTCAGAGCAATTTCAGCTCATATTTATACAATTTTGTTGCCAGAAAGGCAGTTTAACTTACATTGGAAGTCCCAATGACCATTAGACAGAAATGTTATACTTTAAATGCCCATTTTCAAAATCTTTACAAAACCAGTAAGTGATTTGATGAACTCCACCTGATTCTAAAACTCCAGGGGAGGTCATAAATGCTTCAGGGCTACATTGTTATTGTTAACATGTGTAGAGAAAAGTGCAAGTTTTTAGCATATGCAGTGTATGCAACACCTTTAAAGCACTGAAACAGTTCCAATTTACATAACTGTTTGATTTCAAGCTGCAAGAATTTGCTAGCAAAAACTGTTTCAAGTTGTCAGTATTTTTAACAAATTCAAAATGGACTAAATTGATCACTTTTTGTAACAGCTTATCAGATGGTTGATTGATTGTAATCAGGCTGAACCCAGACAGGGGAATTTCTCTAGAAGTACAATCCCATCTTTCCCTTTGTATGAGTATCCAACTACCTTATATGCATAAAGGAGAGTTGCTATTGTATTTTCTAGTCCCATAGAGGGATCCATTGTCTCTCTGACATTCCTACTTACGGCCAGTTCAGCCCCTTCTGCTACTGGACCTTCTTGCCCCCCTATGGCACACCATTTCTTGGTCACAAACTACCACTGCAGAGCAGTTACTGCTTGAATTTCCTCCTCGCAGGCTCCAAAGCTTTGGGCTCATCCTCTTTTCAACCTCTCTGGGACAATATTTTTTCACAATTCTGACCTGACTGAAAAAACCACTGCAATAAAAGTTATACAGCTTCTCTCTCTGTTTTTGACAGAAGACTTCCCTGTCTCCCACTCCAAGGAAGCCAGGCAGTTCTGCTGCTGGCAGGATGTGAGAATTTCGGGTAGTTTCTATTCATAAGAAGTACAAAGTCATCTGCTTGTCTAAAGCAGGCTGCCCCAAAGTGACTGGCACTCATGAATCTTCAGGCAGACTTCACTGGTTCTCTTTCCTCCTTTTTGGTGATCTCTTGGTGTTGCTAAAGACAAGGTTTGTTACAGTGCAGGGGTTTCCCTGTCCTTGGAGATTGTTTCTGGGAGTAGCCCCTGCTTGTAGTGAGGTTCCACTTATTACCTCTCCTCCAACAGGTGTTGCCCAGATGGAGCAAAGTGATCACATAATGGAAGTTTGGAGGCCAGCCCAGAAGCTTTGCCATCTTCTGCTGGGGCTTCACTTTGTCCTGCTACTTCAGAAGCCAGGAAAGTATGTTGGAATATAAACCTCCTGCCCAGCACTTTGCATATGAAATTGCTGCATTAGGAAATAAAAAAAGACTTTACTTGTAATTAGAGGAGAAAAATTCAAAATGATAATAATCTGTTTGAAAGAAAGGCAGAAAATGCTAACAATTGTTACTGGGTTGAAGTTTTATCCCTTCTGAAACAACAACAACAACAACAACAACAAACCAGGAATACAGAAAGTTACAACCAATAGAAAACACTTAATTTCAAAAGGCCAAATAAGTTTTAAAAAATCCCAAACCATAGGTCACTGATACTAAGAGAAAATAAATGGTAGGATTCTGCTGATTGCTGATGTTATTGATGGCCATTACAACAACATTCCTGTGGTACTTAATTAACAAGGGGCTTTGTAATTTTTGTTCCTATTTACTATATGATTGTCTAATTGCATGGAGTAACACAAACCAGATCTAACTAAAACTTGAAAGCCTGTCTTGCAGAGAACCATTAATTTATTATTTATGTATTTATGAAAGTGTTCTGAAAGGAGCAGTGTACAATAAGTTCCCAGCTAAAGCAATATTCAACTGTCAGAAATAGCTGTGCTAGCTCACTGATTTATACTCCTGAATACTGAAAAAAAAAAAAAAAACAAAAAATCCTCGTGGAGCTTTCACATTTGCACAGCAGACAAAACTTAAATTGGAACGCACAGTTATGATAGTGCTTTTAAGCACACGCAACTGTGGAACATTTCCCTACTTTACCACCTAGCAAATTGCATCTAATTACTCTACCTGTCCCAATTCTCACATATGATTTACATACAATTTTGTAATATTTTTAAGTTGTCCTTTTTACATCAAGTGAGGCTCAGATATTTAAAACTAAACCCCTAACATTACCTCTACTCTGCCTACAAATCAATACATCTGTCTTCTGACTGCAGTGCTCTGAGTAGAACTTAACACTTTTATAAATGTTATACACTGTTATAGATGTTTATTTTACAACTCTAAATCTTGGTTGTAGCTTTTAAGTAGAGGAACATGCAAATACCCTCTGTGTTAATAACAGCCTCCTCTGGGACTTCTAATAAGCATAAGCACAAAAAAGGCAAAAGCCATTCATTTGCTATGCAGTTGCATTATATTTTTATCTTCATCAAGGAGCTCAAAAGCCCTCTGATGCTCAAGGCTAAGTATGAACACAGCTAAAAAGGCAATATAAAGTGCACACTACTAGAAGCAGTTTTGCTATCAGCTGGAGAACCAAAGCTGACACTGAATTTTTCTTCTTTCCACTGGTTGACAATAAAACTTAATTTTGGAGGCACAGATCATAGCTATAGCACATTCTATGGCAAAAATGTAAATAATGTAATAAAAATGTAAAAGACAAAACCTGCATTTTTAAAGTCATCTTATTTTCCTGAAAATTATTTTGGTGGGGTTATTTTTTATGCCACCAATTCCTGCACAGAGACTCCAAAAGGCTCTTCATTACTCTTACAACTGCTAGGTTCAAGGTTAAAAAAAAAATAAACAACAGAACAACTTTTGCACTTCCCAAATTCCAGGATCTGGCAGTGCAGATCAGCAAACACCATATAAAGGTTAACAATGCTCAATCATTCCTCAGGGTTTCTGCAAGGCCCATTTGTTCTCCATGGCTTTGTACATACCATGCCGTGCACCACTGCCCAAGTGCCACCTCATGTCTTCCAACTCTCAGCCTCAGTTTGGGTTGGTTTTTTCCAGTCCTTACTGCTGGCAATTTCTATTAACTCAATTTAGCTTTAAACAGAGAGGCCTACAAGATGCCAGCTCTAATTTCCAAACCTTTATATCACAGCCTTGACCAGACAGATAACTGGCACAAAAGACTGAAGTGGTGAACTATATTTCTAAAATGCTGCCATCTGATTCTCATCCCACACAAATATGTAATTTAAGTAATGATAAAAAGAGTTTTCGTCTCAAACATCAGTTTGTTCAAAGCTCTTGAAATAAGTAAAATGCTGGAATTTGCATTGAGTCATGACAAGTTAGAGGTGTAACAGTAAGAAATAACCTCCTGAACAACAATAAAAAGAACATCCTTAATGTCAAAGAGAAAGCAATTACATTTTTTTAATGACTGCCAGTTTAAAAATATACAATGTAAAGAACTAAAAATATTTTAGCTCTTTTCACAATTTTGTGAAATCTTAATGTATTTTTAAACTTTGCCTCATTTATAAAATATTTTATATTCCATTTTACTTTCCTCACAAGAAAATTGCAACTAATTTGTTAACACAAACTTCTGTCAGGAAAACAGAAAACGTATATCCCTCAGCTATTAAGACAAAGTAACTCTCATACTGGAGTAATTTCTAAGCCTTCAAAGGACCAAGAATAGGAACTGAATATTACAGCAGAACTCAGGACCACCACAGGCCTCATGCACAGTGACAGTGTGGGCACAAGACTTGGGAAGCAGAATGGCCATCACTGGTCAGTACAACTTAGAGATTCCCATCATAAATATTTACCAGTGAGCTGTCCCCCTGGTCAGTGCTACAGGGGGACAAGCAGAAAGCAAAAGAAGAGAAATGATTGTGAAGCAGGAATATTTCTAGTTGTTTGCTGGAAAATCCTTCCTCTCCCACCCTCGGTACAGGCAATGCAAGGTTCAGTTTAAGGCTGAGTGTGAGCACAGCACAACAGGGAAGCAGCAGCACAACTTCCCTGCACAGCCCTGCAGCAGGTGCAGGGCTAACAGCCAGATTCAGCTTCCTTGATTCAAAAGCTTTGTTGCACAGAATCCAACAATTATACAACCAACCTTGGCAAACCAACCAACAAAACAACCCAAACCCATCAAAAAAACCCAAAACAAGTTAAAAAAAGGGCTTTTGCTCTTTCTTCCCTCCTTTCTCATGGGAAGTGGATTACCAGAGCATTCAAAGGGGCTTCCAGTCCCCAAGAAGATTAAAAACAAGAGCCATGCTTCTTCCATTACACGCATTAAGCTCAGCAGAAGGTATCTTAGATTGTCCCACTTAGAACATGGAAAAAAGGGATTAAAGGCAAACAGTGCCAGCTTCAGCCATTTGCTCCCTCCAATTCCTCTCCAGTTCACACTGTAATATTCCTGCCTTATTTAAATTTATGACACTTTTAAAGTTCTATCAGGGTTGCCAAGAGACTTTTGCACCAGTTCATGTCACAGTGTCAGTGTGACAGCTGAGTGCAGCTGCTTGGAAGGTTTGGAAGTGATCAAGAATATTTTCTTTTCCACTTAGATGGTGGCAGCTGCAGGACCAGTCTTCATCCTTCTCAGCCAAACCAGAGTAGCTCAGATGGCCACATAAATGTTTGTAACAGCAAAATTCAGAGCACTTTTAAACCTTCATACTTAAAACACAAAAACAGCATGGAAAGTTGGGTGACAGACTCATCCACTGAGGCTTGTTGCACTGCTTGATACTTTAACCATGTCACAAGGTCCAGCAAAGCTGAAACATAAGCAGGTGACAGTTCTGCCAAATGCTTTTTATTGAGGAAGAGAAATGCATCAATAGAACAAAAGGCATTTATTCTATTAAACAATTGGCACATCTAGGGAAGACAATGGCAAAGCTGAGATATGCAGTCAGCAGAAGGCCCTGAGCAAATGATGCCACAAGTCTGTGAACATCTGATTCTCACAACTTCAGTGCTCACATTTACCTCTGTAAGTGACAGTGACAACCAGAAGGAACAACTTCTGTCCACTTGTAGTGCAAAAGTGGAGAAATATACCTTGAAGTGCCTCTCATTCTCTCTGCAGTAAATCATCCTCTGTCTTGCCTTTCAATTTGCCAAGGAATACAGCTAAGATAAGTGCTAGCCAGACAGAAGGAAAAAACAACCCAAACAAACAGATGAGGGAAAAGAAAATGAGAGAAGCAGCAAACACATTCCTGTCCAAAATGTCCTGGAAGCTGGTAATTTTGTTCGCCTTATTCAAGGTGACATAAAAGAAAGTGGTGTACATAAGAGAAAGTGGTGTACACCAGAACATCGGCCTAAACCCAAGGGAATAAGGAGGAAGTTGGACATTCGCCAGCTATAAGTTTCTCACACATTTTTCAGGTGGCATTTTAGAGGAAAAGGGAATAATTATTCAAATGCCAACACTAAGCACTAGTAATACAGGCATAATATACCTTTATTTCTCTTCAAAGCGATGAACAGTTGCACATTCAACTGGTAAGGACATGGCTGAACACCATGATGTAACAACATGTCTGCTATTTTCTAAGCATGGACATGGAACAAAATTGCTTTAAACCACAGGTGAGCACAGCTCAAACAACTGACAGAGGGGTTTTGTTTAAGAATAAGCAAACTCTGTGGCAAGTGGTCTTTGGTCAGGATGTTCTTGTCATATCAAAGGTATGTAAAACTGCTTTCCTAAACAATAAGTGTCCTCATGTAGTTCATAGTATCACTTATTTAGTCACATAAAGCAAGATCTATGACAGGGAACACAGCAGCAACACAGATTAATTAGAGGAGGCTCTAAAATAGTGAGGACAAAAATATAAGACTGTAGATAAGGACATTCTCTACAAGTACTCAAAAAGATCAGGCAGCCCCAAAAATTCTGCGGTGTAGAATTCTGTGTTTTCCAGTGGTAAGCTCAAGATTATAACAGTACATTGAGGATAATATCAAAACAAACACTATTTATTTAAACATTGAAAACCCAGGGAATGAACAAAGGTGGGATTTTTAAGGTTTACCTTTCTAGGGTTTCTTGGAGGGTAGAATTTGTGGTATATCTAAAATAAAGAAATTAGATTGAAGAGAGTTAAAACTGCTAGACAGGACAATCTCTGCAGTAGTACAAAAACATGATGCTTAAATGCAAAAATAACATTAGTAGGGTCTACTGTGGAGCAATCCAAAGGCCCTGAGCACCCTGCAGCAAAGATCCCAGGAATGTACTCACTACACCTTACAAAAAATATAGTGTGGAGCATCAGCACCTGAAGTGCACAAATACACCATTACAGCTGACTAATGTCACAATAAGTGTTTCACATCCCACTGAAGGTGATGCCTCATTATGTCACAAGGATATTGCATGAACCAGGGCCCTACATGAAAAAAAAAATTAAAATCTGTGTGTCCTGTAAATCTGTTAATACAGTTTTTTTCTGAGGGGATCCATGCCGTGTCATAGGGCAAAAGATTAAGCCCCTCAAAAAGGAAAAGAAAAAATATTGAGGAGCTAGGCAGAAGGAAATGTCTGCACAGCACCAAAGAGAACATGACATCCCTGCAGCACTGCCAAAACCTACAGAGAGGCAAAGAAACTACAACATGAAGTCTATAGAGAGAGGAGGGGAAAAAAAAAAAAAACAAAAACAAAAAAAAAAAAACCAAAAACAAAAACAAAACAACGCAGAAGGGAAAAAAACCCACAACAGCACAGAAACAGAGCCATGGTCTTCAGCACACTCGCCTTTTAAACATCTCTGTGCTTTGCATTTGAGCAG
Organism: Zosterops lateralis; assembly: GCF_965231275.1. Taxonomy (NCBI): domain Eukaryota; kingdom Metazoa; phylum Chordata; class Aves; order Passeriformes; family Zosteropidae; genus Zosterops; species Zosterops lateralis. Next base: position 28,911,270 of record NC_139768.1, read on the forward strand.
CCACAGTGCTTGACCAAATGCTTTTCCACAAGGAGAGCAGTCAGAGACAGGACTGCATAAACCATTTCTTGGCAGGGGTTGGGAAAGAGGCCAAGCAGTTATCATGGAGTTAGGACACAAGTCCCCAGAACCATTCTTGGATCTCTACAGAGTTAGTACTATCCAACTGCTCAGTTCCTCAGGTGAAAAAGCAGGAAGCTGAACTTGCCAATCTAATGAAGCACTGGCTTTTTATGGAAGTCCATCTGTTCCAACTCTCCGGCTCAAAATACAAGGAAATGTAAGAACCAAAAAAGAATGCCAACACGATTCCAGCAAAGAATATTATTATACCTGCTCTCCTAAATCTATTTGAAATATCCAAAAATTATGTGATCAGCCCAGCTGTTAAGATGAAAAGCGAAGGTGATTTTGGTTGGTTGGTTGGTGTTTTTTTTCAATTTATTTTATTTCAGGAGTTGTCTGGAGTTTGTGGTTGGGTTTTTGGCTGTGTTGGGGTTTTTAAATAGTATTTATGTATTCCCACAGTATAGCTGCTCACTTTGAGGTGTTTAATTTCCATATCCACTACAAAACATGTAGCCAAGCTTTAAATTGCAGACATCTCTGATTTCATTGTGAAAAAAGCATGCAATGTGGCAGAATTTAGTTGGAGTAAGTATGTGCTTCACTGTCACTGATTGGCCAGGCTGAATATCATCTGAGCAAAAATCCCAACTTTATTATAGACACAGTCCCACTTAGAGAACATTGCCTAGAACTGCTCATTTTCTACTACTCTTCTACAAGTTACTTAAAAGTCCTTTAAGAAACTAAGCTCAACACTTGCTTTAGTTTTTGTCACAGTAAGAACATAGCAATTATTTTGAAATGGTGGGAATTCAGAATATACTTACTATTAGCACTATTTATCTAAAGATCACCTAGTTCTCTGTGTTCGTATAAAGTACAAGTAGCACAGGGTATTCCCTTTCTCAAATAAATGTCTTATGTACAATAACCCAAGTGATAAAAATTAAAATATTTTCATATCATGTCTTAAGATTTTTTCCCAAGATTTATTTTGAATACAAAACACTCTCCTCATAATCAGCAAAAAAATAGAAGTCAAATAATATTGTTGAACAACTCATTAAAATTTTCTCACTACAAAGACAAACCGGAAACCCTTTCAGCAATTATTTGGCTGTAATTCTAAACAAACAATAGGTTCTGCCTCTATAAACACTGTCCTGGCTCTAATTTATAAATTATGAAGAATATTACACCAATCACTCAACAATCCATTCTTAATGTACCTGAAGAGGTCTTTACAGTCTCTAGTGAATAATGCATGTTTCCATTTTGCCATTCTCCTACAGCACCAAAGGAGCAGCTTTAATTCAGCTCTAACTTTGATATCTGAACACCACCAAAGACCAGTCAAAAAGCTTAAGGAGAAATTGCTTTACAGCTCCAATCTACTTCCCAAATGGAAGAACTAAATACTCCTAAATATATTTGAAATAAACCAGCATCTGAAGAGACTGGCCATATGCTAAACTGTCACTCTCCCATAGTGAGTGATGAATTAAGCTGGCTGTGTAGCTGGCTGCTTACTACAATACTGTTCATGTCACTCACATATGCTGCTTTGGCAGTTATCACAGCTTTTTGTAAACCTAGCCCCACGTTAGATTTGAGAACAAATCACAGACCAGCTAAAAGCACTGAACTCCTGACTGATTTCCCAAGAACTGGAAGAAACACTACAAAAGACTGGCAATGTATAAAGAAAAATTGCAATACCTTTGAAACCTGCATGATTAAAAGCATGAGAAATATCCAGCCAGCTAGACATGAGTCCAGTACTCAGTGTTTGCTGGGATCTATGCAATCTGTGCAGTTTGCTGTCATCTGGGATACTGCAAAGCCTACGGTAAAGAGAATGCACAGAGGGAAAAGATTATCCACAGCACCTGGGAAATATACCAGGTGTATATCCCAGGTATATAATACCAGGAATTTAACTAACTGGTTACCACAAGCTTCTCACTGAAGTGAGCACTTGGGGCTTTTCTCCATACTTGGCACAGAGGTAAAAGAATCCAGTCCTTATGTCAGTGACCTAATAGTCAAGAGGCTGCACAGTAAAATGTGCAAAGAAGCAATGAAATACTTATGGTAGGTATGTCTGAATCCCTGGACAAGCTTCTGGTTACTCAAGAGTTGCAGCACAACAAAACCAAGCAAATCAATCCTTGGAACATTGGTATCAGAGAACAAGCCATCACAGTGTGTCTGTGGTCAGAAAGGAAAGGACTCAGCTGTTTAGTGTGTTTCTTACAGCCCACAGGAATGTCAAGCTCCATCTTATCCAGAATTTGCATTAGGAAAAAAGTGTTATTTTGACAACTTTATAATTGAGGTTCCCAGCATTATCACATGAACATCTATAAAATCTCTTCTGATAAATTAGAAGTTGATTGCAGATTTGTGGTGAGGGGAGAAGAGGAATACATCTTTACTTTAGTAGGTAGGTAGAAGGAGTCCTCTGAATTATGACACTTTTCATAAGCTGAACTCTTCTTGATCTTGATTAATTTTCTCTTCATTTACTTTTAAGCTACACTGAAGCTTCTGTAAATGACAGAACTACAGCACTGTTCTTCCCACAGCTGCACGTGTGCCTTGTCTAATAGACAAGAAGAGTTTGACAGGGCACAAGTGGGTGCTGGGAAGATCCTGTGGGCAGTAGAGGGTGCAGGGAAGGCACCCAGCCCATGGCCATAGTCACCCTACTGAGTGGGGCTGTAATACCCAGGCCTAAACACAATGTTAAATGCAGAGATGCACACAGCTGTGAATGGCGCTTTGGGAAATACTGATTTGAGGTGGATACCTAACAGGCACCTCTAAGCCTGACCTAACACCTTCACTGATGCCTCTTGTATTGCTTTTCCAGGCAGTGGAGACAGCATTTTTGAGGAAAGAAATTTAATCACTTTCCACTTGTAAAGGACTTAGCTCTGGGTTAAGCATCCCAGACAAGGTCTACCCTATGATTTGCTGCATGATTAGAAGGAATTTGAAATATCCAGTGTTTGCCATTACCTGGAACAGTCACTACATGCCAGACAGTACCAGTTACACTGAAATGCCCACTGTCACACATAAAAGCTTCACCAACCCAATAATGAGAAGACCAATTTGGTAATAGTAAGGCTTCACTTTTTTAAGGTACAGACAAGAAAAATACCTATCAATTTCAACAGCAATTCAAATTAAACAAAATATTTAACTGTACCATTGGTAGAACTCTGGAATTTTTATGCCAGGGTAAAAGTTTTAGATAATTCTTTGAGTTACTGCTTTTACATTTCAACAATAATAAAAGTGTAACATTTCTGGGAGAGGTTTTAAGAGTCCCCAGGGCCTTTTCTGTCACATACTCCCTCTCACACACCTCAGTCTTTGTTCTGAAATCACACAGGGGCTCAGGTTAGTCCCATTACTCACTAACACAAGTAGCCAGAGAAAACAGACATAGATATGTTAGCAATTCTACACATTCTAGAGAAGATTACTACTTCCCCTCTAAGGTAGCAGCAGCACCTTCAGCTGATGGATGAATTCTAAAGAGCACTTTCTCACTTGGAACTGGAACATTTAAAATGTTGAAATGATGTACCTGGTCCCACTTCAACACAGGCTTTTGTAGCATTTTAATGTCTTGCCATTTAGTATCTGGAATCCAGAAAGGGGGATACAAGTGCTATTACTGGTAGCTAACGAATATTCTTCTTGAGTTCAACTGCTGAACTACGTTTTGAATAAAGGACTCAATTCCCAGAGGGAACAACCTCCTTTCACTATTGCCCAATGCTTAGACTAAAGGAGAATTCTCTGCAAGTATTAAGCAGGGGCAATGTTCATATTTCTAGGTTCCCACACAGATTGCATTGCATAGTATTTAAGTGAATGCAGGTCACATCCAATACCATAAGTTCTATAGCTGGACATTTTCATATTAGTCCTTTCTTATTCCCATTTTGAAATGACTTTTTATTCAGAGCATTCTTCTGGATAAAACCAGACTTAAAGACTATGTAGTAACAGGAGAAAACTCTACTTTTTGAGCTGTCTCACCCAAGACCTGCCACTAGCTCCCAGCTGTGTGCTCACAGAGTTTACATCCTCTGTGGTCAGCTGCCCCACACAGTGCTGCATTCACACTCCTGCGAGTCACCCCAGCGTTTGCTACCAGCCAGAAGTCACGTCCTCGCTCAGGTTTCAGGGTTCCCTCAGCAACAAAAGCCACCCTCGTGTGATTATACTCTTTACTGATGTGGAGACACCCCCACAGTTCAGCTCAGCCCTGCTTTAAAGCAGCACTCCTGCAAGATTCTCGTGGCTTCCAGTTTCTCTCTGCCTCCATGCCTGCTGTAAGAAAGGGTTAAAAATTCCAGTCCTGGAAGGCACATCCTGCACTCCACTGGCTGCAATGGGAGATGCCAACCCTACCAAGGCTGCCCACAGCAGGGGAAATCCTGAACTCCAGCTTCAAAGCATTGCTCCTCTGCCACATGTCTGCAGCTACTGCCACAACTGCAAAATGAGAGTATTCTCCCTCTGCCACCACTGCTCAGCACAGTGCTGCTGGTGGTGATACAGAGCAAAGCCAGGAAAATGAGTCTCCTGTGTTTGGAATTCTCTCTAGATAACTGCATGATAGCTAATGACAGATCCCCTCAACACTTCCCTCTGCGCCTTTTCTGTTCCTCCGTATATATGCAGTAGAACACTTCACAGAAGTCAGAGCCTGAAGTCCAAGCCTTTGAAATTCCTTTATGGGTTTCTTAACTCCAGTGCAAGCCACACTTTTAATCTCACCCCAGCAAGGACTAAAAGAGAACTTGGTGTGTTCAGGCCACACCTTCAGGGAAAACCATTTTCTGTCTCAGGAGTGCTCAACTGGGAGACCACCCAAACCATCTGAAGTGCCCCTAGTGACACCCACATACTTGCCAAGACTTGGAGTTGTTGACACCTAATTCGAACTTGCATTTTAGTAAGGCTTTTCAAAACATTAATATTTTAAGACTGTTGATGAAATGGCATTATCATCTAGCAAAAAGGATTTTCTCCTAAAAATATTATGATAAGAAAGAGCAACTTCTTTCACAGCATCATAATAATAAATGCATAAAATGCTTCTTACTTGACGTATAATGACTGCACTTCTAGAATGTTGTATGATTTAAGTTGTCTGGGTTGTTTGGCTTGGATTTAATTACTCAGCCAAAAAAAGAAAAATTTCTTTTAAGATTGAATCTGCTGCTTTCCTTTGTATTAATAATTTGTACAGAAGTGCTGTGTGCATTAGACAATCTGCATGTTTGCTCAGTTACAGATCTGCAACCAGGCTCAGCCTCCAGTTTACCATTTCAATGCAATCTACTGGCATGCTAATTAATAGCTAATCAGAAAGTTCCTAATAAGTATTCCAGATATTTACATTCAGACTCACTATTTTTAAAAGCTAATGATTTATAGCATTTAGAACAGTGAAAATAAATCAAAGTCATCCCATGCCACACAGTTTACTTCCAATATTTTTCAGGAAAGAGTAATTAACTTCTACTCAAAATGCACTTGTATGAGATTGTCATCAATATTAGGACAGCAACAATAATGGCAAACATGAAATTCCTTGGTTATCATTGCATAAGGTTTATTTTACCAAATCCCTTCCCTCTCACCCATGCAAAATTAACATTTATATTAAAAGAAACAGCTGACATAGCAAGTGAACAGACTATGTCTAATGCCATGCACTTAACTCTCTACTCTCATCAACAGGAATATCTATTTAGATAGCAGAGGAATAAAGCCTGTGATTCATTTATTGCTGAGGAAAAAAGAAGAAAAAAGTAAAAAATTAGGAAAAGCCAAACTGAAACTCAGAAAATGGCTCAGCAAACCAACAAGCCACAGCTGAATGCCAAGCCCTCCTGTCAAGGTGCCCTGCTCACACAACTTTCAGCTGCATCCACCTGGAGACTTCCAAGTTCAAATCATGGAAGTGACAACTCTACCCCTTTCCTCTCTTCCACAGTAACCTGGACAGACACACTCTGGACTCTGCTGTCCCCAAACAGGCCATGAAGAGACTCATGATCTCATCTATTACTCCACAACACTCAGAACTTACAGTTCTATTGAAATTTGACTGATGAAGAAATGCCACAATTAATCCACTTAGCAGTAAGACTCTTGCCTCTGCTGGAAGTAGATTATCAGTGCATGGGAAGGGCTCACACACTGTGCTTGTAACAGGTTTTATTTGGCATTCACTGGTCCCTTCACAGCTGACTGCTACCAACAACTAAAGCCACAACTTAAAGTCATCCTGAGAAGCCATTCAAAAAGTGTAAGTTATGTAACTTAAACTTAGCTTTTCATAGGAATGCTTAAGCGTCATATTCCTCCTGGCAGAGAACAGGATCATTCCACAAGAGCTGCTCATGCTCAGAGTGAGCGCTACAAATCAAATGCATACGAACCACCTACAGAATAACACTATTTCAAGACTGATTTTTGCTTTCAATATATTTTTTTCAATCCATCAGAAGAAAACAAAACTCAAAATTTCAAGTTACCAGGCAATAGCTTGAGTTATTCAGTTATGCAATGGTTATGTTTCCATGTGAAAGATCACAGACAATAAATTTCCAAGTAGCCAAGCATCAGTTCTGCTTACAAGGTTAGGTTAAGGGCACAAGAGCACATGTTGAAGCACAACTCATTCTTGTTACCATGTCAGATATTTTGGGCTCTCTTTTTTCTTTTGCACATTAATTCCAGTGCTTCAGGGAAAGGCCTCCACAGGCATAGCCTGAGCCTGCGTCTGGTGTTTCTGACAGAAAACAAAAACTGGCTGAAGCCGTTCAGGAAAGCTCTAAGCTTGAGCAGTGTTTTCATCTTACAAACAACAAACATCAAATCTGCAGGCTCCAGACAAGTAAGTGTCTCTTGGGCTTTGTGCTTCTATACCTATGAGGATGACTGAGGAGCTTTATACTCTCCTCCCTCTTCTTAACTTAATTGGGAAAAAAGGATAGAAAGAAACACACAGAAATGTCCCACACACCCAGTATCAGCAAGGTGGAGATAAAGCAAAATTGTTACAGCAGGTGATGCCAATTTAAAACTCCCACAACCCCAGTGCAATTCTGGCAGTTTATTCCACAGTCTTAATTCCTTTAAAAGTGTTGTTTCCTGATTTCCAGCAGCTATTCTTCATTTCTTTAAACTAGAGTTTGCCAGGCACTGGCAGGGGAAAAGGGGGAAGTGATAGACAGAAAAGAAAATATATAAAAATGAGTTTCCCATCACTTTTTACTGATCAGTTCTAGATTATATATGTATCTCTAAATCTAAAGAAGCTTAAATGTCTGCTCATGTTAGCACAGCTCTTCACTGTGCAGATTAATCATACTCCACTTCCTGCCTTTTAATATAAATCAGTGTTTTAAAAGCCTTTTCCGTTTATCACCAAAAAAAAAAAAAAAAAAAAAAAAAAAAAAAAAAAAGAAAATAAAATTTAAAAAAAAAATCCTTGCTAGAAAAAATAAAAAAAAAGGACTAAACAATCAGTGGCAATCAGGATGAAAGCAAAGCCTGATCTGGTCATTGCAAATGCCCATCTTCATTGATTCAAAGGAGCCATGTGTTTTAACTGTTGCTACGCCCACATACAAATTACAATTATTAAACAAAGATAGCAGCTGCTTATCGCAAGAGATTCTCAAGCCACTGCAAACAGATCTTCAAGCTGAAGATATTTTTTAAATGGATTAGCACATTTATAAAATAAAAGTACATTCTTTTCCCCTCTCAGAGTGGTTTATTTTTAACCAAGCATGTTAAAGCATGCTGCTCCTAATCATGTTTGAGGGTACTGCAAATAGCATTTTCAGGAGTACTGGTGTGATTCAGGCCATGCTGTCTGCCTCAGTTGGAAGCCAAACCCAGTCTGAAGAAACATAGGAAATACAAAAAGCCTTGGCCTTCCTGGCTCTCAGCTTTTAGTGTGTTAAAAGACAGCATTGCTTGAAAACAAACTGAGCCATTTGATTATCAATTCACATTTAATTTCATGGTGTTCTCTAAGCAAGGGTATAAAAAAAGTCTTTTTCAGCACAGACATTTGAAAAGTGAAACAGCTTACAGAAAAGACTCCAAGAAACATCTGAAATTCTAAATGCAGTTAGGAAAGAGGCCAATGGATCTGTACAAACCCACTCTACCAACTTAAAGAAGAATATGACTTGATGAAGTGATTTTGAGTGTTTGAATCTTTAAAGAATTTGATTCAACTTAAGATCTTTGTTTAAGTCTCCATTTTTGTCCGCTAAGCACAACAAAGAAACCATCAGAACCACAACAGAATTAACCCCCTCTAGGGCTGCAGGAGCCTTGCGCTCTGTGGCAGTGCAGAACAAAATCCTCCCAGATGTGTGACATCACCACTTTTCAGGACACTGCTTTATCAGTTTTTGGTATTTGATTTTTCAAATTGGACAGGTTTCTACACCCCAGCCAAGTGTGTACTTTTCTATGACTGAAAGAAGAAACTGGATGAACATCTCCATAACAGTGCCATCTAAAGAGGCTCCATAGGCATATTCCCCTTCCAAATGTAGAGCACTCCACATGTTTCAGGGCATTTAAAAGACCCACAGATTTGTCACCAGTTCCTTGACTGTGTACATTACATAAACAAAAAAATGTACTAATGGAGAGCAAAATGTGAGACAAGTAAACAGCCTGTCATTAGCAAGAAACTGATAGATATTAATTTGTCTATCACTTCTCTAAACAACTCCCAGCATCAGAACAGATTCTCCATCCGTGGCTAAAAAACTTCCCTGATCCAAAGCTAACCACCTGCAGTGTTGTTCCACACCAGCACTACCACCTTGGGCCCTAAACAAACCACAGCAAGCTGTGTGCCAGAGGGTAATTTGCTTTCTCTCTCCAGTAAGAAAAAGCAACAATTATGTTCAAAGAGCACAATTCTCAGATGCACTGGGATGTACACAGGAATGTGGTTACTGCTCAAGGTCATTCAAGGAGGGAGCTGCAAGATCATATCCAGGCACATGCAGGAACATGTGAAAAATGTAAACAGTCAACACCACGGTTTTGTTTTAACCTCTTTAGAGGTCAGGTTATCCCTCGGTGCTGCTTTTTGAAAATAATCCTCCTTCAGTCTGACACTGTGCTGTGTTGTGCTGACCCAACAGCCACAACCTAACATACGAAACACATCTGCAATAAGAATCACTTCGGGAGAGCGTGGCAATGTTAGTTAAAACATTAATGCTACCCCTGAGATCATCTCAGATTTACCCAAACAGATTTGCTAGCAGATCTGGTCAAGGTACCTAATGGTGGAGGTTGCCATGGGAACACGGTACAACTACACACTTTTCCATGACAACCAGGCCTCCCTGGAATACTAATGAGTGCCCATGGCAACAGGAAGCTAAAGACAAGATGTCTGGGGACCAAATATTTCATGTATCATTTATAACAAAAACTATAAATACATTTGTACGCTTCCTATGTGAGATCTGACGGGTTCTGGTACCCTGCAAAACGCCACATATGGGGCAATATGGCAACGTCTAAAAATTGTGTGGCTGCAGCAGAAATGGAAAATCCTATTTCAAGGCAACGCTGTGGCTGAACTTCAATTCCACAAACAACAACAGAAATATCTGTAGTCAACACGCCCTACGTGTGCATCACCCTGCACATGAACACTACTGGCAGCTCAGGATGGAACAGTTACCTGCACGCAATTCCCTGTCTGGGCTGTGTCCACCAAAAAGCTGCTGCTCCTACCCAGTGCAGAATCTTGTGCTGAGCATGGATCTGTTCTCCAGATGGCAGCTACTGCAGCTCATGTTGTGAAGGCAGCAGAAAGCATTGCCTTGGTATTTCAGAAAAGGCTCATGACAAGAAATCCTTGCTACTTTATAGGAATGTTCCAGCAACTCAACCCATGAGCAGCATTTTACATTTATTTGTTTACAGAAAAACGATGCACGGTAGCAAGTTCCATATCAGAACAAAATGTTGCCATTAAAAGTGAAAAAAATCATCAGTTAAGTGACATCTGGTGCCTTTTTTTTTAAGTGCTCTCTCTATAGATGGATTTCAGAACACTTTCTAGATATTTTACACAGATTATCAAAGTCTAAGACATTTTCAGGCACCCTGCCAGAAACCTCCTGTCATTTTAAAAAGAGGTAATATCAACTGGAAAGCCAGTGCTGCTTGTCCCAAAAGCACTGTGTGATAAGTTACATCCAGAGACAGCAAAATTTAGGTCCCAGAGATCACAAGTGCCAGAATCCAGCTCATACCAGCAGTGCAGAAACCAAAGGTAATAAATCCTTTCTCAGATTTTTTTCCTCATGTCTTATTATTTGGGTTTATTAGGTTATAAAAGCTTATTAGGTTGTAAGTCTCCTTGCACAAGCTCTGCAAAAGCACAAAAAATCAGGAAAGTATTAATAAGCATAAAATTAATTTTCTCCTCTCCCTGAACATCCATGATCTGTGATATGCATTGATTAGCCATCTTCCAGCTGCAAATAGAGCAACTGCTGCCATTTCCTCAGTGACAGAGCACAGAGGTCAGCAATAAGGGATAAAGAGCTGTTCCTTGTGCAAGATATTTCACAATAGTGGCAATACTTCACCATGGCTACAGAGCTGCTCAGGTGCCAGATTCTCACTGCTTTTGACCACAACTGAGGTTATCCCAGTGGGAAAACCCCCAGCCCCCTGTCCTTTCAGCAGATGATCTCAGGCCTAGAAGACACAGCCCCACAAACAGGAATTTCCCGGTCTAGATCAGAGGCATCAGCCACAGTCACCCATCTTCTCACCTGCTGACAGCTTAGAGAGGCCAGAAGGAACCTCAATACACACACTTGGGAAGGCACACAACATCACTAACACTTTTCTCACAGCTGTAACCCAAACAACTCATTCTCCAGTGTGCTGCAGGAATGTCAAAACCAGGTAAACTGGGAGGATTCCCACACATGGAAATGGTGGAATTGTGATCCTAGGTTATAGTTAAAAGATGTGTAGATGTGGCACTTTGGGACATGGTTTAGTGGTGGACTTGATGACCTTAAAGATCTTTTCTAGCTTAAATTATTCTATGATTTTATGACTACATCTGAGGCCAAAGTGTTACAGAACAGAAACCTCAGTAGCAGTACAACCTAGCACGGGAGACTAACTAACCCTGGTAAATCCCTCTCCTGCTTCCAGATGCTGCTGGCTGAGCCCACAATGCTCTGAATACACATATACAAACAATATTAAACCAACACCATCACATTCAGAGTTATCAGATTAGTGCAAGCACAGGCCATGATCACATTAAGAGTTTTCAGTGAACTGCAATTCAGTGTTAATTGGCATGTTTGGAGAGACCTAAGGAAAAGGTGTGGGATGAAACAGCAACACAAAATTCAGGCCATGGCCTTGGCACTGAATTTAAGATCTAGTCACTTTAAATAGTATCCAAGGACAAAACAAGTATTATCAGGATAAATGAGCACTTTTGTTTCATAAACTTCAATCAGATTAAGTCACAAACAAAAAGAGAAGAAAAGGCAAGCTGCCTTTGTAAGTGGTCCAACACAGTGCAGATTAACACATTCAACAAACAAACATAGCCCATAGTGAGCTCTCAATCAACAGTGTTTCTCAGAGGAGCAGAACTTGCATTACTTTTGTGATAAAACATATCATTACTCTACAAAATTTGTCATCTTGAATCTAATCTGTTCACACAGCACTGATTCCAATTAATAATTTTCAACTATTTTAATTCCTTTAAATACCACCGAGCCCAACATACAGCCCAGCATTTCTTCTGTCAGCACAGAGATCCAGTTTTAATGGGAGCTGACTACAAAGACAGGAAAAGCACATTTGCATTCAATTTCAAGATTACACAACAGCCTATCTAAGCATGCATGGCAAAGACTACATTTTTTTATTCTAAACCTATTTTCCATTGATATTTTGGGTTGTTCTTTGTTGGTTTGGGGTTTTTTTTCACTCTCTTGCACTCCTCTTTCTTTGTGACTGTTTTATTTTATGTCAGGGGACATGACAGATAATTCAACAGTATCTCCTACCGAGAAAAATACAGAATTTAATTGATCTGTGGCCGGCAGGGGCAATTACTACTTAGGAGGGAAAAAAAAAAAAAAAAAAAAAAAAAAAAAAAAAAAAAAAGCTTGCATAGGCACTGAGTGATGAATAGTCAATGGATAAGCTGTCCCAAGACAAAACAATTTCAGCATGACTGGGGCTGGAGGCCTGGTTGCATATCTGCAATTTATTTCCTTCCAATAGCAAATGCAGGGATATGCACACAAAAAAACAGTGTTGCATGTGTGGAATGCACTTGCACACTGTGACCACAGTCTCTGCATCACTCTGGAAAATACAAGGACCCAGGACTTGTCCAGGAAGGACTGGCAGGACTGCCAGTGATGGCAGCCAGGCAAGCACAGCAACAAGATGCCATTTGCCAAATAAACCAAATAAATTCCTCCCTACATAACTGACAATTGAAAAGGTTTCATCTCCTGGAAAATATGGGAAGTCCCATAAGTCCTATCTAAGAAATACACATTAAGATCCACCCCAGTCAGTTTGGACTATTAGAGCCCTAAATCCTCTTAATCCTTCCCATGTGTCAGAGTCTGTCCAAGGATGTGTTATGCCTCACAACTGTCTCCGATGGTTGAAGACCAAGACCCCCGGAGAGACTGGGGAGAGCCCCTGGCCTGGCTGAGGTGGGGCGCCTGCCGAGGACTGATACGCATCTCCACGAGAACGGAATGCAAGAACAATAGCAGCTCGTTACAGTGGACTGAGCTGACTATACTGACCGTGCTAGAAGGGTACAGCTTGCCGCTTGTTCCTGAGCACCCAACTTTGATGCAGGTGCTTGCCTGGGCCCTGTGCCCTCTTTGGATCCGTTCCACTCGCCTTGGTCCTCTTCCTGACCACCCTATAAAGACTCTGCGGATCCCGTGCACCCTTTGTGATCACCCCACTGGAGAAGATCGCGTCTATGGGCATCTCTATGTCTTGAGGACCTCCGACTCTCCACGTGGTAGCTATAATCCCCCTTCCCCTCTTTCTCTATCTTTCTCACTATTCTCTATTTTCTCTCCCTACTATCGCATTGTGGGCACTAAATAAAAGTGCATTTTTTTTTTTGTTTAAGCAAACTGGTTTGTCCCCTGTTGTGTCTTTTGCGCTTTGAGATCTCCAAAACGAACCATCAGGTTCCCCGCATATGTTTGCGGACCCTGACATTAAATTGGCGTCACGGACAGGATCTTGATAGACTGTGGAGTTGCGGGTTTTATATAGTTTGTAGAAGGGGAAAGACCCTCGTCTCAGCCGCACCTAGCACGCCACTTCGGTGAGCGCTGTTAGAAAGCAAGGGGGGCGAGGGAAAATTCCCGCAAACTGTATACACCCAGGCGAATAAGCACTCCTTGTCATCAGGATATTTCAGAAACGATCTCACTGTGCAAAAGATGGGACTCTGTGTTTTAAGCTGCTTGGTGTAGTTGAGGAGACAACAGGCGTTTTTTGTGAAGAAGTGCCTCCCAAGCAGCTGGGTCTCCTCTCCCATTCCAGGGAAGCGAAGGGAAACACAGTATTAGCTGTGCCATTGTTTGTAACTTTAAGAATACCTCCCTGAGAGTGGTTTTTGTCCCTTCACAAAAAAATGAGTGAAAATTCTAGTACAAAAGATAAGGATATTCTTTTTGCTTTGTTAACAAAGCATGGTGCTAGACCTTCTCCAGCCGGAGAAGAGTGGGCACAAGATAATTGGTTTAAGTATGAAAACATTGTAGATAGAATATATACTTTGCAATATGATGCTAGGTATAAACTGGGCAGAAATAAAACCATTCTTTGCTCAGTTTTGGGGGCCTGCCTTTCGGCAGCCATAGAAACCCATTTTAAACGGGTAAGTGAAGAGAGAGCAGAAATAGAATCCCTGCAAAAACAATTGGAACAGAAAAGAAATCAAGAGGGAGAAGTAATAGAATCCCTGCAAGATTTGGTAGAAGCTTTGCAAAAACAATTACAACAGGAAAGAAATCAGAAATATTTGCTGGAGATTTCCCTTGCAGAAGAGCGGAGCAAAAATTCAAAACTTGCAGATTCACCAAAGGAGACAGGAGGAAAGGAGACATACAGCATTAAACAGATATACCCTCAGAAAGAACTAGTACACACGCAAAATTGTGGGGAACTCTGTTGCTCCAATTTGAGACCTCTTGTCAAAACAGAATTTAATTATATAAATGAAGAGGTTCATAACCTCCACATAACCACCAAAGGAACACCAAACACAGCCACTGGATTAGCTAAATTAAAGAAAGAATACTCCTGACTTTCTAGCGAATCAGAGACGGAGTATGTCTTTAGAGTTTCACTTACTGGGGGTGACCAAATTAAATTAAGTGAACAAGAAGCAAGTGGCTACTGGGGACATGGAGTTTTCTTAACAGAGAATACACGTGCTCCATGGTCCCTGACACAGCGTGCAGCTTACTGGGCAGGGGGACTAAGTCCCCTTGACAGGGGCAACCCTCTGGCAATAGTCTGCACCCTGGACCAACTCCTAGAAAACATACACAAAACTGCATGCTTGCAAATGATACATGAAAGAAAATTGATTTCTGACTGTGAGTCACCCATGCAACAGCCTGTCAAACCTGAGATTGTGACCCCCCTAATTCGAGGTTTGCTGGAGTCTCTTAAACCAACAGTAATTCTTTTTCAAAAAACAATAGCATCTACCACTCCGGTAGACAGGCTTGAAAGATTTCTTGGACACACAAGTGATCAAACCGGTTCCACTGACTCCACTGACTTCTCGCCTTTTGCTACTCCTAGCACACAATCTAACAGCAGTCATAACAGTGGAAAATACAGACCAGTGAAGCACTCAGAGGACAAACCCGAAAAACCCAGAGAAGTGAGGCACATTGCTTCTCCTAATGAAAAACCAGAAAAGGGAGAACAAATCTCTAACCAGCAGCAATTGTGGTTGCTAGGGCTGAAAAGGGGACTACCTCGAGAAGTAATGGACAAATTGCCTTACGATAAATTGGTTAAAATAAAATTGCTGCTTTTTGAAGCAACTGCTCACCAAGCCCTTGGCCCTATTCATCCTTCAGATCCTTTTCACGTAGAATGGGGATTTGCCACCTCAGGATTGTCATTGTATATATGGCAAAGGGGTCCTGAAGGCCCAATCAGATCTGTCAGCTCTCGCTCTTGTGGCTTTAAAGATGCTGAAAAGAGGTACACTACCTGGGAAAAAGGCTTGTTTGTGGTTAGCTTAGCTCTCATAGAAGTGGAGAAAATTGCACAACAACAACCAATTGTTTTGAGAGGCCCCTTCAAGGTTAAGTCAGTCACTACTGGGACCCCCCCACCTGCCGGGGTGGCCCAGAGGGCCTCAGTAAGACAGTGGTCTGCTCAGATTGAACATTATTGTAACATCTTCTCAATAACTAAAGGAGCTGTGAAAAATCTAGCACTACAAGAAGCAGAAAACTTGGATAGCATCCAAGACAAACCTGCCTCAGTCATTACCCCTCCCTTTTCCCCTGAACAGTCAGCAAATCCTTGGTTTACTGATCCTTCTGCCTTTTGCCTGACAGCTTCAAGCATAATTCCCTCACTATGGGGACCAAGTGATTCCAGCAATCCAGCACATTGCCCTGGACAGTCTGTTATGGTGGACCTCCCTACTGTAGGGGAAGTACCACTAGTGCAGAAAACCCCTCTGAATAAATATACATGGGCAGCCTTTGATGCTCTAGGGAAAGAGCATCGAATAAATACAGGATGGGCAATTTTCATCATTCTAACCTCCTGCCTCCTCGTGGCAGATTCTGTTGTGCTTACTTTCCACAGGAGAACTCCGAGGGACATGAAGGCCGTATAAACCATGATAAATATTTTAAACAGAAATTTTAAATAGCATTGATTTAGAAATATTAATGAACAAATTGGTTGCCACAATTAGAGATTTGACCAAATTACAACAATTATTATAATTGTCCTTATTGGCTTTGGGGACACTTCAGTGATTGCTATTAAACATATTACCAAATTGGGAAAAGATAAATGTGAATGATAGCAAATTGGTAATTGATACACCTGGTGCTACACAAAACAATGTTTCTTTGGCCCTTAAGCTGCATCCAGGCACAGCTTTGGATGCAGATGGTTGTTGCCTCAATTATAAGGCAAGAAGAAGAAAGAATTCTTCCTACTGAAATTTGGAAAATAATTTGGAACAATTCAAATTATTTTCAAAGAGAATTCCAATCCTGGTGGAAATTAGTGAACTTTACCTACAATCCCAATACTAACACAGTTACAGCCTTTGTGTTAACAATAGGTAATGCTTCAGTACATTTGATATTCCCTATCATTGCATTAGGTATAAACCATGATGGAGCTATTCTCTATCCTTCCGAGCATAGAGAATGGGCCCGTCAAACTGGTGAGAAATGGCAAACTGTCAGTTTAGAATCTTGTGTTGTTAGGGAGCAGCAAGGTTTCATTTGTGAAAGTAATGCAATCATAGCTCAGGACATTTGTTTAGACACAGCAAAATATTTGTCATTTTGAAGTACATCCTAACGAAGCTCCTGGAACAGTGCTCATGTATATAAGCAATGGGTGTGCATGCTTTAGGACTGTCTGTGATGTTGTAGTTGTAGAAAATGCAATAGTAGATACTAAAAATCACTCAAATTTTTGTGTTTGTGATTTTACCACAATTACAGGATGTGACTTCTCTTATAAAGTCCCAGCCACGTCCTCCTTTTGATTTTGGTTTTGATTGGCCTTGTTTTAGTTAACATCCCTCTTGCAAAGGACACTCCTAAAGTTATTGATGTAAAATGCACTACCCAGACAGCGAAAGTTAAGCCTGTAACAGCAGTTTGATTTGATTAATGTTGCTTTGTCTTAGTCATGTTAATTAAAAATTAAGGTTTGTTTTGTTTTGTTTTCTTTTTTGTTTTTGTTTGTTTAGAAATTATTATCATTTTAAAAATTTAAAGAATTTTGTGAAAGAAAATTGTTTTAAATTAAGTATTTGATTGAAAATTGTAATTGTTGATTTTAATTGATGGTATTATATTAATTATTTAGTAATTTGAGTTAATATTTTGAAAAATTGTTATATTAATTATTTGGTGATTTATGTTGATTATTTTGAAAAAAATTGTTAAAAATTGTTAAATCAATTTCTTTAATTTTTGTTTCATTTTTGCTTCTATTCCCTTTCTGTATTTTTCCTTCTTTCTCTCTGTCTCTGTCTCTCTCTGTCTCTCTCTCTCTCTCTCTCTCTTCTACACCCTCTCTATTGTCTCTGTTTTTCTGGGATATGCTGCCAATGTGGATGAGTCCTGAAGACTTCACGAAACTACGGAACCTGCTGATGGAAGAACACCTTTGTCGCCAGTCGTGAGTCACGGGGTGGTGTCAGAGTCTGTCCAAGGATGTGTTATGCCTCACAACTGTCTCCGATGGTTGAAGACCAAGACCCCCGGAGAGACTGGGGAGAGCCCCTGGCCTGGCTGAGGTGGGGCGCCTGCCGAGGACTGATACGCATCTCCACGAGAACGGAATGCAAGAACAATAGCAGCTCGTTACAGTGGACTGAGCTGACTATACTGACCGTGCTAGAAGGGTACAGCTTGCCGCTTGTTCCTGAGCACCCAACTTTGATGCAGGTGCTTGCCTGGGCCCTGTGCCCTCTTTGGATCCGTTCCACTCGCCTTGGTCCTCTTCCTGACCACCCTATAAAGACTCTGCGGATCCCGTGCACCCTTTGTGATCACCCCACTGGAGAAGATCGCGTCTATGGGCATCTCTATGTCTTGAGGACCTCCGACTCTCCACGTGGTAGCTATAATCCCCCTTCCCCTCTTTCTCTATCTTTCTCACTATTCTCTATTTTCTCTCCCTACTATCGCATTGTGGGCACTAAATAAAAGTGCATTTTTTTTTTTGTTTAAGCAAACTGGTTTGTCCCCTGTTGTGTCTTTTGCGCTTTGAGATCTCCAAAACGAACCATCAGGTTCCCCGCATATGTTTGCGGACCCTGACACCATGCTATTACTTACTTTGTGTTTCCTCATTAAAAAAAAAAAAAAAAAAATCAACACCTTTCTGCAAGGTTTTTTTTAAATCCCTTTTCTCAGTTAATATACTTAGCTTGCAATAACCTCTCACTTCCCCCTCGGCCCCCCACATTACAGATATTGAATAGCTGTGTTACTTCAGGGAACAGTCATAAACGTGAATGATGGCACTCGAACCTGCTAAACTGATTAAATGCTGAAAGGAAGGATCAATTACCAGGGAAAGGCAAGCCCAGGAGCCATACATAACACTGCAGACAGAACAAAGAGCTCCTACTGCCCTGACTTAGCACAATCTGTGGGGCAAAAAAGACAGGAAAAAGCATTTAGAAGTGCTTTCTTCCTTGCGGCTTAGGATATCCACCTTCCACCAAGACAGTCAGGCAGGAGCAGCACACACTCACACACTTCTCAGAAGAAAGAGGGAGAGAAAGGAACTACACGTTTGGGCAGAGGCAGATGTGCTTTGCTCTCTCCAGCGTTTCACCCAGCATCTATCTACCCACTAGGACATTGAAAGTCTGTTAGACAGCCGGTAGAGAAAGCATAATCTTGAGAAGGCAAGGAAAAGAAAGGGGAAGGAAAAGAAAGGGGAAGGAAAAGAAAGGGGAAGGAAAAGAAAGGGGAAGGAAAAGAAAGGGGAAGGAAAAGAAAGGGGAAGGAAAAGAAAGGGGAAGGAAAAGAAAGGGGAAGGAAAAGAAAGGGGAAGGAAAAGAAAGGGGAAGGAAA
Organism: Zosterops lateralis; assembly: GCF_965231275.1. Classification (NCBI taxonomy): domain Eukaryota; kingdom Metazoa; phylum Chordata; class Aves; order Passeriformes; family Zosteropidae; genus Zosterops; species Zosterops lateralis. Next base: position 28,930,289 of record NC_139768.1, read on the forward strand.
AGAAAGGGGAAGGAAAAGAAAGGGGAAGGAAAAGAAAGGGGAAGGAAAAGAAAGGGGAAGGAAAAGAATTCTGTCACGACCCAAAGGGAATTTCCTGACTGTGTAATAAGCACTGCACTGATGTGACTCAAAAACTCTTAAGAACAAAACTGTGCCTTCCCTGAACTACTTGGCATAACTCTTCTACTAAGCTCGTTTAAACAAGACACGCATCTTAAACACGCAGGTGAAATGGCAAAGCACGGTCGGAACCCCTGGTGCCGCTCGGGCGGCCACAGCGCGGGGACTCGGTGCCATCTGGTGGCCGCCACTCGCCCCGCTCCTGTCCCAGCCTGGGCAAGCACTGCTCCCAAAGCCGGGACCTGTTTGTGACACGCCTCTCCAGGCTTGCTCACGAGTTTGGGAATATCAGAGCTCTGCGCCAACATAATGGCTTATTGCTCACTTCGGTGTTTTCGCTTTTTTAGTGAATGAATTATTCTTCTTTCCCCTACGCTTTTCATTCACTTCCCAGCTATACCAGCGTCAGAGCCATTATGGAGCTATAAGCTCCAACAATAAACCGAAGAGGTGTTATCTTTTATTCAACTGACTGATAAAGGTGGGAGAAGAGAAAAGGAAAAAGTAATTTCACACAATAAAACCCTTATGTGGTTTCCTCTCTTCCTGACAGATTATAAAAGCCAAAGGTTACTCAAGTTTATATGAGACCTTTTCTTTTTATATCTTGAAGTTACTACTGCTAAAACACTTCCACTAGAATTACTAACACCACCCACCTACAGCAGCTCCAGGCCTCTGGCTTCTTTTGCTTTTTCTTAGTATATGTCACCCATCTCCAGGACGTTTGTTTTGAGGTGAGCCTCTGGCACTGCCATCATACAGAAATAAAACTCTGCTGTGCAACATCCCATAATATGAGTGATATTTAACAAAATGACACCTGTCCCCAACACTCTAAGAGCAATGCCATGTCATTGTAACACTTGGATAAAGACTCCAGGGAGTGGGTGTGGGAAGCATGCACTGGCAGCTACAATTCAGAGCCCTGCATATGCTTGATGATGAATAAGCTGTAAAATAGTCACAGGCAGAGGGAGAAACAGTGAAGTCAGGACTTGAAGGATAAATTTGAATTTGGTCACTCCTGCTTCTGGGTTTCTTCTTCAGATCCACCAAATGCTGACAAAGGTGATGAGTCATGCATGTTTTTTTGATCTCTCAGTAAACTGCTCACAGAAAGCTGAATGTCTTGCACAGAAAAAAAAAATAGCTAGAATGCTTGAAATAAAGCAATAACTATAATAACTGGGACATGGTGCCCAGACTGTATTTCGGTATTTATCTGGAAACAGATATACATCTTTGTAGCCACTCTGCTTCACCTGAATCAGTGAAACGTGGCAAAATAATACCATACAGTGATTGCTGGGAAGAGTGATAGAATGGGTGATTGCTTCTAGCAAATATGCAGGATATTAAAGTACCTTCCTTCCTCCACTCCCAAAAATGGTCTGTGTACATGGAGCAAAATTTAGAGGAAGCACTTAAATGGCAACAGTGGTTACAGGACACTCTGATGCTGACAGGCATAGAAAGAAGCAGAGGTGAAAGTGTTGTGAAGGAATAAAACAAGGAATAATATTTCAACTAAAAAAAGGGCACAAAAGGCCAGGGTCAACATGTTTTAACTACACCATTAAAAGGCTACAAATGAAACTCTCTCTGATCACCTTTGTTGTTTCCACTCCCACTCCTTGCCCCCAATAAAGGCAATGGCAAATCACCATTGGCAAATTGATTAAACAAATAAATTTACTAATTCAGTTCAGGTCACCTAGGGAGGACTGACTGAGTGCTTTCTGTGAAGGTTAAAAATACAACACCCAGAGTCATTATGCAGTAAGCTTTGTTGCTGTGATCGGGCAGCACATACCAGATAGTGGGCTGAATGGCTAAAAGCACAAGGACAGCTGATGAATATTAATACCTTAGGATCAATTCCACATCCCTAATACTGTAAAAGTGTTCTTGCTGGTTGCCATTCCCCAAGGCCCTTCTCATTTCTGTGTCACATGGTACAAGACTATGCCCTGCAACATAATTATTCTCTCAAATATGTTTTTAAACATATTTTTAAATGATTTTATAAATCCCATTGAGTGCACATTACAGGTTGGTGTGATAACCCTTGAAGTACTAATTTTGGAGTACTATGAAGTCTAAAATCAAAAATTTCTGCCCTGACATCTCATGGTTCACTAAATAACCAACATGTTACTGCACACTGTACTTGCCATTGGTGTTCTGCAATCACAGTTGGAAGTATAAAAATAAAAACTTAGCAGGTCAGCCACCTTTCCCTACTACTGACATTAGTATTGCTCCTAGTAACAAGTATTAGAGATCCCAAGATAGACATATTCGAGATACTTAATGAAGTATTTGAGTTGTATATTTCCTTCATATTTTCTAGTGGGCAGGATCCTGGAGGATCTAATGAGAAATTTCCTGTTCTAGGAAAAACCTTTTGTGAAGTTTCCATGCATTTGGTAATGTCCTTCTCTCCAGGAGAGGAAAAAAAAAGGGTCAATCACCACATGGACAAATTTCCTGCAAAGAACTGATTGTCATGGTTTGAAAAGCAAAATGAGTGAGAGGCTCCAAGTCAGAAATATAATTTAATAAGAAGAAAGGTAAAAAGGTAAAAAATAAAATTACACAAAGGACCACTGACAGTCAGAATACAACCTGAGCAGGGTGGTGGAAGCAGTCCAGATGAGGGGCTCTTCCTGAAGCAGTGATCCTGTAGAAAAGGTCTAGTAGCTCTGGTCCTCTGGGAATCCAGTGGGTAAGGGCTGCTTGTACTGTTCTAAATCCTGGATTATATCCAGGTGAGAATTCTTGGCTCCTCCCCCTGGGCAGAGCATCTCACAATGGGATGATGAGTCGCGCAGTGGGTCCTTGATGGCCCATTAAACAGAGATAACTCCATCCAGGAGTTATCTGTGAGTCATGGGCAAGGCGTTAATGGGCCATTAGCAGAAGAGAGCCCAAAGGCAGAGGGGCCTGGAAACACTAGAGCACTGCCCCACTTGGTTTCAAGAGTTCATGAAGATGGTGATAGAATAAATACTTTGTGTACATCCTACACTACAACCCAGGACACTGATATAACCTGTGGTGATGATGTTCAAGCAAATGTTTATGAATATTTGGAAAATAATTTCAAAATGCACAAGTTAAATACTACTTCTAGCAAAATGAAGTTCTCTGAGTAACAATATCATTGATGCAATTCATGGCCCCTACATGACAGGAACATGGTTTTGGGAATATGAATTAACTTATATTACACATACCAGGAACTAAGCTCAGTCATGACCTTTATGAAAAGTGATTTTTTTTTATTACACAATTCTAAGGGCCTTCTTATACTAAACCAACAAACTTCTGTTTTGCAATAGCATTGCAAAAACAACAACAGTTAACCTCCAGGCTAATAATCAAGACACTGAAGGATTGCTGACATTTGGAGGTTTGGAAGAGAGATGCAGTTCCATGAAGAACTGCTATCACAATTGAGAGCACCATTGAAACCGCTATCACCGGATATTCATACAGTCAACTCTCTAATCAAATTCCTTATTGTGTCTGAACAACAAATAATAATTCTATAAAATAGTTATATTTGGGAACTAGACTAAGATCTAAATATATCCCTAAATCTATGGGTCAGATTTCATATACAAGATGGGAGTACAAAGAGTAATTTTCTAATTTTCTGTTTATAAAAAGTAACATGCAAAGCAGAAAATGCAGGCTACAAATCTATCAGTTCAGATCCTACCAAAAAGTGGCACAGAAAAATCATCATTCCTTATTTTCATTTTAATATTTTCATACATATTAACAACTGGAACACTTTTAAATGGTACAAAACATGATATATGATGAAATATATGAAATAAGGCATACAATTAGCCCAAATGTCTGCAACCATCATCCTTACATGTTCTTGTCTATGCAGAGACAGTTCTGCAGACCACAGTGTTCTGATCCAATACTACAGTTTTAATACATCACTTATTTATAACTTACTGTAAAAGGAAAGTGTTTTTCTTCCTCATTCTTTTCTGAATGTTTCACGTGCCCTTCATATATCAACTTCAAAATCATGTTTGTTTTAAGAACAAATAATGCAAAACTACCCTTCTTCCCTATGCGCTTGCCCAGGGAGCTCAGGTTCAGACTCAAGTGGAAGCAGACTTTCTGCCATGTCCACTGCTTCAGCACTAGTCTATCATTCAGGTGTTTTCAGGACTGAATTCAGAAATTGTAAATAAAAGTTAAAATCCAAAGTACCCACCCTGTCTTTTTCCACTCTATAGCTTTTTCCCAGTGGGGGCAAAGATGGCAAAGGTAATTCCAATGAAGACGGTGTCTGGCAAGTCTGTAAGACTAACAGAGGACTGAAACTCAGGCTATGGGCAAAGTTAATGAACTTTTTAAGATATTAGAAAAACAGATGAGAGTTTTAATAATACTTAAAATTAGTTCAGAAGCATCCATGCAATAAAAAGGCTATCAATACAACTTAAAATTAACATTTAATCAAGCAACTAAATTTTGGCGTCACCTTGCTCTACCAGGTAGATCTGGTATGGACTGACCTTATGCAAATTGCTCATTTCAGTTTGTAAAAAGCAAACAGCTGGGAGACTGAATAAGTGAGTGGAACTTGCCAGAGGCAGAAACTCTTACCATAAGTTGTTTGTAGGTTACCACAAGAATGTACACCTTAAAGGCAAGAAGAAGCTCCTGTCCTTTCTAAAACTGTATGCAGAAAACAACAAATGCTTGCCTTTTTACGAAAATATCTTTGATTACAGAACATTCTTCTGGCTACTTTATCCTTCTCCTTGATAAACAGACATATCATAATCAAAATACCACAAAGAAAGAAAAAGAAAGAAAGAGCAGGCAGAAATAGGTAAGGAAATGCAACCATCAGCAAGCCCCATGAGCTGATTGTCAGGCACTTGTTCCAAAGCCTGATAGTTCCCAAGATAAGGAGGTCTGGAGACCACAGGCAGGATTGTCATTCTACAGGTAAGACCATGAAGATCCCCTTTTTGTTTTTTAAACTTTTTAGGAGTGCCTGCCTATGACACAACCCTATTTTTGTAAGGATGAGAAATGTATACCCGTTGGGCACGTGGTCTTACCAACTATATAACAAAGGAAACAAAAACCCTCTTTGGTTTCTTAAAACGTATTCCACGTCTTTGAACAGCCTCCAAGCTGGATCTCAACTTCATTTTTGGTAAACTTTAACAAAGGTTGGTGGCAAAGCTGTTTAATGGGCATGTGACACAATTAGGCAAGTAATTTTGTGAGCACTGGAACTTACCCTGCCTGCTCCCTACCCCAGCTTAGATTCTTTGCTGTGTGGTAATACAGCTAAGCCCACACTACAGTGCATGAACTGGGAATGCGAATTTGTCTGTGCACCTATTTTCAAGAAGCTTGTGGAAAGCCAGCTTTGAACTATTTCTGCTCTGTCAAATTTAATCAAAAGCAGCCAAGAAGTTCAAGTTGTCTTGAGCGTCAGTAGAGAGATACTGACAGAAAGGATTACTGGTGCAGGAAAACCCAGATGAAAAGTACATTCTCTCACCAAAAACATGCTGTCAGCTCATTGCAGGGTTATGTATTTAATAGGTCATACAGTAACACACTTGGCAGATGAAAGTATATAAATTATTTTCCTGGGATCTTTGTCTTCTCAACCAGCTATCCCCAGATGATTACATTCTGTTAGCAGAGCCACCATGGGCAGTTTCAGGACTCAGACTTCTTCCCATACTTGGCTCTGCTCACAACTTCTGCCTTACTTCTTGCAGCTGTCAGCTCCTCCTGGAGCCCTTACCAGCCAGCAGAGGCTGTGAAAATGAGAAATATGACAGCAGGTCGACATAACTCAGGACTGTGTGCTTTGCTCTCACAAGCACCTCTGTCTGTGCCTGCTGCCTTCCCAGCCCAGCTGATGACAACAGCCAGATGAGCTGGAGGGGACTGTGGGAAACAGCAAATCAGCTGGACACAGGCAACAGGAATGGAAGCAGACACCAGGGATGTTCACAGCTTTCCCTCATCGACCTCCCCACACGTGAGCTGTGTTGCCACCAAAGCTCTTCAGACCTGTACAGCTTCAGCCTCTGTGGGGCCCTGGGCAAGGAAAAGTGCTTTGCATACCAGATCCCATGCATTGATGCTAAATCCACGTACAGATTGATCTAATCTTGGAGCTAAAATAGCCCCCCTTTAAATAAATACAGAAGTTTAAATAGCTACACATCACACCCTTCCTCCAATACCTTCCCTGCTTTCCCAAAACATTCCAACAGCATAAACTGTTTATACTTCAGAGGCAAGTGCATACAATAGGCATAGAGCTTGTTTCCAGCACAGTGGAGAAATAATTACACTGAACTTTTTACCTCTCACCTGCAATTCCTCCGCAAAAGAAACAATTGCAAGGCTAAACAGTGATTTAGCTGAATGTTGACACTGTGGTTCAACAGCCTCCATAGTGCTCACATGAAACAATTTTTATGTATCCTCAATAACTAACAAAACTCATAACAGCAAAAAACAATAAAAGGAACATGTAACTTCCTAATCCTGAAGCTGTTAGACCTTTGGAAGTATGTATGCTTTAGGGAAAAAGGGGTAAGTTCTTTCCTTTCATTCTCTGATGGAGAGATTCTCATAAGAAAGACCAGAATTTTTCACACCTAAAATACCTAGCTCAGCCAAGCTTCCTTACAGTAACTGATTTACAGACCTATTTTTTTAATCAAGTGAACCCAACACAGGATTTGTGTTTTAGCTTCAGCTTTAGGGCTTCAATTCAGTTTTCTCTATCTTGCACTGAGTCTTCCAGGAAGGCACTGGCTCAGTCACAACAGTGCTACTTGATTTCTCGCTCCAATGCAGGAGTACCTGCCTGTTCTGAAGAATAATTCATCAGATGCTACAGTCCAATAGAAAGCATAAATACTCACAGGAACTGTCCTGAAATATAGTCAAAAGCAAGAAAAACAACACAATATTAGTATAAATTGGGTAAAAATTCTTTTACTCTCTCTTTTTTGACAGGGAGTAAACAAAAATGTTTCCACCACAGTGGAAGGGTAGAAATTCATCCAGACTTCACTAATTTCAGTGTAAAATTAAACATCCAGTCCTGACTCTGAATAGCCATTCAGGAAGCAAAGTAGTAAACTTAGATCACAAAATCAGATTTTAAAAAGCAACAGCTCTGAGGGGGCATTTATCCGGTAATTTTTTGTGGTTTTACCTAAAGACTGAGTCCTGCAAAATGCTTGTGACTCTGCAGTTGATATAACATTTCTTATAGGCAAGAAATCATGATCATTGAATTTATGTATAAAAATATAGCCCAACTCTCCAGGAGAAATTAGCCTGCAAATAAAACTGGAAAGAAAAATACAGCTTACATAATTTTCTTAGCTCAGAAGGTCTTCAGTGTACAGGACTGTTCACACAGCTCCTGAAACAACTTATTCCGTCCCCCACCCTCAGGGACCTCACAGTTTTGCAAGACACCATTTCAGTCTACAGTTTATGAACATTATGAACTGACCAGCACAGATTATGTTTCTCAAATCTGTCTGCTTGCTCACTTTCTCAAAAGACTGAGCCCTAAAATCTCATTGCTAAAAGGCATCATATTATCCCAAATGAAATAATGGGGAGGTGGGAACTCTTAGCAAGTGTAGAAATGCACAAATATTATCTTCTGTCGTAAAAGCTGATTCTTGGAAGTCTGACTTGCCAAATCACACACAGTATTCATTTGTGTCACTTGTGACTCCCAAAATGCCCTTTTGTGCAGCTGCTGGAGGGAGCTCTAAGCACTATTTGTAACTGGATTAAATGCAACAAAAAACAAACCAGATCTAATTTGGGAAGATCCAGTCAAACGTCTTAAGGCCAAACTCTTAAATTTAAGATAAAGCAGCTGTTTCCATCTTTGCAGTTTTTATGCCAAAATACTCCCCATTCCTGAATTAAAGAACTTTCACTTATAAATAACTATTTAACTTTAAAGATTCTTTGGCCTCTGGAGCAAGTTTCCAGTTTTCTTTTATTCTCACGGTGGGGAAAACCTCTTTTACACACACACACAAAAAAAAAAAAAAAAAAAAAAAAAAAAAAAAAAAAACAAAAAAAAAAAAAAAAAAAAACCAAAAAAAACCTAGAAAAACCCCACATCAGATCTAAACACAAAAAGGTCTAATTTATCCTCTCACTTCAAGATATACACTACAAATTGAGTACAACCACTTAGTCAAAACTTAGGGATTACAGCCCCTTCTTTGGCAACCTATTTGACTAAAATATTTTTAGGTTTTTTTTCTTTAAGTTGGCATTCAACAGTGAATGTGCTGAGTTGTTTTCATCACTAATTGAAACAACCACACTCTCCATTCACTACAAAAACATGCAAGTCTTTTCTCAGGTTCTCCTTCCACAGTTCTTCCTTATCTATTTATTCACCAAGAAAATGCTTGAGAGTTGCCAATACCAACATGACTGGTGCTCTTTTGCTTGGTAACACTGCAGAAAGATTAAGATGACACATGGAAACCTTTTATTTTGTTTTTCTTATCTTGATGGCTCAGACTAAAACCACTTATTTTGAGCAATGGACACAGTTTTGGATACACACTGTGGAGAAAGGCTGTACAAGCTGACTGCACACTGAAAACTCAATTTCTATTTTCACTGCTGCACAAAGATCCAAATACAGAAGAAACTCCCTCAAACACAGAAGAGTAAATAAATGCACTCCTAACTATAGTACAGGAAGAGTGTGAAAGGCAAGAAGTCTTGGAAAAAAAAGTTTGAATTATTTAGGCAGGCATACAGGAGAAGGTCAGTTTGCAAAAACAGGTAAAATCTGCTTATCCAGGGATGTCCAGAACCATGGGGCAAAGAGGCAAAGGAGGGAATTCCCATCACAGGACATGATCCCATGTGCTACCCTATACATCCTGAATCAAGGAGGCTCTCAGTACACAGCAGATTTTTTTTTTCTCTGCTTGTTCACTTCAGGATATATAAATTCAAACTTACTGTTAAGACAGAGGGAGAAGGAAAAGATGTAAGCCTCCATCCCAACCCCTAGCTCTGGGATTTTCCTGCTTCTTTTGGGTTGCAGTTACCTGGCAGGTTCCTCAGTTACATCACACCCATTGTGTCTGTCACTTACAGGGCAGTGAAAGCACCCCCGAATTGAGACCTATTTGCATTTGTTTCAGACACAGTTAAACATCAATGGACATAACAAGCCTATTCTTGCCACGTGGAAGTTCTTTAGGATTGCAATGGGCTTTCCAAACATGAACACAGAACCCAGGGCTGTATCTGACACCAGCTGCTCTTTCAGTTTCTTTAGAGACACATCTCAGAATACTCTGTATAGATCCTTCTCAATCCAGCACAACCAGTGCACTGGGGTAGCAAAATGAAACACCTTTGCCATCACAATGGGCAGGTAAAACCTCTCACCTTACTTTCCAAAGTCTCCTTAGCACAGCAGAAGCTCCTTGTATTTAGCATTTCAAACGAATCTGAGTGTTAGTGAAAATGACAGAGAACAGGTTCTCTCTCTCTGAAAACAGCACCTCATTTTTCAGTAGGGAAACTCTAAGGTTTCTTTACAAGGAGGGACACCTGGAAGGGGACGGAGCAAGGAAGGATGAATGAGGAACAAATACACTCATGTCTAGTTGGAGAAAAAAATCTGTGCTGTCTTGCTTTGCAATGACTTTGCTGCACCATCCATGTGATATATTCTAAACATGAACTCTCCAAGTTTTGATGGTTTGGCAATTCCTAACACATTAGAAAAAGTAAAAACTTTTTTCCTTATATCCAACCTCAATTTCCCTTGGCACAGCTTAAGACTGTGTCTTCTTATTCTGTCAGTTGCTGCCTGAAGAAAGAGACCAACACTCACCTGGCTACAGCCACCTTTCAGAAGTTGTAGAGACTGACAACATCACCCCCGAGTCTCTTTTTCTGAAGGCTGAACAACCCCAGCTCCCTCAGTCATTCCTCACAGGGTTTGTGTTCCAAACCCCTCACCAGCCTCATTGTCTCCTCTGGACGTGTTCAAGTGTCTGAATGTCCTTCCCGAACTGAGGGGCCAGAGCTGGACACAGCACTCAATGTCCTTCCTAAACTGAGGGGCCAGAGCTGGACACAGCACTCAATGTCCTTCCTAAACTGAGGGGCCAGAGCTGGACACAGCACTCAATGTCCTTCCTAAACTGAGGGGCCAGAGCTGGACACAGCACTCAATGTCCTTCCTAAACTGAGGGGCCAGAACTGGACACAGCACTCAAGGTGTGGCCTCACCAGTGCCCAGTACAGGGGCAGAATGACCTCCCTGCTCCTGCTGGCCACACCATTCCTGATCCAGGCCAGGTGCCCTTGGCCTTCTTGGCCACCAGGGCACACTGCTGGCTCATGTTCATGGCTGCCATCAGCACCCCCAAGTCCCTTTCTGCCTTGGCACTGTCCAGCCACACTGTCCCCAGCCTAGAGCATTGCAGGGGGTTATTGTGGTCAAAATGCAGGACTTGGCATTTGAACTTATTAAACTTCATCTTATTGGACTCTGTCCATCCATCCAACCATTCCAGGTCTCTCTGCAGAGCCATCCTATCTTTGAAGAGACTGACACGCAGTCCCAGCTTAGTGTCATCTGCAAATTTACTAATGAAAGGCTCAATACCCTCATCCAAGTCGTCCATGAAAATACTGAACAGAGCTGTACTGAACTGATTGAACTGGTGACTGTCCCCAGCTGGATGCAGCACTGTTCATCACCACTCTCTGGGCCGGGCCATGCAGCCAGTTCTGAACCCAGCAAAGAGTGCTCCTGTCCAAGCCTGGGCTGCAGCTTTTCCAGGACTGTGCTGTAGGAGACAACGTCAAAGGCCTTGCTCAAGTCCAAACAGACAACACCCACAGCCTGTCCTGCATCCACCAGGCGGGTCATCTGGTCATAAAAGGAGACCAGGTTAGTCAAACATGACCTACCCCTCCTAAACACTCAAGTATGGATATCAAACTGTATTTCAAGATTTGCAGGACAAGAAAAAATGTGCTAAAAGAAAAAAAAAATTCTAAGAGAAAAATACTCTGCATCACATTTTCCTAGACATTGGCATTTGAAACTGACTTATATTGCAAAATGCTTGCTAGGGGAAAAGTCTTGGTATTCCCAGTACTGCTCATGATTAAAAATTAAAAGTATTCAAAACATCTCATTTCAACAAGAACATATCACAATGAAGATGTCTCCAGTAGAAGAACATTAAGTTAAATCTCATGCACATGCTGACTACTACTTTAAATGACGGGCCTTCAGTTACAGAAATCAGCAGAATGCAGAGACCCACAGATTGTCCCTCAGAACCCTTGGGCTTTGAGAAGTGTTGCTGCCTCTGTGACAGTGCAGAATTCCCATTGTTAAGTCAATTTGAAACTGATCTCTTCCTCAATGCCATGTTTTAAGACCACCCCTGACCACAGGAATTTACACCACCTGAGCTCACTCAGCTCTCAGGCCAGGCAGCCTCAGAGCTCAGCACTGAGAGTAAGGCCTGCACTAACCACAGTCATCATCAAAATCCTTCTTAGGAATAAACCAAAAATACATGACCTAAACATAAGAAATGAGCAGCCCAGACTGCCCTGCAATCATGCCAGAGTGAACTTTAGAGGATGAACCTGAGGTGTTTGTGACCATGAACACCATTTTCTGCTGGCTGAGGTAATTCATGCCCTTAAACACCCTCAAGTCATTTGTTTAGAACATAACTGATGCTCATGTCCCAAGAGCAGTGGAAAAACTGTCAAAATTAGCACAGTCCTGGACAGTTTATAATTCCTACCCAAACTACAAAGATGCTGAAAGGACTTGGGAAAACATGTAACATGCCAAAAGCATTTGTTTACGTCTGATACTCACCAGTGAGTGTTGGGGTGGAAGGAGATAAGCAATGAGCAGGGAAAAGATACTAAGATATTTGAAGCTTATATAGTTAAAAGATTTTCAAACAAGAACCTGAGCAAAAGTCCCCAAACATTGTTCTGAATGCCAAGACTTATTTCCACTTGTTCACTTAAGCATAGAAGAAAAACTATTTGCATACAAAGGCAAATTAAAGAAAACTTTCTGCTAGTCTTAAAATATGCCATAAAATACATGTTTCTTCCATTTCAAAGCATTTTACTACAATCTAGGGAAGATTATTATAACAATGTTACCCTCCTTATTTTTTTTTCTACCGAGTATGCAATTTTCTACTTGGCTAATCATGTAGACATGATTATGAAACAAAAATATACACTTCACTGAGTCTCAGTTGAAGAGCAGGGAGCTCATTTATTAGAAGTTAGCCATATCAAAGAAATTAAAGCAGATAAATGGAGTTTTACTGCTGACTAGCATCAAAACAACAGTTTTCATATTGGGTTTTTTTCCCCCCTCAAGCTGTGGCAGAGGATAGAGAAATGAGAAAAATTATTGCAGCACCTTATTTATTTAACAATTGTTATTTAGATTAATTGCTGTTTATGGCAAATCTTATTTAAAAATAAACTACAATATTTCATAATAAATAACCTACGTGTTTGAATACAGATTAAAATATCCTTACACCACATTAAGATATACATTAAAAAAGATTAAGCAATGCATTGCTACCTAATTTTTTTTGTTCTTAATTGATTTAACTGGTGCTAAAGTGAAACAAATTTCTGGATCCATTTTCAAATTGAACTCATTTTTTACAACTAGCAGTTACAAAAGTGGCCTTTCCATCTTTAACAAAAGCATTTGCTCATGATAGATATTCCAGTGAGTTTTCCTTATCTGGCCCCATCCACCCACTGCACCCAGAGATGTGCTGTGCATTTCTTCATCTGAAATTCTACATCCTCACCTCACACTGGGCTGCCTGGTTGGTTACACAGGGCACAGCGCTAAATACCCAAAAATGCAGTGACAGACATTTGTGTTGACAAGTGCCAAGAGAGAAATAATCACAGTTAAAAACAGACAAGAAGAAATAAATTTCAGATGAGTGACTGACAGCATTAGTGCAAATACCCAAGAGCAGAAAATGTTTTTTCACTGCAGACTTTTTAGAAAAAATTTAGGCTTTTGGGGAAATCCAATATCAAAGCTAAGGATGCTTCTCCCTGGTCCAGCAGGGAGAACAAGTCAGAGCATCCAGCAGTCCTAGAAAGCAGAGAGCTCACTCACAGCAGGATTCAAGAGTTCCTTGTAACACTAATGGGGAAAATTATCAAGATCTCAGAACAAAAATGAAACATTGGTTTCCACTGGTGTTTGGGGGTTTGTTTGGGTTTGGTTTTTTGGATTGTTTTTTCTTTTTTTTCTTGGAAGGTAATTCAGTGGGTTTGGGAAGGTAAAAATACAGCTTGTTCCACTAGAACAAAAGTCTTATGTTTCACTAGAAACAGAGGGATTCTGAATAAAATGAATTCTTGGATAGTCCTTCTGTAGTATTAATTATAGCCTCTTAGGAACAGGTATTTGAACACCACAAAATCAGTTTTCAAATGTGCTTTTACTCAGAGAACAAGCACTGTAAGTTTTACCATCATCTACCTAATCCCTATGGAAAAGAGCAATAAATTGATGTTAAGGTAGAGAAGGTTACTGTAATGTCAGTTACAGAGAGAGCCACTCCTGCACCCATAATCAGCTTCAGGGTTTCTATCCACGTCAGCAGGATTTTGAGCCCCAGCTTTGTCTGGCATGGTTCATTAAATAAGAGGCTGGTTTGCAATGACCAGTTTTCTGTTCCAGATTCATTGCCATCACACACAAACACATTTATACAGACAGGGAGAACAGCAGCACCTGCATCAGACACAGCAAGAGTGATCAATAAATCTCCCACACAGCCTTGGAGAGGCAGCATTTGTAGGGGATGGACCTTGACAAAACCAGCAGCTGAGCACCTGGCCCTGAAAGAATTGCTAGCAGAGGGTGTACTCAAAACTGCTGAGTGTGATCACATAGCAGCAGTCACACATTTTCTGTTCATCCTTTATGACAGTCATAGGAACATCAATTAACCATTTCTTAACTGTGCCACTATTGTTATTTTAATAGTATTTGCTATGAGGAAAATCAATATAATCCATGAATACATTTCCAGGAAGGTCAAACTTGTTTCTACATAATACTTAAAAATACACAACTGTGTATTTTTATTAAAAAAATGTAAAAATACGCAATTTGTATCAGTGCTTTCCAAGGTGCTTAAAGAGTACTGTATATAATTTTAACTGACCAAAACCCTAGCAAGGACAATGAGCAACTACCCAAGCTGGATGTGCTTACACTTGCATCAGCAATAACTGATATAAACAAGAACAAAGGGGTTTTACATAATAAAACAAAATGTTTGAGTGGTTTATTTACAATACTGTTGAAGTATTTTTCAGATACTAGTGTCCTTCATGCAGCAGGCTTAACATGATTGTCACACTGAACTGCCAAAATCACCTGCAGCATTTGGAATTGGCACCAAAATAAGCAGGTGACAAAATTATAGATGTCCAAGACCATTATTTCTCTTAATTGATTTAACTGGTAGTAAAAGAAAAATCTCTGGATCATTTTCAAATTAAACTCATTTTTTTTACAACTAGCAGTTGCAGAAGTGGTCTCTCCATCTTTAAGAAAAGCACTTGCTCCTGATTAGATATTCCAGTGAGTTTTGCCCATCTGGCCCCATCCACTTACTGCACCCAGAGATAGAGCAATCTGAATGACACTGATTTTTGTTTGCCTAAATATCACAGTCCAGTTACACCTACCATGTGGCTGACCAAATAAAATTATAATATTTTAGCCTCTTTTATCACAGTACTCTGTGTTTAAGTGCAGGGAAAACAGGGCATAAAAGAAACATCAAACATTAAATGCAAAAGCTTTGCAGAACTTGTTCTTACTTTAGGAGTACCTTTATACACATAAATCATCTTCAGTACAGATTATCTATAGTGGGGATATAAAATTGTTCCTGTTTCTAAACTTCTTTCTCCCCAACATTAATCTTTTGTAATAACCACATTTGGAATATCCCCTCCCAGCAGGGAATATATCTGAGCTCAGTGTGAGGTTGATGATCTTTGTGCATTTGCTTTTCAAGCTATAGATCACTACTGAGTATTGTATTTTCATTTGATCAAGGGAACAACAACACCCCATTCTTTGACAAGTTCTTTAGGAAGACAGACATATTAAAGATGAGAAAGAGGCTGGAAGAAAGAGATGTGCACCTCAATAGAGTTATGATGCTTGGAACAAATGCAACACAAAATAAAAAGCCCTTAATGGCTATAGAGGCACGTTGTTACCTAATCATATCACTGTAACAAGCCATTTTAAACTCCTTATAACAATCCAGTAGAATTCATTTCCAGAAAAAAGTATACACCACCTGGAAAGCAGCTAAAATTCAGCCAAAAAATACAGTTGTTTCAATCCTGTAAAACCAAAATTCACTATACTAGCATCAAAGCAAATACAGCATCCTTATTAAGGTGGGGAGAAAGTACCACAAACAATAGCATTCAGGATACCAACCAGAGACAAGACAGCTCTTAGAATTCAGTAACAGAGAACACTACCTAGAATTATGATTTCGTGGACAAAAGCTGTTTAAGTTTTGTACCATAGGCATCCTGATGGGCACATGAATGCAAATAAAACATGAAAATACACCAGCAATGTAATTACCGAATCAATCACAATTCGTAATAATAATCCAAATTTGGGAGCTGGGTCATTGCCCAGATAAGAGACAGACAGAAATATTTGGAAGAGCAGTTACAAGCAGCACAGAACTCCAGTGTCCACTCCCACATGAGCCCAAAGGACTGACATCCACTGAGAGCTGCTGATGGTGATGGAGAGGGGCAGGAGGAATGTTAACAATCTTCCCCTTTTGACCCACATCAGACTGAGATCACAAAGCAGCTTTGCAGGGATGGAGCCCATGAAAAGAAATACAGGCCACCCACAGGAAGGTATGCTGAGCTGACAGAGAATGATGCATCTGCATTCTTCTCTCTCTTTTTCTCTTGGACCTGTTTGATTTATGATTCAATTAGAACAGCAGACTGTATATCTTATCTTTATATTGAAACATTGCTGTTATCCATGAGACTTGATAAAAACAGCCTCATTTAGGACTTATTGACCTTCTTATTGCTAGTCCCAGGCTTTTCCAACCACTAAACCAGGTGCAGGTGAACATGTCACAATTTTTCACTCCCTTCCAGAAAGATGTTCTTTCCAATGAATTTCCCTAGAATACAGCATTAGCTCCTGCAGGAGGACTGCTGGAAAAGTGTATCACTCTTCAGACTTGTCCCATTGTTTCTGAATGTGTTTGGCTTGCTGCCTCTGACACCTGGGTTTCCAACACCACAGTGCTTATTTATGAAACATTGCATCACAGAAGTCAGAGGCAAGACTCAACCTATTTACATAACACCTTCTGCAGCAGTGAAACCAGGTAGGAAAGCACCTGCTCTGCTCCCTGCCACAACAATCCTGCAGCCCATCTCTCCCCAACTACAGCAACAAAACACTTCTCAGAAATGTGCTGTGAGGTACAGCACCAAAATGACTGAAGGCTGCAAAGTTTAGCCTGGATCAACTGAAGGATAAAGCAAAAACTCCAAGAGCAAGAGTATCTTACTGAATTAAAATCTTCACAGAGTGACAACAGAGGGATGGAAGAAAATAGACAGGGTTTTTAGCAGAGGATTGCAAGGATCAACAGACATCAACAGGATATTTGATGCACCAAGGGAGGGAGGGGAAAAAAAGAAAAAAAAACCCACCCAAACCAACTAAACAAACAACATGGAAGAGAAAGTTCTTTGCTGTGTAAAGAGTATTTAGAACTAAGGCACCCAAATGAGATGTTGAAGGCACAGGTTGAGTTCCCAGCTGAGGACACAAGCACCAAGTCTAAGGCCAAGCAAGCCTCAAGATAAGCCTTGTGAGCTACATATCATCCCAGTTGTAAAAGCTGAGCCCCTGCACTGTTTGCTGTTGTTCTACAGGGCAAATGTTTACAAGGTGGATGCCATTTAGGAGGCTCTGGCCTTTTCCTTCTTCACTGTAACCAGTTCCCACCAAAGGCTCCTATCACAGAGTAAGGCTGTCTCATGCATTTGCAAAGTCATGATCTGTGAATTTATTTGCCCTCTCAGACAAATGTATATGTGCTCTCTCTGCAGTATTCTTTGAACAGGAGCAAGCAGCATCCAGATATAGAGAGGGATATGAAAGGAAATTGGTTCTGCTATCAGAGATTTAAAACACTGAATCACACTTACAGATCATTCACCTGCACAATAGGGTCGTGTTTGTGGCACAAGTAATGACTTTCATTAATTTAAAGCCCAGTTAAATTTGAACACAATCTGTTCATAGTTATTATGCCTAAAACCTCCAATAGCTTCAAGAGAGCAAGCCTAGCTGTACATAATATTTGCAATTAAGTGTTGTAAGAGGCTGTTAGGAATATCTTCCATCTTTATCTTCCTATATCTTACCACACTTTAAAGACAACTTGCTCCACAGTTCTGGGTGATACATGTACCAGTTTATGTATCTGGGATGTTGCACAATGCAGTCCTATGAGTAAAGATACAGGGTAATAACACAATTACTATGCCTGAACTCTAATCTCTGCTGATCTTTACTTACAGAAGTGGCCTAAGATATCTACAAAAAAAACCAAACCCACTAAAACACAACATAATGTAATTTATCTGTTGTAATAAAACAGATAAATAATAAGAGTTCTCTTTTATTTTTAGGAGTCTCAATAAACTGCTTGCCTTTACAGAACGGCACTGTGGTCACTGGTGGGTAAGTAATTAATCATTTTTAAGTTCTGAGAAAGTTACTAAATTTATTCATTCCTCTAGTACTCCCTTGAAAGATTATTATAAAGTTAGTACTAGTCCTTGTTTGGCCAAGTTAATTAACCTCTCCCTTAATACCCATCACATAACTAGTATATGTTACTTTTTAATACTATAAGAATACTTCCACCTATAATTAGATGCCTTTTTGCTCTCCCTGAATGCAGTCTTGATTGTCAGAACAGAAGACCAGCTGACTCACATTTTCTGTTCAGTTTCAGTTTCTATTACACCACAAAGATACAATTTAAAGAGCCCACTGGCATTACTGGACCTTGCACACTCCCCCCTTCACCACACACATGAATCATTCTTTACCTCCTCACCCAACATCACACATCATCCCTAAAACAGCTTCATAAAAGAGTCAGTCCTGCAGTGTGAAAGGAATCAGCTTCTTGGGATTCCTCCACACCAGAAAGAAAGCTGGCAAAGAAGAAAGTGGTAAAGAAACAAGGAGGATTTTAATGGTTCAAATGAACTCTCCTCAATGAGCAACACCTGCACCTCCCAGGAGCCTGCCTTTTGTGCTTTTAAAATCACATGTGGGTTCACATAAAGATCAGGTTATCCCAGTGAGAAAACGTTAAAAAGTAATTATCATTTTTCAGCATTGTCAGATTCCCTTCTGTGGTATGACCAGGAGTTCTGGGCTCAACTAAGTTCAGCAAAATCAAGATGAATTTTCTTGGACCTAAAGCTGAACAGGTGTTCTGAGGAAACTGAATCTGCACAGAAACCACTATGTTGGCCATGGCAGCACTAAACTGTTAAAAAGACAGAAACAAGTCTGAAATTACAGGGTGGAAAGGAGATCTTAAATAAAATCATCTCCAGGCATACCCATACCCTCCCCCCCAAATAAAAGAAAAAAAAATGAGGGCAAGAAACAGAAAAATCAGATAATCTTCTAAGAGTGAGACACATGCAACAAAAATCTACAGATTAGTAAACTGGGTCAAAACCAAGTTAGAGCTGTTTGCATAACGTTTCTATGAAAATGGAGTTCCCTCACCACAGACTGCTTCAGATTTCCAAATTTTAAATTCAGAAGAAAAACAGAGACAGCTGCTTGAACATCCTCCTAGTGCTAAGGAATTCCTCACAAACTACATCATCAGCACCCTCAATACAGGAACAGGCAGAAATTCTGACCCCCACAGAAATAAAAGCAGAGGAACTTTTGCTGGTTATTAGGCCAGGGTGTGGTCATTCCTAATCCTGTTGATTTCTGCTTTTTAATAGCAAACTAATTGTGATGGAAGCTAGAAATTCCATATTCATTTCTTTAAAAGGCACACATGCTTAAAATATGGTATGAGTAACAACAGCATGGAAAGATCATAAAACTAGCTTGCACCTGTTCAGTGCATGTCATCTGAAAATTACCTTTATTAAAATTCCTTTACAAGTATTTTCCAAAGCAGATGGAAAATGTCATAGAGGTTTTAAAACCTAAAAATCCAGTCTCCATGAAGACTCTGGTAAGAAACCAGCTCTCCTACAGCATTCATATGCCATCAACTCCTCTGCCATTGCAGAATGTTCTATTGCATTCAGATTCTCCTATTAAAAGGAGCTGTCATCACAGCCTGTTTAAGGTAATAACAGTAGGTCAGTGCAGAAGCTCAGCCAGGCCTTGCTTTAGCAGTAGCACATAGGGAAAAAGGAAATACTCATGGCTTTGCTATGCAGGACTCCTTTCATTAGCTCACAGCTTTTTCCAAGTCGTGATCAGATAGGATCAATAAAACCTCCTGATAAAGCCACGATTCATACTCCAGATATTATATGGAAAGTTTGAAGAATTTCTCCTCTGAATGCCCTTCAACCTCAGCATGCCCTTGGAAGAGAACAACTTCCTGAATTTTAAGAAGTGATTGAAGCATGGTACCCTTTCCTCTCCAAAGGGTCAGTGGGAACCAAAGCTTTAAATGCATTTAAGCTAAGAAGTTACAATATAATCAAGTAGCTAATAGTAGATTCATTTTTATGGGATATCCCAGGGGAGTAGAGAAGAAAGAACAGCCACTGCTCCAAGACTAAATAGGGTGGGCTCTGCTCAAGAGGATATAAAACTGGGCAAGGCTCTAGGAGTGAACAACCATCCCATGAACAGTGAGGCAATGACTGACACAAGCAGAGCGAGGTTTCTCACAATTTCACAATCACTCTAATAGACACTTTAGTGAAGCAATTTTCTTTGCTGTCCTCTTCATCCTCCTCTGAGTTACAGAGCCTGTGACTGCATCCCCACAGCAAGGGCAGCCCAAACACACAGGGCAAGCAACTATTATTTTCTATGTATTTTATGCATATGTTGATGTAATTCAACAGCTGAGAAAGCAAAAGTGACCAGAACCAACCAACAGGCAGCAGACGTAATTCATCAAAAGAGTAGCAAAATTCTGGCACTTAGTGACTACTGAATATGAGAGTAACAGTTCATACTGCTTTTCCCGCTCCTCCCTAGATAAAAAAAAAAAAAAAAAAAAAAAAAAAAAACCACAAAACAAAAAAACCCACCACAAAAAACCCCAAACATTTCCTTTCCCATTTTGACCAATTTCAAACATTTCTCAGAGAGGAAAAGAGTGGAATCTAAACTAGCTTTATTAAACTAAGGGGAAAATATGTTTAAAACTATTTTAAAGGATTTGTTCTGGAAGATTCAAGCTTCAAAATTCTCCTTCTTAAGCATGTCAGCATCAAAAATAGCTATTTAACACTACATGTCAGAAGTCAAGCAAAAAACCCACAGAAATATAAAATATTACCCTCATGCCTCTGATTCTACATCACTTCATGCCTCTGGAAAAAGCTAACAAGTGCCACCAGCTGTTTTTAAAAAAAAAAAAAAAAAAAAAAAAAAAAAAAAATCTTCCTTAGGCCAAGTCCTTGTCAAACTCTCTTGAAGAGCTAATTAAACTTTGCCTGAATAAAGATTCCAAAACCATACTTTTTTCAGAATTAATCAACATACCAGGTCTTATTTTGTCATCCCAAGAGCCATGACAGCAGGAACACAAGTACCATTGCCAACAGCTTATCACAAAACCTAATGTATATGGGAAACATTCTCACTCCAGACAACAGAGAGTGGCAAAAATAACTTTTAACAGCTAATCACTGGCTGGATTAGTATGTCAATAGTTTTTACATGGTGTCAAGAGCACTGAGTTCTGAGTATATAAGAACAGAACTCCAAGAGTTTGAGTGGAGGAAAAAAAAATCAAAAAATAAGCTGATAAAAGTGTAGGATAAAACCAGAGTAAACACCAGGGACAGGAATTTTTCTGTATTGAACAATTGTCTAGAAGTGAGGCTCCTGTGGTCTGATCTGTGTGCTACACAGGGAGGGGTTGGGAGGGTTCTTTAGGTTTTGGGGTTTTAACTACAAAATTGCCATTTTCCCCAGAGTTTTCAATGACTGAATAACATTCGTGTGTGTTGTTTTTTCAGGGCAGCTATAATTGGACTTGCAGTCTCACAGATCACACTTAAAAGCTTACTCTGTGAAATAAACTTTCCACTTTAGCAGTAAATTATTTATTTTTATTGTTATTATTTGTGTGATAACAACACAGCTGTCACACTTGGACTGCATTTGGGTATTTTTCTCCCCCTGCACAACGACTTGACCACTGTCTCCTCTCTTCCCACAAACACCCCAGTTTTAAGCTAAGTGGCAAACAGCATAGAAGTTTTTAATTTCTAAAGTTCAAAGATCTCTTACGAGCCGTAGACAATCCCCAAATTTTCAGTAGCTTAAATATATCAAATAGAAACACTTCGGAACAAAACACAGCCCTGTAGGTGACCTACAAGCATAATTAACTTCTAGGCATTGCCTTGAATAGTACTCACGGTGTTGAGGTCAAGACCTGTCAAAACAAAGGAACTAAAACAAGAAAGCACATTCTAGTCTTCCTGTCACATTTTAAAAACACAAGCTTCTGAACAAAACATTTCAGAAAACACTGAAGGGAAATAAAGACCAAAGGACCATCCAAATAATCAAAAGCAAAGTACTACAGGACTATAAACAACCTTTAATAACAAATTGTTTTTTCTTATGCCATTAACAATTTTGACTCTGCAAAGCCTGGAAATTGTCCTAAGAAAAACTGTAACTAGGCTTTTTGGTTGGTGGGTGGGTTTTTTTTGTTGTTGTTGTTGTTTTTTTGGGGGGGGTTTAAAGGAAAAATATTTAGCCACATATAATTATTCATATGATTTTGCAAATCAATGCATTTTAAGAGACAGATATCATTATCTCCAGAAGAAAACCATAAGCAATAAATTAGGATCTGGAAAAGGTGGGAGAGGTGGCAGGTTTTTCAATAATGGAAATCCCAAACCTCATCCTCTGGCAGGCATCAACAGAGTAACAGCATATAATAGCAAGGTATCATTTGGAACAAAAATCATGCAATGAGCATTAGTCAATTCCTATGGAAACGAGAGAGAGATTAACGATGGCAGAAACGTTTTGAGAGAAAGATTAATGATAGCACTAACAGACACTGATTGTGTCAAAGCATGTCCCCATTTCCAACACTGAGCATTAACAGCGTCTCAGGATCTGAGCATCTTACACACCCACCACACAAAAAGACACCCTAGAAGTTCAGAGCCTGATCTAACAGTCTCCTCAAACCAAGGGGGAATATGCTGCCCTTGATGGACTGAAGGATCAGAGGACAAAGCTGAGTCTCTGCTGATCCCGAGGTTACTCCAAGCCCAAGACTGTAACAAACACAATTTGGAAACTGAGAACAGTCACCTTCTTTAAGAAACCAACGTCCCAGCCTAGTCTAGGTTACAAACCTTCCAGAGAATAAGTTTTTAAGCTGCCCACACTTTGTGAACACACAAGGTCACATTTTCTCCCTTCATCCTTAAAAGATCCTCCCTTTAACCGTTGAAAGAGCGGCAGAAATGCCTGGAGCTCTAACACCACAGTAAGAAGCGCTGTCTTCTTGTTCTGAGAACTCGCCTCCAAACACAGGGCTCACAAAAAGAAGAGGTGCTGGGCAGGGGGAACAGAATCCTGCCCAACCAGAACCTAGAGGGCCTGACTGCCAGAGCAGTGACTTATTTCCAGCTGATCAGTCCTCCTGGGGTGTTAATTTACATTCCATTTCAAAGCACGAACGCCACACGGATTTGAGAGAGTAACATGAGAAACCATAACAACCTACAGTAAAACAGATAATATTGATAATATTCCATCTTCTGTGTCCAGTTAAGTGTTTCAAGTAGTAGCAAAAGCGGTGTTAAAAGCAGGAAAGTTTAATGATTCAAAAGATACCAACTTCAGGGAAAAAAAAGAATAAAGCTTATTCAGCCTTGATTAATTACAGCTTTAATCTTGAAAGTTTTCAGTTTTAGTTTCAGGAGTTCTGGGCATATAGCCCAAAAAAAAAAAAAAAAAAAAAAAGGGAGGGGTGGGTGAGAGATAATTCAGTTGTCATACTTTCCCAATCCCTTTTCACTAAACTTACTTCTAGTGGAAGGAAGTGTCATTTTGCTAGTAATAAACAAAAATGTCCTCTTTCTTTGCCCCAAGAACACAAGTCTTCACAGTTAAAATGGATTATGCCACTTGTGTTCAGTAGGAAGAATGTGTGACCAGTCCACTCGCTCACAGCACAAGGCAGCATTTGTGAGAGCAATAAACAGAGAGTGATCACATCCAATACCTGCGGGAGACAAACCACAGCAGCAAAGCTCCTTCACCTGACCCCGGGGCCTCGTTCTAACCACTGCAGAGGAGGGAAGGCCAGGGGGAAAAACAATTCCTGCGGCCGCTGGCGCCACGGTGAAATGAAGCCTCCCACAGCATCTTCTCTTCACCTGTCCCGCAGCAACACTGAAGGCGGCCCAGTGTGGATGTCCCAGCGCAGCCCCCGGGTGAGCCAGCCCTCGGCGTCCCCTACAGCCACCACACACCGGGGGCGGCAGCCGGCTGCGGGCTGTGGGAGCCTCCAGCCCTTACCTGGGGAGGTTTTCAGCCTCCGTCCCACAAGAACATCGCTGCCTCATTGGTGACAGAGGTGTGAAACACAAGCAAGGCGCACACACACCACACCTGCGCCCCAAAGCGCCGCGTTCCCGGCGGAGCGGGGCGGTAAGGCGGGCTCGCGTGTTGTTGTTTCGGGACACGCTCGGCCCGGCACAGGCGGAAAGCGCTCCCGGCTCCAGCCCCGCACCCTGGCGGGGGCACAGCCCGCTCCGCTCACCCCGCGCTGCCCCGGGCGAGAGCGGGAGGAGAAGAAGAAAGGAAAAAGAAGGAAAAGCAGAAAGAGCCGCCGGTCCCGCCCGCCCGCCCCAGCCCGCCCGAGGGCTGTGCGCTCACCTGGCCGCTGCCGCCCCGCGCCGCGGGACGCGAGGGGAAGGAGCAGGAGGAGGAGGAGGAGGAGGCCATGTTGCAGCGCTCCTCACCTCGCCCAGCCGTCCCGGGCTCACCCCGCGCCGGGCCGGGCCGTCCTGCCCGCGCCGCGCCCCCGCAGGTGGGGCCGGGCCCCGCGCTCTCCTCCCGCCGGGGCAGGGCAGGGCAGGGCACGGGGGACGGGCAGGGCTCCGGAACCGCCCCGAGCCCCGGCCGGAGCTGCCACAGCCCAGGAACAGCGCCCCGGAGCCCGCCCCGCCGGGAAAGCGGGAGAGCGGCGGCGGGCAGAGCGCGCCGGAGGGCCGGGAGCCCCCGAGCCGCCCGCACCTGCGGCTCACCTGGGCCCGGGGCCCTGCCCTGCCCTGCCCTGCCCGCGGGGGGCGGAGAGCCCAGCTGAAGTTTGTTAAACAAAACTGCGGAGCCGACCGAAGCCGGGCGCTGATGAGCTGACTCCACAGCGCGGTTCTGGCCGGTTTTCCGTCAGGAGCGCCACAGGTGCCGTGCGTTCACCATAATGCAAATGCAAAACCGCTCGCATGTGAGCGGCGGGAGAACGGCCATCGGCAGCTGCACCTGAGGATAACCATTAGCTGCTCACCTGTGGATAATCATCAGCTGATAGCCCCTCGAACGCGCCTCAGCCTGGAGGGGTCAGATTTTCCTCCCTCCCCCAGCCCAGGATGGGGGCTGTGCAGACCTCACAGGTGAGATACGCCACGGTGATCAAACCAGGAGTTACTTCTGCTTGTTACTTTTTCTCCGTTTAAAAAATGTTTTAATCCATGTCACTAAAACGTGTTTTATCACAGCACAGAATTGTGAAAGTGTTGTAGAAGCAATTAAGGTTACTCTAGTTTTGACTTAAATTACTTTATCTTATCATTACTTCTCACAAGGCTGCCCTGGTGCATCAACCCCTTTTCCTGTTTTAATTAGAACCCATTTGTGGTGGTGAAACACAACAAATGCTATTAAGGATTAATTTACCTAGAAATATTGGTGATAACAGCTTAATCCAGTTAGTTGTCCTACCGTGGACCTTAGTGCTGTAGGTGCAATTAACGAAACACGTACCCAGCTGCATAAACTGACTGTGGGTGTTCATACGTCTCTGGATACTGTATAACTAATTGCTTGTCACTCCCTCTCCCGTGTAAACTTTTTTTCTTTGTATACAGAGCCAAATTAAAATATTTAACCAAAGTCCTTGGCTGTGTCTCACAAGAAAAAGGTAATTCCCCAGGATGTTTTTATCCCTCTTGCTTTGGATGTGACTCATTTCCTCAGCCCACGTGGAGAGCCAGAGAAGATGGGGGGAAAAGGATCACAAGCTCCTTGTTGGCTAAAAGCAGGTATGAAGCAAGGCTGGTCACTTTCACTGATGGGCAGTGGCAATTAGCAGTTCTGTGGTTGGGTCACACACTGCTTTTATACAACTCATGTACCATATCATCTTCCATCACTCCTTGGGAAAGACAATTAGAGAGACTTAAATGAGATTTGCAGATTGAAAAAGAAAATAACACCTTAAAGGGGGAAAAATGTTTACTTGAAATGAAAAGTGGTTTTAAAGTCTACTCTTACAATTGCTAGGAGGAGGAATATTTAAACAAAGCCAAGTGTGATGTGTACATGTAAATCCATATTGTATTTCCACAGGCTTATAAACCTCACTTGTCTACTTGCCTCATCTACACTCCCACCTGGAAGAATACAGATTTTTTTTTTTTTTTTTTTTTTTTTTTTTTTTTTTTTGTCAGCTGGAATGATACCTGGAGGGAAGGAAAAGTTGACTTCCCTTACTTCAGGGGAGGTTTCAGGTTAGGCTTCCCTGACAGAGGTTTGGAATTTGAATGTGCTGTTTGCAGTCCCTTTGATCTGATCGAGCACAGTAGTGGGCGGTTGTTGTAAGATGAAAAAGGATCAACAGATAAAGGCTGAGGTGAATTGGAAAAAAGGAGCATCATGTGTTGAAATGAAACAGCCATTCCAGGAAAGAGATTTTTAATGTAACTGTCTCCAAGTGAGGAATGTTGCTGATTGAGTTATGTGGCTGCCACAGACAGGGCCTGACACTGGTGCACAGCCTCGGGGAATGGGGTTTGTGCCCTGTTCCCTGGAGGGCTGTGCTGCTATCCAGCCCTTCACACCTACCCCAAAACCAGCCCCCTCCAGCCACCAGGCACTGCTTACCTGCACCCAGGCTGACGGAGCTCCAGTTGTGAGCTTGACTGCACCTCTCCTGCTCTCATGCATCCAAACAGAAGTTAAAAAGCAGTTTATTGGCTTCTACCATTTTAATTCTTGAATTGTAAGGTAAGTGAAATGCAAAAACTAAAATCAGGAGCCAGCCACCTGACCTGGGGTCAAGAGTGAAAGCTTTGCCCAGCTGAAGTTAATGGGGGTTTTGCCAATGACTTTGGTGAGGCCTTTTTGCCCAGATGCTCCAAAGAAACAAAAAGCACTTTTTCTTTTTTTTTTCCTTTTCCAGGTTTGATACAGATATGCTGTTCACCTTTCTCATTTAATACAATTATTAAAATAAAATCCAGGTTAGACATTTTTAGGTATTTCTCTAAGGTTTAAAAGAAACCAGCTGTGTGTCCCATGACGACAGAAGATCCACAGTGACAGTGGAGCATTCCCTAACATGGGAAAGGAGTTTGGCAAAGTCAGAGCTGGGGGAAGATTTCAGCCCAGCAGTCACAGGTTTCAGGCCCTGGAAGCCACCCCCAATAAGCTCAGCAGGGACCCTGTGCCCCCCTCTGCTCCCTCCCACAAGGTCCCCACACTCTCCCCTCACTCCTCTTTGCATGCTGTGATGTTCATGGTAAAACTTTCCCTGATTTTTACCTGAGTTTTCCTCCAGGAAGGTACAAACCCATGATTAACCAGTTCTTCTATCTACAATATCTCCTTATTTGAAATGAAGGGATGGTTTATGATATTTTCATTATTGCAATCATATCAGTATTTGGGATATTCAGGTAAAGTGATTTAGTGCATGTTACAAAAAAACCTTTAAAATAATTTGAACCTAAACTGAAGTATTTAAGTGCATTTAAAATATTTATATTAATGCTGTAAGGAGTCACTGACAATTTAATTATTTTTTTAAGCAGCTTCCATCCTTTTGTTTTATTTTCAAACATTTCTCAGGAGCTTTTTGTTTTCTGGCATCCTATCAAAATGCTAATGCAGAAGGAGAGCAGCAGAGAAGTTCTCCATGTTTCATGATAGGGGAACTGTCCTGCATAAGGAGAGATTTAACAGGTTAAATGTATCATCTGAGATATGCATTAGAGATATTATCCCTCTATTATTATCATGCCTTCCTAAGTGGTAGTACATCTCTCCTACTGTACTTTTGCATTTGTCACGTTAACAAAATAATCTTTGAGTTTTAATAAATGTTAAAAGAAGCCAATCAATGTTTGTATTTATCTGCTTTCAAGCACAGTGAACACAACCTATTTTAGATACTCTCATTAGTATTCACAAACCAGTTGACCTTTTTAGTCCCATCATTGTGCAAAAGACAGAATACACTTTTTCTCTTCCTTACAGTGAAGTTATTGCTGAGGAGAATATGATTAATATACTAAAGACAAGACGATATTGACTCTTGCAGCTGCCCTCTGCTCAGCAGAAAAGGAGTTGTTCAGAGCATTACACTGAGTTCTCAGCCATGAATACAACTGTAATGCCATAATCCCAGCTCGGCATGGTCGGTCTGATCCCGTGGGCCTTGCACAAACAGCACTGCAGTTCAGGGAGGTGGAAGTCTGGGATGCCAAAAAGGTTTTAATACATGTGCCCTTTGGTCATTTATAGAAATTAAATGTAATTAACGTTGTGTTGTCAAAGTAGACGGAGATTCTTTGGCTGTTTGCCTTGGAGTTTTCCCTCAGTTCTGCATTTCATTGGGTTTTGCTGTGAAGGGGAGCAGCAGTCCTAGGGATTCCCACATGCATCCATCTGTGACTCAGTTGTCAACAAGCTCACTGCTGCTGTTCCTTCGAGCAGAACAGTAAATCCCTTCAAACACAAGTCACTGCAGATGTACTTGCATCACTTGTCTGGAGCAGCATCATTAGCCCCTGCCACGTCCAAAACAATGATCAACCAAGATAAGCACTATCTAGTCAGAAAGAAGAGGTGATTTATATCCTAAGGATATGCAGTCAACGTGACAATGGGATGTATGGAAAAAGAGGTGTTCTCAAAGAGTTTGAAAACTCAGCAGCTCTCTGAGAATGAACAGTTAGTGTCCAGCAGGAAGGACAGTCTGAGCCCAGCTAAGAATTTATATTAAATGTGTATATTTAAATAAAAGCTAGGAAAAAAGATGTCACATTCAAGAAAATTCAGTACTTCAGTGTAGATAAGTGTATTCAGTACTTTCAGACACAGTATATTTTATATATAATCTCTCTATATTTTAATATAACTTATTATAATTTGTAGTAGTGAATAATTATGATACCACCACCAACCCCAGTAAATTAACTAGGGTTATCATATGTCTGGGACTTCCAAAACACTTTTTTTTTCCTCTGAAGGGAAAGTTGGACTTTCGCCACCTGCCTAGGCAAGGACTAGTCCAGCAGCAGTAGCTCCAGCCCTGTGCTGGCCATAGAAAACAATTCCCCCAAAGCTGCAGAGCACATTGATAGTGCTGCCAGTGCAGAGCCAGGGCTGAGGAATGTGTCCCATACTCTCTCTGAGCTGTGCAGTTGATCCATGAGCTGTGCCCAGACTGTCCTGGCTGCTTTGGACTTGTTACACACACAGGGTAGAAATTCTCTGTCACTGTGCAGGGCAGAGCACGTCAGGCTCTTTTCCTGTGAATTGCACAAGATGTGAGGCCATGTTCCCATATGGAATTTCCCAGATACACAAAAGCCTTGTTCTAGGCAGGTAAATCCCCAGCAAGTGGTGGGAATGCAGGATTCAAAGTAAACAGAGACCTGTGAGCATGTGCACCATACACTGCAAAAATTCCCCAGGAGGGAGGGGAAAGTGGAGGGGCTTTACCCCTGAGACACACTCAGGGGGAGGAGTTGGACAGGCTGCCTCTTGCCTTTGCCATGGGTAGGGATGAGAAGAAGGAAGTGTACCATAAATAGTCCTGCCTCCTGGAATCATCTTCCCAAAGAAATTCTTTAAGGGAGAAGCTGCATGTTTTTGTTCATAGCACCCTGCTCTGCTTACATTTAAGACAAGCAGCAAAGCCATCCTTCAAGAACGTCGTAAACCAGTGAAATGAAGTAATTAAAAAAGGCATTAACATCAGCAGCATGAAAGTGGTGCCTGTGTCTCACCCCTGCAGGGGCTGTGGGTCTCCACAGGACTGTCAGTGCTGATGATAAATTGGTGCTAGAGTGGGCCAGCAGCACCACAGAATCCACAGTGGAAACGACCTCCAGGGGAAAGACTTGGAAAACTAGAAACACGAGATCATCACTAATCTATTCAGCATTTCAGTTTCTCAGTAACAAATTTCTTTGGAGTAGTATTTTGCCATGCTTTTGTTAACTTCTGTACTACAGTACAACTTTCCTGGGTACCAGTGGAGGAAGGTTGCAGCTGGCAGACCACTCACTGAGCAGGGCCTCTCTAATTACATCCCTGACCCTTCTTTCAGAAGCTGGGATAGCACAAGGACTAATCTTTCTTAATCTGGGAGGAGGGATGCAGAACTTTAATTTTTCTACAGACACATGCCCCAGCTTCTGGGGAATTAAGTCACCCAACGACCTTTTATTAAGGCATATGCCTTAAAAGCAGCTTTCAAGGCCACAGCAGCACTTCCCAGATCAGCACCCATGCAGACAGAAATAATGAATCTACGCTCTGGCCAGCCATAGCAGCCAAATCTAACAGACTCGATTAAAAGGAGAAGCTGCAGCCAACGCCTAGCCTGGTCCAAACACAATTATACTCCCCAAACCGTGCCAACAGCACCAAGTGCTATTCCAGTGGTACCAAGCATCCAGTGAAGAGGTAGAAAGTTGATCAAGCCACTGGAGCATCTCTCCGAGGAGGAAAGGCTGAAGGAGCTAGGGCTGCTCCACCTGGAGCAGGGATAGAGAGGGAACATAACTCCTGTCTGAGGGAGGGCTCAGAGCAGGGACCAGGCACTGCTCCCTGGGACCAGCCATGGCACAAGAGGAATGGGCACGAACTAATGCCCAGGAATTCCAGCGGAACACAAGGAAGAGCTTTACTGTGCGGTGACCGAGCACTGGGAGAGATGGAGCAGAGAGATGTGGAGTCTTCCTCCCTGGAGAGATTCCAGAACCGTCCGGACGCGATCCTGTGCCATCTGCTCTGGGGCGGCCCTGCATGAGCAGAGGTGGGACCAGGGGACCCACGGGTGTCCCTTGCAGCCTGACCCGTTCTGTGATTCTGGGATGGTGACCGTTCCGCCCAGTGTCGCCGTCCCACCGCCCCGGTGCCACCAGCTCTGGGCTACCGGAACGACCCGCCCGCCCTGCCAGCCTGCCTCCACCCGCGCCGCCCGCCAACCAAGGGGACGCCCACTGCATCCTCAGCTTGCCGCGCCCGGCCACGCAGCCATTTTTCTCTCTACTCCCCCTCGCGGAGCCGAAAGCCGCCCTTTGGGCCTCACTTTGGCGCGGAGCTCTCTGATTGGCCGCTTTGAACGTGCCCGGCGCGGCGCCATTGGCGGAGAGCGGCGGGCGGCCGGTTCGAATGCGCGGCGGCCCCGCCCCCGGCTCGCGCGGCGCTGAGGACGTGCCTGTGCGGCGGCGGCGGCTCGTGCGGCGCGCGCGCGCGGCGGCTCCGCAGGTGAGGGGCGCGCGGCGGGGCCGTTGGTGCGCGCGGCCGCGAGAGGGGCAGGGGGGACCGGGGAGAGGGGTGCGCGCTCCCGAGCCCCTGCGGGGTCCCGCTCCCCAGCCCGGGGGCACAGCGCGGCCCCACGGCCCGGTCTGCGGCGGGGAGCGCCCCGGAGAGCCGGGCAAGGAGCGGGGGAGCGCCTCGGGCCGGCGGGAGCGGGGCAGGGCCCGAGCCGGGCCTGCGGAGCCGGCAGACTCCCGGAGCCGAAGGTAACTCGGGTCCGCTCGGTGCCCGTGACCCCCCTGAGGCTGGTCCGGAGCGGCGGGGGAGGTGTGGAGTGCCAGCCCCGAGTGCTGTGCGGGGACACACCCGGGCCGGTGTTCCCTGCCCTGCCCAGCACCCGGCTCCCGGGATTTTACACAGTGGCATTCCTGTCCGTTTCTAGCTCCTTCCTCTTGAGTAGTTAGGTAAAGATGATGAGTAGGGTGCCTTTCTTTCAGTTCTCTGGAGTAGCCTTCTTCAAAGATTTTTTTTTTTTTTCCTCCTTGGGATCATTGCTCAGTCGTACTTTGGGGTGTAGCTTTTCTAGCTGGAATTCTGAATAAAAATGTTCTGTGTTTTTGTTGATGAGAACATTGAAGTGTTTCATGTTACATCTTAATTATGTGAGACACAACTCGCTTCTAAAGACTTGGCATAGGTTCAGCGGCTTGTCTGTGTTCAAGGCAGCAACTGTTCACCCTCATGTTCTGTTTCTGTTTTCCTGTCCATTTCAGGGATAACCACAGCAATGGATGATTACACAAAAATAGAGAAGATTGGGGAGGGTAAGTATGGAGAACAGTGAGATTTAAATGCTCCCACAGTTTAAGCTATGAAGTGTCCCAGAAGCTCTGTGCACTCTGCCGGTTACAGGAGTCACTGAGATTCAGCCAAGTGGCCAAATAAGCCTGTGGCTTAATTACTGTGGCAGTTATCTATATCTGTAAAAACTTCCAGCCTGCCCCTTTTTCTTGAAAGTGACATGGTCTTTTTAAACCAACTGACCAGTGTGGAAAAGTGTCTGCCTTCATTTTGATGGCTAATGATGTAACCATTCCTCCAAAAGGGAGAAAAAATTATTCTGAGTCCTGAAACCAGCTTACAGTTTAGGAATCTCCCCTATTCTTCATACTCATTTTTCTGAGTATGAACTGAGCAGTTTCCCCTGAAGTTGTGCAATGTGTGTTTTGCTTGGAGCTGCTGGTAGGGAGTACCATTTTCTGTATTGTTCTGCTCTGATCATATACAGGCAGTGCAGGTGTCAAGTGAAAGCCCGATGGTGAAGCTCTGTGGAGAAGTGAATTTTTAACCATTACTTTACATTGAGGCACTAAGAAGATGGCTTCAATGCAGATGTTAGTCACAACCAACCTGTTACTGGAAATCCAGCCTGAGTTAACAGTAGAAGTCAGTCTGTTTTATCACACATTCCATAAGGCTCTAGCTTTATGTAGATTTGAAAATTTGAAGTACGTTACTCTGAGGCAATAGCAAAAGATGTGCTTGGATCTTGCAACAAAGCTTTGTAACCAAAGCCTCATGTGTGAATCTTTCTGAAATAAACTAGTTTGGGCTTCATGGGAGGGATTAATGTTTCAGGAAGGGTAAAAAGAGAAGACTTGCCCTGTCTTGGTTTGAGGGTTCTGCTTCTGTGAATGCTGATGATTAAGATGGATTGATTTGAGATTTGCTATTGGTTCCAATTTCAGCTTCTGCTGAGACCCCCAGCACTTGCCTCTCTCCTGCACTGAGGATTGTGCCAGAGGTATTCCCACAGCTCACA
This sequence comes from Zosterops lateralis, assembly GCF_965231275.1. Classification (NCBI taxonomy): domain Eukaryota; kingdom Metazoa; phylum Chordata; class Aves; order Passeriformes; family Zosteropidae; genus Zosterops; species Zosterops lateralis. The sequence continues at coordinate 28,963,405 of NC_139768.1, forward strand.
CCCATGGATGGCTGGATCTCAGGCTGCAGAAGGAGCACTACTTCCCTTTGCAGCTAAACCTTTAGCATTGAAATAGGATGTATCAATGGCAAATCATAATCCTGTATAATGATCTTGCCTGAAAGTTAGTCAACTTGACAGTCACATAATGTCTGATTTTGTAACTACATCTTCCAAATATTCCAAATAATTTAGGCTTCTAATGACCCTGTGCTACACCTCATGGGTGGCATGCTTTAAACAAAAATACTGCTTAGTCAAACTCCACAACTAAGTAGTAGTTTGTAATCTAAACCAATGCTCCATTTGTAAGGACTTTTTGTGTGTTAGCAGCTCGTGTTTGCAATTACTTATTTGTACCTGAAGCTGGTACTTCCTATATTGTTTCACTCTCTTTTTGTTCAGGTACCTATGGTGTTGTGTATAAAGGTCGTCACAAAACCACAGGCCAAGTGGTTGCAATGAAGAAAATACGTCTAGAGAGTGAGGAGGAAGGTGTTCCAAGTACTGCTATCCGAGAAATTTCTTTATTAAAAGAGCTGAATCATCCCAATATAGTCTGGTATGCATATACTGGTATTAACTAAACTCTTGGAAGGGCATTAGGTCCCATCAAATGATAAGTTATTTTTCCCCTCATCTAGTCAGGTGAGAACCTCTCTGCTTAACAGTATCTGCCTTGCAGCAAATAGTTAAAATTCAATATACCAGTTTTCTAATTAAGCCTTCCTCATGCTGCCTCTTTTCATTCTAGGAATCTAACTTTTTTTTAAATTTAGAAATTTCTGTAAATTCTTTTCAGAGAGGTTATTGTGAGAACACAGGCAGCATACCTCATAAAAACTGGCTGAAGCTGTTACTTCAGGCAGTCTCAGAAGTTTATTTACCACCTTGGAACAGACCATTTGACTCAAGTGTTCTGATGTTCCTTCCTGCTGCTCTGTAGCAGGAATTTGGATGTGTTTTGATGCTGTCGTAGCTGGCACACCTGAGCTATGGGTGAAACTTCCATCAGTGACTACTTGACATGTAAAAATGATTGCAGGTATTGTCTTCCCTGCAACAGACTTGCTTGCTCTTTGATGCAGCAAAATACTTGCTCTTTTATGTGCCTTAAAACTGGCCAAGTTCCAGCCAGGTTGTGTCTTAATGTATGTAATGCTTGGGTTTAGGGACCTCTACACTCTTAAGGATGAAGAAGATATTTAAAAATGTATGCAAATCCTGCTGTGTCTATTGGATTCCTATTAAATATTTGCTTAAACCCTCCTAGTAATTCAAGCTCTGCTGTGACAGACCAGCTTCAGAGATGCTGGGCACCAACACCCCCAGGTGGGGGTTTTTAACAGCAACAGTATTTTTTCTTCAGACTCCTATGTCTGATTTGAGAGAACATAAGTTTTAGAGGAAGCATATAGGCTTTTATTTCAGTTTGACACTATTTCAGATACACTTTATTTTCCAGATGACAGTATAATTTACTAGGTCTGTTGTTTGAGGACTTTTAAGACTTCCATATTAGGAACCTGGAAATATCAGCTTGTATCCCTGTTGAGAGAGGAAATAGGAGTTCATGCATTTTGCAGTGGAAGTAATTGTATACTCAATTTTTAGTCTTCAGGATGTTCTCATGCAGGATTCAAGACTGTACCTTGTCTTTGAATTCCTTTCCATGGATCTCAAGAAATATTTGGATAGTATTCCTTCTGGCCAGTATTTGGAGCGTTCACGTGTTAAGGTAATGAGGACAATTTCTTAACCTAAGAGGGAATTTTAAATTAAAGATGACCTACTATGCCACAAGCAGCTCTTATTTTCAGTATAATTAACTCCTTGAGGAGAAATGAAAGGTTAAATAAGCAGCTGTAGATAGTAAGATGAATGTGAGTTTTGCTTTCAAATGCCACTTGAAAATCTTTTAATTACTGAGATTAAACTGCCTTAAACTAATGTTCAGAATTAATTTGTGTAGCTTTTTGTTTGATATTAACTCAATATCTGCAATGCTTTGGGTGTCCATTTCCGGCTGCTGTGGGGAGAGCTAATGAAGGGAGCACCTTTGTGTGACATATGCTAAAAGGTAACTCCTTCCTTTCTTTCCTCCCACCTCACCCTTTCTAGAGTTATCTGTACCAAATTCTGCAAGGTATTGTCTTCTGCCACTCAAGAAGAGTTCTGCACAGAGACTTGAAACCTCAGAACCTCCTGATAGATGACAAGGGAGTGATTAAACTGGCAGACTTTGGATTGGCCCGAGCCTTTGGAATTCCAGTGCGAGTCTACACTCACGAAGTGAGTTGGGAAATACTTGTGGTGGTTTGGATAGTGTGTACTTGCTTCTTGCTAAGAGCTGATTCTGAAACAGCTAAAAAGAATCAGTTTTTTCAAGTTTTTTTCAAGCCATAAGCTAACAAAACTATGAAAAAATTATGTTTTGTTTTCCAAAAGTATTTCACTTCCTTGACTGTGGTTTCACTCTAAGGTTCCGAAGTATTTAATGGATCCCACTCAGAGTGAGTCAGATGGACTCAAACTTGTTGCTCACTGTCTCATAAAAGCATTTTTGCTTTGCAAGGCACTCTGGTTTGAGGGCTTTTGTTGGCTGAGTGCCAAAGGATTCCTGATCTTAGGGAAGGTGTGCTGGCAGCTGCTTTTCTTGAAGTAGAAGCTGCTGTGATGGAGTTGGCTTGTCTACAAATGAAGTTTGAAACTAGTATTACACTTTGACTAAAACTTCTACTATTGGCTGTTTTTGGCAAAAACTGAATGTTGCATAGTAACAAATGAGCCATTGTTCTTGCAGTCAATTAAAGGACCTGATTCCACAAACTTAGCCTTTCCTTGTTCCCCAGGTGGTGACACTGTGGTACAGGTCTCCAGAGGTGCTACTGGGATCTGCTCGTTACTCTACCCCTGTAGATATCTGGAGCATAGGGACCATATTTGCTGAGTTGGCAACTAAAAAGCCACTTTTCCATGGGGATTCAGAGATTGACCAGATCTTCAGAATCTTCAGGTATGTAAGGCTGAACCTTTCCTTGCTACCTGTGTGGTACCACACAACAGTTGTCTAATTAAAAGTGTAATAGCACATAACAGATTTCAGACTAAACTGTTTAATATTTTGCTTACCCTTGCACAGAGCTTTAGGGACACCCAACAATGAGGTATGGCCTGAGGTGGAATCACTGCAAGACTATAAAAACACATTCCCAAAATGGAAACCTGTCAGCCTTGAAACACATGTCAAGAACTTGGATAAAGATGGACTCGATCTGCTGGCTGTAAGTAGTCTGTCCTAAACTGCTGATTGAGAAACTGAGTGGGCTGTTTGAAATACTCCAGAATACACAAAGCTGCACTAATCAGTCATGGCTGGAAGGAAAATATGGAGATCTTGAAGCTATCAGCAGTGGTATAAGCCTTCATTCTTGTAGAACTGACAGCTTGGGTGACATTCACTCCTTTCACAAGTAATACAGACTATTTTTCACATGGAGCAATTATGCCTTGGCTTTTTTATATAATAATAAGCCAGGTACAACTTGAAAGTGAGGATGGGTCTTTACAAGGAGGTTTAAGGTGAAGGTTTCTGCCCATACAGTAGCTGTCACCTTTCTGCTGCCAGCACCAATTGTGATGTGGCTGCATGGCTGCCAAGCTAGTTGGAAATGTTTGTTTTATGGTAGCCTGTGGATTAATCTTGGTGGGCTCATCTTGGTTAAACTTTCATGGTGGTCTTAACTGAATAAATGAGGGTAGAAACAGCTGAATGTATTGATTAGCTGAGACAAGAAACTTGTCAAGTCTGTCTGTAGTGTCTGTCTCAATTTTAAATTTTGAGTTAAATGTTTTTGGCTGTGTTCTATTAACTTTTAATTGGTATCTTTTGTGTCTGGTGTGAGTTTCTTTTAGTTCTGTGGCCAGGCAGTTAAACTACCACACCAGGCTTTTAACTGGCAAGCTCTTCATCAGCCTTTTCCATTTAGTGCTCTTCCAGCTCATGTGCTGCCACCGTGGGGCAATTTAGGTCACATCTTAGGTGTGCTCTTCCATGTCCTGACCTTGGTTGTCCTTTGGCTGTTCTAAAGCTGCATTTGTACAGTGCAGACCCACATTTAGGGTGTGGGTTGGGTGCTCTGTGTGTCTCAAGACAAGCTGACACTTCAGAGCCCCTTGCACAGCAGTACCTGTGTGCCTGGCTCACGGCTGAAAGCAGTCACAAAGCAGTTCATTACCCCTATTGGTAAAATGGCAGTAAAGCAGTGTTACCCAAATGCTGTACCAAATGTGTTGCCCAAAAAGCCCAAGTGATCACAGTTTCTCAGTTTTTCTTGAGGGACAGAGCCCCAGTTCACACTGACAGCCTGAACATTTGTTGAATATTAAGTTGTCCTGGATAGCTGTGAACCTTGCAGCACAGTTGTCTTACAGAGATAAGACCTCTGACAGCATCTTTATTAAATCAGTTTGAAATAGAATTGTTGCTGACTGTATTTACAAACTAAAATCAGTGGAACTGGCAGGAGAATCTTGTAGAAACAGCTGTATGAAAATGAGCCAAGGGCTCATCTGAGCTTAGGTGGGGCTTCACTGTTTGAAGCCAATGGTTGAGGCTGCTCCTAATAAAGGCAAAAAAAAGTACTAGTTCTTCATGGTGGTAACATAATTCTAGTCTCAAGGCATATTAAATTCTCTAAAATCTTGTGCAGTTCTGCCTTAATCAGTGGTGATGTTTTCATTGCCTGTTAGTGCCTGGTGACAATGGTATTCCTGACTGGAATCCCTATAAGTTTCTGATGGCATGTTTAAGCCTTTTAAACCCATAATAGAACTTTAAAGGCAACAAAACAATAGTTCCTTCTAGAGCACAAGCCCAGATATGTCAATGACAATATTTTAATGTTGAATTTTTTATATAGAGTGTTGCAGATGGAATCTGTATGTAAAGGAGCTTTCTTTGAAAATGTCTTAACACAAAAATGTGTAATTCAAATTGAATTAGTGAGGTTGTGAGTTTAAGACCCTCATAAGGTAAATGACTTCTGTTGCCAGCATTCCAAAGCCCTGGATGGCTGTCCTCAAAAACTTTGAATTATCAGGACAGTAGGTGCCAGGAAAAACTAAAGTTCCAGATTGCTCAGAGAAGTTTTTCACTTACCCTATCAGTTGTGGTGCTGTAGTCTCAGTGTCACACCATCCCTCTTTCAGAGAAATTTCCCTCTTTGAGTCAATTTTGAGAGAACCTTTGATATCAGAATTAACTGTAGGACACTGCTCTGGGTCCAGGTAACGGGAACCTGCCACAAGGTAAAATTGGACATGCAAGGTTAAATCTAGAGGCAGCATTGCATTTGGCAGGAGTTCAGAGAATATAAATGCAAATTCAGTGGTTTAAATCAACTTGGAAGACTCCCTGTAGAATGAAGTGTAAAGATAGTTAAATGTCAAGACTGAATACTAGGCAGAGCAATACTGGTTAAGTTTTGTTCTGGAAGACATTTGTTGTGCAGACAGGGCAGAGGCAGCTGGTGGGATCCTGATTATTGGAATTTGAAATGGTCTATCCTTTAGTAAGGAGAAATAAAAAGACTTTACTCATTTTTGGTCTAGTACTAAACTGCTGAATGCTTCATTCTTCTTTGACCCCTTGTATGATAAAAGCTATAGATACTTTTTTTTAATGACTAGAAAAACAATTTCCTCCTCTTTTAACCCCTCCTGTTTTTTAACCCTCGCTGGGGGTTATTTTAGTGGCCATGGCACCCCCTCTTTTTCCTCTCATCACCTTTATTGAGGTATTCAATTGAAGTGTTTTATTGCAAAGAGTCTCAAGTTTTAACTGTTTTCTTCAGTTCTACCTGTTTGTTGTTGTCTACTTTCCAATTTGGATTTTGAAACTGAGTGAGCATTCTCCTATTTTAACTGTAAAGTCACCAACCTGAGCAGAAGCAATTTGACATCACTTTGTTCAATGTCAGTAACAAAACAAGTGTAAGACCACTTGTCCTTGTAAACATTTAGGGCTTTAACAGCCTAAAGCTTATTAATTTCCCACAGTAAGGAGCTGAGACAATTATTGCTGCTTGGTGCCTGGTTCTGGATTTAGTTCAGTGGATGTGGTACCCAGACAGGCAAGGGCTTGATTTACAGGGGGGTGGTAAACAGGATGGGGGAAAATAGGGGAAATAGCATCTCCAACTAGGAGAGCACAGAACAAAGGGGAAAAATGTCTTTATAGTTACTTTATTATTATTGTTATTATGGTTAAATATCTATTTAACATGATTTTAGTTTGCATTTCTTGAGGAAGTAAATGTGTTTCTTTTTTCTTCCAGAAAATGTTAATTTATGATCCTGCAAAAAGGATTTCTGGCAAAATGGCCTTGAACCATCCATATTTTGATGACTTGGACAAATCTACTCTTCCTGCTAATCTGATTAAGAAGTAGACTTTTGGACTAAATCATCCAGAGTGAAATAATTGTGGTTACTTTTACTCTCAAGTCTGTAATTTGTATGTCTGTCTTTTTGCTCTTAAGACTGTATTCAGTTTGTTTTGGTTTGTGTGATCTAAATGTAAATATTAACCTGTTACTGCTGAGTTCCAATACAATGCAAATATTTCTGCAATTAATGCAGTCACCTTTCTATAAATAAAGCTTTAACGCTAGTGAAGGACTGAACTTATTTCCAGGCCACAGCTGCTTTACAGAAGGATTCTTGTTTTCTTTAGAATGCACTGGAAAGTTACCACTTGGCTAAAAAGGCTGCTAACCCAAACTTCTAAATGGTTGTTCCTGGTATGACAGGAAATTCCCAAGTTTGAGATGTTTCAGTGTCAGGTCAGTTAGAATTTTACTTTAAAATGGCAATTGATGTGCCAAAGGACACCAACTGTGAGGTTTGCTGAAGAACAGCAACTTACAAAAGTGTAGATTGCCAAACTGATTTTAAGTTTTGAGTTTTTGAAGGTAGCTGCAAATCATTATTTGAGAAAAGCCCCTTGCTCTAAAAAACATACATTTTTATTTTGGAGGCCCAAGAATTTACTGAGGTGTTGATATTGATATGTGGACTTCTAGAAATTGTAATCATAGACTGAGATGCCACATGGCTACAGACTTTACCATAATTAAAGCAGAACTTTTCAAAGCTCCCTGGGATTTAACTGAACAGGTGAGAGTGTTGTCAAACGTTCAAATAAAATTCAAATGTGTACTAATAACAGATTGTATGGTAGTTTCCAATTGCTACCTCCATTCTTGGCCTTCAGACACGTCAGTAGGGGTGGGATGTGCATCTGCCTTAAGTTTTATTGGCTCTGGGCACTGTGGTGCTCCTTTCTTTGCTGTCTGGGGCCAAGGCTTGCAGCTCAGTGGGGAATAGTATTGAAAGTACTTAGGCTTCTGAGTCAGGTGTGTGAAAGCACTGACTCTAAACAGGTTTGTAGGAGCCCTGTCTTACAGCTGCTGAACTTGGACACTAAAAGCAGTGGAGATGATGACATCCATCCAGCTCATCAGATGTTTGTGTCCATGAGTAGCTTGAAAGTGTTAGATGTAGCTTTTGTTAACAAGCAGCATGGTGAGAGATAAATGCCACTTGGGCACAGTTACCACTGTTCTCTGCAAAGTGCTTAATTTCCAGAAATATTGGAGACTTGGCTTAACCCTTTGATAGCAGAGCACTGAGGAGGAGGGGGTTTTTTTTGAAATCATACAGGTAAGTTACTTTATTGAAGGCAGTGGGGGAGAAGATTGTGATGGCTGACTCCTTTCTGTTAACACCAGTGAAAGGATGCAGTTTCAAGACCAAATAGGGATCTAATTTGACTCCACTTCTATGTAGTAACTTGATACAGGCTTTACAGGCCAAGAGGTTTGTAATTGCTGCTGCTTAATTGGTTACCTTGGTGTAGAAAAAGGGGGACCTGCCAGTAAGGAACTGCATTAAAAATCAGAAGCCAGTGCATAGACTAGGTTCTGTGTGTGGAAAAGACTTCAGCTGGGCAAACTAAATATTCTTTTGCTTTCAATACTTGGTAAAGCCTTATTTTTGTTTTGTAAGTAACTGGTGTCTGTCTCAGTTTAATGTGATAGGGGGAATGCTTTAGCCTATCTTAACTAATGGTTTTAAGTACTAAAATTTCCAAAGAGCTTTTCAAACAATAACTTACTCCAAGTCTGCAATCTTTCTTGTTTAGCCAGGCTGCTGTGACATCACTGTAGCTCTGAAAGAGCCATTATAGTGCTGCTAATAAAGCAAGGGAGCACAATACTGTCCATCTGTGCCTCAGGTGAGATCAAGTGCTGAGTATAAAACTGAGACACTTGACTCACTGCCACAGCTCCACTGTTATCAATGGGGCAAACATATCAGTGAGGAAAATCACTTTCCTTATGGAAAATAACATCATCTGCTCTGGGTTACTGTCCTGCTGCCTGCGCCTAGCGTGTGGAAGGTTTATGGTGTTCAAGCTTTGGCCATCTAAAACCCAATTTTATTCCAGTGAAAACTGAGCGTGCCCTACATTTTGGGTATTTAACTCACTGTGGGTGATTAATCAGCAGACCTATTGGTTGATGCCTATTGCTTTAGTTTTCTTCTGAATGTTGGAAGAACTGGGGATGAAATTTCTTTATTGAAAAGCAATGTGCTCTCTAAAATGAAGTTCTCTGATGTAACGTTGCATCAGTATTGCCTCTGGTACTATGGCTGCTCAGGATCTTGTTTTCTACTAGAGCACAAGTAAACCCCAGCTGAAATGATAAACTTAACTTAGTGTTTGATTTTACTTGCTCGTCCTCCATACCATTAAGAAGTAATGGGGGTGAAAAAGCTTTGTGCATGCAAAAATAGGATTTTACACAGGATCAAACTGGTTTTTTTTTGCAGTGGTGTGGGGGTTTTTTAAGTTGCCAAGTGCTAGCAGGCTGTTGAAGTGTGAGGTAGTGAAGGTTTTATGTTGGTGCAGACGGGATGGGGAATGTACATTTGCTACACTTAAAATTACTTTAAAGCAACAAATGACTGGCAACTTTCCAGTGTTCCCATGTTGGTATCTGGGGTTACTTCTGAACAGCCAGTTTTGAACAGCACTATTTCCTTCTTGCCCACAGACCTGCACAAAGGCACGGCACTACCACGGGCTCTGTTTGATTTTATTTTATATCAGGTTTGTAAAGACTGTGTGGAAATAAGGAAACACTGATATACAGACCCTGCTTTCATTAAGCCTGACTATTTATTCTCCACCAAGCTCCTTGTCTTATTTTCCGACAAGCTGCATCAATTTATGGAGTAATCTAAGAATTTCCCATTGCTTTGACCACCAGCTGCTCTGGTTTACATCTGCTGCATCAATGGCTCATTCCAGGTAATGGCTTTTGATTTTGTTCCCCCTGTATTCCTATATAAAGCATTGTCTCCTCATGTGTAAATGTCAGCGGGGTACTGGGTGTTCTCCTCTGTTGTTGGGCATATTTTACTTCAGCCTGGCTATTTCAATATATTCTTGTTGTGTTTGAATCAATAGTAGGCTATTGATGCTGCTGCTAACAGATTAATTGAGTGATCTCAAACATGTATCTTCAGTACAGGTGGCTGGCTGCCTTTAATGGAAGAATTGGGGGTGAGAGCTGCTCTCTCCAAATTGCTAAAGTGACAGGCATGATGCCCTGGGGAATAATTAGTGGCTTTACAGGAGTAGTTATATTCAGTTCTTTGAATTCAATTAAAATATTTCTGCTAACCTCTGAAGGGTTTGAATTAGACTGTTGGGAGGGGATTTTTAAAAAAAAAAGATTGTTCCTCAATTATTTTAAGTGACAACCAATTGAAATCTTAAGAAAGCCTGCATACAACTCACAGAATACCTGGCCAAATGCAAGGCCAAGTGTTGGACTGAGAGCCAAATCCAGGGATCTGGGTCATTTCCAGCATGGATCCTTGGGCCTGAGGAACGTGTTTTTCCCATGACAGCTTAGACTTGCTTAGCAAGGCCCATGGGCCCTTCTAACTCATGTGGGGCTAAAAGAGCTTCCCTGTTTTTCATTTGCTCTTCATCTACTGCTTTTCTTTGCACAATACACATTAACTATCACTTTTCCTACCAATTGTTGGTCTTCCAGAAGAGGGTGGGGTTTATTGTGTAAAAAAGGAGAGATTTTGTGCCTGTATCATTAACAGTCCTCATTGCCATTTCCAACTACCCTTCAGTGCTATTTTTTTTCTTCTCTTATCCCATCTATCCCTTAAGAGGCATCACAGATGCACTTTCTTTAAAGCCATTCCCCTTGACAGTGATTAGAGGAAGAACATCACAGCCCAACCAAGGGCTGGCTCTGCATGTCTTACTTCCACAGGGCACTAAAGACAACGAGGAGGGTGATCTAACACCTGAGGGGGTCCCCATCTTGACACTTTCATAGAAGAGGAGGGGCTCTTAAATGCTCCCAATTGGTGGCATGGGGGGAAGAAAGGGGAGGTCAGTCCTTTTCCCCCTGTGCGTTCTCTGAACAGCTTCCTGGGGAGCTGGCAGCCCTTCAGAGCCCAGTGGAGATCAGCAAGGATTTAACTGGATAAAGGCAGGCAGGGAAAAGGCTGTGTCTCTTAGTGTCCCTTGTGGTGGGAGCTATCTTTGGTGGCTCCCCCAGGATCTCAGCCTTTCTGTGTTATCTCAGAACTCACTCAGTGTGAGCCAGTCCTTGACTTTCTGGGCTTTGTTTCAACCCTTTGCCATGTAAGCTGTGGACAGGAGTGTAAATATTTCACAGCTCTTTGCTGAACTGTGTTTGGTTTGGGCTCTGAGCATATAACATTTCTTATCACAAATGGCTTGAGACCTGTCAATTTTTCTCCCCACAATCCAGATATGTTTCTGAAATATCCTTTAACTCACTGGCTGCAAGAAAGGAGGGAGGCCTCTCTTGTCTCAGATTTGTCTTAATCTTTTTTGATTCTAAAACTATCATCTGAGGATGAGGAATTACAACTTCTATTACAACCTCACCCAGCTCAGTATCTCTTCCTGGGGTATACTGAAACTACTGAATTCCTGGGAATACTGAGCATCTTTTGGTGACAGGCGAAAGGATAAAAGGAAGAACCAAAACAGTGTAGAACATGTAAAATGGGTATATGGAAAAGAAAACTTAAATTATTTTGTGTTTCTATAAGGAAAAAAATATTTCTTAAAAGTTGTCAGAGAAATTATCATGAATAGTAAAATAACATTTAAAAGACTTCAGGAAAGTGTAAATTTTTTTTAAAATCTCCTGGTGTAAATCTGGTACTTTTCCCTAAATCGCTAATTAAATAAATTTTATTTTCTTTCTTAGTATTTGTGGCTTAATATATACATGTATGAAAATAAAAACAATGGAACTGTAGCAAAGATTATTTCTGAAGAGCTGCAACAAGACATGTAAAGTCCTGATGTGTACTTGGGATAAAAGTTCCATTTTCTTATTATTCCTGCAGTTTGTGTTGCCTCTCCTTTGGCCACGCGGTGTCACTCTGGCACCTCGTTACTGGCAGCCAGGAAGGGGGGCAGGGAAGAGCAGAAAAACTCTGACTCTCCTGGCTCCATGAAAAATTGAAGGGTATTTATTTTCTGGTAGGCAGCCAGGCTGAAAATAATATCTGAATTGAAAGCCTTTCATGAAACATCTGGGCAGTTAAATTTTGCAAACTTCAAAGATGTCCAGTACCGTACCGACATACTGATTTCTCTCTTTAGTGAAGAATCATTTAGGCTAATGCACAAAAGCCTCTGTAAAAACCGTTTCATGCTGAAATTAATGATCAAAATGACTATGCTTAATAAAGCAACTAGCACAGGAGTGCCAGTCAATATAGTTAAACTACAACAGGCTCATAATCAGTCTCTCAAATTGCTATCAGTTGTCCACAGTGGTCAGTTTTGCAGTGGATTTTTTGAGGTCTGCATGCTTAATCTCCAGATTTTCCATTTTGGATTTGATACGCGTGTGCAAAATTGTGACTGTGGTTTTGTTTTGCAGTCTGTCATTTTTTAAAGTATCTTTCTTAAGCTTCACTAGATTCTCTGCTGGTAAATAATAATAACAACAACAATAATATTAATAGAGTCACATTTATAGCAGTTGAGAATCTGGTCCTCAACACTGACTTCAAATATAAGGTCTTATTTTTACTTGTTGATACATGTTCTCCTAAATGCAAAAGCTAAAAGCAGAACTATGTCAAATACTTCCTAGATGACTCCATCTGCTCTTAGAGCCATGGGATTATACAGTCACATGCCTGGTAAAATTCACCCCAGTGCTGGTATAGGAAGCATTAGGATTTTCTTCTCTCCTCTAGATGTACAGAGTGACGTACAGCTAAATAATCACTGTAAGTTTACACTAATAATTCTGTCCATTGAGCTGCTTGAGGCAGAAATGCAAGTGCTAACGTGTAGGAGCTGTACTTTGATAGTTATTCTTGGAAAGGAAGAAACACACTAATAATTTCCCAGTTCTCATTCAAGTGCTCATAATATAGTCTAGGTAAAATTGCATTTTACACATAGTAAAAGATCATAAATAAATGTAAATACACAGCAGGTGTCCCTTTCCTATGCCATGTGGACCTGTCAGAGTACTTGTTTTGGTAAGTAGGGAAAATACCAAGCAGCTGCTTTACACTGGAGCGATTATTAAAGAGAAGTAAAAATCACACATAACATACCTATCTCCATAAATAATATTAATTTTATAAACAGAGATTGAGCACAAAGAAAAAGAGTCTTTAGCAGAATCTGACATTGACTTAACTCTGAGAGTCCCCATGTGTCATTGTTCATTCAGCTCCTGGAAATCTCATCTAGGGACTGACTCTGTGATTTAACTTTTACTGCACATCTCCACACCCCAGACCATAAGCCAGGCTATGCTCCTTGGCACCAGGACTGCTAAAACCTCATGTTCAGGAGGTTCAAGATGGCTTGCTTACTCTCATGTTAATTAAAACTAGACTGGTCCCCATGAAGAAAAAAACAACTAGAGAAATAAGTAGAGTTTAGCTTGCTCTCATGTCAGTAAGAATAAAAAAAAATAGCTCTGACATTATGGTTTGCTGCAATGAAAAAAATATACATAGCATTTTATTCATCTATATAAAATATTTTTTTTCATGTAATGTTTTCTTTAGTTAAGACTAACCATGACTTAGAAAAAGACAAGTTTATGGATAACAAAAAGCAGTGCTTGTCCAGATTTTCCCTCCTTTAAGCTTTGAACAAGTATCAGCTGTTTTAATTAGCTCTCAACACCTTTATATTGTCATTTGAACTGGGAGTACTCTGCATACATGTAACAATTGCTTTAAACAGGGAGTATTTGCAAAGCAAATGATTGTGTTTGACAATCTCTCAGCAGCCAAGCAGCATTAAAAATGGTTTTGCTTTGGTTCCATTGCTTGTTGATTTGATTTCTTTAATTCTTAGGATAGGAGTAAAATTCATTTGGTATTTTCAAACATGGAGAGTATCTCCCAGCTAATGAAATCAACAGGCTCAGTGGATGTGCCTTCGTGTATAGGGAGGGTGGACATAGCAAGGAATTTGAACTTTGGTGTTTCTAGTCCCATTTCTGCAATGAATTTTGTGTGAATGTGGCTGCTTGTCTGGGAGAAGCTAAGGCAAAGTTGCAGGCTCTAGGCCTTCCATTTGTAGATCTGACATGCCAATTTTCCTCCTGAATGTGATTATTACATTTACAACACAACACGGCTGAAACTTCAAGAAAACTAGAAACTAGTGTTACCTCCAGCTGAGAGCAAAATAAACACATTCCTGCAGTGTGTTTCTCCATGGCCAGACTCAAATTTCACATCAAACAAATCTAGCAAGTGACAGGTCACAACACATGCCTTTAAAATACCAGAGGAAGGAGAGCTTCTTCAGCAGCAACCAGATAAACAAAACCAAAGCCCCAAATTCTGAACAGCCTCAGAGCATGTTAAGGGCATACCCCAGGCAGTTTTCAGTTCAGTAGCCAGCCCACAACCAGCACTAGTTATTCTGCAGTCATTCCTTGTGTTAGGACAGGGGTTGTCCTGCTGTCTGGATCTTAAGCCCTGTACTGAAAGTATTCTTTTACTCCATGTCTCCTGGGGGAAAAAAAAAAAACACAACCAAACAAACCAAAACTAACATGCCACTGCATTACAGTCATGGCTTGCTAAGACTGAGGAGGAATATATGACAAGGAATAAGCTCACAGGCTTCCCTCATTTACCAAAGGCATGGTCAAATGGAAAGGTTATTCTGGGGTGTGACATTACCCTCAAGCAGCTGGCCTATACTGGTGATACCTGCCATTAGCCTATGACAAATGAGAGGTAACCCAAGTTTAGTTCTTACAGAAAACATATTTAAAAATCCACCCCAAAACCAGTCTGGTCTAAGTAACTGAGCATTCAGAAGATTCCCTGACCAGCAGGAAAGTTTCTCACCATCTGGCCCTGTATTTTCAAAGTGACAGGCTCAAAGCATTTGCCATGATTTTGACAGTGCTTGACTTTGCCATTTTAATAAATTGGCTTCCAAAGGAAAGATTTTTCTATTCAGTGAATTCTCTTATAAGGGCCCAGAAAGACTTTCACCTATTGAGGAGTTCAAGTCAGCTTTTCAGATTTTCCCCTTGGGATTGTGGAACAAGAGCATGGGACTCATACAGAAGAGTTTCAGTCTATGGGAGTTATATGCAAGCTGGGGGAATTGTCAGAGTCGTAAAGATTTGTCATTAAAGTAAGTGAAGGTTTATTATTATTACTTTATTGTTATTATTTTAATAATTTCTGGCTATAAAATTGAGCTATGTGATCTCAATTGGTCCCATAAGACTTTCTGACCAGATAAATGAGTCAAAGTGAGACATCAATACTGGAGGCTTAATGTCCTGTGGCTAGGTGGGATTATCTGTGTGTCTGCTCTAATTTAAAAAGCTTCTTGTTTCAGGGAAGTGGTCACAGCACCAAGCCTGACAGAGCTCAAGAAGCATTTGGATAATACTCTTGGGCACACGGTGCGATTCTTGGGGGTGGTGCTGTGCAGGGCCAGGAGTTGGACTAGATGACCCTTGTGCATCCCTTCCAACTCAGCTGATTCTGGGATTCTGTGATTTTAGTCTCCAGGCCTCACAGAGGAAGAGATAAATAGCCTCACTGTTACAGGAACCAGCTGTGCTTGATTGCGGGTTGTCAGCCTGGATCTGCTGGAAGAACACAACCACTGCCTTGTGCAAAGGACCTCAGAAAGTTCTACATCCCCACACTAACCCCCTGCAAGGGCACAGAGGAGAGGGTGTGAGGCTTGGCTCAGCTGTCCCTATCTGTGTGTAGGGACTGCTCCCCAAGAGTTCTCTGTTTTTGGGAGCAGGTGAATCCCAGGGGCCACCTGGGCCTGTCCCACATCTGACAACAGCAAGTGGGTTCAGGAGGTCACTGCCCCAGTGAGCAAATCCCATTCAATGACTGCCTCAATGACCAAACAGGGACTGGCAGGAGCAGGTGAAGGGCACAAACCCACATCTGTTTTATAAAACACCCATCACTCTCCTGGCAGGAGGCATCTCCCCTACAGCAGGTAAAATTACAGCACTAGGAGTGTTTACCTGGGCCACAGAATGGATTGGCAGAGCATCCCCAAGAGCTTCATCATGCTGAAGGAAACACACAGCTCCAGAGACTCTCGGGTGGACACATCCAAAGAATCAGAGTATCCCCTCTAATTTCTTCATGTATTTAGTCACAACCCACAGGCTGTCACCAAATGCAGTGTGAACGACGTGGGCAGATACAGCATCAAAGAAAGGCTTCTCCCGGAAAGGGATGAACCTCTTACCTCGAAGGGAGGTCAGGGAGCAGACACAGAGGAGTGTTTGCCTTCTATTGTGCAAAGGACAACAACACTGAAACACTGAAATCCTTCCTCAGGCCTTGCTGCCTGATGGAACCAAGGAAGAAAGGTTACATTTAAACAATTTCAGGAAAATTTCAGCTGCAGGCTGAAAGTGAAGCAGCACACACACAAAAAGATTAAACACCACTATCTCTTTCTCTCACGATCAGCAAAATTCTCTTACTTTCCTTCCTCAAGATCCTCTGAGGAAATGCCCTTTTTGAGACCCAAGCTCTGAATTTTAGACAGGGCTGTAGCAGATGACTCCACAACAGAAGAACATATCAAAGTTTATGAGTAGGTTTACACTGTGATGTGAAAATATTTCTTATTAAAACTCCTTTTCTTCCAAAATGAAAGAAAAAAGGCATTATTGCCCTTAGTAGAACACAATTTCAGCAGAAAAAAGATGGATATAACAATTAAAACCTATGCTGAACTCAGGTTAAAGCCCAGGGAAGGAGGAGGGGAAGGGCTGCAAAGGCTTCTGGGGAACAGGTGGGCTGTAAAAACTGAAGGAACAGCAGAGGTGCTTGTTCAGAGTTTGTTGCTGGAGGGAAAGAGTGCTCAGAGCTAAAGGATGTAGAAGGTAAACTGCTTCATGCTTCTTGGGCTTAAATGGATCTTTTTCTTCCATTATGTACAAAGTGTAAACTGGAAAAGGAGATTTTTATCTTCTAAAACCTATAGGAACCCTTTATGTAAAATCTTCTATCCCATGGCACTTCAGTGGTTGCTCTGTTTGTTTAACCTGTATGTTTGCTTGTTGATTGAACTAAAGGCTTCTTACAGCTTCTTCTGTCTAGTTCTGGCATCCAGGACTTCAGCTGGCTATAAGCCGCCTTCTGCTGGTTTCACAGGCTTGCCTTGTATGAGTTCCTGACACTGCTGGATGCTCCTGGTAAGAAAATAGTTGTAAATTCATCTTTGGACTTCAGTCACTGCTCCCTGCTGCTATGCTACACTATTGTGCTAAAGAAAGAGGTGTTTAATTAAGGAATAAGTAGTAAAACATCTAATAACTGTAGGGATGAACTGCCATGTGGGCTATCTTGACCACAAATCCCAGCTGGTCACTAATAGCAGGGCAAATGCTTTGCTCAGAGATCTAAGAGGGAATTGTTGTTGCAGCTTTATACAATGAGTGAGGACAAGTGGGTGTGGGGCTCTGTGCAGCTGATGTACTTCCAATTAACTTCCAGAGTACTTTTCTATTATTTTTTCCCTATTCAGGGAGGTAATCCACCTACTTAAAAGAGGTGTTGTGGTGCTAAATTAATTAGTCTTAGTAATATGCTTTTATAGCACTGCCTGCACTGCTATGGAAAAGTTAATGATCAGCTACTGCCATTGCTTAAATTAAGCTTCCAGCAGCCCATTCAGATTTTAATTTACCCTCTTTAGATGTTGTAATGCATTTTTTGTTTGACCTGTTTTCCTCTTCTCCTGGCAATCCTCCAAACCCTTACAAGAAGCAGGTAAAACATCCCAAAACAGGAAGGGAGCCTCCTATTTCTGAGGGAATATGATTCTCTTTCACAACCAGGCACACAGCTCTGTTCTAGCTAGTGATGCAAAGGCAGATTTGATCTGAGGCAGGCTCCAATACCTACAATTCAGCAGAAAACAGAGCCAAGAAGAAGCCATCTGTGCAGGTGGCACTCCTCCAAAGGAAAGGGTGTGAAGGTTGTCCTAAAGACTCACCTGTGGCCCTGGATAATGAATTGCTCCAGTGCTTCCCTGCAGCTGGAGGTCAGAGGGTGATGGGACAAGGGGGAGGACCTGGAGCTGAGTGTGTGCATGAGGGTTGCAAAGACCCTTCTCAGCTGAGGTGAATGCAGGTGAATCCACTCATGAGGATGACTCTGCATCTAATAACAAGGCCTGGTTTTCTTCCTTTTCCCTACCGTGAACACTTCAGCCTCCTCTAAATATTCTTTTCCTTTTTCTTCCTACCAGTCCAAAAGGCAGTAAGTGTCACAGTACTACCGAGGGCCCAGTCTGCTGAACGGGATGCTAGTGAGGGCAACGACAGAAGGTGCTCTTCTCCCTGAAATTTAAATCCTCTGAATCTGTCTTTAGGAAAAGCTGTGGAGTTTTGTTAACCAGATTAGTTTAATAACAATAGGCTCCATGTATACTCCATTGACAAATATAGGTGTTCTCCCCAAGGTTTGGGTCTCTATTAGAAAACCCGGGTGCTCAGACTCACATAAACATGTTCTCAGCTGAACTAGGGCACTTCCCAAAAGGCATTTATGGCAGATGAAGTGATGTGCTGTGACTGAAACCTGTTAATCACCATATCTGGGAGGACTGTGTTGCCTTTTCATCCTTTCACAAAAAATAGTGAGGACTGGGCAGTGTCTGATGGCTCTGACTGTGCCTTGCTCTGTCCTACCTGAGGTGCTGCACAAGCTCTCAGTCACTGATGGCACCTGCACAAAAAGTGTAACTTTAGCTGTGCCCTGATGTGAGCACACCCACAGCTAGATTTAATCACACTTGTTGTCCACACCTTCCAGTTTACAAAAAGCTTTTCTTCCAAGAGGGAAGAGAATGTATGGAGAGGAAAGAACTACAGTTTGAAAGACAAGAGTAGATAGAGCCTAAACTTTTAAAACTATATGTGAAAAACACATGGAAAAACATATGTAACTTAAACTAAGGGCATGAAGCCAGAAAACCCAAGGACAGCACCTCAGAGGGACAGTTGTAGTTTGCTGTTTAAAGGATCCTCAGCTACTCTGGACAAAAGTGAGAAGCTCCCACTACAGGAAAGGTGAGAGGCTCTACTGTGTCTGCTGGAGTTGAGAATTGAACTGGTGTGAGTGAAGTGGCAGAAATCAGCAGGTCTGAAGTCTCATTTTTAGGTGAAAAATCACACTGTGAAAGCAGAAAGCTACAGTAAAAATAAAACCCCACAACTCTGATCCACTAGCCAGGAAAGAACTCATCAGAGACATATAAATACAACTTCACACACTTCAATGTGTAAACCACTCAACAAAATAAATTATGCTATGCTGGCTAAGTACTAAAAGGCCTTAAGAAAATTGAAAAAGCTTATAGCAATGAAGGATTATTCCCAGTGCAATAGAAGGAATGTGTAACACACTAAGTGATGGTGCTTTGTCTGTGAAAATCAGCCAAGTGAGGAAGAAACAAGGCTGACAGCAGGCAGAAGTGATGCTAGACACATATTTACCTTGGCTCTCTGCAGTCAGCAACAGGCTCAGGGCCATACTTAAAGCAATACATATCTCCCTCTTTCCCTACTATCACTGCTCACAGCAGGGCTTTGTTTTGTTAATTTGCTACTGTGCAGCTCTAGAATTGGAAACTGATTAATTCCCAACAGGCAAAAGGGATTCCTAGAGAGCAGGACAATGTAGGTGACCCCAGGGATCACAAGAGCTGAATCTACAGCACCACTTAGGGTACTTGGTTAGGGCAAAATGATTCAAGTTTATTTAAAATCCCTGGCAGACGCTATTTGTGCTGTGTATCCCCATGTGATTTAGCATAATCCAGAATAAAAACCAGCATTCACTGAAGTCTGAGGCTAGATTTCATAATTAAGAATACTGGGCAGGACTAGCAATTCTTGCTCCTAGGAGCTGATGCCTGGGTGTGGCTCCTGTGCTCAAAGGTGTCTGTTTTGCAGTCTTTCAGTCCCACAGTGACTTCATGGATCTGACCTCTTCTGACCTCCTCTTTGGCACACAACAATGTAGGAACACTACAATATTCCAGGAATAGATGGAAGGATAACTCTCTTTGCTTTCCCTCCTCCCCTTTCTTGGGCTGGACCTGTACTTGCCATCAGGCAAGTGATGAGCTCCTGAACCCACAGCCAATAGAAACCCAGCCTGTGCAAATACAAGGACTCTGCTGCAGCACAGGGTGGGGAACAGCAGGTTTGGGCCTTTGTAGTGAGGCAGGAGAGCCCTTAATCACAATCTCAGGAACAGCCACAAACAAATGACCAGAGGTCTGCTCTGCCCTGGTTCCTGCTTCTCACAGTGGCCAACAGCAGATGCTCCAGGAAATATAAAACAAAGGTAAGCACAAAAGGATATTTGGTAGTATATTCCCAACTTTCAATGCCTTGGGCATAAGCTCTGAAGTAGAGGTGACGATCTGTATTTGATAGGTTTCTTCCCTAAAGGTTTCTTTTGGGAGCTGTGTAAGCTTCCAGCCTATGTTCTCTGGCAAGAAATTTTGCAGCTCAGCTAACACTGGTGTGAAGAGGAGCTCTTGGTTGTGAATTTGCCCTCTGCTAGTTTCATTTGATGGCATCCAACTTTCATGCTAATGGAATGCTTAGTTACTCTCTGAGAGCCTTTCCACCTTCCACAAGTTTGGGGTTCTCCAGTTTCCACCTCAGACTGAACACAGCCCTTCATGTACTATATATGCTTTTTTGGCTGGCTAGAAGGGCTAACTCTTCCTGAGGAGCCTGCTGGCTACCTACAGTATGCCAGTGCACAGAGAACTCAGAACTAACACAGAGATTGTGCCAGTCTGCCCTCCCTGTGCCCAGTTAAAGCCTTGTCAAAGAATGAGGATGCTCAGGAAATGCCAAGTGCCTGTGTCAAATGGTTCTGACTTGGCTAGTGCTCCACTTAGCTGAGCTAAATCAGAAGAAGATGGTGTAGCTGACTGATGAAGGGACAAGGGTAAAATATGGTGGCTGGATTTTACTTGCTAGGTATTGCAGTTGTGGCCAAAAGGGAATTTAGAGATCTGTCTTATGCATCCCTGAAAGAAAATAGCTGATGAAGCAGTCACAGAGAGAGCACTTGAGCCTGTAGCTTACACCATACGGTCCATTCAAGCATTGATTATGTTCAATTGTGCACCTAAGGGAGAGGAGAGATCAGGGATAGGTCTTGATCATTTGCATGACCCTGGAAAAAACATTTCTGTTTCAACTTTGCTGAATAATAGAGAGAAGAATCCAGAGCCCAGTCTGGCACTATTACATTACTGGTCGTAGGTTGGAGACAGATTCATGACCAGACTCACTGACAATCATGAGACAAACAGTGTGGTTTATTGTGTGGTGTCCCCTTTTATAGGGGGTTCAAAACTCCTGGGCTTGGACAACTGATTGTCTGGGCTCTCAGCACTGCCCAGCTCCTGGCCAGTGATGTGTCTGCGTTCAGGATTGGAAGGGATTGGCTAAGGTTCCCATTTGAGTTCAAATCCATCCTATCATTGCTCACCCAGGGACTTGTTTACTTCCAGGCTGATCCAGTTTGGAGGTCTGTTATGGCCAAATTTATCTTTGCAGCCACAGACCAGCTGCAGCTGTGACATGGTACAACTTCTGGATGAACACCCAGGCGGTGCAAAGTGTGCTAGAGTGGTTATGGGCACTTGTGGATGCTGGACAGCCTGCCAAGATGTGGGTTAGTGAATGTGCAATAATTCTTTTCAGTGCAGGTAGTGCAGTGAAAGCACACTGAAGCGCTGTGTGCTAAGCTGCTGCCACCAATGTCACCTGGATTTATTATTAGCAGTGACAACAGTAGCATTAGAGGATCACGTGAACTTTCAGTAGTGGAAGGTGATCAGCAAGAGGGCAAGGGAAGAACTCTGTTGGATAGGGCTCTTAGGTAGGCTCCTTGCAAAGGAGCACATGGTTAGGTGGGAAAAGCCTCCCTCTTGCACTGAATTCTTCATCCCAACATTTCTGGAGCAAAGAGATGAGTGCAGCTGGGTGGGACCAAGGATTTTTCTGTCCCTTACACAGTGTCTGACAGTGGCCAGAACCTGATGCCCAGAGAAACAAAGGACAGCATGACCAGTTAGCAACAGCTCTTCTGCAAACCCCCAGCTATTTGTTCAACTTTGGAAATTTCTCAGTCAGGCATGTTCTTCTATGCATTTATTAACTCCCACTAAACTTCTTATCCATGAACCTTTCCAGGTTACCTGGGAACTCGAAGCTCTTCACATCCCCAGTGTCATGTGGCAAGTTCTGCAGCTTGACTGCTCTGCATGGGAAGTCTGACAGGGACTGAAAAACAGCTTAGAAGGGCTCAAAGTGCAGTGGGTAAGACTTCTAGATTTCTGTTCAGTGTCTGGGTACTAGATTTAAGTAAACAATCTTTTGAAGCCCAAGGGAGAATGTAGTTGTAGGATGACACTCCCTGGCTCTGGTCTCTGCATTAATGGGCTGGGCAGGGGCGCAATGTCAAAACAAAAGCCATGGATCCAGAAGAAAGCAGCAACGCCATTAAATCCTACCCCTACAGCTGCAGCAAGTTCCTGCCTTTTACAGATGCATGGCACATGTGCTCCCTGTACCCCCACTCAGTGCAGGGCACAGAACATTTCCTGGAGCCCTGCAGCACCTACTGTAGTGCCTTGCCAATTAAGTTGCAGAAAAAATTGAAGATGAATAATTTCATGGATTCTAACAAACTCCCAGGCACCAGTTTCCTTGCCCCTCTGTTCAGCTACACAGGAGCAATCTGTTCTATTAACAGGAAAATTCTGCCAGCAATGCCTGCACTGACATTCAGTCACCTCCTCACCTTCAGACATACTGGAGGCCTAAGCAGAAAGGAAAGCAAGTCTTTAACTCAATTACCCAATTATCTTGAGGTAATCACCCAATAATCTTTGGATACAGTCATTTTTTATTTCCTATTCCTCCTATCTTCTTAACAAATAGCTTCCAGAAAACAAACCTTGCTGTGACTACAGTAAACAAACAAACAGACGCTCTGAGCAGATAAAAAACTCCATTAAAGGTAGACATCAGTCTACAGCTTGTTACCTTTCCTACTCTGGAGAGCTGAGAAGTGCAGGGCTGTGCAGCTGTGGGAGCTGCAGCACCTGCCAGAGCTGGCACTGGGCTCAGCAGGCTAAAAATCACCTCTGCATGCTCAGACTTTGCTCTCCTTGGCCAGCCAAAATGAAGGGGGAGCAAAGCTGAGGAGGAGCTGCCTCAACAGAGCAGCCTAAGGGAGTCAATGGAAGATGAGCAGTAAGTGTGTGAGCGGTCACACTTGGCTGAGGCTGTTTCAGAGTGCTGTTGGATGTCTTACAGCCTGCAGGGCTGGTGACACCCGATCACATCCCCTGAGAGCTGATGCAGCTCTTCCTGTGCAGGGAGAGCTGTCCTGCTCCTGCGCAAGAGCAGGACAGGATTGAGATCTTCCAGCCCTGGAGAGTCCTCAGGGGCTCCTCAGAAACTCCCTTTCTTTAGAGTGTTTATGGGAAAAGGCACCATCATCTGATTTTCAACACATGATGAGATCTGCCAATTATTTAGAAACTCACCCTAGACGCTCTGTAATTGAAAAATGTAAATTTGATACAAAGAGCACAGGGATCCACAAAATTTTTCAAGCAGCTGTAATTGAGGTCCCAGGAGAAATATGTAAAGAAATTTCTTTGTAATATGTAGTGCATAACTAATATTTAAAATATTGGGTGGTGGAGGCAATCACATCTGATCATGTAGTCAGAATGACCAGCTTATTTTTAATGACTAAGATGCAAATTTAATCATATACTCATAAACTGCTAATTGTAGGGGGTTTTTTATAACCTGTGAGGATAATTTGAATGCTCAGTACTAACACCTTGAATGCCATGTAATCCTTATTATACAGCCTTAAATTAAAAAAATATTAATCCCAATGGGGACTAAAGAATCCTTTCTTTTCTTAATGTTAAAGGCAAGAAAATTTCTTATGAAAATCTTCACTGTGAAGTGTCATCACCTGGCTGCTTATCTAAAATTTTAGATAAGTGCAAGGGTGGAGGGTGAGACCACCCTCCATGGCCTCAGACCTGTGCAATACAGAGGGATGGCACCCAGCTTGCTACTTCTATCTAATGGCAAAGGCTGCTTTTCCTTAAAGCTTAACATCAGGGCTGCTATCTCCTGGGGATATCCCCCTCCCCATTTAGCATCTTCAGATGGTACCTGAAATACTCCTGTCTATGCAGTCACACAGCTCATGGCTCATGCCTGTGTTTTCACTCAGTCTCTAGCTTTGAGTATTTTTGCAAATTTGCTAATGTATATATTTTTATCTTGAAATCGCTCAACAGGCCAATACTTGGCTGCCACAGAGCTTTGTTCCAGTATCTGCTGCCACTTGGAAGGAAATTGGCTGGAGATCCTTCCTGTGTTGGGGTAAGGCAGTTGTTCTGTAATATCTTTCAAGATGGGACAAAAACAGTTATATGATGTCCAGGAGGTGGTACTGGACACCTCTGCAGGCCAAAGGACAGACTGTGGGGTACCACGGTACAGGAAAGGACTTGAGATGAATTAGCAATGTACTGTAATGTTTTCAGTGTAACCTGTGCCCCCCATGCTGTGGGAGTGAGATGCAGGACTTGCCTCTAGGGAATGTTTGTTGCTTCAGAACATCCCAGTGGGATGTTATAGCTATCTGGCCTGCTTACAAGCCAGCTGGTGAGGCTGAACAATTATAAAGGAGCCTAGTCTGTTGTCCCATGCTAGGCTCACCCTAAATCACAGCTTTACCTTTTCAGTTTGATTTTCTCTAGAGCTAGGATACATTAGCATAACCATTCTTGCCTCTCCCAATGTTCAAATTTTCATCTTAGCCTCCTGCAGCCTTGATCTAAAAGCTTTTCATATTTACACCAGAAATCAAGGTTTTTATGTCAGCAGCAGTGAGGAATTTAGTTTTGCATATATAAATATACAATAGTCTCACTACTCTGGCTGCTAGTGCAAAGCGAATCCATGACATGGGTTGTGTTCTCTAAGCTAAGGGCAAAGGCATAAGTTAACTGACAATGAATTATCCTATTGTAGAGCCTTCAGGATGGGGATTATCACTGCTAACACACTGTCTTATCCTGCATGCAGTACACAGAGCTAACTTCTTTGGGAGATTTGGAACACAGGCAAGCGATAACGTGGAAATTCATTAATAGGCGGCACCTCAAAGCCCAGAGTGTGTGTGTGTAGTGTCTCATCCATTTCAACGGGAATCTTGCCTGCAGGAGAAGTAAACTCATGCAAATGCTGTTAGATCATTTTAATAGACCAGAAATCTAAGGGGATTCAGGAGTGGCAAGCAGACACCTTAAAGATATCTCACTGCACAGTACATACTTTGGAATACAACTCAGAGTAAATAAATGCTGGCCTATCCAGTCACAAGAGTATAAAGCCTGTGATTTAAGAAAAAGGGACAGAATAGGGGCAAAACTGTAGTTTCATCGGACAAAGCAAATCTCTTCACCACACTGTAATCCTAAAGTTTGGAAGAATTGAAATATGTCACCATGCTGGAGTTTGTGTACCAAAATTAAATCCTTTTCTGTACATTAGATCTTTATCTAAACCTCTTTGTACAGAGGATGAGAGACTTGACTTTAGAGAAGGATTTCCAAGATGCCTTCAGTTGCTCTATCAGTGCTTGTTATTTGAACATGGAAAAAAAAAAATCCCCCAATTTTACAAATCAAACACTTCTCTAGGCATGAGCTATTCTTGAGGGCTATCTGTAGGCAAGCTGCTGAATAATTAGGGCAATAAATCACTGTGCTGCTTTTCCTTACTCCCTCTGTGAGAATCATGCTTTCAGGGCTCAGAAGGGATTTCCAGATTACTCTCCTCTACTAGGCAACTACTTCTTAACATACCCACATTTTTAGTACTGTCTAGCTTACCTTTGCTCACTTTGAGGCCTGATCTGACTAAAGGACTGCGAAGAGCAGTTCTTCAGTGAATGAAATCAGGGAGCTGTGCCTGAAGTCTGGCCACTCCCATCTTATACAACTACTCCATTTCTGACTTTAGTGGGCTACTTTTGGGTAGGAAGCCACAGAAACTGGTTTGTGGTGCAGAGAAAGTTGCTGGCAGAAATTCTGTCTTGAAGAACAAATAGGAAAACATTGTTTTCTAGGAGGTAAGATGAATGAGACTTCCCAGAAACAAAGACTTCTTAATATTGGTCTTAACATTTCAAAAAGAATACCCTGGAGAGCAATGCATTTGATTTGCTCCTTCCTCCCATGCTACTGCTTTTATCATAAACAAGAGAAACATTTTTACACCTGACATCACCACTCCATTACCTTTACTAATGGCAAGTTCAAAGAAAATAAAATTTTGCTCCCAAAAGTAAATTAGATATGTAACATTTTCATAAATTAGCACTTGAAAAACAAATACTGTACTGAATGTGCTTACTTTCATTGTCATTGGCATTGCTTTGTGATTTTTTTCAAAGATCTTAACATGGCATTCTTTGCATGTCTTGCAAAAAATTGTCTAGAAAAGTACCAACTTTACACATCTATCAATTAAATAAACTATATTCAGGAAGGTAGTTGCTGAGGGTTTGCTAATAGGTAATGAGGAATTCTGTAAGATGGTTGACAACTAAGGCAGTGAGAAAATGGGGAAAACAGTGTTTGTATAAATTTTAGAGCGTACTGAAAACCTCACAGACATCCTGCTGTTTACCTACATTTTTCCTCCCTGTGTCTGTCATGACCAATTAGTTTCATGTCCCTTGAGTAACATCATGCTAATTAAATATTAGAAACTGTGGGGAAAAGTGGAAAGAGGTTTTTCTTTTGCTGTGCAGTTTAACAGTAAAAGACAAACACCAACCTTCCAGTATCATATGCAAACTCTGTAGGATTTTCTTGTGACATTCCCGACCATAAATCCTAATGTGCTATGCAAATATGCAAAAGTTCAGTAAAATTCAGTGAAAGCACAACTGAATGTTTACAAGCAGCACTAAAAAGGGAAGGATGCAAGGCAAAATTAAGGAAGTTTTTTCAAAGAGCTAGGAGACAATTTGTAACTAAACAGTTTTATTGACTTTTTTTTTTCCAAAATAAAAAACACAAAATAGCCACCAAGATTAAAGGCCATAGACAGCATTAACCAAATGAACCAGCCACTTGGTTATAGTAGCTGATAACTAGAATAACTGGATATTATTGCATATACCTCAGGTTCATTTATATATTCATTAGTTTGGCAAGATTACAATCATACAGTAGCTTTGGTTGTGTAAAACCTAGTAGCAATACTTACTTAAAATGTGACTGGTTAACATTTTATGACAACAGCTATTTATCTCAGTCTTGATACGTCTTCTCTCATTCCATGTTCTTGTCCTCATTGTCACTGACCAAGAATTAAGGAGACATATTTGCAACCATCATTTATAGCCCTTCTTTATCACCACACGGTGATGAATCTCTCATTGCTTTCCTCATAAAGGTTTGTAAAGCAGCCTCTCCTGTGCTGGGTAGCTCCTACCACCCAGCTGTGGTAGCCTCAGCTGAGCACGAGTCCTTGCAGAATGCAAATATGTCGAGGTGTTTATGGCTTTCAGGCCAAAGCCTTTCCTGACCTACAGTGCTGGGGGGTGACTGTACTGCTTTGCCTTTGGATCCAGAGAAAAAAACCACAGACAGACAAACAAACAAACAAACAAACAAACAAACAAACAGCTTTTCACATTTGTGTGCTGAGCTGCCAGCACAGAACAGTATTAACAAACCTAAAACACAATACTACCTTTGTTACAGAGCTGTGCCTGAGACACTGCACAGGATTGCATGTGTATGTTCTACAGTCTAGGTATTTTAGTTTTGGTCTTTTAAAAAATGCTTTCATCCTTATATAGTCTAGTGTAACACTGCAGCTTTAGAGTAATGGTTGATAAAAAGTCATAAACACACAGGCTATTTGGAAACACTGTAAGCTTTTTCTTGTCTTGCATGACTTGTGCAGAATTCCTGCCTTTCTGCCAGCAGTCTGCCCCCAGCGTTCTGGGAACATCTACTTCCACAGGAAATATATCACCTGCTTAAAAATAACCTAGGACTCTCAGTTCTACCTGGGAAGAGCTATAAAAGAGTTTGGATCAAACTGAAGTAATCTTGTATGTGAAGACCCTTCCTCACTTACAAAATGCTGGAACACTAGATAACATCTACTTGTTTGTGCAGCCCTTTCATTTGCTTGCACTGAAGCAAAAAAGAATTCAGCATGAGGAATGGCTGAATGGTGAAGATCCTGCAGAACAAGGTAACTGCCATGCAGTAATTCAAATGCAAGCAGTGTAACTGCTTTTTGCATTCAGATCCATACTTGTATAAGGATATAAATTAATAAGCCCTTCTAAATGATTTTAGAAATATCCTCTTTGATCTAGACGTATAAAACCTCTGAATACTTAGAATCACTAGATTTCACATGGCCCACATAGTCATAATTATTTGTACTTACACGGCAAATATTAGAAATACATTTGCCTGCAGTTGAACAGGTAATTATACTGTCTATTATTCAGCTGAGCAAAGATCAAGCACTCTATATCTTGTAGTTATGGGATCTTATTCTAACCCTTTGCTTTAAAAAGGGGAAATAACCATATAATTATATTACCAGTGCACAGTACTTAGTTTGAAAAAGACAACCTATAGTAGACAACTAGATTTTTTTTCCTAAGATGACTTTTTATGAGATACTCTAAAAGCAGTCTCTTATGACTGAAGATTGTCTATTTCACTGTACTCGCATAGTAAAAATAGTTAAAATCTAATTACAAAGCTGCTACATGGTTATTTCGTGGTCTGTAAAATAAAACAGTATCCAGAGTTTTATCCGAACAAAATACACCAGACAGTATAAAAATATTTCCCAACTGGAGATTGAAACATTAATGCTGGATTTGGGTTTTTTTTGTATAAAAAGTAATGTAATA
Organism: Zosterops lateralis; assembly: GCF_965231275.1. Taxonomy (NCBI): domain Eukaryota; kingdom Metazoa; phylum Chordata; class Aves; order Passeriformes; family Zosteropidae; genus Zosterops; species Zosterops lateralis. The sequence goes on from NC_139768.1 coordinate 28,992,082, forward strand.
ATGGTTGACATTTATCTGCTTACCAGTCAAAAATATACATATGACTTCAAAGAGCTGTTCCAGGCTCATTTTCAGTGAGCTTGTGCTTTTGACCCTAGCAGAAATAAATGCACATGTGGAACACAGTTTCCTGAAAACCTGAACTATATCTTATTTCTAACAATAAGACTAATTTCTGGCTATGCATTTCCACTTATTTGCTTTGTTCAGGCAACTACAGCAGAAGAATTCCAGAAGCACCATTTCCGCTTTGAATGATGTTTGTTCAGTGCAACATCTTCCTTTTCTCTCTCCTTTTTAACTCGCTGGTAGTGATCTTCTTCCTTTAAATACCACACAGGCGGCCACCGATGCCTCTCAAAATATTCTTGATTATCTGATTAAAAAGAAACAATTAAAAAAATGCCCAAAGGTGCCAGTAAGATACAGAAATCCCAGAAATGTCTTGCAAAAAGCTATGCCACTAGTAATTTATCCATTCTCTTTGCTGGATTGTTTATCAAGGATTCACTTAGTTTCCTCAAATACCTTAAGTGTGAAGAGACTTTGAAAGTGGTTACACACAAGAGGCATTAGTTCACCAAAAACTATAAAGAAGCAAGGCCTTTACAGAGCATATTTTTCATTGCAGAGCCTGGAAAGAGCTCTGTTCCTTTTAGCCTCACTGAAATAGATAACATGATGCTTGCCCAGCAATCAGGCTAATGATTTCTTTCTTTGCAGATAAGAATTTATGAATGCTGTTCAAGATAGCACAGAGATTGGGTCTCATGGCTTAGCTACATGAGCTCATCTTTGTCTTTATGTTTAATCAACTGGGTGGGGAGAAAGAAGGAGAAACTCAATGAAGACTGGTGGGGAAGTTGCCCATACCTGAGGATTTAGCTTTGATTTCCTTGCGGAACTTGGAGCAAACGCTGTTGTAATTGGTGCAGATGTAGTGCAAGCACCAAGCTGCCAGCTGGTTAGCATTGTGAAACTGTGAAGGAAAACAAAGAGCTTATTTCATTTGCTGGGGTTACCATTCATTTTGCAGCCCCTATTAACAGCTAAAGCTAGAATGGTCCCAACAGATGGTACCTGGCTGTACTCTCCCAGGTGTTCATTCTGACTGCCAGCTCTGATCTCAGGTTATAAACACAAGCTAGGTACTGACCATAGAGGGTATTCTAACAGTAGTTAGAGACATTGCTTCTGTCTCCAACCAGGAGAAGGAAATAAAGGAAAAATTGCCCTTCTTAAGATAAAAATGAAGTCAAGCAAGCTGCTTTCTCTTGGGAGGGGCTCAGTTCTGGTTTTGCAACAGGATTACAAGTATTGCATAGAGGGTCTCGAAAACAGGTGCAGGGAATCATGGTGGCCAGTGTTTTAGTGCTACTTTTGTGCAGTGTTTTAGTGCTACTTCAAGCCAAGCTGCAGCTGACTCATTGTTAGTGTGAAATCAAGAATAATAAAATTTAAACAATATTTTAGCTTGTTGCACTGTAGCTGGGAGCCTGTTGCATTTTGGGAAACAGGTGTGCAGTTTAATGGTGAGCTGAGGGCTCTCTCTTAATTATTTACAGGATTCAAAAACTACTGAAATGCATTTGAACATAAAGAAGATTTGCACATACTCTGAATTATCAGATGATTGACTTTAAGTAGCCAGTTTAAGTATTCAAGAAACGTTGCCTTTGCAGAACAGGTCTAAATATATCTCCAAGAACTGAATTGAAAGGAATGCAAGAATCAATCACCATTACAAAGCTGAACAGTTTCATTGCTGTTCATGGTAGGGCACCATGGTCATGAGAACACAAAGCTTGCAAGTTCCACAACCAAGACAAACTAAAATATATTTTTGAAAGACAACTCCTCTGAGGTTACTTAAAGGAATATTTTACCTTTGAACTAATGAAAACACCTTATTTAAAATAGAAGATAAAACTAAGGTGTATCGTCAGGCATTCTCAGAACTGCAGACTTTGAGCCACTTGGAAGCAATGCTCAGAACCAGTGGGGAGCTAAAAGCAAGTCCTGCAGCTGACCAGAATATCTTCAGAAGGCTGTGTACACTGACCTGTGCCAGCTCCAAATAGGAGAGGACTTCTCCATCTATTGCAACACCGCTCATGGAGGCCTTTGTCAGCTCTTGCACTGCATGCTGCTCTGTTGGGGAGAAAACCCATCACTTACAGGGGAAACAGGCACACTGCAAGGTCACATAATCTACTGGGAACAAAGAACCCAGGCAGCATGTTCTCCCTCCTCCTGGTGTTAAACAGCTTTGTGCAGGGGCCACATTCACACAGATATCCTTGGCAAGCTGAGATTTAGGGAAAGTCAAAGTCTGACCTTTAGAGCTGTGGCTGAAGATGTGGTTCATAGCCACTTATAGTTCAGCAGCCACTAGTCTCTCTCTGGAATGGGTATAATATTCAATTTAAATTAGAAATATGGATCAGCTGTTCTCTTTTCAGTCATACGAAGCTTTTAATGAACAGTGCACTTGCCACTGAATTATTTATTAATGAGGATACACACAGCATTGATAAAGGTCACTTCAGGCCCTCTTTAGGTTTTCAGATCAGCTTTTCCTAGGATTCAGATGAAGGCTGAACAGCCCCCCCAACAGTTCAAGATTCTCCTTAACCTTTTCCTAGAATCTTAAAAGTCTGAGTGGCTTTTTGGGAAATATTAACAGTTGGTTTGATTCCACTGGGTTCAATTGTTGGTAGTAGCCTTTGGACGCAAAATTATTTCACCAAGAATTAAATGGAATTAAATATTCTTAATACTGTATGTATGTTTACACTGCAATTACTTTAAAAATACCCAAAACTTTGGATAAAATATGCAAATAAAATCTGGCAATAGATTTGGTCTATCAGAAACAGTAAAGACAAGAGACAGTCCTGATGCACAACTGAATGAGAGCCAGGGTTTGGTATGTGATTAAATTTTGCCTAAATGTAGTTCTGTAGGTAGGTGTACAGCTTTCTCTGAGTTTTGGTCTTGGTTGTGTCTTCAGAACAATGCCAAATTACTGACATAGAGAGAAACAAATTAGACACAACAACACAACCCAAACAACCTTAGAGCTCTGGGTTGTCTATGGATTTATTTTTAAAACTTTATTGGTATTCTAACATGTAACTTTTCTTTAAATATGAGATTGAAAAGGTCTTTTTCCTGAAATGACGGTTAAATCCCCATGGATATACCAAAATATCCAATTCCCATCTAGTGAAAAGGGACCTAGACAGCATTTCAAAAAAACCATGATCATCGAGATAAACTTTGGCTCAGTTACTCTCTTTGAACAGAAATACAAAGTGGAGCACTTCATTCATTACTTAATGGAAAACCCAGAGTTCTTCCTGGTTTTAGATAAATTAACAACAGAATGGATATTACAATCCACAGACATTATCCTCAATGCTGAAGAGAAGGTTTACTCTGTTTTTAAAGCACAGAAAACTTCAGTGTTCTGAGCTGGATTAGCATGAAACTAAAAAAGGCAAGAGGAAGGAAAATACATTTCTCTGTGTGAAAATATCAATTTCCATTACAATATCCCTCTAAGAAAAAAAACATTATTTTCTCTGACACTTGAGAAAATCTTACGTGTTCCAAAAACCATTAAAGCACATTTCAGCTGTTGCAGAAGATACTGCATTGGACAAGGCCACAAATTGTTACCTGCTAGAGCAATCAGGTGAGGAAGGCAAAACCTATTTGCCAATGCAATTAACTCAAGGGTGTCCAGTTCCTGACTGGAGGACAGCTGCTTGGTATATAAGTAATCTAAAACTGCTTGCATGGAGGTCTTGTTTATGTTGGGCAGAACTACCTGGAAAAGATATTTAAGAAAATAATTTCTAATTATTAAGGAATTTTCATAGAGCAGCTGTATTTCACTTCTCTCACTTTGCTTGACTCTTTTTCTCTTCAAGGTATTTCAGAAATGCAGGGAAAACATTTTTCAAAGCAGAAATTTCCCATCCAAGTTCAAGACACTGCCAACAGGTAAGCGGTGCTCCAGAGTCAGATCCTTTGCCAGGTTATATCCAAGCTGGAATTGGATCCACATCAAAGAGTGAATCTGTTCAATACTCTCTAGCCTGCAAATTGACAGCTACACAGAACAGACACTGAGCACTTCCCATGCCAAAGCTCCCGTGGTGGACTCCTTGAGGAATGCAATCTATCTGCTCCTGGCAAGGGATATTCTGTGAATTCTGAGAATAACAGAAAACAAAAGATAACAGTAAAACCACCCCTCTTAGTCTTTTGGCAAATAACCAAATTATCCAGGTAAACAAGGCTGAGAAGGAACTAAGAATTGAAAAAATGAGGAAAAAAAATGTAAGCCCTTTTTGCCCCACACATGTAATGAGTGTAACCAGCATGGAATGAAGCCACTAAAACTAGGACAAAAACTGTCTCATTTCTCATGCTAAAGCATAAACCTTTCATGCACATCAGCCAACCACTCTGGGAAGCAGCTCAGTCCTCCAAATGAGAGCAGCTAGTTGTGAAACTCATTCATTATTGATAGATTTTTGTTAATGCAGAGAACTGTAATTTAATGAATGAGTTTATAAAATTTGCCCCAAATACAGAAAAGGTAATATGTAAAAATAGATGGTTTTTATTATTTGTAAACCATGCACTTCATATCTACCTGTATTTTAAAACTTCCAAAAGCATTACTGAATGTTTTACTTTACAAAATGGAAGCTAAATATTTTAAATTGGAAAGATGAGATAAGACTGTGAAGCTAATAATTAAAAATAGATTGATAGAAAATAACTGCATGTTCTGCATTGCCAAATGTTGCATACTAGAATCAAACTATGTATTTTTATTGAACCACTTGTTCAGTATGCCTCTGGGAAAGAAATTATGTTTACAGTTGTATTAGAAGCCAGAAAAATCTAAGTAGAAAAATATCTATCAGAATATTAAATTTGAACACTTCATATGAGCATAATTGTATGGAAAGCAACAAGAAAACCAACCAAAAAAATCCCCAACCCCCACCCCCGCCCCCAAAAAAAAAACCAATCCTGGATATGGCACAAGAAAAAACACTAGCAGAGTGTTTAGAATTTGAAAAACAGACTATGAAGGCACATGACTTCTTCTGCAAAATCTTATTCAAAGCATTGAGATATTTTAAACTGTACTATATACCTGCTTTACTCCAGGGGACAAAATGATGCATTACAGAATCTATGCTGAGTTTCTACTAAAGTTAGTAGAACTCCTAAAGTTAGCTCAGTTTCTACTGTGAAAACAGCTCCCTTTTCTAGTTTAACACTCCTATGTTCTTTAACCCTTTTTTACCTTTAATTTCTTTATCGATGTCTCTGCCCCTAGTATTCTTTGCAGTGATTTTGATTATATAAATATACATGCACAAAATCTAAAAATATATTTTAAAGAAATTCACAAATTAATACTTAAATTTCCTTCCCCATATTTAACATTTTACAGGACTTTGGGCTTAAACACACACTCCAGGGCTGGAGGAAGACTTGTGCATTGGAGAAAGTATGCTGTCTTCCTGGGCAACCTTATTTAATGCTTTAAGAAGAAAAGCTGCCCAGGTTTGCAAGGAAAAATAAATCCCTGATCCTAGAGATTGTTGCAACCTTTCAAATAGATGATGCTTCCATCATCCTAAACCCATCTGACATTGTAAACAAAAGAGGCAAAAATAGACAAATACCTCACTGTTGGAGCTTTCAATAAATGATCCTCCAAACATAGCAGACATCCACTCACAGCTGCAGATCAGCAGTGGCTTGTGGGCCTTGATGCTTCCATCGTCCAATTTAAATGTCACATCTGCCATGGGAACAAAGGCACAGGAGTGCTGCAAGTCTCTGTTTAAGGTGTAACCTTGTCTCAAGAATGTGTTTCACTTGCATGCTCTTAACCAAGGGCTTCCTTCATTTCCCATCACCTCCACCTCAAAAATAACTCTTTCATTTTAAATAGTTAATGAAAAGCCTTGCTTGTAAATGAGGATATTGGATGTAAAACATTTCTGAGAATTAGGTTGCTTTAACAGCTGTGAGTAGATTTTGAGAAATGAAACTAAAGAATCCCAGGTTGGAACAGTTGGCATGAGTAACACCATAATTTTGGGGTCATCCCTCCTCTCAGAACAATGTAAGCTGTCACTTTGTTTGAAGTCTATGAAGTGACAGTAACATGGATGAGAAAAAAAATAATTCTCTTCCTGCTTAAGCATGTATTTACTTACCAGAAAATGTCCCTTTGCAAAGGCACTCTTTAATGCGATTAGCTTTTCTGACATGAAATGCTTTAGTAATCTCTTGATTCATGAAGGCTTCTTTATTCATTATATTCTCCACCATCATTCGCAAGTCAAATACTTCCAAGATTTCTGCAATCTGAGCCAGTCTGGTGAGGTCTTTTTCGTTTTCATCCAGTTGGCCTGTGTATAAAAACTGCAAAACAGTTTTAAAGGGTGCGGCTTGCACAGACGAATCCATTTTTACCACAGTTACAGGACACGTCCGCTTTGAGACGGGATTCACTTGCATTTCCTTATGCACACTAACAAATCCCTTACCCCAGGAGGACAGAGATCTTGCTACAGAGTTTGTTTCACCAGACTCAAGTTGTAGCATCTTTAAAGACTCACTACTCTCTGGTGGGGGAATTTTAACATCAGGAGATTTCAAGGATGCCTCATCACTGTCACTGTTTGTCTCAAAGTTACTTGTAAGAACATCCTTATTTGTATTTTCTTTGTTACACTGTATTTCGTCCAAGTCTGGACTTTCCTCACATTCCATTAAGAAAAGGTCATAAAACTTTGAAGAGGAGGTAGCTAGGTAAATCTTGTGAGCAAAAATGCAGTCCTGCTCCTGAAGAACAAACATGACATCTGCGCACAGCGGGCTGTCCAATAAATATCCAGCTTCATTCACGCTCGGCATGAGACACTCAGGAATTTTGATAACTGGAGGAGGGGCTTTTGGAGGTAGGAATGGAGCCTGAAGCAAAGGTTTTTGCACCTTCTTCAAATGAGATTTCCAGAATTGCAGGTGTCTTCTGGAGATCAGGGCAGCTCTAATTGCATTGTCAAACACATCTTTAATCCCAAACTGGTCAAATACACTGGTTTCATAGTAGGGTATCCCGAGTTCCTTGGCGACCTCTCTGCCTCTCTCTGGCGGCAAAATGTCTCCCCTTTTTATCGGCCTAGGGTTAAACAAAAAATAAACCTTTTCACACAAAGTTATGCTAGAAAGCATGGAATTTTACCAAACATTCAGCATGAAATCCAAAATAATTATTGTTCAAATGAAACAAAATATAAAACTGAGCACACTAAGCCCTTTGGAAATCTACAATCATGACTCCACAGTTTTAGAATAGCGCATACTTGTAATTTTGTTAAATTTTGTTGATGTCTTTGCAATGTTACTAAATATATGTAGAAATTGTTTATGCAAAATGGAGCTGCCTCTTCCTTGAAGTGAAATTTACAGTAAAAAAATTTGATAGGATACTTGAGAACTTTCATTATTTAGTAAACTTCCTACCACTCCTACTCAGATATTCTGTCAGAACCTTTCTTTGTATCCATCATTTAGCACAAATGGAAATTCTCATGACATAAAAAATGCCAGAAATACAGTTAAATATGAAATGGAAATATTTCTTAAGTCATGCTTTTTAAAAACACAGTAACCTAAGACAAAAGAATAACTGAACACAGACTGCAAGAGACAGGCTTGTTTTGGCTGTAGAAGTAATATGTGGGAACTCGTGAATTTCCAGAGCAGCTCTAGTATATGATGCAGTGTAAACAAACCAGTAAAAAGTCTGGGCTAGGATCCATTTTCCCAGCAAAAAAAAAATCATCTCCCCAGAAGACATGACCCAAGAGTGTGTTCTCTGAGCCCACCATGTTGGGCAGACACGAGCTGGCACGAACAGAACATGCCCCAGACAACAGCTTGTTGAGTGCCAGCTAATAAATAACCAGTTCAGGTGGCAGAAGTCTGTGCCAGACATGCAGAGTTCTGACTCAAACTTACTAATGGTGAAATCACTGAGGAGGATTAGGGCAGAAGAAGAGTTTTGAACAAAGACCATTTCCTTTCAAAGAGTCAACCAAAAAGCCCATCCACCCTCACCTTCACAACAAAGAAATGTTTAATAAACAAACAGACTTATAAAAACTATATTGCTAAGTCAAGAGTTTGACTGTAATGCAATGCAATGCAAAGTTTTCTAAGGGACCAGAAGATATTAATTCCATCTCTTTATGGAAATTTGTTACAATACAGTCATTAATTACATAATCATGGATATAATTTCTGTGAATTTGATCTCATTGAAATTCCCATAAAAGGAATAAATTAGAAGCACGCCAGTTACTGTGGGACTGTTGTGGCCAAATATATGAATGGCTGTATTTTGAATCTGGAAGAAGAAACAAACAGATCTAGAACAGACCCCAAACTCTCTTTTAATTTCAGAACTTTTAGAAGTTTAATTTGCAACCATTACATTTTCTGCTATGATCTGGGATTACATTTACAAAAAAAAAAAAAAAAAAAAAAATTGAGAATTAAAAAAATTTGAGTAGAATCTGCCAGTTTAAAATAGTACCTGGCCATAGTGAGAGGGCAGGATATGATACACATGTTCATGGAGAAAGATACATAAGAAAACATTCAATAATCATTACCATCTGTCTTAAAGTAGTATTCTGCCACCCAAATACATTCAGATAACCAATGTGCAAAAATTTTGTGGGAAACTTAATAACAATGTGTGTTAAAGAACTAACCAACTCAGACAAGAGAATGAAAAAAAGAAGAAAGCACATATATTCTCATCGTACTAAAAAAAAAAAAGAAAACTAGGAAACTAGGCTCTCCAGTTTCTCTTGCAAGTGCTGTACCTGATTACCAAGGTGATTCTTTTTTTAACTTCTTATTTTTGTTTAAACTTTACCTTGCCAAAGGCCGTCTGGCTCTGTTAACAGCCTCGAGATCCGCATAGCGAAGGTCCAGCTGGCAGCCCACCAGGATGACAGGTGTGCGAGGACAGAAGTGCTTGATTTCTTGATACCACATTGTTTTCACATGATTCAGGGAATTAGGATTAGCAATTGAAAAGCACAGAACAACAACATCGGACCTAGAAAGGTAACAAGAAAACATCTGATGAAAACCCAACAAATAAATGATTTTTGCTGCACTTTCACCTATTTTCATTACTACTCCACTCGGCTCTTTGACAAACGTGCTGACACCCAGATGTCAGGATACATGTTTTTCGTGCAGAGGTTTGAGAGAAGCTACACATTTCACCACAAAAGCATGGAAGCACAAAGCCACATACCCTCTATGCCGAGATAATCCCAGCACGGGTGAGCGGAGCACTAAGAAGAGAGGTAGGGCTTTCCATTCTCTACTTTTACACAACAGTTATCCACAGGCTGCCATTTCTCCAGAAATACTTCTGCTGACTGGATACCTAAATTGCAGTTCAAAGGTCATTGGTGCTTAGGAATTAGAGAGGAGCTGTGCAAAATTTCAGAACAACCACACAGGCAGATACAGACCACTTCTAAACTTGTCATGGAGAAATACCTTTACTGCACTGTTTGAAGTACTGAGGTGGTCGCCTTTGCAATGTGCTTTGCACAGCAATTCTCCAACGTCTTTAATAAATAACCTGTTAGAAGGTCAAACTACTGCAGAATGACCACTTCTACAATATCAGCAAAAATAAACATGACAGTGAAAATAAGGACAGTAAACTGTAGAATACGACGATGGCTTAAATTAAAGTAAGGATGACAATATTTGCAGGCTTTTAAAGGTTTCTAGGAAAACAGAAACTACTTCACTAAATATACTTGCTATATAAATTCTAAGTATGAGGATTAAAGTTGACAGCTCATCCACTGAACCACTGCCTAACTCTTGTCAGAGCTGGCACCCAAAGTAGAGCAATGATTGAATTCTTGTCTCAGGGCATACCCAACTAGGGGCAATTTCATTATTTATAAACAAACAGTTCTCAAGCTCTTGGGTCTCTTATGGAGAAAAAAAATAGAAGAGAAGAAAAAAAAAGTTGAATTTAAACTCCGGAGAAAAATTGAGGAGAAGGAACATTTTGAGGAGGCAACTTATTGCTAAGGGATTGTCAGCAGGATAAGCTCAGCAATACCATCTCTATCTCAGTTCTGTTATTCTTTAATTTAGCACCAAGTGTTGTATCTACAGTTTGTGTCATGTACAGAGCATCAGCAGCAGTGAATCTTAACATTCACCTTTTAAATAATGAAATACCTCCTCAGTAGTGCTGCTTTCTACATTTCACTGAGGGCACAGATATATCCAGCTATTTCTAAAGATAGCTGCACACAATACAAAGACTGCTGTGAGCATCAATTTAATGCAAGAGAAATGCTCCTGCTCCAAATTTCTGTCTTATATAAACTGCAACACATCTGTCATACCTAGGAACAAGGCCTTTTCAAACTGGAAAGTTCTCTAGTAAATAGTGAAGGGCTAAGCAGCCAACACAATGGTCTGCTGCATAGCTGAGGCAAACACGCTTTAAACTCAGACTTGCTCTATTCAAGGTCAGGTAAGAGTAAAACCTAAACCCCAGCAGACATTTGTTCAGCTCTCAGAAAGAGAAATCAATGTACAGCTAAGATACAAAAAACTCTCTGTTACATGTATTCTAATGGGGTCAATTGTTTAATTCAAGGCCACCACAACTGCTGGAGTGGCCAGTGTTGGCTGCCTGGCTGCTTCTAACTGCAACTAAGCATCTTACAGAGACAGCCTGTCCAGCATTCTTCAGAAATTAATATCTAAGCCCGGTAATTGCAGTCACAAGGATCCAACCCTCCTGACTTTACAAGCCACACATCACATCTCCCAGAAAACCAAAAGGAAACCACTCCAGCAGGTGCTCCAGGCAGGACATCCAGCAGCTCCCCCAGGTGCCCAGTGCTGGGCTGGGCACAGTCTGTGCTCTGGAGGGAGCCAGGAGTGAGCTGTGTCCCTGGGCAGGGCTGGCTCCTGCACAGCCCTGTGTGTGTTACAGCCCTTGCCAAGGGAGTATCATGTTTGTGCCACCGTGGTTCTTGAGCAACTCCTCACCTCTGACCTTTGCTGGGCAACTGTAAAACGGAGCTGAACAAAGCTGGGATCTTTCTCCAAAACTCATTGCACTGCATTAAGAGGACATTCTCACCTTACTGCCTTCCACATGAAAAGAATAACAGAGTAAAGATTTAAAAAATGTGATTTTCAAATTATTTATCCTGTGTTAAAACCTGGACTTCCCCATAAAACAAAGATCCCTGAGAGTTCTGCACTGGGTAGAGAGAAATTAATAGTTCTGTGCCATAAACAGGATGGATGAGAAATCATTCTGTAGTGGCAGAGTTCACATGCTGAACCAGCACCACAGCTGGCTCTGCTAGCTCACAAAATACAGCTACTCTATCATAATAAATTAAGTTTTCATTCAAGTCATACGCACAATTTGCACTCAGTACAAACTGGAGACAGAAATGTATGAGGAAGACTAACCATCTACATAGAACTGTAAGCATTTGAGGAAACATGTCCTTTGGAAACGTTTATTAAAGTACCTACAATTCCTATTAATGTCAAAGGCACATTTACAACTTTCTAACACCGCAGTATAAAATTCGGTTTGACATTTGTTCATGAAAAGCAGACCCTGTCAGGTTAAAATAATGCATTAATATTTCCTAAACATTAAAAATTTACCAATGTTATTTTAATATTCTCAGGGAATGTAAAAGGGTATGATTTTTAAAAAATGCCTATTTTATTGCCATTTTTGTGCAGTTATTTTTTTGTGTTGGTTACCTAGAGAATGAGAAAGAAAAAAACAGAAGCAAACCTGATCCGTCCTTGCTCTCTGCAGCAATATATTCACAAATACAAGCTGAACTGTTTTGATAATAATGATTAAAATATCTGATTTTGCAGAAGCTTGTAAGAGCTACAACCTATGGCTGACCAGCAATAATGCTAAAAAGAATGGCAAAGTTGTGTGGAACTATGTAACAAGAGAAAACCAAACAAAAAATTATTTAAAAGGACTGCTTACACAGTCTTGGAATTTGGTTTATTTTGTTGATGACTATGTGAAGCAAGTTCACATATAAGTCTAATTCAACATTTACATATGAAAAATTCCAGCTCAGTGCTAAATAGGACCTTGCAATTGAAACAGGCTGCCTGAAAGGTACCCCAGCATGATACTGGGCCAAATTTGGCCAGCAGACTCAGGAAACCCCTCCTTGGAATCAGGTATTTACATTCACCATAAAATACCAATATGTGACTTCTCATAAAGCAGAGATCTTGCTTAGTGCACTTCTAATAAAGGAATAAGAATTCTATGACAAATAGAATCCTAGACACAGTTAATTGTTGCTGAAATATTCTGGGTATCACATGCCAAGTCAGGGTTTATATAAGTAAGACATAAAGCCTGAGATCAATGGAAAAGGATGAAAGAAAATGCTGGAGCAAGTGAAGGCACAAGGCCCTCTGGAACATGTCTGATCAACTCAGGGCAAACACCCAAATACACAAAAGGGGCTTGTAAGACATATCAGCTGACTGCTGCCTCCAGACAACAGTCAGAAAACAAAATAATGAGAGATGAATTCACAAAACGATGGAGAAACCAGAAATGCAAGGAAATGCAGGCATTCCAATCTTACTTTTGGTTATTGTAAGGAGTTAGCTTACAGATAAGCATAAGTTCTCTTTACAGAGAACCAACTAACTTTCACCAACGACACTGAAAAAGAATAAACGAAAGTAGAAATTAACAATTTCTTTACTCCTGGCACCATCATGTAAAAATACCCCAGGAACCAATGGTCAATCAGAAAAACATACTGAGTTTAAAAAAGATAACAAATTTAGTTAAAACATCAAGTGAAGCAGCATGTTTAGAGGAAAAAAATACTTTCAGGTAGCAGAGGGATGTAAGGATGTAACAGGAAAAAAAACAGAAGGAAGGTCCAAAGTTAGATCCCAAAATTCATTAAAAGCATAATTCTTTAAAAGTACTACTGGAGGGAAGGAGGGAAAAATCCAGAGAAGATGAAAAAAATGATAGGTTTTGGTCTGCATCCAGTATTGGAGTGGCTTCTGAAGTCAGAGAAGACACGGATACTGGACATTAGGAGATGCATCTCTTTCTCTGTGGAGAAAATATGGACTTTTATATTTTTGGCTTTCTTTGGGCTATGACCAAAACCAGCCTCCTTCTCTTTTTAAAATTTAAATTAAACTATGAAGAAATGTTAACTGGCAATTGATGTCACAAAGTTATTGAGAAGCACCCATTTTAAAACAGTCATAACTGGTTGTGCAGAGTGTTTTCCATAGTCTGACACGTTTCAGGAAACCCAGACTGAGATATTGAGATCCTTAGAGTTGAAAACAGCACAAGAAATCCACCTAGTACCTATTCACAAAGAAATAATTCACTAAGAACAAGATTTTGACAGAAAGTAGCTTCCTGCACTTATCTTTTCCAAAAGATTTTGAGGTTGCCTTGCAGTCTTTCAGCGTAGAGCCCAAATGCCCCCTTTCCACCCACCCCCTGACTCAGGAAAGCAAGGCAAAATGTGAAATGATGTAACATCACAAATAACAACTGCCACATACTTTTTCACTCCTTAAAGAAGGCTTAAAGTGTTGGAGGTATCCTTCCATTATAGATAAATGACATATACATCAAGTTGAGTCTCAGGCCCACCAACAGCCATTTGGCACACACCTTTCTAAAGAAGGAAGGATTCCTGACAGAAATGCCATAGTAACCTCCTTCTACTCACAGTATGGAACCACGGCAGGATGCAAAGGAGAAAAGCAGATCTGCATTAATTTCAGTGGCCTAAGCATATAAATCATTTACTTCCCCATCAGCTGAATGAAAAAGCCTCAAATATTCATGTAGGTAACAAAAGAAGAAAAACAACAGTGCATACACACAGCATATCAGAAGAAAGTTACTGGAGAAAGCTGTCTCTGTGAACCTCTGTGCTTATTCCAGTCTTTCTTGGGCCTAAGTCGGACTCAAAAGAGGAAAAAAAATCATAATAAATACATGTACATGTTGTAAAAATGTTTCCTCACAGTTCTTCATGATCCCATGATGAAGAACATGAATAGCTTATAAACCACTGTAAAGTAGAATGGGGAGGCTCACAAATTTGGGTAGCTGAAGATGATTTGAAGATACAGCCTATTGCTTTTTTTGTGGCAGAAAACATAACAAAAGGAAACAGCTGAGCTGAGAGACAACTGAGAGTAACTGGATTCCCCATCAGCTGAGCCTTTGCTAGCAAAGCCAGAGACTGTTCCTGTGTCTGATAAGTATCTCTGCTCTAGAGAGACATCTCTGAGGATCCCTTCCAACCCAGGATAGTAATGGCTTGTGAGGCACAGGGAATGTGTGAGCTTTCATTCACAAGGCACTTCTGAAACCTCAGACCTTCTAGGAGAAAGGAGGGGAGCTGCTGGCCCAGTGTCAGTTTAGGCCCCAGCTGATCCATGACAGACGGCACTGATCTAACCAAAGGCAGACCAAGTAACTCTGTGAAGCCACAAACCTCACCTTAATCTCATTGAATCTGATGAATGCAGGTACCATTTTACATCAAAGCTACCTTGGTTTTGTTCTTACAGAAATAGCATCACCATTGTCCCTTGAGAAAAAAATCAGAAAGAGGTTGGTGGAAGGCTTCAGATATCAGTGATAAACCCTGTTCTCATGGACTCCTTTCAGCAGCATTCAGAAGGTGTATTTTTAGGGATTCAATTACATTGAAGTAACTGGTGAAGGAAATTGCAATCACACAGAAGTCAAATGCATGTGTTCCTCTGCATACATACAATACCCACAAGGCTTACAAAATCCATTCACAACAGAGGAAATACTCTAAACATATTTTAAGAGGCTCTGTCAGCAGTCTAACAGCAAGACTCATTCACATTTGTAAGTCATGAGGAAAAAGCTGTTTTCTGTTCATGCTTTATGAGCAGATTTTGTTTGGTCTACAGCTCATATTTATGTTGCAAGTAAATTAACTCATCCTGGCTGAATTAGCTGACAACCCCCATTCACGGTATTGAGAATAAATATTTGATTGGGACTGAATTAACTCTTTACAGGTTTGTGCTCATGTTTACACATACTAGAGCTGCATGTTAAAAAACCCCAGGATACAGAGGCTATTTATCAAATTAGCCAAACATGTTTACCTGTGAGGGGGAAAAAAAAGGATGCAAAAAGCAAGAAAAAGAACTTCAAGCCAGCTTCTAGAATTAGTTTGAACATGATGATATGTTGACACTCTCATTCAAAACCAGATTGGACAGGAGGATGGAAGATAGTGAATCCTGACAAGTTGAAATGTAAATTAAGATGTTTTGCCTTTACACTTGCCTCCCAGAGAAACTGCTATGGAATAATGACTTGGGCTTTAAATGAAGTTCACACCTCATCTGCAGGCTTAGAGAATACAATAGCACCAAGATTAGATTGTTATTAAACAAAGAGGTGCCTGGGAGCTGGAAATCAATACACTAAATCATAACCAAGACATTATCATTTAACCGCATTTTGGGATGATGCTGCACCAAATGAAACCCTATGGGAGATTATTAATAAATGGCTGTTTGGCATCACATACTGCCTAAGCTGAACTGAACAGGATATCTACAAAATTAAAGCACACACTTTAGTCTAAGGGGGGGAAAAATGTCATTCTATAAAACTGCAGCAAATGTTTCCACAAGTCTCAGCAGTCACATCCCCCTCACTCCCTTAAGCTGTCAGGAACTGTTTCCCAAAGCTCCCAGAGGAGTGTGATTATTAAACTAAACACCACAGAGCAGAATGCAAGCTGATCTCACTCTCCATACTCCCATTAAGGGATGGCAGAGAAACATTAACTATTCCATCCCCAGTGGCATTTAAATGTTTCTCTCATTCTGTCACACAAAAATAGTGGAAAACGGATTCCTTTTCTCATTCTCCTTTCATGTTTCTATCTGTGAAAAATAAAGTTAAGAAGGTTTTATCTGTACTACAAGTCCTATTAACTGTTCTGTCATCTATAGCATAATCTATTTATGTAACATTTTCTAAAACTGTATGGAGCAAATTTTTCCAATGGGCAGCAGGCGAGTTAATGACTTGCTGGTTCTTGTTACACCAGGTTTAGGACAATTAGAGGTCTTGGCTGAATGTTTGCTGGAGTAAGCCTTCCCCTGCATAAGGTGCAGATGCACAGATTTTTTTTTAAGAGAACCAAAGGATTATATTATTATATAATCCTTCAGACAATCAGAACAGGGGGCACTTGCAGGTGTAACCTTGAGCAGTTTGGCATAAAATAGGCCTTTCACTGTATTGCAAGATTTGACAAAGCTGACTAGACTGCGGCTCAATGTACAGAGGTGATTTAAAATAAATTTCTATAAATACGAACATTTAGCATTGAAAAACTATTTTTAAAATGCCAACCCAGATAAAATACTAAACAGCCTGCTTTAAATGCAACATTAACATTTTTAAAACAACCAAGTACCTAAGCAGTGCTTACAATCACAACATTTTAAAACTGAAATTCTATTTATAAAGTATTTCTTTAGAGTTTCCAGTTACTTTCCTCATTAATAGACTTGCAGAAAAATGACTAATAGGAGAGCAAGCTTCCAGAACAGCCTTTTAAAGCTAATTAGAATATAGCAAACCTCATTCTACACAAGTTCAGTTCTGCTAACATCACAAATGAATCACTGTGTTCATACGCTTAATCCTCGAGATCTCAAGTTATTCACGTCCTCCTTGGTGTTTGCAGGATTAGAATCTAAGTATGTTGTTTCCTCCCTCTCCAGTCCTGTCAGTAAATGTGGGATCAGGGTTCAGAACATGCCTGATTCTGTTCTCCTAATCTCCAGTAATCTTCTCAGTGACACAGTATCTGTTGCAGAATATCGGGAGGCCACATCAAAGTGGAACAGTGAGTGGAAACATGAAGTTACATCCAAATTTATCAATGCAGGCTCCACACCGCTGCCAAAAGGTAAAACAGTATCTATGGACATCTTCCAGTAGCATGAAATATTACAGTAAATATTACCTTAAAGTCTGTAACTTCTCTCACAAAGCTTATTTACATACAGATGTACAGCCCAGATGTGTTGCCACTTTAACTGCCGACAGAAAATTCCAGGTAATTCATGACTTTGAAAACTCAACTAACACAGTGCTGTACACAAAGGAGGGTTTGTAAAAACACACAGAGTTCTACAGCCTGAAAATTTAATGGGTGGATTTAACCAGCAGAACCCTCTACAGCATTTCTAAGGGGTAGAGAATAGAAAAGACCATCCTCCTTCAAAGTCACTTGTGTCATCAGGCAGCACAGAGAGAATAAAAACAGCAGGACAGTACATTTTGGCCACATGCAATAGAAAGCTGGGGCTGACACTCTACAAAGGGCATTCCCAGCTGGAAAAAAAATGTGTCTGTCTGCGAAGGTCTGACCAACTGCAGGGACTGAAGCAGATATGAAAAGGTTATGAAAAGGTTCAACAAGGTGAAAAAATGTGTGAGAACTGAGACCTCTCAAATGTGAGTTATGAAAATATATGTCCAAAACCCACCTTCAGCTCAGTATGTGCCTAATACAGCTGTTCTGCTGTCTGTACTGCCACAAGGTCAGATCTAATTAAACAAACCAGAAAGACTATCACTGGCTTCAGTCCTTGTTGAAACTATGCTGAACTTTTACATACAGATATATATACACATGCATATATAATACATGCTGGAAAAATCTAGATCACATTAATTTAAATATATATTTATTATGTGTGTATTTTTCAGAATTTTCAGGGTTAATTGATTCGCTAACAGACATTTTATATTTATAGAAGAAAACCCTCAGCTTTAATTAAGGAAATATGGAAGAGCCTCATCTTTCATGAATCTGGCTCTGCTCTCAAGAGGTTAGCTGCCCATTCAACATCACAGGCTTTAATAAAATAAATATTTCATTGCGTGAGAGTGATATTTTCCAACATCTCTCCTTGTTTGTTGCTTGTTAGGCAATTATATTAAATACTGCTCATACAGGTAGAGAATGCACATGTTCAATTTTGTGAAACTACAATCTTATTTTGGAGACTGTTCTTTAAAATTCAAAATAGGACAACAGTTGTTGACAGAGCTTAGCAGGCTGTTCAAGGAAATGTAGCATAGTAAAACTATGCTGCTTTTTAAATATTTGTATCTTTTTAATCCTTGCAGCAGATAATCCTCTTTGCAGTGGGCAGGAACATGAATACCCGTGATTGTTAAGTCCTTGCTTTTCAAAATTCAGATTTGCAATTAATTTCTACCCTAAAATTTGAATGCAAGTATTTCTTAAAATTTTGCTTGGATCAATTTACCTTCCATAAGCAAAGCGCCTGTCTTTGTGGTGGTCCCCAAAAGTATCCCACAGCCTGAGGGAAACACTCACTTCATCCACAACATCTCTTGAGCGTTCAAGGACCTAGAACAGAACACACAGAACATTCTCTTTCCCTCCATCAAACAATTACTTTTCTAATTCATCCCATCAAAAGGTCCAAAACATACTAGGTCAAGGGTCTATCTCCAGCAGTTTTTTACCAAATGATGTAGTAAAACAGGCAGAATACCAAATGATGCATAAAACAGGCAGAATATTTATCACCCTAAAAATAGGTTTGAGAAATTACTTTAGAAGAGAGGTGTACCAGACCATGGCTGCAGTAGAGGTCACTCATAAAATACTTGCGAGCTCATTGCAGCATCCTGGCAAGGAAAGGCTTGCCAATAAACAATAGCAGCACCTCCCAGCATGTGCTGCACACTTTGCACACCTGCAGTCCTTACCTCCTGGCAGACACGGTACTGGTCAATGGCCCAGACGGTTGGGACGTGCGTTGCCAGCAGCTGATACTGAGTCAAGGTTGTGTTGCAGGCTCTGGCACAGATCAGACGAGTCTTTCCCACTGCATTATCTCCAACCACCACACACTTGATAGTTTCAACGTTGGGTCTTTCGTAGTCCATGTCAATGTCCATTTATTGAAAACTGGAACGAGACAGTCAAACTAATTTTTTACTTCTGTGTGAAAACAGTGCTGTTTAGAATCAGAGCCTTTTACTTCCACTTCTTGACAGATGCCTGGAGACAACAAACTCTTAAGGGAAAGTGTGAAGTAAATTGTCCCAAAGTAAGCCAGCCAGCCCTTTAAATACTGCTCGGTTATGCAAATACACAACTATTTGGACCACAGCAGCTTTCTGCTGCTCACATGCTATTTTCACTTTGGTTTCTGTAAACACAAGCCTGTTTGCAGAAGACAGATCTTGGTGAAACAAGACAGCTAGCATAAACTCACTTCTTCCTAATACTTTTTATGCCAGGAGGAAAAAAAGCCTGGCCATCAGTGGGTTCAACCTGAAGGATACCAGTATAAACCTGCCTTCTGCAATCCTGCCCATTCAGGATTTGATTTAGGGCTGTCCAGACAATATTGCTAACAGCAAGTCACACAGATGGCTTTAGCACACAATCAAACTCACTTGTAAGATGACTCCAGAGACTGTTTGCTACAAAACCACAATTCCCATTATATCCTGCAAGCATCACACACTCTTAGTTGTCCAAGGAGAAGTTTGTACAAATCGTGGACTAAAACAAACCAAAGAGCCAAGCAGGAACTTGCAAATATACTTACCTATACCTAGAAATTCTTTTTGACGTGAAATGGGAAGTGAAGAGAAAAAGATTTTTGAAGATAGTATCCTCATGGAAAGTTATTATTGAAACTATTTCCTTAAATATTCTATGGCAATATATTGAACAAATGCCTGGATACAAAGGCAAGCTGGAAAAAATGGGTATTTGAAAAACTAAAACTAACTCATGCATGTTTACTACAGTCTGCCATTTTCATATGTGGGATCATAGCTTGATATCTCTGAATTTGGTTTTCTAATGTCTAGCAGTCTGCTGAGCAATCTGGTCTCTGCCAGGGAATTGTAATCAAGGAGGCAGAAAAGGGAAAATGCAAGTCACAAACCTTCTCAGGAAGGCTTGCCTAGTAATTATTTCAGCAAGAAACCTACAGCAATTTAATTGACAAAACACAGGTCATCATCTATAGTGATAGTGTCCTCTTTTTTGAGAAGAAAGCACTACAGATAAAGAAATCCAATTACTTGTTTTAATGCCTTTTTTAATATTCACATCTCATTTGCACTTAAACATAGACTATATATTACCTGTTGGGCTGTTTAAAATAACAGAGTCAAGCTATTTTGGTGTCCATTTTTCACTGTCAGGGCTAGTATGTTTTGATTTAAGAAAAAACATGTTTACTAACTATTAGTCAAACACTGATTTTAACTGTATTCTTTTTCATTTTTTAAACTGATGTGCACCAAGAAACAAAAGTCTTTTTTGGAACTGAAGGCTACCCATTTATATAAAATTTTGAGTATGGACTGTGTGCTAACAACTTTAATGTCTAAGGCACATTTGTAATCTTTATTTACGTGGGGAGAGAGGAGTTAGGGATGACATAGACAAGGTGCAAGAGTGATATTTGCGACTACTGTGTCACACTGATGTTTCCACAGACACTGAATGCTTCTGGACATGCTGCGGTAGAGAGGAATACATTTTGAAGTTATCCTACTGGAGACTGAAACGTGGGCACAGACACTTCGCATCCTGGCACAAGTGCACGGTTGCACAAGCAGAGCTCTGCAATCTGCCAGATGCAGAGCAAAGAACATGGCTTTGACCACACACCCCCAGAGGATCAAGCACACGTGAACCCTCACGGCCTCGTGATACCAACCTGCTGCGTTGGCACAGGGGTTTGGACTGGTAAGAACACAAAGCTATTAAGAGACAGCCTTCATCCCTTCACCTGGCTTGTAACCTGCATCCTGAGAGGCTGCTAGTCTTGAGGTAAAGCACTCCAGAGGCTTCCAGTTCCCTGTCTGCCATCCAGCCCCAGCTGCCTGCTGGATGTAAGCTCCCAGGAGGCTGATACCTGGGATGGCCATGGGCTCTGTACCCCCTCTGTGATTCCAAACACAAGAAGAGAACCAAGAGCCATTTTTTTTTTCACACTACAGAGAATAAGGCATGTTCATACACCCCAGCCTCACAGGCAGGGCCCCAAATGAGTAGCAAACCCCCGAGAGCTTTCAGCACGTGATCTTAAAGTTTCAAGTCTGAGAATAAACAGCAGCCCCCTTGACATATTATGTGGTATTAAATGACTTCATATTTTATTCATGCATGGACTAGACATCACAGATGGAATATGGAAATGCTTACAAGGCTAGAAAGCAAAGTGATGGAGCATAGCTAGCCAGTGTGTCTGGTTGGTTTAAAACTACCAAGCAGAGATGCCAAATCAATTTTTCTTCCAACCCAATATTCCATTAAAATGCTGTTACACAGATTAGCTGGGTATTATATAACAGTTTGATTTTAAAATTCTTCCAAAGTTCTGAAGTGATAGTTCTGCAAAAATATGCTTCAATCACTCACAAAATATGTATTAACTACAGAGTCTGGAATCTTAAAAAATTTCCAAGACTATAACAAAGCCAGTTTAAAATTAACAGGCAAATCCAAATAATAGTAACTAGATAAATCAATGCAACTATCTGAAAATCCTAGAAAAGGGACACATGAAAAAAAGAACAACAAAACCACAGATTACTGGGGTTTGAATTTTCCAATATACTTAATAACTTAATTAAAGCAAAGTTATCACAGGACTAGGACACAGCATGCCTGAGTGCCCTGCTGTAGATCAATGGCAATCTAATGAAGATATTTTTAGCATGACTCAATACTGTACAGGACAGAGATTAAAATAAACTGGCAATAAAAACAGAAGTAGAGCTCTGTGGCTATGTTAAGGAAAGTTCTTAAATACTCTCCAGTATCCATAAGGTTACTATTAAAAATGCAGATTATTTTAATACTGTTCACTAGTTTTCAGGAAGGGATTAAAGCAGAAATAGCTTCTGAAGAGACTGACAGACAGAAGCCCAGACAGATATTTAGACACCTCAAGTAAAACCAGATGCTAACAACAAATTACAGTACAAACAATTAGCAAAACAAGTTGATTAAATGCTTACAAATGTAGCCAGATGCCTTCTGGCTACTGGAATGATTACAGCCAGGAATATATACAAGATATAAAAAATACAGCCACAGTTCGTTTTTTTAAGGTAGCCTCTAGGTTAAGCTGGTGCTAAACCTATTATATCATCACACTGATTAAAAATGCTGAACATGTATTTGCAAAACTAGAATTAAAATAAAAACAACAATAAGACAACTAGATTTGAGGTCTGAAAGTCTGGTAATATCTGGGGAGACCAACTGGAACTGAAACTGAACTGGTTAGACAAGAACAAAGCAGCATATATAATGATTAAAAAAAAAGGCATAACATTCTAGGATCAACAAAAAACTTGCTAAAACCAACCTACAACCTGCAATAGTTTAGTTTACCAGCAAAACAAAGCAGGGTAAAACGATGAGGAAAGTTACTAGAAGTGTGTCCAGTTCCAGAAAGGGCACTGACAAAAAAGACAAAGACAAAAAGGCCATCAAATGAAGGGCAGCAAGGAACCTACCAGGGAAAAGGTCTGATCAGAAATCACCGTTTCCAAAAGAAAGAAGCACAAAATTCAGCTGCTTAATCTAGTTCTAAAGAAAGATGAGCAGATGGATGGAAATGGAAAAAGATACCCGTAAGAATAACACAGGATCTCAAAAATCTCTTAGGATGTTCTATTTTTACATTGTCACCTGTGATTGTTTGCAGATGAAGAGAAGACACAGGCAGCCAAAAAAGCAGGAGATGTGAGCAGACTCAAGATCTAACATAAAACCATTTAATTCATTCACTTGATTAGCAGTTAAGAAATATTCCAAATAAAGCTGATTTATTTCCAAAGAAATATAAGGCTACTGTTCTGAACCACAGCTTGCAGATGGTTATGGGTGCCAACTTCTTTTTCTGTTGCTTCACCTCAAATTGCTGTGGGGTGCTTGGGTTTTCATTTAGTTTTCCCTCATTGCTAAATTAGTTGTTATTATTATCATTATAAAACAGTTGTGGTTGCCCATAGCATGCAAGCTGGTCAGCCACAATAATGAAACACTCCCTTTCTACAAAAATTTTCCAGAAGATCTGTAGATGAAGCACATCACTTGATTATTGAGTCCATTGGTACACAGATTAAACACAACAGACAAACAAACTCCCTCTAACTCTCTGTATTAGTGTAGGTGTATTAATATGCAATAGATAACCAGATCATAACCATGAATTTGTTTTTAAAATGCAGTTTAATATATATAAAGCTATGATCGCATTTCTCTCTGCTAGAAACAAGGTAGATGAAGATCCAAACCAAATAGTGAGTTGCCTGTGGAGGATCAGGAATCCACCCCTGTGGATCTCTAAATGTCCATTTTGAAATGTCCAGATGTTTAAAATCCTCACTTAGTATATACAAAACATAACCAAGATTTATTTCAAAGAACAGTAGCTAATTATCAATCCTTTTCTCTTCAGGACAAACAAATCACAAACACCACAAACAAATCACTAAGAGTGTCTACATTAATCAGTGATTATGGGGTGATCTTGCAGCCATTTACTTCTTAGCTCTGTACTTATAAGACCCCTCAAAGCAAGCATTTTACTTAGCTCTTGTGCTAAGAGCAAACTCTTCAGATGACAGTTCAGAATGACAGCATGTAAGAACCTTGTCTGCTCAGTGGAGTTTTTCTTCAAGCTATTCCATGGGGAAAAAACCAATTTTTTTTCAACCTGTGTCAAGTAATCTGACCAAACATGCAGGAATTCCTTTAAACAAAAGGGGTGGGAACCACAATTAAAATGTCACAATTTTACTAAAGAAATCTAATGGAAAGAGAAACCACAGTCTAATATAACTTAATATGAATGGTGGGCATGAGAATGATCTGAAAAACTCAGGCCACCAGTAAGGCAGTAAGCTCATCAACAATTATCCCCAAAAAACACACTTTCCTGAAACAATATGAAAGTGCATTTGTAGCTACTCCATATTGCAATCTATTCTGGAGATGTATTTTTTAGTGTAGTTTTGGAGTGACTCCTTCAGAGAGCCATTAGGAAATAACATGTCAAAAAGAATATAAAAAAATTTACAAGACTATGCAACACTCTTGCCTTCATACCCAAGTTGCAAAATTACTGCTTGCAACCATGGAAACTGGAAAAGGAGATACAAAATGCCAAGTTCTTCAGGCACTGAAATCTCTACCTTGCAGTGCAGAATCCCAAGGCACCAACCAGCACGCTGGCAGGGACCAACGAGCACATGAGCCAGAATAAGCATGTGAAATGTTCGTTCTCAATATATAACCTGCCATGTGTTGTTTCAGAATCTTTAGTGGAATAACACAGATATGCCAGGGGACAAAACAGGGGGAACTTGCTGTTCACTCATGCAAGAGTGTAGAATTCACAGACAGCTCTGATTTGGGGAAAGCTTAAGGGCCAAAAGGCTGTTTTGTGGTTTGCATCAATTTATTCAATTAACTTAGTGCTACACCAAGTATATTTGTGAAGCTAATCACAACATGGGATCAAGCAACACATAAACCACCAGCTGCTGAAAGACCATCACAAAACAATTTTTACAAGGTGTACATTAATATTACTATTTTATTAAATCATAGGAGGCCTGTTGAGGAGGCTGGTTTCAAAAGGAAAACTCCTCCTGGTCAGCATCAAAGAACTAGCTGGTGACAAAGGCTGGTAAGACTGAAGGTGGGATCGGATCACTAGGTCACCTGGGGACAAAGTTGGACATGAGCCATATCAGGCTGGATTCTTGTCCAGGATGAAGCAGCATTACCCTATTGCTATTACATAAAGTTTTGGCAGTTTACATGGAAAGACTGAAGAGACTACCTCAGAAGGAAGAAATTCAAGATTAACGCTGGAATTTATCACCTATTTACCCTACCTGGTCCATCAGCAGAAAACAACGGATACACCAATGACTGGGGAAGGAGAAAACCCCTTATATTCTAAAGCTGCCCTGACTGCAAATGTGAGACCCTGGGCTCTCCCAGGGGTAGAAAGAGAAGAGCAGCTGAAAGAAATTTTTTACTGCACAAGGTGATAAATGAGATAACCCTGTCTGTTGCTGCCCACAAGAGTGCAGGTCAATGGAAACACCTTTCTCTTCCACAAGGGCAGAACCTGGTTCTATCCTTTTTCTTCCATATCTTAGGATCTTAGGGATATCTTAGGACCAGTACCTAAGAAATAAACAAAGAAATAAATCCCTCAGAATGCTGCTAAAATTTGATAAAGCTGGAGAAATTAAACACTGAGACAGTCATCAAGAGAGACTCCACTTGGCTTGCCTGAACCAACTTCTTTCATGTCAGCTTTTGAATAATAAGCACCAGATTCATTTCTGGATGCTACCTCTTTTTAAAGACACAAGTTCTCAGAAGCTCCCATTCAGCTGCCATAATCCCCACTCTATCCTTCAAGTTTTAAAGGAAATGAAAAATTTGCCATGGCTTGACACAGAAATGAAAGGAGCAGCCATTAATGATGATGTAAAGTTGAAGATAGAATAAATGTCTCTAAGAAGTTTGCTAGAAAACTTTTCAGTTAAATGATCACCACAACCCTCACAGAAATTGGAGAGACAGAGAATAACAACTCCCTGTTTGCAGCATCAGATGCCTGTCACTCTGCTCTTTCGCTGCCCGCAGGACTCCAAATTTGTTTGTTGCTGTTAATTATTGGGATCCTTTGTCAAGCCCAACCTACCTCTGTGATGACACAAAAACTTTTCATCAGTAAGAATGAGCATTTCCTCAGATGCCCAAAAATCAGAGATACTAGTAAAATACAAATTCTTCCCACATAACAATGTGTAAAACAGACTGCCCTCTGCTGAGGGCAGACAGCGCAATAGCTAAGAATGAAAATATTCAATTTTAGGTCCAATAACAGATTCTTCTGAACCGCTTAAAAAAAAAAAAAAAAAAAAAAAAAAAAAAAAAAAAAAAAAAAAAAGCAGCTCAAAAGGACCTGGTTTTGTGTTATAAACGCTCAGTCTATCAGACCAAATAGAGACCCAAATGCAGAGTTCAGCATTAGACTTGAGCTATGTCAATTATCTGACAAGTTCTGGAAGACCTGAAGGGCAGAAATCAACAGGTTGATTACACTGAGCAGCTTACATATTATTTTGACCTGTGACATACCTTGGGATAGCCTTTGTGATGAGATCATCGCCCTAGAAATTAATCCACATGGCAGGTGAAGGACATTTAACCATTTCAGAAACCTCATGTGTGGGAATCTGGGATGAGAGTTTTTATACGGTGGCAGAGCCTGCAGCACTGCCTCTCCTCCTGTCACCAGTATTCCAGAGTCTACCCCAAGAACAAGCCACTACACAAGGCAGTCTCTTGTGCCTCCTTTTGCTTCTTTCTTGGTATGCACAGAGATGTGGAAAACTGCCCATAGTGGACCTGGAAAGGGGGAAACATCCCTACAGCTGGTACATGACTGATTTAAGGCTGGCACTTTAGCTTTGCCTATGTATCTTGTAAGGATTCCAGATATACCCAGCTACAACTGGCTATTCATTCCACTCACCAGAGATAATCATAGCAGACACAAGGGACCAGGCAGTGACCAAGATCTGGCATTGCTGTGGGTCGTAATCTGTCACATCATCACAAACTGAAATTAACTGTGGCTGACATGAATAAAAGTGGCTGAGAACCAAGTACCTGAAGAATGGACAATACCCATTGATGGTGATAACCATCACCAAACAGCTGGCACTTTTTAAAGCAGCCATCCATAAAATGCATGAAGTCCTCAGATCAGTCCTCCTTCTGCAACAGAAAATCATGCTGCAGGAGCTGAATGAGGGTGCACCACTAATACCATGTTAATTCAGCTCAAGAATACATTTTTGAAGCAAATATTCCATGGTTTGGTTCACATCAGGTGCAGCCAGAGTGCATAAACTGAATTTGGAAGTGGACTGTGTGCCACCCACCTGTGATAAGCATTCAGTCCATGGGACCAGATTAAAGGCAGTCTGAAGTAACATCTTTTGTCCCTGAGCTGTGTGCAATGTGGACACTGGACCCTCAGCACCAATTTTTTTATTCCCAGGTCCCCTGCTCTACTGCATCACATAAACCATCACTGTAGGCAGAGCATCAGGTGCTCTGATTCCTGCTTTGGTATTTGGATCAACATAACTGGGGCAAAGCTGAACCCCTAGTGACTGCCATGCCATACTGCCCAAGAGTATCTGGGATAACATATAAAACTCAAAGATTAAAAGAAGATGGGTCCTTGGAAAAGTCTGACTCAACACTGTTAAGTTTCACTGTAATAAACTCCATGAAAGGCCTGATTTTACTCTTATGTAATTAAGATGCTTGTAAAGTATTAAACTACAGATGCTGTAGTAGGGGTCGTTAATGATTGTACCCATGCATAAAACACGTGTTGACACTGTATGCTGTTCCCAACAGTACTGCAAGAGTAACAACAATAACCACCAAATAAGGCGTTCTCTCAACTTCTGTGCATTTCTGTGGGGAAAATATTTATCGAGTTTCACTAGAGCTACAAACAAAGAATATTCCAGAGACACTGGTGACCTTCTAGCACAGAGAGCTGTTGAATTCCCTTTCTGTACTTGTTCTCATTCCAAAAGACAGAATCAGGCACTTGCGTCTTGAACTTTGTGTGACATTTCTTATGCATTCTCTTCTTTGTTAATCAGTGATCTTAGAAAGACATTATATGTAATTTTATTAATTCCCAGACATTATTACCACTAGGAAACTACCAAAGGAGTGTGAGACCTCATGACAGCAGGAAAAACCCACCCAAGAACCTAAACACTGACTGGAACAGCAAACACTCCAGGATGGCAGACTTCAGGTAAATGCTATTTTCAGATCATGGGTCAAGTTCTGCACTTATTCTCAAATGCAAGTCCAGCAACATTAACAGAACAGTGCAGGAGGAACATAGATGTGGGGTTTACTTGTAATGTATAATCCCACACAGAGACTATTTTGCAAAGAAAAAAGTAATTTAAAAAGAAGAAAGAAATTGTTTTCTTGGGTCTCATGTCAGACAGAGAGGAGAGGAAAACAGAAAAGCAGCATAGTGTTGGATGGGAGGCAAAGGGAATCCATATTTTTGTTTCATGACCTGTCTGCATTGCAAAGAGTCCCAGCTATGACCACACACACTGCAGGTGCACCAATTATAGCTCATGCACCACTCGTTCCTTCAGCAGAAAATCTTGAGCTCTTTTATGGAAATCCAATCAGTGATCCAAGGATACAATCACCCAGTCTCTGAGCTGCTCTGCAAGTCTGCTGTATATGCAGCAAGGCAGCCTGAGCATTTCCTTTTCTTCCTTCCCAAGCGCATACTTTGCTCTACAGTGTTTGTGTACTTCTCTAGCAGGATGGAAGGGAGAAAGGGAGGAGGATGTCAAACACCTGTTGCTCCTTTGCTTCTCCTCCTTCAAGGCTTCTCTGTCCTTCGGTCCCCTCTAGCACACACTAACATCTGGATACAGGACTTAAGCATTTTTCCAGCAAATAAAATGTATTAACAAAGAATCAAACATCAGGATTTACGAGTCAAGTGATCAGCTCCTCCTCTCAGCCTAATGCTTTGCAGTATTTATGAAGCTTGGAGTTTTAAAAGGGCAGGAGTTTTAGAAAGCTTCCCAGAGCTAAAACTGATGTTTATTTCTTCTTGGATAAACATACCTCTGTGTATCTGAGCCTGTCCCAGATCTTATGCTCCTTAAGTATTACATCACTTAGATAAAGAACCCTGGTACAAATACTGAACTCACTTTTTTTTTTTCTTCTGTTAATAGTGTGTAGATACATTGTATATCTGAGAGATAGAATCAGACGTGCAAATGCAACACACATAAAAAGAAATCATAACCTAATGGAAGAGGACCTAGAAAACTACTGAAAAGAACTGAAGCCATTCAGTTTTCATGAAGTGTGGCTCCTGATCCTGAAATATACCATGTACTGAAATATTACTACATGTCATGACAACTCTTCAGTGTAATCCTAACAGTGGTAAGTTTCTCCCCACATGCATTATTTTTGCCTAGAAAGACCAGCAGCTGAAGGACCCCCTTAAGCACACTGGAAAAGCTAATTTCCACCTCAGCTTCTATTACAGCTCAAGCTATTACAGCTCAAGCTGAACATTTGGCTTCAAGTCAGCTGTGTGTCCTGAAATAGTACACAAACGGAGGATGAACAAAGTCATTGAGACTATTCTGGCATCACTTCCTTGCTCTTGCTGTGACCATATGCAGAGCCTCAAGGGCTTTCTTTATTATTATCCTTTTTAAAACAAGTATATTGTTGCCTTCAGAGTAGTGTCTTGACCAATAGACAGCAAGTCCTCCACCTAGTCTGCCTCGGTATGTCCAGTGACGGATTTCTCCTTGCTCTAGATGTCAGATACCACAATACCCACTAAAGTTTGACTAAACAAATGAAAAATCTACTACTGTTTGTGTCTACAGTCCCTTCCCATGGCCCACAAATAGGTCCCGACATAGACACCTGATAATCTGTGCCACAAGACCCCCCCAACAGCCTCCTGCTGTTGTCAGAGCAACTCACAGCAGACTCCACAGACACTGTAAGGGGAAAGAAAGGGGAGGGGAAAAAAGAGGGGGAAAAGATATCCTTCGGGTTTGTACTAAATGACACTCAGAGGTACCAAGCGCCAGGACGTTTGTGCTTCCCGTACACATCACACCCCTCTATTTTTGCCTTGCACCTCGTGGCCTCGCTGGAAAAAGAAGCCAGACAGATCTGTTTCATCAAGGACTCAGCCCTCTCTGTCCCCGGAGGAGGGGAGGATGCCACCACCTCCTGCTCTCCCCCGACGGGGCGGGAGAGCACCTGCGGGCAAACGGGACTCGTGGGGCGCCGCCCCCCGCCCCCCTGCGGAACCGCACGCCGGCAGCTCGGAGCACGATCGCGCCCGGGCGACGCGGGACCTACCCGGGAGGGCGGGATGCCCGGCGGCCGGGGTGCGTGCAGCGGGGCTGGCCCCGGGCCCGCGGCAGCGGAGGGGGTGGCGGCCGCCGCCGCGCCCCTTTCCCGCTGCTCCTCACGGCGGCGGGGCAGCGCCCGGAGCCGGCGCGGCCCGGCAGGGAGGCGGCATTGCCGCCGGCGCTGCTCCGCCCGCCCGGCCCCGCCGCGGGGTCCCCGCCCGGCCCGGCCCGGCCCGGCCCGCCCTGCGGCGCTGACTCGGGCGGCGGCAGCCGTGACGTGCCAGCCCCGCGGTCTAATTTTAGCGCAGCGATTGGATTTCATTCATGAAACCGCGGCCGCGCGTAAAGGGGCGGAGGATGGAGCCGCCCCCGCACGCCCGCCCGACGGAGCGACCCGCGGCCGGGATCGCCGGACGCATCCCGCCCCTGCCCCACGGCCGGGATCTCCGGGACGCATCCCGCCCCTGCCCCACGGCCGGGATCTCCGGGACGGTCCCGCCCCTGCCCCACGGCCGGGATCTCCGGGACGGTCCCGCCCCTGCCCCACGGCCGGGATCTCCGGGACGCATCCCGCCCCTGCCCCACGGCCTCCGGCGGAGACTTTCTGCCATGGCCTGGCATGGTAAAAGCTCGGACACGAAACAACTTGAAAACAAAGCAACACCTCCCATACGCAATCTTTATATGTATACACTGTAAATATTGTTAATACATACACAGTGCAAAGGTCCTGAAAGCCTCCCTGGATGATGCCCTAAGTTGGGCATGCGATTTCTTACTGCAGGCGCTGCTGATATCTTTTGAAATCACTTCTCTCTATTCTCGCTAGTGTTTGAAGTCTTCATTTAAAACACACATATCACAATTATACCACAGCCTCACCTTCTTCTACAGTGACAATCTAGACTTGGTGTTTTCAAACCAGTGAAAGCAGCTCAAGACCCTGTGTGTTACAATGCAGACCCTGCTCTGTGCTAAAACACTGGTCTCTGGCTCTTGGTTCACCACTTGACATCAACAAACCAGTAAGGGGCATGGGCACAACTGCTGCAGCTAAGGATAGTTTTTGACATAGCTGTGACTATTTAAAAAGTAGTCACTATTCAAAAAATACTCTCTTACAGCAATCTGGACTCACACACTGCACAGTATCGTAGCATTAAGACAGTAATTTTTTGAAAAATATTATGAAGTTGCTTAAAACCCCACTTACAAGAACAGTTATCTGTACTAGTAACAGGTTAACAGTATCCAAATGCATTTGGTTATAGTCAATTACTTACATTTTTCAAATACCCAGAAGCCAAACTTACATTAACCAGGTCTGACTGCAACAATTTTCAGTTGAGTACATCTATGTCAGGACAAATTACAGTTTGCAACTTCATATCAAAGGAGGCTATTAGGGGCAGAAGAACAACGTGCATCATGGCAAATATTAAAGTATTCCTCTCCTAGCTTTGCACAGTTTGGATGGACAAGACAAATGCATCAGAAACTAAAACAACTCTCACTCCGACATTTACTTACAAGCAAAGAAATATCAAGTTGATAATGCAGTCAAAAAAAAAAAAAAATTCAACTGATTTAAAATGTATAGTATAATTACTTTCTGTTTCTTAAGTTTCAAGTTCTATGGGAATTTTTCTTCTCCACAAATGAGGGCTAAATTTTTCATTCTGTGCAAGAACAACAACTCCATGTATTCACCTGTTTCTCAGACACACAGTTTTTAGGAAAACAAAAAACATCATGTTCATCCCACTCAATTCAGGAGGCTGAGCAAAGCCGTGTTATACAAAAGGTATTCCTTTTACTAAACTGTTTCAGTACAGCAATTTTTAATTCCTTATTGGTACCTTTTTTCTACAGTCTAAATGATCACTTTCTAAAGACAAATAAGAGCTAGAACCCATGTCTCTATTAAAAATACCGAGACTTTTACTGCTGCAAACAGTGAGTGCTAATGTGAGAACAGGTAAGTTAACATAAAGTGAGAGAAAACTGATACAAAACAACCAGACTTGCCATTGACTCAAGAAGTGTTGGACTGTGATTCAAAAAAAATCCAAACCAAGCCAATAAAAAACCCCACAAACCTTTAGATCTAATTCCCACCTCTTTACAGAGCTTTTCTACAAAAAAAAATAAAGGGAAGAGGACAGGAAGAAAGTTATTTTTGGTGCACAATAGTAAATTCAGCAGAATACAGCAATGACAAAGATTAGTCAGGTGGTTAAAATTGGAAAAAGAGAGAGAGTGTTGCTTTTGATGGGGATAAAGAAAAGGTCTCAAGTTTCTCTCCTTTTTACTGTTTCATCAAAGGGTGATAAAGGCTTCTGCTGCTGTGGAAATAGGTACATGCTACTATATTCATTTCCATTTTAATGACCATCTACAGCAATTTTTACCATTCAGTGCTTTCCCACCACAAATGTAAAACGTCTTACGTAACTTAGATTGCAGCTTTTCCAGCAAAGTATAAATAAAATCCCAGGACAACCAGAAGTTCTCTGTTCTCTGATACATAATCCTGTATGGAAACGTATTTACATTTTCCCAAACTTTTTAAACAAACAGTTGAGTTTTGACCATAAACTTGAGTGACACACTGAGAAGTGGTTGGAATGCATCTCTAATAGGGTGTAGAGCAACTGACAGTTTCTAGGCTTTGGTACAAGAAAGCACAGTAATAAACCACAACTATTTCCATTGACTTTGCATAAACATTAAAAATCCACAAATGGTAAAGTTTTACTCATTTGGATGTTTAAGTATTCCAGGTAGCCAACTTGGATTTTTCATTTTCATTTGTTTGTTTTCAGGGAGGAATAACAGCTAGAGGGAAAGGAAGAAGGGAATAAGCTCTGTCTTTGCAAGCAATCCTAAAGGACATGGCATTGGACCATGGTAGCATTTAACTACACTCTGCTTTTGCCAAGTCAATACAGCTTTCCAAAACATGTTTATGGGCTGCCAAGTGAGCTCTGTCACTGCAGCTCAGTTATGTGCTTTAAACACTATCTCACAACTGAGAGAACAACTGGATTTTAAAAAGACTAAAATAATAATTAAAAAATGCATTCACTCCCGTGGAGAATTCTACTTAGAATTATCTTAGTTTTGCTAAATTTCAAAATGCATTTGAAAGCACAAATGTAAATTCACATCCCCATATGTTCCAATCTATTATTTTTTACTCTGGGGCTAAACTAACCTTTTGATTTTGAGACTATATTACTCAGATGATTAAAAAACATCAGGAGAGAGCATCAGTTGTGCATAGACTGTAAGTGAGTTTACAAATAACCTTTCTACTCCTGGATCTTGAGAGTCAGTTTAATTCCAGAGGCTGCTCCAACATGCAGTGTTAGCAGAACTCCTTAAGAAACTTTCTACCAGCTCAGAAACACTAAAGCTCAGTGCCCTCAGGCCCTTCCATCCTCTGCACTTCTGAGACACCAGAGAAAGGCTCAGGAGGAGACAGGTTGAAAAAATACCAGTCAAGCATAACAGGAAGAACAGGAGGAAGGTTCTACAAGCACTTGGTTTAGCTTTTTTGACAAACTCTTCTGGAAGGGGAGCCCATGGTTCTCACCCCATTACAATCTAAGTGTCCTTCCTCTGCAGAGGACTAATAATCTAAGCATGGTAACTCTAGGGTTTAGAGTCTACATTTCTGTTTATCAGCATTCTGAGAAAGCCTACATCCCAGACCCAAGGGCTATGTGGAAGCAAGAGGCTGTTCCCTGTATTAGAGGTCTAGGTACAGTCTGCTTAAAAAGAAAATCCAAAAATGTAGTGACGTGGCTCTTCACTCCCTCTGAGGACCCACTCAAGCTTTTAATTCAGGACAACTGAGATTATTTACCTACTGCTTTAGGTAGTAACACCCAAGCACAAATGCAGTTTCCTATGACAAGCTACACCAACAACACTCAGCAGGGACAGTTACAGAACTGAACTTGCTTACTAAAAGAGGGCAGGTCTGACATTGCAGAGACCGCCTGGGACTGACCAAACCTGAAACCAAACAGGACATCCTAGAGCTTCTCTCTCTCCCTTATCCTTGAATGCAGGGGCCTTTCATATTAGAAGACTTTAGGAGCAAGTTTAGATTAAAAAATATTAGTGGAAATAA
This sequence comes from Zosterops lateralis, assembly GCF_965231275.1. Taxonomy (NCBI): domain Eukaryota; kingdom Metazoa; phylum Chordata; class Aves; order Passeriformes; family Zosteropidae; genus Zosterops; species Zosterops lateralis. Next base: position 29,026,494 of record NC_139768.1, read on the forward strand.
TTTAAAGGCACAAGGAATTAAGTAAAACGAAAGAAGTTAAATTGTCCTGTATGAGCTCCATATTGCATAAGGCAACTTCACAGGGAAAGAAGGTGCTCTCTACACTCCATGAAATTTGCTTTCAACAATACAAAGTGAACATGAGTGATGTTGTACAACCAAAATCAGAAAACATGGTACTTCAGTTATGGATTTCACCATCCACCCATTTTATGTTGTATGTGTAGTCTCAGCCAACTGGAAGCAGTTAATTCATGTGAATTAAAGCAGTTTAATTCATGTGAACTAAAATACCAGAATTACTCAGCTCCTGTCATAGAAGTCTACTTTCCCCCCACAATTAGGCGTAGAGACTTTAATGATGTGGGTAGATCAAAATAATTTCTAACTATTTTTGTAATAGATTAGGATATATTTAATTAGATTTTGTCCATTAAAAAATCATAAAGAGAACAAATGCCTTGAATAAAATTATGTAAGAATATATTCTATAAACATTGAAATAAAGTTCAACTCATTTCCTGTCAATACAATTTTTAATGCAAACCTTATTAAAAGGTTTGCATTCAGGGCTGCAATGTACCCTTGCCAAATGCTCATGTATTCCTAATTAGCTTTCTTTTCAAAACTATTGTATATTGTACCCAGTCTGTTCTTCCTTTGGTTAGGATTTGATGTAAGGTCTCTCTATTTAGTGACATCAACATCTACTCTCAGCCAGCTATGCAAATTGATTAGGCCAGTTGCATCCCTTTTCCTACAATCCCACATTTGTCTTAATTCTCAGAGATGGAGCCATGTATGATGCACAATGGTACCTTCACTGTGTTCATTAGACACCAACAAAGACCACTATGAATTTATTTGTTAGGTTTTTCCCCAGTTCTTCATTGAATCCTAAATATAGTGCAAGACCATCATCCGTTAAGAAGCCTGCAGTGCACTAGATTTTATTAGAGCATTCTGTGAATGATATATAGCACCAGTGGTTTGCCTTATGAATTATATTTCCCCATTCTTTTTCAGTAGAAAAGGGATATAGAAGGCTTAATATAGGCATACATTTTGAACAGCTGAGTAAACAGGAAAGAAACCATCTACAGGAGTAAAATGCCAATATTTATAATTTGGAATAAAAACTAAATATCTACTTTTTTTCAGAGGGTTATATTTTGACAGCGCTTTAGTTTTCAGACTAATTATGTATAGGATATTGGCTTTTGCATTTCCCTTCTTCCAGATTTAATCTTGTTAATTACAAGACCCTGATTTTCTCCATGTCACTCCAAAACAGAATATCAATTTAGGTGGGAAGAGTCCTCCAGAGGTTATTTAGTCCAACTTCCTCCTCAATGCACAGCTAGCTTCAAAGCTTGATCTGGTTAAGGATAGCCGGTCCAGAATCTCCAATCTGCGTGTTCCATTGCTTAGCCACTCACTAGGAAAATGGCTTTTTTTACAACCAGTGAGAAATTTTTTTCTTTACACCTGCCTTCCTGCTACTTGTGACTGCTGCCTTTTGTCCTTTTGTCGCACAACTGTGAGATCTGGTTTCCCCATAACCCCTTGTGAGTACCTGAGGTAGTAATGAGATGCCCTCTTAACCTTCTCTCCTCCAGGCCAGATAAGCAGCTTCCTCAGTGTCTCTCTCATGTTTCAGTTTCCCCACAGTATTAGCAGCCCTTGGTTGCACTGTCCACAGTTGGTCAATCTTTCTTTGGAACTGCAAAGCCTGAAACTGAGCATGGTTTCTCTGAAGCCGCCTCACAAGTGCAGCGCAGAGGGAATAAGCCCTGCCCTCGCCCTCCTGGCTGCACCCAGCCTCAGGAAGCCCCGGGTGTGGCTGTCCCTCGCTGCTGGAAGGGCGCTCAGCCGAGCCAGGTATGTCCCAGCCTATCCACTTGTGCTGTCACAGTCTCTCTGATGGCGCCTTAAACTCTAATAAACTGTCTTTGCTCTTGCCCTTCTCTTTCTACAGACTGATGGGTCTGGTCTTAAAAGGGAGTGGATTCACTTGAACAGTCCCAGTTTGCAAAGTTAGGTGTAGCAGGATACAATTAAGCAAAACAAAATTTTGGCTTAATAAGAAGAACAGCAAGAGAAACAGCTGAGCAGTTATATAAGAGTCTCCCAAGGGAAGAAGTGGCAGAGTTATGGCTCACTGCATTCCCAACCCAGAGAGGACAAGGCTGTTTTAAGAATTGGTTCTACAGCAGAGTTTTGTATCACATGTGTAATCTTTTCTAATGGGAACAATTTTGCAACAGCTTGTATTTGCTATATTCCACGCTTCTAGATCCTCAGGACTACAACATGGATACAAAAGATTTAATCAGTTTATAAAAACAATTCCAAACAAAAGCTAAATAGAAAAAACTGATTAGTAGGAGGATTTCTTCTTGGCTGTGTCATTTTGCTGTTTGGCAAGGGAATGAATCTGGAAGTAATAGTGCTGGCATCTGCATAACTGTTCAGAGCTTCTTAAAATGTTTCTGCCATCTAATCAGATGTTAATGGAATGGAAAGAACTCCTTTGTGGGATGAAATAAGAGTCATAGCAAACAGTCAGCTGGGGAAGATTTTCTGTCTGTCTGACCTGGTGGCTGGCTGTCAGTCTCCATCTCTCCTCTATGTAGATCAGTCCAAATTCACTTGTCTCTGAGTAATGAGTTTCCAAGAGACTTGAAACCTCTTTATACTATAACTGCAGGAGGTTTTCAATGACATACACAGTATTTGCTTCTAACTCTTGATCTAAGTTATTGAGCTTTAAAAACCACACATAAATGCATCAGCCCTTTTTCTTCCATGCATTATAAATGCTCTTTCTGCCTTTTGAGGATTGCATAAATCACCTATTAAAAGCCTAGTAGATTTATACACAGGAGAGGGCAAAATGTAGACCAAATTTTGGAAGTTAAAATATTGGTCAAAGATTTCAGAAATTCAACAAGAGCAATACACAAACAGAGATCTCTGCAAGAATGTGCTACCCCTGCTTGGAGTTGCTTATGTTGGTGGTATAAAGAGACCATGAGGGCAAGTCTTGAACACAGATCTCAAGTTACAAGAGCTAGAAAATGTCAGGTAGGGCTGGTGAGGGGAAGAGAAACAAAGTGGATTTTGTTTCCCTTTTCACAGTTGCCAAAGCCTAGTGTTACTGGTCTCTGAATCACTGCTTATATACAAGAACAGCAGCCACCAGCCATACTCTGATCTTTATAGGCTGTCAAACCAATAGAGCAGAATTAAGCAGAAGAATCAAAGGCAGCTTAATCTCATCATCATTGATCTTAGAGAAACAGCCTTATTAGCTACAACTTACTCTTCTGCACCTCTATCCCATAGCAAGCTAGACACAAAAGTAAGACTCAGTTATGGTTTTAAGAGCCTGATATAAATCCTTCTGAAACTGTTGAGGAAAAGCTTCCAGTGACTCCTCTGGGCTTCAGTTCGGGGAGTAATTCAAGAAGAAAAGGTCCACACAATTAGTTGCTACATGTCTGTCTTAAAAAGATGATAAAGTAGCTTAAACAAAACAGAAATGAATGAAGCACCTGTAACTTCACTACTTTTTCACTAGGTTGTTCAAAGAGTGTACCTATTTGGATTAACAATCCCCCCAAGATTACAGTACACAATTTTCCATTTATTTTGAACAGTGTGATTCTGCACAGTAGCAACAGTGGGATTTTATGAATTCAAGACCAAAACTCAAACTGTGCTACATTCTCTGTATTTTATACCTTGGAACCACTCATTTTTTGAAAGAGAAAGCTTTTCAAGGAAGGTAAGACCTTGCGCCTCTTACCACCACCTTACACCAGTTTACTGACATGATTTAGTCACGCTAGCAAAAACTGCCTTGCAAAGCCTGCATTTTTGCAACACAACAAACTCAGTGGGTTTAGGCTGGATTCTATCAGCATGAGGTTTCTACTGTCCAAACACCACTTAAGTATTTTAGTGGTTTACTTCAATACGTCTAAACAAATCTAGTTACCATTTTTTCTGTTTCCCCAATGAGTTAAGGTCATAAACCACAGGCAGAAAGAATATTACCAGGGTTGGTTTTGATGGATATTTTTCACTTCCTGAAACACTTCTTATAAATTCTAGCAAAAGGGTGTAGCTGAAGGATAATGGTAATTGCAGAAATTGCAGAAGAATGCACACAAGTGATCCATACAAGAAAACACACACCAGTGATTCCAAGTCTAAGAAACAGGCAATAAAGACAGTTTGCATGTTTCACCACTGGCTGCTTGATGAGACTTCCCTAATTATGCTTATTAGGAAGAGAAGAATTCTGTTCTTTTAAATGCTACCATCCAAAAGCTATCAACCATGAAATCATATACTTCTTGCATATATTTGCAGTTTTCACAGAGGGTCTAGGACATTACTTTTAGGACCTGCCAAAATATCACTGTTACAGGTTTAGACTACAGATGGGGAACAAATCAGAAGGCTTAAAGGAGTGTGTGTATACTGTGTAATTTGCAAAGTACTGAGTAAAAGACATCACTTTCCAATTACACTTACAAGTGCAGCATTTAAATATGTCAGGAATAGAATATACCTTTGTAAAATAAAAAACAAACTAGAACCAGCAGCAGCAGTGGTTTTGAAGCTAATCAGGAATTCAGGGAGCTTTAACAAAATCAAAAATGTCCCAGTGCCTTGAAATTTCTCATCCACTCATTGCTTGAAATCATATTACCAAAGCATCATGAATTCTACTAGCAGGGTTTTTTTTTTTTCTCTTTCAATAAAGTAGCAAGGCATGTAGCATTCTATTTTTAAGCTTTTTTACAGTCTTTTCTGAGTCAGGCAAGAGTTCTTTTCCTGGGTAAAGGTAGAAGAGAACTACTAAGGTATTAATCTTATTTACTCACATAATATTGACAAAATTCCTAGAGCAGGGTGCATTTTGGAGCATTATAAAATCCTCAAGAGAAATAAATTCCTCCCATACCTTGTCCCAAAAATATTTTTGCAGGAAAAGGTATGGATTATTTACAGAAGAATTGGCCAATAAAATGTCATCAAACTGCATCTGTTACAGAAGATAAACATTTCTCCACCATTCCGATTTTTTACATTAGGCTTCTAGCTGAAATTCAGATCTACAGCTAAAAGACTAATGTAACTTTATAGTAAGAGAAACATTAAAAGTTCTTTATTTATAGTGTTGCTGGTGGGGAGCACTGTTTCAAACACATAAGAGAATAAAAAGAACAAAATTTACCCCTGGAGAAATTCAGTGGAGACAGTTGGATCAGTCAAGACAGTCAAGAGACTGGAGACAGTCAAGGAAAGCCTGACCCGCAAGTACTTTTCTTAGAAGACTGGAAAGTATTTTACAAAGCATTCTTCTGTATTTAGTGACCAAAAATCTACATTATTGTCCTAAGCTTGCATGACAGTCAAAAAGATGTGTCTGAAATAGAAGTGACAAATTCAGGAAGTTCAAGTGTTACGGAATAGCCATGAATCAAGAACTGAAACATGGAGAGCCATAAGGCCCCACAACACATCCATCTCAAGTGTAAACTCTACCTGTTGCACAGGACAGTTACTGGAACACCTGCCCATGCTGAGCACATCTAGGAGCCCATGCAGAAGTAAATTTCACCACTGACAAAGTAGCTGAAAACAAAAAGCTGCTAAAGCTCAGGTACTATTACCATACTGTGCTTTTTTACTGCAAATCCTAATTTTGAGGCTGCTAGGCCCTTGCTTCTAGAAGTGTGAGAGACATTCCAGAAGGTAATTCCAGCTGGCAAGAGAATATTCTGATGTAACAGCACTGATTTTATATCTCAGCTTCAACTTCTTATGTTGGGTACCTTGATGCTTAAGCTCCCTGAATTAATGGACATTTCAGAACTGCATCGTTTCGTTCTTCCTTTCCCACCTAACCATAACTAATTGTTCCTGATTCTGCATAGGTGTTGTGAAAAACAGTCATTCTCCTTTATGTAAAGCACAGGAAAAGGCATGATAAAGTTAGAAACATGGATTTCAACAGTATGATAAACAGTGCTAGAGAACATAAATTTAATTACAAAGATCAAAACAGCAACACTGCCCCTCCTCTCTCACTTGAACCACCCACATTTCTAATCTTTGGTCACAAGCAGTCATAAGTTTGAGAAGAATTAGTTCAAGCAGTTTTAAAATTTTCCATGATAAATTTAATTCTGCTGAAGGTTACTGTTGCACACACAGTGCTCACCCTCTGCTGGCTTCGCACAGAGCATAACTTTGTATTTACCATTCTGAATTGTCAGCTACATTCAAGTGCCAGATTGCTCTGTAGAGGCAATCACACACGTGGCTATTTTATTCCACTGACTGTGAAGACAGTAATCTCTGAGAGAGCAGTAGCTCCTTTACCCAGACAGCTAAATTTACTACTACTTGTCTCATAATGCCTCAAGTGACACAGAAGCCCAGAAGCAAATAAACTATGACTGGGATATTAAGGAGTAAATAACACCTCTACAACGACATGACACATCTTCCAGAGATGTAGCGTTTTCTGACTCAAGCACACACCCATCCATAAGTTAGCTTCTTTCAGACCTGCAGATATATTCTCTTTGAGAAGTGAGATCAAATCAGAGAAACAACAGGAACTGGTGTGGAAACAGCAAGTTTCTGAGAATATTGTTCTATAATTTAGCTACATGTGCTATACATGTAACTCAGAAATTCATTTTAAAACAGACTGGGAAATAAGGCTTGAAACTGGGAGCAGAGGTGAAAAGAGATATTTGGATTCTTGGGTGTGCCATTTCCCTCATTAGGTACTTTTTGATGGTGAGATCAGTCAATTCGTAGTAAATAATTCATACCATCATTGTCCTGGTTTCAGCTGGAATAGAGTTAATTTCCTTCCTGGTTGCTGGTACAGTGCTGTGTTTCTGACTCCCTGAGAGAACGCTGATGGCGCACTGATGTTGTAGGTGTTGCTTGGTAGTGCTCACTCAAAACTGAGGACGTTTCAGGACCTCATGTTCTGCCAGGGAGCAGGGCCAGGACAGGTAACCCAAACTGGCCAAAGGGATACTCCACACCCCAAAAGGTCATGCCTAATATATAAACTGGGGGAGTTGACTGGGAGCTGCCAAGTGCTGCTCAGGGCTGGGCTGGGCCTCAGCCAGCACATGGTGAGCCACTGCATTGTGCACCACTTGTTTTTCTGGGGGTTTATTTCTCTTCCTTCTCCCTTTTAATTCCAATGATTAGAATATTTTATTTTAATTATTAAACAGTCCTTAGCCCATGGGGTTTACCTTTTTTTCCTGATTCCCTTCCCCTCTAATGTACTGGGCACATAAGCAAGCAGCTACATGGTACTTAGCTTCTGGCTAGGGTTAAACCACGACAATCACAACTTGCATATGTGTAATACTGTACACTGGCTTTCAGGAACTGCATTACCTATAAAATTACTTCTACTTTTATTCACAAAGTATATGTTTGTCTTTGATGATGTCCTGAAAGGGGCTCATTAAATTACTAATGTAACTATTAAAGCTATTAAATTACCAATTTTGAGGGATCAATTCAAAGCACATTGAGATAAGCATAAATCCAAAGTAAACCAAGTGTCTCTTCGCTTCACTGACCCTCCCATGAGGCTCTGAATGCTAAAATGTCTTTCTCCTGGCAAGATTAACCCCTTCATTGTATAATCCTCCCTGGCCAAAACAGTGGAAGTATTTACTCCTAGGGCTCACACGAAAAATGTTCTACTTGGTAGTACATGATGATGGGAGGAGGAGGGATGCTTGGTTTGTGTTTACTTTTAGAGCCCAGGGGAGAGATTGCTCCCTAAGCTTCCTGAAAAGATGCTTATTTTTATTCACATTGTCACTATGTTTTCCCATGAACAAATATTTATACTTCAGAGGAAATGTTTCAGTAACATGTTTCAGACAGGATAAGCAGTGTGTTCACTTCCCTTTCTTTTATTATGAGAAAGCAATTTTGCTTACAGGAGGAAGTAAATAAATAGATTCCCCAGAGATGCCTGGGAAGGGTAATTCTTGCAGGGAACCCATCCTGAAAATACTGGCAGCATGTCATTAGGTCAGTGTTAGCTGACCTGTGGAGGTTTTCATTTGCAGTGGCAACAAATGAACACATCAGAGATTTATTGTTTCCTTTGTTCAGAGAAACAGATCATTCCTGTGCGATCCTGCCTTAATCAAAACATTCTCCTTTCTCACAAATTTTAGTTGTGTCTTATGTTCCTTATCTGCATTATTATAATGTATGTTTAATACATATGGCAAGCTATAAATCCACCTTTTGTTAATACCTCTGAACATATAACAGACTGAGGAGGCCAATGGGTAAAAATGACCTGATATAATTGACTACTCCAAATTCTGAGCAAAGGGTTTGACTCTATGATAATCTCCTGAGGTTCCTTACAAGCTGAATTTTCCCACAATCCTAAATTAAATACATGTATTTGGTTTTACTAACTTACATACTTACTGCACAAATGGTGAAGATCTGGCTGTGACACTTGACAAAAGCAATACAAATATACACCTGTAACTCAGGCTGGCAAAACCCCCACTTTTCCCTAGGCTGCACAGAGCAGGAACTCAGAAAGCTGCCTGGATGCATGGAAAAGTACCTACATATTTGTGGTACAAACTCTTTCTTCATCCCAGGATCTCACTCATTTCCTGCACCTGCAGTTAGTCTGTGTAAGTATTCACTCCTGAAAATCAGACTTAGCAGCTTCCGTTTCTTTGATGCTTGGAAAAAAGCTTGACACTGGGTCAAAAGCAACCCTGTGCAGAAGCTGCTCATTACCAACCCTGAAACACCAAGTCTTTGTACATTTATCTGCTGGAATATCAGAACAAAGCTGACTAATCCTGTAAATGAAACGATTATTTGTAGGACTTTTCAGTTAAGACATTTGATACAAAGTTTGCCAAGACACAGATGTTATAACTCAAAAGCTGCTGGTCAGAAGAGCAGTGGTGACAGGCAACACTAAGTGAAACGAGTCAGGTTTTTTTTATTTCTCCCTGTCAATACTTACCTCACAGGAGAAAATGTTCACATCCATTTTTAGCAGCTTGATCAAAAGCAGAATTTCATTAAAAATACTTCATGTCTTTCTCTTACTGTGGCACTCCTAAGGAGGAAAAAAGGGAAAAAAAAAATAAGCTTTACTATTTTCAACCTAAAATTACAACACATGCAACAGCAATATATTTTATGATACATTTCATATTGTAAAGCAGGCCTGCTTGGTCAACAAAACAGTCTTTTAAACTTTAAAACAGATAACTTGTGTATCTTTACTAAAACACTCTTTGCTCCAATGCACTGAAGAAATCATGGGTAGCTTGATGAGCTTTTGAGCATAACTGGAAATTGACACAACTCTGTCAAATGAACTTGTTCATGAATTATTTCCCTTATGGATTTAGATTAAAAACGACCAAACCACCTCAGGTGTCAGAACCCAACACTGCTGTATCCCAGTTAACCAGCTCCTCTCTCTTAGGCAACAGAGTCTGAGGAGGGGTTTTTTGGCTACCTTCAAGAAGATGACAAAACTCTAAGGTATGAGCTGACAGCCTGATGACACATGAACTAGGAATTCTGTGTTACTTCCCCCTTGGGTTACAAACAAAATTAATTATAAACGCCCTTTGTTGGGTTTGGTAAATGCCACTTTATTGCGGCTTGGTTCTCATCCAGGAGCAAGGTGGAGGTTTTCCAGGAATGGAAGATGCTGATTTCACCTCAGATGCTGCCCTAAAACTAATGCTTAGTGGCACAGGTAGGTTTCAGAGGTTCATGCTAGCTTGAATAGCAGCAGTGAAGTGCAGAGTCTTCAAATGAACAGAGTAGTGGCCCACTGGGCATTTCTTCCTTCTTATCAGGATCATTTCAGAACTGAGTTTAGGACTGAAGCTAATTTCTCACAGAAATTACAACCCTCTGTAGATACCCAGCACAACACAACAGAGAGAACAAAGAGAAAATGAAGTAACAATTTATTCCACCTTTGTGGAATACACAAGCCACAAGAATTGACACTAGAGCTGGAGGCATGATGCTTCTGTCCTCTAGGAGTCCTGCCCTTCCCTTTGCTACTTATCAATAAGCATTTTAGGGGCAAAAACATTATCAGTCTTCCTGAACTGCCATGTTTCATGCAGCTACAGCTGTGGAGAATCTTCTCACCATCTTTTCTATTGTGTTCAACCTTACTTCCTCTAAGGCAGGCCCATACAGCTCCCTTCATAAGCTCTACAAATAACTGCCTTAATCCACAATTAAACAACCCCTCAAATTATTAATTAGTGACATTAGCATACTCAGAACTCTAAAACTGTTTAAATAGATATTTTATGTGATATTGCAGCATTCATAACTGTTTACTTGTTTCCTGAGTACTGATGGCAGATTAGAAGTTACTTGCAGCTTCTTTCAGAACATCCCTTTTCAAAAACACCAAACTAAGAAAAGGCCATCTGCTTTATCTGATCATAAACCCAGAACTTTCTACATTTTTACTTCACTGAGATCTCATTCACTTCTAATAGCCTTTCTCTGCTTCACCCTCATTATAATCTATAGACATGACCTCCAAGGATATATCGAGATGCTTCTTACCCTTAAACAGACATGTAAAGCCCTTCCACAAGTTCATTCACATTTTTTTTTCATCAATCATTAATCATTTACATTATTGTCCTACTAAAGGCCACATTAAGACTCTCCTGCTTGCTGAGATTTTTTTTAACTGCTATGCTGTAAAGTCAGACCAGTTGTTTGAAGAATGTAAGCAGACAGAAATGTAGCTAAACCTGATTTTCATCATTACTAAAGCATAAGCCTAAAAGTTCTACTTCACAGGTAAAAATTTGTGGCTTTCATTCCCCTGCCCCTCAGTGTTCCACTTTCTGGTTTTGAAGACAGTTGAGTTCTTAATGAGCATTGTTCTACCCTATTACAACTCCAAAATACAAACATCTTTCATACCATGGTAGTGGAAGCAGATCTCTCTCTGTGATGATGACCTGCACTCAGAAGAACAGAGCAGCTAAACCTTACATGCACCTTCCTTACCAGAGTCTGGAGGAGCTCACAGCTGAGCAGAGAGCTGGCCTGCTGTGTATTTGCAGAGAAAGTATCAGTTCTGGCCGTGGCAGTGCACTTCCTTCTCTCTCCCATCTGCTCCACACCCAGGCAGGCATTACCTGAACTAATGCTCACCCACAACAACCAGCACACTGTGAGACTGAGTGCAGCACATGCAGCAAGGTCACCGTGGGCTGAGGGAAATTATGACCTGCTGGAACACAGAGTAATTCAGTGAGGGATGTACTTGCATGGTGTAATTCTCCAAAGTGGGGAATTTCTTATAAATGGGCAGGAAGGTGAGGAACAGGAACACCTGCTGCAGGTTGGCAAGTGAAACATTTGCAGTGCAAAGCAGGCCAGGTGGAACACAGAAGAGGCCAGGTGGAACACTGGGCTCCCTGGATGACTTCTTGTGGCCAACAGTCATGTCTAATCTGCTCTAGAAGCCTCTTCTGTGATGGACAAGACACTCTTACACACTGACACTACAGAAAACTCAAGATAACTCAGCCCAGTTTTTACCTCAAATCCACCTCAGCTTCACCTTTGCATTGTCCAGAAGCTGATCCAGTCTTTTCCCCACTCCTGTTTTGTTTAGTTCGTTGGGGGGATTTTATTATCATTATCACCAAACTAACAATATTGCAGAATTTAATCCTCTCAGGTTTTTTACGAGTTTCCTTTAACTAGCCCATCATCTCTGTGCGTTGGTTTCAGTTTCTGTAACACCACATATTCACAGTACATCTGCTCCATATCTCTTTAACAAACTTTGAGGGACAGCATGGAAAAAAACCTGCTTTTAAGCCTTATGTTTCTGACTTGCTTAAAATGGTCTCACTTCAAACTTTTACCTTTAAAAGTTCAAATACTGGGAGAAATTTAAGTAAAAGAATGCAGAACCTTAGCTCACTGTTGTAATCTTTACTATGACACACCTCACTTGCTCTACATTACATGGTTGAACAGACAGTAGAAATGTTACTTGCCATTGATACCTAAACCAACGTTTCTTCTTAACATATTTTCAAGCCTTTAATGTGGTTGGATCCACAGCAAATGCAAGTGTTTTGCCCTTTCTATTTCAGTTTAGGCAAGTATGTTTTTTTGCCGGGGTCTCTAGAGGAAAACAAACTTTTTCCAGTATTGATTACATAGACAAAAATATTTATATTGTGATATAAATATTTCCATTTAACTAAGTCCAAATGACAACATTTTGTGTGAGGTTGACAATCAGATTCTAAAAGAAGATATTATGATTGCCACTACCCCTATCTTAGGAGCACCCCCAACAACTCAGTTAAACAGCTGCCAAATGAAAGTGCAAGTAACTCTACTTTCCTCCCCAAGTAGTGTAAAGTTCTTCCCTTTTCTCATTCCTTTTTTCCAAGAGCAGCAAAAGAGCTGAGCTATGTATGGCCTACTGCTTCTCCCCAGAGGTTCTCAACAACTGTGAAGAAGAGAAAAGGCTCTTTAATGTCATTCTCCTGTTAGGTCTTTTTGGGAGGCATGTCCTTCTTTATAACCAGCTCCTCTTGTATCCAGCTCTCCACATGCATTTGCACTCTGTACCAATTACAAATTTCATTCTTGTAATGCAGAGAACCATTAATAATTTAAGATTAAAAAGGAACCTAAGGGCAGGAATATTCCATTTTTGCTCACGAGATAGATGGTATATGCTGCTAGTACGTCAACTCAAGTTATCTTTGTGCATGCTACGTTAATTCAGCAAATTGCTTTTCAAACAAAGTGCATGCAGAAAGTGCCCGGAGAGTTTACACAAGAAGAAAGTTTCATTTCTATGGCAAATGTGCCAAACCAATACCCAGAGAGTGAAATATGAACAGATTTTAATTTTGTCCACTTAGTTTTCACAAACAGGGGTTAGCCAGGATAAATTTTGTAAAGAAGCCCTCTAAGAGCGAGTAAAAGTCATGCCAGGTGTAGTGATAACACCCCCAGCGCCCTGCCTGCCCCGTGAGGAGCCAGAGACACCACGCACACGGCTAACGGTATGGAACGGCTCGGGAGCGATGCAGCAGGACCGCCTGACACCCAAGCGAGCTGTCAGCATTTCTGACCTTACCGCGGAAGAGGACGGGACCTCGGGGCGAGGCGGGCAGGTGCGGAGACCCTCCCGGGGCAGGAACCGGGGGCTCTTGTCAGGAGCTGCCGCGGCGCGGGGAGCGCCCCCGGCCCGCCGGTGCCGACCCGCTGTGCCCCGGCCGCCCGCCGCTCCTTCCTCGGGCGCGGTTTCCTCTGGCGGCCCGACCGGGTCACCCACAGCCACCGAGACACCCACAGCCACCGGCCCCACCGGGACACCCACAGCCACTGGGGCACCCACAGCCACCGGGTCACCCACAGCCACCGCCGCCGTCCGTCCGTCCCGCGCCCTCCCTCTCTCCCTCACGCCCTCCCGCCGCCGGGGCCGCAGCGTCTGTCACCTGAGCGCGGAGCAGGACCGGCTGGGGACAGGACAGAAGTGACGCTGGGCGGGGTGCGGAGGGCGGTGCGGTGTCTCGGGCGCGGTGCCGTGCCGTTCTGTACTGTACTGTGCCGTGCCGTGCCGTGCCGTGCCGTGCCCAGCGCGGAGCGGAGCGGGCGCGCGCGTCCCAGCCAACCAGCGCCGTCACGTGAGCGCGCCCCGGCGCGCGGTGCTGCCCGCGGCCGTTACAGCAGCGCGCGCGCGCTCGGCGCTCTGAGGGGCCGGGGGTGAGGAGCGCGCGCGCTGCCGTGCCCTGAGGGGCCGGGGGTCGCCGCGCTCCTCACGGGGCTCCGGGGCTGCCGCCGGTCGAGCGCTCGCCCTTCCTGCCCTCGGGAGAGATCGTTTCCAGGAATTGAGGGGCTGCGGAGGCAGGAAATCCTGCGGGGCCCCGTGCGGGGAGCGGCCGCAATGGCATCACCTCCGCGCGCGGGAGAGGGTGGGGTCCCCGGCTGCCTCCTCTCTGCTCCGTGTGAGCATCCGCGTGATGAAATGTGGAACTTGACAGTGCCATCAAGGTGTGTGCGCCTCCCCGAACTGTGAATACTCCTGTGTTTAACATTGCTGACGAATAAATCCCACCGCACTGCCCTCCTCAGTTTCCCCACACAAAATTTTCATGCTGAATCGCAGCTAAAAAACAACGTCAAGCCTGTTTTCCGCCCAGGATGCTTTCCATTAACACTGTCCTCGGGGTGTCTGACCTCTCTATCAATAATACACCAACTGAAGTCTTTAAAGGGAAAAATAGCGAGGTGCTGTCAGTAATCTAGCTCCGTGAGGCAATTGAAATGGTTGTAGAATGTATTGCTGAAATGCTTAGATAAATTTGAGGAACTGCCCAGTAGCCTAGTGGTAAAGGAATTTTCTGCTTACTCAGGGTCTTGGACTCAATTTTCCACCCTAGGTCATCCTGTGCTGTTGAGCAGGATTTGGGAGGGCTGTGGGGGCCAGCCAGGGCTGCAGGGCAGTGATGGTTAATATTGGTCACAGGGAGTTTCTGACAACACAGCCCTGCTGAAAGGCGAAGGGCTGAGATACAGGGCCTAAGGACAGCAGGAGCTGGCAGTATTTTAGGTAGAGAGGCAGGCTGGGCTTGCAGCCAAACTGCTCTCCTATCTGAATGGCAGAGATCAGGCATTCTACGCAGAACTAATAAACCTGGCCCCTATATCATGAAAACTGTAAGAGAAGCAGCATTCATTGAATCTTCTTTTGATGATTTTTATTTCATGTGCTTCCCTGTGGAGTCATGAAGGTTTGAAATGTACCTGCTGTATACTGTATCAATAGTGGGGTATACGTGCATGCTGTATCAGGATGTTGAACCGTGCAGCAGAGGGAATGAGCCTGTGGAGCTTTGTGATGCCACAGAAAGACTGCCTTCAGCACATAAAACAGCTTTAGACTACTGTCAAACATTAGCACATCCTGTGCTTTACATTTGTAAAAGAAATGTGAGAGAATGATCACAGGATTCCAGGAGCTGAGCCCTTAAAATAAATGACACTGGTATTGTGAACCCCTCATTAAGTGGACAGAAACTGCTAGCAGCTTGGCTAAATGTAAAGTTTAGAATAAATGACTGGAAGATAATGACCTTTGTTGCGTATGTGGTACCAAGGACAAAGAAAGATTGCTAGGCCACAGTTACTCCCCAGAATTGGAAGGATTATTTTAGGGGGGAAGAACTTATATAGAGTCCTGGTAAGTCATATTTAGACTCCCCATGAGGAAGCCTCCACTGTATTTCTACAGTATTTGCGTACAGGATTGTATAGTTGTGCAATTTCATTCTGTACAAACAAACAGTCTAAATTCCTGTAATTTGTGCTAGAAACACACTATCATTTGCAAGGCAATTGGAGCAGACAGCTGAGCTCACAAGGGTTATCATCTGCATCTATTCAGAGGGCAGCCTCCAACCTTGTATTGGCTAATATTTTTAGCTCTGCTAACTAAACCCACATGAGATAAAAGTCCACCCACGCAACAGGTTATAGTTTGCTTTAAATCAGCTGCGTTTTGTGAACACTGAATGGCTTGATTCTATTTCATGTATTTCCTTTAGTGCTTCAAAATGAATTTAGGTTGTTTAAAAGGTTCTTGACTGACAATTTTAGAAACTGAACTCCTGTGTTTAATTCCAGACTGAGTCCAATGCAAGGAAGCTTCTCAGCTGTATCAGTGAGGAAACTTTGCTAGTCTGAGGATAGTCATATTTACTTATGTTCTCATGCCAGCAAAGGCAGGATTTCCTGGTTTTCCACTAATCTATAGTTACTGGGTGTAGATATTTTCATTTCATTAAAATTATGTCTTGGATACTAAGACTGTACGTTTAATTCAGGAAAAAAATTAAAAAGCAAGTATTTAGTAAACCATCTACCCTTTAAAGTGTGATAATTCCATTTCAGCTTTAAATAGGCAGTAGTTTGGAAAGCTAATGATCTTCACAGAATACTTGCTCTCTTTCCACCAACTTTCACTTATAGTCATTATTGATTTTTGAAAAATTAATTTTTGCTTTTAATATCGTGCTTATTTTTGTGCAAAAATTGCAGGTGTTGAATCTATGAGCAGAGATGGAGTGCCATTATCCTTCAAAGTGCACATGGAATAGATGAGGAGAAGGTATGTAAGTTCTAGGCTTCCAGGAATGGTTGACAAAACAATTTATGAAATTTGCTGTTAAGAATAATTGTTGGCTGACAGTTGTGTAACTTTTATGACAACACCTCTTGAACCCAGACATAAGACAGACTGATACCAGTCATGACGTCAAGACTGTGATTTTTCCTCATTCACAGAAGATACTGAGGTGACAAAAATGTTTATGATTGTGAGTCTTTTCATTGCTCCACCATTGACAAGCTGCAGTTACGTTAGTCTGACTATAGTAGCTCCAGGTGACTCATGGCTTTCATTATGTCTGAGTTCTTAAAGGATAAAAGATTTGGGAGGGGTAATTTTTTTCTGCAGAAAAATGAAACAAAATCTGCTTTGTGATAAGTGCATTTGTACTCTTCAGCGCTCACTACGTGTTATAGGAGGGAGGTAGACTGTGAGCTTTCTGAAGGTTCTCAGCTGTTTTCAACCAGTGCCTTGAAGCAATAGGAGTCACTGGCAGTGAATGGAGCACAGACCTTTGTGCTGTGGTGGAGCAGGGAGTGTTCATGTGCTCAATTCTGCCAATGACCTGTGGTGACACAGGAGATGATATGGGACATGGCAATGAGCAAAGCCCAGGTTTCCAGACAGGCTTGGAGGCCAATGGCTCATTATGCTACACTTTATTGAGATATTTTTAATGGTTTATCCTCTATTGTCTTAGGGTTATGACTGTGGCTACTGTAGCCCTTTACTGCCACATTGGCTTGGAACAGGCTTCAGACAGTGGCCTTCTCTTGCTGAGTGTTCTCTGGCTCTGCCCACAGTCTCCAGCAGGCTGGGGCCAGCTCTGGCTTCTGTTCCTGTTCCCTGTCATTTGGTGTTGGGGTGGGTGGAGCTCCTGTTCTCCACATCTGTGTGTGTGGCAAAGATTGTACTGGCTTTGGAGGCTGCTTCTTTGTCCTAAGAGTCACCAGAATCACTGTCAGGAGCCTTTCTGAGGGCTTTCAGAGCCTTTCTTAGAAGGCCTTATTACAGCTTTAGTACAACAAATCAGAATATTGAGAGGTTTTAGTTCTTCCCTATGAGGATTTGGCAAGTCCAGACCTCAAATATTATACTTGGTTCAGTGAGAGTTGTGAGCAGAACAAGAGTCAAATAAAATGTCAGGAGGTACACTATAACCTTCTGGTGAAGTTTAACCTCATCCTTATAGAGTGTTATAAAAATAATCTTATAAACACTGAAGCCATCACCACTGTGAATCACATTGTGTTCATACTAGACAAACCTACGTAAGACTGGCAAAGGTTTGCCTGGGTAAAGATGCTGACTTGGAAACTGACAGAGGAAGGATTTCACTGGCAGATTGTCGTAACAGCAAAATATTTTATCCTGAGGAGAAATGAGTTGTGGAAATGTCGACCAGTGTGGAAGATAGAATGAGCACACCACCTCCAAATCCTTATCATCTAGGCCCAAACTCCTCTTGTGCAGTGTGTGTGGGAGACTCTCACAAGCATCACACTCAAAAGGCATATCTTTTTCTGGTGATTTATACATCAGTTGAAACACTGGTTGCCACAAAAGAATTTCTTGTTTCTGTCCTCACAAATACCATTTACAGTATCAAGGGACTTTGGCCAAAACTAGCCAGTCTCCAGTCTGTATTAACAATAGGAAAAACAGTGCCTTCTGATAGCTCAGATTATGATATGCCTGCAAAACTTGATGCACACATATATCTGAAACGGCAACATTGGCAATTTCGATAGTTCCCAAGCTGGTTCAGTATGTTACTGTAAGTATGTTTTGCTGTTGAGTGTTTGAACCTCATATGAACATCTTTTTCTAGACCTAGTAAAAGGCTGCCATCCATAAAAGGATATTTAACTGTAAGTAGTATTTTTTCATGCTGTTGAATCTACTTACTCTTTGTTTTCACTTCTTTGGTTTGTTTCCCATTTGTCAGCTGAAAAAAGAGTAGGAGCTTACATAAAATTTTTCAACAAAAGTTTTTGCTGCTAAAAAGGCCTAAACTCAAACCTCAGGTTTAAATGCTACCCTCTGCTATGGGCTGTAAGCACCACAGTTCCTCAGAGACCAAAATCAACAGAGCACAAAGCCATTTCTGAGACCACAGAGGACCTGAGTGTTGAGTAGAACTTCTCCTTTGCTTCATGTGCACTCAGAAGGTCCTAAGAGAAGTTAAGAATTATCACCTTGCAGTATATCACTAGTGGAGACCAGACTTGTCTCACTATAGATAAGAGAGGTCTGCTACAAAGGCAGTCTCAGTAAATAATCCTTGTGTCTGGATTCAGATTCTGACTTCTTTGTTCTAGCAAGATGTTGGATCTGATGGTCTGGATTTTAATTGTTTGTGGAACTGGAGAATTAAAGAGGATCAAGAAAGAGAATGATGATTTTTGTATTTCCTCTACATTTAAAGATTGTGGTATACTGCATGAGGAAACTTTCTCTGCATTTTCCAACAGAAAGACATGGAAAATATGCCAGATGCGTTTAAAGGAACCTATTAAAAAGTTTGGAAAATTTGGAAATATAAGGAAAAAATAAAGGGAAAAGTGATTATTGCTTTCAAATTTTCAGACTTACATTTTAATGGAAATGGTTAATTAAATGATGCCAAACTAGTATTTGATCTGCAGAGCTTCACTTGGGTTTAAGATCTATGTGTCTTGATAACCATAGAAAAGTTGTCTTCTGGATACATAACTAGCTCCCGTAGCTCAAAAAAAGAGACATGTGAAGACAATTTTAGTACATGTAGAAAATTTTGGCAACATCCTGTGCTTTGTTACCAATTACTTACTCTTTTCAGACTGAGTCCATATGGCACTGAACTCAAGAAAATTTTCCATTGTCTCTAGCAAGATAAATCACTGTCAGCAATCCATCACTGTTTCTAGATACTGATTTCTCTTCTGCTAGAACTTTCAGAAACAGCAGAGCATTTGAAGAATCATAGTTTGAAATATTTCAGGAAAATCCATGTCTTGAAACCCAAGAAAGGAGCTGACCAGTTGGTGTAGGCAATGTTGTTACTTGGACTACTTGCTCTTAAGCAGGCGCTTTCACCAGTTTATAGAGTTGATAGATATCTTTATAACTACTTGATAATTTGGTTAAGCCTTTACAGGATGATGCTTCTTTGTCCATGACATGTTTAGAACACATGTAAATCGTTCAAGGAACTTTTAAGTATTGTATTTCTATGTATTTCTATTGAATTTCTGTATAGTTCATAAACTATGTTCTATTTTGTTTGCCATTTAAGGAATTCTATAAATTTAGTGGTAAACGTCTAAGTATTTTTTACCTATTCAGTTAGAATCTATTATGAAGAATGTGAGTTTTGAAAACTTCTTGACAACTTCCATAAAAAGTTATTGGCTGTATTTTCATGTTCTGAAGTTGCAGGAGCCTGTGGTGTGACTCACTCTTTGTACCCTGGCGTTTGTCAGTGTTTAGGGTTAGCCCAATCCACTGGCATAAAAACCATAAATGGATGTTTGTGCCTCTCAACACGAGTGTCCACCATTTAATGTAGTTGGGAGTGTACACAGAGCCACTAACCAATCCACAGAACATACAGGGGAAAAGAAATAATTCAATCTGGCCAGAAATACTGAAACAGCAAAATGATAATAGAATCATAGGATAGTTTGTGTTAGAAGGGACCTTTAAAGTCACAGCCCACCTGCAGTGAGCAGGGACATCTTCAAATAGATTAGGATGCTCAGAGCTCTGTCCAGCCTGACTGTGAATATTTCCAGGGATGAGGCATCCATCACCTGTGGCAGTATTTGATCACCCTCATTGTAAAAAATATCTTCCTTGTATCTAGTCTAAATCTTTCCTCTTTCAGTTTAAAACTATTGTCTCTTGTCCTATCGTACAAACGTTTCTCCCCGTTTTTCTTAATAAGTCCCCTTTAAGTTTTCAAAAGCTACAATAGGATCTCCCCAAAGCCATTTCTTCTCCAGATTAAACAACAATTACCCCAGCTTTTCCTCATAGGAGAGATGTTCCATCCTTCTGATTGTTTTTGTGGTCCTCTTCTAGACCCACTCTAGCACATCCACATCTTTCCTGTGCTGAGCAACCTAAAAGAAGCATCCTACTAGTTTAGATGGCAGCAACTAGAGTTGCTACAAAAAATTGCTAAAAGTTATCTGCATAGATCTCAGTTATCCCAATGTCCCTAAATAAAACTGACTCGCAGAGCCAAAGGGCTTTTAAGGCTGTCAGTGAATCTTCAACACACAATCAGATTCCAAGCTTTAAGGACCAGGCAACTTTGATGCTACAATCACCAGCAGTGTCTACAGGGCATCAAGATTCAGTTCTATGGAAAGGGATTTGAACTTGATATGCACTTTTCCTACCTGGTACAGACAAGCAGCACTTCTGCAGGGTCTCGTTTTGAGACTCCTCATCTCATCAGCAGGTCAGGGACCCTGTTACTGGTAGCAAATGAGTTGCAAGGTCCTAGCCTGGCAAGTAAGGCAGAAACAGGAAACCAAAGTGAATACTTTGGACTATAGAAATTTCCCTTCTTTCTAACCCTGAATCTATTTTGGCTTTTAAAAGATAAAATGGTAATCTGCCTTGTCATCTATTTATCACAGCACTTGTACTGTTGCATATTGTGGCTCCCAAGAACAGAAAATAAAGTGGAAAAACTTGACAAAATCTATAGTTAAAAGCCAGGTTATTTTTAAATTTGGGATTTGTTTTGTGGAAAATAGATGAACTTCATATTTTTTTAGTCCAAAGTTGATCTATAAGGCACACACACACACACACAAAAAAAAAAACCCAAAAAACAAAACAAAACAAAAAACAAAAAACAACAAAAAAAACCCAAAACAACAAAAAAAAAAACAACCAAAAAAAAAACCAACAAAAAAACCCCAACAAAAAACCCAAAAAAACCCCCCTAACAAACACAAAAAAACCAAAACCCTAAAACAAACAAACAAACAAAAAGCCCCCAACAAAAACAAACAAACAAAAAAAGCTGTAGCCTTAGTGACATGATTGACTTTCTGAATTACCTGGCAAGGGCATTTGTATTTTAGTATTAGTCTGGGCTATTAGAGAAGTAAACAGAAGTTTGTGATTGGTGACTGCAAAAATTTGATTCATAGAGCACTTGCATTTATCTGAAAATATTTTAGTTCTTAGGCTGTGTTTCTGAGCTTTCAAGCACTCTTAATAATTTTTCGTTGATATTTGATCCCAACAGGAAATAAAAGCAAAGACACTGCTGCCTGGATAGTGAGAATAAGAGGGATTCATATCTACTTTTTAGTGGCAGAATAAAGCAATGAAAGTGAAAAATCCCATGGCACAAACTGGTGTAAATCTGATAAATTCTGGAGTGTGGGGATATTTTGTCTGGAATGAGTCTCTTTGATAAACTCAATGTCTTCAGTAGTTGCTGTATCCAGCACCTGGAGAAGAGAATTGTGATTTTCGAAGCTAGAAGGATACCAAGAGAGAAAGTCAGTGAGATCTTTGGTGGATATGCCAGGGCACTTTGTCCAGTTTATGTCTCTTGGATTATGAATAGATCTGCGAGTAGCAGAGCTGAGGAAGATACAATTTCATGTTTGTGTCTTCTGGGGATCTAATAGTGTCTGCACCAAACTTTACTCAGCAGTTGGCATAGGCTGAAATGGTAAGATATTTGGGTAGGACTGGGTACGTGCATATAAAGAAATTGTTGCGCCATAAGAGTGATTGTTTATTAAGGAGTCCTTTTCTTACTAGCCTGGTTTTCTGTGAAATATGTTGTGTCTTAC
The DNA here is from genome assembly GCF_965231275.1 of Zosterops lateralis. Classification (NCBI taxonomy): domain Eukaryota; kingdom Metazoa; phylum Chordata; class Aves; order Passeriformes; family Zosteropidae; genus Zosterops; species Zosterops lateralis. The sequence continues at coordinate 29,048,568 of NC_139768.1, forward strand.
TTTGCTTCTGCATAATGGATTGGGCATCTGGGATAAAGCCTTTTTTTTTTTTCTTCTGTCTTCTCTTAGAATGCAGCAGCAGCAGCCTGCCAAGTGGTTTAGGTATTAATAAGGGTACTGCCATAGGGTCAAGTTGCCATTGGTTCAAATGCTGTCATGGGCCAATGGAGTTATGTTGCTTTTGGTACTGGAACAGTGCAGCCTTCCTGGAAATGTGTGGTGCTGATTTCTTCTCCATATTCTATGGGAGAAACTGTTCTTAGGGCTTTTTTTTCAGCTGATGCACAATTGCAGGCATTGTGTCAGTCCTAACAGATTTAGCAGGACAACTTCCTTAAGGAAAGATTTACCAATATGAATAAATGAAATACATTGGATTTGTGAGAATTTATACCCAGAGTTTACAAATGAAGTGTGATAAAGTCACTGTGGGTTGAAGGAAAAATAAGGTGTATCATAAACAAGGACTTCACTGTTTAGCAATGCCTGCATATATGAAACATTTCATTTCAGTTCATTTTAAGCCCTGCACTTTGCTGCCTCAGTGTTCACTTTTCCCGACCTGTAAATCATAGGGTGAGTGTTTGAAGAAGATCATATGTCTCAGAGCATGCAGGTGAATGGAAGGTTAAACATTGTGACTGGCATTCAGATTACTCTTGTGCAATCAATCCCAGTGATATGATACTCAGTCAAAAGAATTGACAGCCATAGGGAGAAAAAAAAAAAAAAAAAGGAGGAGAAAGATGAAGAGGAGGCTCTTGAATATGTTTTCAAACATTGCATTAAAAGGAAAAAAAAAAAAAAGAAAAAAAAAAAGACCTGATCTTTAATTCTTGGCTGCAGCTGAGTCTCTGGCAGGTATGAGGATGTGCTGAGTCCTTGCCCAAGTGTTCAGGAACACAGGGGAAAGAGCTGCAGTCCAGAATCCCACTGTTCCTGTTCTTCCTGAGGTGGGAGGCAGAGGGGAAGGGAGCCAGGACCATGGCTGTATCCTGTGAAACAGTGACTGTTTCTTTGCATGGTCACAGAAGAGCCAAATATAATTGCTTTATGCATCTTGTGCTATCTGGCAAAGCAAGGGAGTGCAACAAGAAAGAAAATGTGGTAATTTTTTCTGCAGAAAGATCCTGAAATGCATCAAAGATTTTGATGTTCATAAATACACAAGGAAGACAATGTTTAGACAGTCCAAAGAAGATTCTAAGGGAGATTTATAAATTCTGTCCAGCATGGAGCTGAGGGTTTAATGGGCCAGTTGTAGCAATGGTATCCACACAGGTATCTTTGTACAGTAGCTAAAAGAAATTTGTTTAAACCTTAACCTGGGAGACAGAAAATCCCTTTGCATTCTTTTCCAGTTACTGTTTTAGTGAAGTGCTCTCAGCATATTGGTAGCTTCTTAATGGTTAGCACAGATTTCATATTCCTGCCATTATATTCACAAATGTATGCTTGATTGGGAAAAAGTTTTTCTGAAGGAGAAAAGGTAGTGGAGGGTGTTAATAGAGGAGGCATGAAACTTCATATTTCCATAGGCCTTTGGAGGGATACCAAGAGTGATTTAGAATCTGAGGAAAGGTGGGACACACACACAATGAGGCAGCTGTGGATGACAATGCACTCCTAAGCAGTTTCACAGCTCTTTACAAGGAATAAAAGGTACAAAATAAAGGCATGCACTCAAAGTGATGTATCATCAAGTATATTATTCTCCTAAGAGTGAGGATAGCCTATGCTCTCCTGTGCATTCTATCTTGCTGCAGCTGAGTACATTTGATGTCCCACCTGACACAGTTAAAGTGAGAACAGTCAGGCTCCAAGGTCACTGCACACCAGACACTGGAGAAATGTAAATACAGTTTCTCTCAGAAACATGGTAGAGATGGCTTGTACCCCTCAACCTGCCCTGTCCCTCCCCACCTTCCAGTAAACCACTTACCTTTTTAGGACCATCACAGAAGATGTCTTTGATTACATTTATTTTATTTAATTGAACACAATGACTGGGTGCAGCACAGCAAAAAGGACATATAAACGAATTAGGGGAATATCAATCAGTATTCTCCTCTGTGTAGGTCTTGTGACATCTACTGTAGCTGTTGCTATATCATGATTTTAAGGCAGCTTTACGAAAAGTTCTGTCTAGTTCAATGGACACAGCACGGGAGAGTGTCTTCTAAATACTGATGTTTCCTACTAATAAAGGTATTTTATGTAGGATCTACTTAAAGATGTCATAGTTGTCAGTTTCCTTACAGCTGCCTCTTCTCATACAATCATTAAATCACATAAGCTTTGCAAATGATGGCAGAGTTTTCAAGTGTCTAATGCAAAATAGAAAAACGTAAACAATTTTTCTTCTTGGAATAAAGCATTTCTTTATTTCTTTTCTGGCTCATTGCTCTTGGTGGCACTCAAGCTACCTTCTTTCTGAAAACAGTGAAAACACTTGTCCTTTGAAACTCCAGGCTTTTATGATGTGTCAAATTTGACATCCCAAAATTAAGGTACTCTACAGAATCCCGGCTGTTGTCTTTACTCAGCCCAGGTGACCTCACGTTGCATGTTGGGGAATTTCCTTATCATAAATTTCTTGTTAAATCTTGAATCTCTCTTAGGCAGAGCTGCTACGTTATTTTCTATTCTATATTAAAATAAAAAACACATTAACCAAACCTAAGGCAGTGCTTATGAAGCCAGAATCAACATGGCAAGTTGACTCCATTAGCTTGAACTTACATACCAAATCAAATTTTTCCAAGTAGACTCTCTTACACATTTGATATTTCATGAGCTTGGACAGAAATAACATTACATTAATATAATATTGTTACTATTATAACATAAAGAACCTAGTTCAAAATAATGAGGAAGGGAAATCTTGCAGTAGTAGGTCAGAAAGCACTTGTGGCTGTGGGGATCTCTTATCAACCTTAATTTTTTCTCAGCATCATTAATATGGATGAAACTAATTAAATATCTTTGGTGCACTGGAGATATATAGAACACATACATGTTTTGTATGTGTAGTAGCCTTCTCCTCACTTGCTTAATTACTGATACTAAAGTGTAGTTGTTCAGAGTCACAAAGGCCATTTTTATGCAAAAGAGCAAATTACTTTGAGCCCAGGAGCAGAACAAGTGAAATATAGTTCTACTCAAATAAAATATGGCCTTTGGGATCCACTGAAAGCAGGAAGATCAGACTTAGAATATAGCTTGTACTTTCTTTGAGATGCAGGTCTTGCATCTAATTCTGTTAGAAGTTAAGATGACCATTTTCTACCTCTGCCATAATGAACTGGCCATTTCAAAGAAGAACACTGAATGTGGTCACATGGTGTTCCTCTACCACAAAGCCTGGCTGTGATCCCTTGATGCTGGTACAATCACAAATTCCTGGCTGTGATTCTTAGGGCTTATTTTCTATGCCTGTTTCTGCCATTTGCATATGTACACACGTGTTCTATGTATGCCTGTATGGAATATCCTGCTGTATTCACTTGAGGTTCCACTACCTACGCTGTTATGTGGAAATAGACATACTGTAAGATCACAAATGCATTAAGCCTTTAAGAGAAATGATATGGAAAGATGTAGGTCAGTGAACAGGCAGTGGAAAATTGAGCAAAATTATCAGATCAGAATCTGGGTTTTGTGAAAACACAGTGTGTAGCTGCAGCATGTAGCAACTTCTTCCAAAAGAACTACATTTGAAGTAATTATGTAAAGGAAGAATAGATCCATACGCAGAGAATCCAGAGCTTCCTGGGGAAAAAACACCTGCAATGTACGGATTTCCATCACTGTACTCTGGCTGTGCCGTAAGTCATTCCTGACAATCCCACCTGCCACGACTATTATTGACCGAGTGTAAAGGAGAACTGGCTGTTTGCAGCTTGCACAGACATTGCAGCAGGGAAGTCTAGAGTCTGGCTGCAGCTGGCAGAAAGCTCCACTCTGTGGCTGCAGGGCTGTGCCTGTCCCAGTGTCACCAGCACATGAGGCAGCAGCCATGGCCCTTGGGATCTGTGCCAGCAGGGAGTGCACGCTGCCTGGTCCTAGCTGTGCCTCTTGCTAGAAAAGAGGCTCGTTGAAGGAGATGGTGAAAGAAGCTACTCTGGCAGCTCCATGCCCTCTGAGAATTCCCTCTGTACAACAGAGATCACTCAGTCAAATCCAGCAGACTTCAAGGTGTTTTGAGCATCCCAGAGAACAAACTGATCAGTTACTCAGTTCTTCCATTCCATTTGATTGCTTTATTGAGCCAGGATTCCTGATGCCAAAGTGATCTGTGGGGTCTGTTAAATTTGGTGCAAAAAGAGATGTTTGAATTAAGCACTTCGTGGATGAAGAGGGCACAACAGATCCATTTAGAAATCACAGTAATATTTAGATTCTGCCTGCAGGTTTTAAATTGAAAGATCTCCTTTCTCTGCTGTAATGTAATGTTTAAAACATTAAATATAGTAGGCATATAATGCAGTTATGATACTGTTATGTGTAATTCACCTTTGTAAGCAGAGATAAAGCAAGAAAGCTCCTAATTCTCTCATGTTTGTAATTCAAAGTACAATTAATCAAAGTGTATTGAAAACCTAGCAGCAAAAAAGCTTGCAGGCCTATGGTTGGAAGTGGCTGTGGGAATGTGTCCTCCACATGAGGGATAGAATGTGAAAAATTTTCAGTGTTTTCAAAGGAAGTGCCTGATAAAGCTTTGCACTTGTATTAGCAGTGGCCGTATTTGCTGAATGGTACATTTACTGGCTCTATTTCGGATAGCAAACATTTATGTCTTGCAATCATATTCCTCAAGTGTGGATCACTCTCCCTCAGTTCATAAACAACCCTCCATTCAAAGGCCCTCTTACACAACTCCTGCAATGGGGAAATTTTGTTTTTCTTTTCTCTTCCTCTATTCCCATACACTAAGCTTCATGACGTGTAGACTGTTGCTGGTATGCTTAGGAAGTAGCTGCAGTATTATGAATGTCACTGCAAGCTACTGGTTTCAATGAAATCTCCAATCATTCAAGTGCATTAGCAACCTTACATATGTAAGCTAAAATTAGTCCCAGTTGAGTGAGAATAAGAAGTCACAAATTATAAATCTAATGAGATCATTCACGCATATAAAGGGATGGTGATTATGCAGAACACCAGCTTTATCAGAAATCATTGTTCTGCCATCAAAAGATATTAATGCTTTCATAGTAATAGCAGCACTAGCAAGCATAGCAAGCACAAGCACATAGCAAGCACTAACAAGAAAGCAATTTTGGAAAAAAAGTGGTCAAAAGGCCCATTTTACAACTTGGGAATGTGAGAGATTACATCAATTTAGAGGTTTCTGTTGATTACACATAGCACTTGAAAACCCAAAATGTAAAGGTTAATACCAAGTCATTAACGAATCACAAGTGCTCATTGTTGTCAGCCTTTCCTGTGTATTGCTTAGACCTTCTTCTAATTCTTCAGGACTTACTCATGGATGACTTATACCTCACGCTGGAATGAATACTGTGTACAGTAAATTATGTAAGAAGATTTCACAGGGTGCCTCTCCCATGATGTAAGTAACATTAAATTGTTAATCATAAACCTAGGGCTTCTCAGCTTTCATGGAAATGCAGCTGTTACACAGCCAGGTAAAACACTCTCTGAGGAGTCTGGTGAAGTTGCTCTGTTCTTGGTGACATTTATTGAAAGCATATGGCTGCACATAAACCAAGAAGAAAGCACAGCCTTGCTACAAAAAATAAAACCTTTGTGTATGGAAAGGATGCTGAATTTTAAAAAAGTGCTTTATTTTAGCAAGGATATGTTTTTATTTGGTCTTTTCCGGACACATGGCAAAACCAAACCCTAAGGGAAATAATTTGCTACAGCTTAGTGGTGTGTTGTATTATTCTCTGACAAGATTTGTTTGTCAGTTTTAAAAGCAGTTTATAAACCAGTCATGTGGATCAAATACAGAAAACTGTAGCATTCTAAAACATTCATCATGCAAGAGGTTTTTTCCCTTAAAACAAATCCTCTTTCCTTTTTGCTAGCTTGACTAACATAAACTTTTACTCTAATGATGACTAGAAAAAAAGAAAGGTAATCTTTTAAGCTGGAGTTGTGCATGTCAGCTGGAGTGTACCATTCCTGGAGTGTTATTAATCATGACCCAGTCTATAAAACAGTGTTTCTCTGCATGGGGTATGCTAACTAGCTTGCAATGTCACTGGGTTTAGCCTAGCTTTATTCTCTAGTGATCGAAATCTACAAGTAATGCCTATTTCACCTTGAGACGTGTGTTTTTCACATCCCATCTTACATTTTATTGCATCTTTTTTTACTCCTCTGACATTCTGGTCCTTCTGTAGATACCTGTCACGTCATGTTTATGGAAGGCAAATGGAAAAGCTGGGAAAGTACCAAGCATGTTGCAAAGTACCATATTATAGCACAGTACCTTACACCATAGGGAATCATGAGAAATACGTAGGAGTGGTCTGGATCAGTTCCTAACAACCTGAATGTTCTGATGAGAAACTCATTAGATAGTAACTGTGTCTCTATTTACTGATATAATCACCAAAACTATTTTCTTCCTCTTGGATTCAGTGCTAATTAAAAAAAAAAAATCAGGTAGGTTTAAAGTATTTCAAAATCTTTCAGGCATTTCAAGGCAGTTCTGTACATAATGGTTCATCCTCACTCTCATTGATAGTGTTCTATCCCTTTATGCATATTTGGGCTTCTTCAAAGCCAGCCATTCTTTTTTTTATGCTGTTCAGTTAGGGACCAGATGTAATTGCAGAAGAATAACACAGTGTACTCTCTTTATGGACAGTGGTTGTAAGTGCTTTTGCCACTGCAAAACTAATATGTCCAACTGTTAAAGAGAGTTTCATATTGTGACAGTCTGTTCCAGCCTCAAAAGAAAAGAAGACATGTCAGATGTGGAGAAAAAAAATTTAAAAGGACTGGATGAATAAAATACTGTTCCATTAAATCTGTAGATCCAAGGTTTTAGGGCTTGCCAGAAAAAATGAAATTAAGTATAAGACAGTTACACTTTCTTGTTATGGTACTCATGACAGTGAACAAACCATTTCCATAATTCATGCACTGAAATATACTAAAGGAAGCAAAGGTCATGTATCTCAGTGATTAGCATCACACCTTAGAAAGGAAGAGGATAATTCCATTTTGCAGTGTAATGATTATTTCTGACTACCATCTTTGAGTTACAAATAGTGAAAGAGTTAATCCACCCCTATGGAGTTTACTTTGCATGAGTCCAGGTTCTCCAGTCCAGATGCCTCATAATGCTTCTGTGACAGAAAGTTTGTAGGTCAAAATTCTTTACTCCTGAAAATTCTCTTAATTTCACTTCTATTTCCACTAGAGGTCTTCCAAAGATGTGCTGTTTACCCCACAGGACTAGAGGAAAGAGTTTGAAGTAGCTCATGAACCAAATATTTCTGGCTGTATTTCACTGAAAGAGACTGACAGTAGTTGATGAAGCACTAGATTTTTCATATCTGCTCCTGTGTTTTGCAAGGCCTAGTAGAGAGTTTGGAATTCTGCTTTCAGGATGAGGATATGGGGAGTGGGATAAATCCCCTCCTCCTCTGTGCTCACATAACCTGACAGAAAGTTGAACACAGTTCTCTTTCTACTCACTAGCTAAATAAATAAATTTAGGTTTTTAGAGAAGAATTAAAAATTCACATGCAATATATGTGTTTTAAAAATCCATTAGCAAAGGGAGGATTTTGCACAAGTTTCTATCAACAGTAAACTCTGGTTGAAACTTGCTGTTTCTCCTTTCTGTGCCCTGCTGGCTGTTGAGTTTTCTTTGGTAGCACATCCTTATCTGTCAGTCACTTGCCCAGGCAGAGCTGAGTCACAAGTCAATGTCTAGAGTTGCCCACAGTGTCCCAGTCCTCTTTGGCTGGCACTGGCACATTTTGCCTGGGGCTGCTGGTGGCTGAACTCTGTACTTGATGGCATGGTGGAAAGAGGCTTAAAATATTGCAGTAGGTGCAAAAGTCAATGTGTCACTGTCACTGCCTGTAATGGCCTTACGTCAGTGCAGTGGTATGACATGCCACACTGTTTTCTTCCACTGCAGGCCATATATAGCCTGTTACACTTTGATCTGCTCAGCAAAACAGAGTGGATTCCTTTTGTCTGTAAACAGCAGCTGGGTGAAAGGAAGGGGTAATGGAGCCTGAAGGTATTTGATGGATTGGCATTAACTTTGAACATATTTGCTGACCAGATAGTGAACCATATGTGTATTGCCAGTGTCAGTTTGTAGTTACTGCTTCTAGAGCACAGTTGTGGTGTAAGACAATCTGCTCTGATTTCACCTTGGGAGGTGTGATTCTGGAGGAAAAATGTGGCCTGGCTAAACTGGTGTGCTGTACCTTCCTGTGACTCTCTTGGCACATGACCTATTTAAAATAGGACTGTCCTTGTTCTTGGCAAAAAGGACATAGCCTTTGGTGGGTGGCTTGCATGTCCTGTTACTGCTCAATATGGATTTTCACATTTTAGACTTCCAACTACGCAAATGGAGTGTGTCTGTACTGTTCATCAGATGCAAAGCTAACTTAAAATGAGCATATGGAGGCATATGAAAAGTTTGCACTGCGGGTAAATCTGTCTGAGGATCAAGGATCACCAACTTATTTAGAATAAATACTTGCATTTTAAAACGTCTAGTCTTAATGTGGGGCAAGTGTGCCTGAACCTTTACAGATAGCATCATCTCATCCTACCTCATCTCACATTTTCTAAGCAAGTGTTCATGGTTCACATCTGCTTTATTTACTGTCTGTTAGATTTAATGCATTCTTATATATTAGAAGAGAAATATATCTTTAGATAAACGTGGTTTAAAATGGGTTTATAATCCCAGGGCCCTCAAACACTCATGCTGCAGTGAGTAAAAGCAGACTTTTCTGATACAGTTGGGGCTGAAATGCTTATTATATAGCTCATACTGCGTAAAATGATATAAAGCAGTTCTCTTTTTCAGTATTAAATCACATACTTAGTAACAAGCATGGATTTTGAGTGCAGAATCTGTTAACTCTTACAGTAAAGTGTAGATTGTGAGGCATATTAAAATTCTTAGCATACCTAAGGGTGTGAACCAGATTTGGAAATATGACAGTGGTTTTTAACACCTCTTCTGAAATGAGGCAGATGCAGACTAATCTAATCAAGATGTGTATCCAAATATGAAATGAAATCTCATATGAACCCAACTTCCTGCAGTCATGAAGTGTATATCCATGAAGCTCTCACATAAAGCAATGTGCAACCCATGCTTCTTCCTCTTAGAGAACAGAGAAAATGTGAACTGTTTATCATACAACAGGAGTGCTTTTTGTGTGTGTACTGTGTACACAATCCTATGTTTTTGCATAATCCTGCTCTAAAAGTAAACTTTGAAAGCAATTGCAACTGCAGAGGCAAATGTGTCATCTCACGAGCATTCACATCAGGTCAGCTGATTACATGTGATTATAAACATGCTGTTGATTGTGATGGAGGGGGCCAGGCTTCAGGAAGGCTTTGTGTGGAATTATGGATTTGCAAATGCAAAGTGTCTGGAACCACTTGCAGTGACAGTGAGACTGCTGCAGGACACAAACACAAATTTTGTCCTTCTCCTGTGAAATTAAAGCACTCCTCAGTTTGGTTTGACCCTGGTTAAAGCAGGTTGAAACAAGGAAAGCTCTTTCCTTAGCATCCAAAGTAGGGAGCGGTGGGGTGAAAAGCAGGCTCAAGCCTAGAAGGGATAGGGGAAAAAGGCCTTTTGCCTTAGCAGAAAAATAAGCCACCTCCATTGCTTTCTATGCTTTTCTCTATCTCATCTCTACACCATTAACCTGAAGATCTTTTAACATTAATAAGTTCACTAATTTTTCCTGTTGCTGAAATTTTATTTAATTTGAGATGCTTTTACTTAAATATCTGTAGCAGTAATTCTAGCCTAAACAGAGACCTGTATTTCCATTTGAGATGCCCTAAGGTCCTGCCATAGGACTGGCAGGTATGACACAGGACCTAAGGTAAGTTGTTGCTCTTCTGGAGCAGCAGTGGTTATATTAGGGCATCTCACATGGGACCAGACCCTTGCATTTAGTCCATAGCCTACACGATTTTCTAGGCTTCTTGTGTGGTCAGGCCTCTTTGGTTGTGAGTGCCTGTCTTAGGTATCAAGACAAGTCAGTCATCCCTGTAAAACGTTGGTCTGTTCTTTTACCAGGGAGTCCAGGCAATGAGGCAAGTTTAAGATTTCTAATTTGTGGATGACTGAAGTCAGTTATGTGAATCTTGTCCTTTGAGAACAACAACAACAACAACAACAGGAAATTACAAGCTTTTAATAGAAAGAGTTTGATATCATAGTATTACTAAGATTTATTACTATAGATGAGCTGTGGAAAGCCCCTAGGATAAAACCAGCTAAAACTCATCTTTAATTAAAGATGCAACTGAAAATATGAATTACGATTTTTTTTTTCCTAGATTTAGTTGGTATTTAAAGAATTATGGAATGGCTTTTATTTGTTTAATCAGGCAGAGGAACTTAACTCCACAGTGTAACTGGAAGATAAAGATATCTCTATATTAAGCCATTGCACTCCATTTAAACTGGCTTCTCAACTGTCACCTTTCAAAAGTAGATTTATTGCCACTGTGATGATCTGGGGATACAAATGAAGAATAATTTGTGAGTGGTAACATTATAATATCTTTTTATTAGACTGCTACTATAGCAGGAGAAAACAGAGGAGTATTCAGCACACAACCCACTCCTTTAGGATCTGCAAGCTTCTCTGTTTTCTTCCCTTATTTCAGTAGAGCTATTAAAAGATACTACTCCCCTCACAAGACTAGCCTCATTTATTACTGTCTTAAGGAATGCAAGTCTATTAATAGTGGAAATGAGGTAAGGAGGTCAGGATTGTGAACAGAACACAAGATATAACCTTTAGAGTTCTCCCTGTCTCATTTCAATTAGACACAAAATGATAAAAGGATTCCTTTGAAACATTCTAAAGCAGCACAGGAAACACAGCAGTGCAGTTTAGTGTGATATGGTTTCCAGTGCCATTTGAATGCCAAGAGCAGCATTCCAAGGTTCAGTCAAGTTATTCAGCACAAAGAGGTAGGAAAGGACTAATTATGCCACAGTTGTGTACCATGACAGATTCACACAGGCTGGACAGACACATCCGACATCAGAGGAAAGTCCCTTCAATGTCTTATGGTGTGAGTGAAGACCCGTGGAGTGCAAATCTTAATGAAGTCCAAAACTGAGACTTTCCCAATTGTATAAATGTAACTCTTATCTTTATTTCATATCACCTTTGTTTACCCTTTGAAACAGTCAGACATCATTACTTATACAGAGCCCCTCACTGTAGATTTATAGTATTCTGGTATTTTGAAATTAAACAAGAGTGGAAGCAAACAAATTTCTTCACTTTGATTTTGAAAGCTTAGAGACTCTTTTAAAAACAAATTTTACAGCAACCAGATTTTGAGTTAGCTCTGCCAGTAAAGAATTTACAGCTAAGGAGGCTGAAGGCATTACCTGGTGAGTCTCATCCTGCAACACTGAGAAAAGCCTGTAGAAAGCCATCTGCAGGATATTAGACATTAAAATGAGATTTAATCAGCATGTAATGGCTTAATAACTGTCTTTTGGGTTTGGGAACTAAAGTGATTTTCTGCCCCTTGGCTGTTTTGACATTGGTATTTTGATGCTGGTATTTTAAATGTGGGCAATGATAACGTTATTCTCTTCATACCAGAAAACCTTCTGTATAATGGCCACAACCTGCTGAACTGTGAATATTTATTATGTTTGTTTCTTCCCTGTGCTTCTTTGCTTGCTTCCTTGCACGTGTGAGAATATGTATGCATAGTTTCTTTTGTATTCTTTCCATAGACTACTTAAGGAAGGGTTCTGATCTGCCAGTGATTTCTGGACTACAGGGTGAAGAACATTTTGAACCATGAATATTGTCTTGTATGTGCTGTGGAAGTTCTGAAAAATGTAACTTTTTTTGTTAAAGTGAATTTACAAGGTTATTTGCTGTTGAAAAAATCATTTCCATAGGCTGTTTCATGTCCCAGGACTCTGCACTTCAATGACTATTAGAGAGAGAAGGTTACTACAGTTCCTTATTTTAAAGGTTTTCCTGGGAATACTGAATTAATTAATTACCAAGCCAACATAATATTCCTAGCCAGAGTAAGCAATGCAGCTGTTGTTTAATGTTTGTTTCTGTTGTAGAGCTCAAGCTGAAGCATCTGTAATACAGGGTCCAAAAATGTATGTTACTGTGTGATGTTGTCTTGATAAAAACTTTCAATCACCAATCACTCTTCCTTAGCTACCAACATTTTCCAAAATTACAAGTGTTTGTTTTGTCAGATTTAAATACACAGAAATGTTGAAGCATGTCCTCAAAAAGTAATTTTGTGCTTTTTGAATTGCTTAGTTTCTGTTTCACATTATGCTAAATTTTCTATGATGAGCCTAAAATTTTAAAAAATTGCACTGACATTTATGCCATTCTACATTCCTTGCAAAGGTTAGTTTGGAAAAAAGTTAATGGATGAGAAATTTGTTGTAACTTTTTCAGGAAATACAAAGAGAGGTTAAAAATTTGGAATTTATTTTATTCAGAGCTCTCAAATACCTTTTTATCTTCCATTTCAGTGAATTAAAACATGTTAGCCTAATTCAGATTATCCCTTAAAGAATGGTTTATGTTTTAGAAAGTGGTAACTTCATAAAAAAGTTCATGTGGATTATTTGAGGATTATTCTGTCATGAGAGATTCAGTAGAACATGTTCTCACCTTTAGAAACTTGGATTAGAACATGACTAAACATTCCATTATATAATTCTCCATCCTCATATCCTCTTTCAGTTTATTGCCATTTGAACAGCATCTTCTGTAAATTTGTATGTTGAACTACTGCATCTGAAAAACTGTTTTCCACACATAAGGAAATGGACCAGTGTGTTGGATTTCCTTAAGGCTGAAATTCAGATCGACACTGGGAAGTATTAAAAGGTCCATCGTTTAGATAACAGATCAGTTATAGAACTGGTTCTGTTCTGTTCAATGAAGAAATTCAGAGCTCCAAAGTGTATTAAAATCTACAATTATTTCAATTTTAGATAACAAATGAAGACATGAGAATGCTTTATACCCTGCATCTTTGAGGGCAGTAGAAATATGCAGTTGAGATGATGAAGTATGGCATGTTAAAGAAAATATATCTTCCCTAAAATGTGCCACATAATAAAACATCATTTATTGTTTTTAGCCGGCTCATACATGTCTATTTGTATTTATATTTATTGCTGTTTCTTCTCCAGAAGAGAGCTTGTCACCATGTCTTGATATTCTTCAAGTTCAACCCTTGGAGAGTAATGCTTGCTCTGGAAACAATTTAAGTGACGCATATTTTAAGTGCAACCTTTTCATCTGAGATCAGTGCTGTGCATCTGGAAAATCTTAAAGATTTATTGATAACAGTAATGTAAACAATTGTTTAGGTACAATAATATATCACATTATGAATAATACAATAATGATACAGCCTTTCTACTCTAATTTTCTTCCTCTTCTCAAGCAGGAACACCTGAACTTGAGATTTTTTGATTCTTTATTTGATTTTTTAAAGAATGTTGCCTTTCTGGTGAAATCTCTCCTTGACCTGTGGTGCTTCAAGATGCCATTAGAAATTGTATCAGGGCATGAAAGTTTATATACAGCCAGTCTAAAAGACCACTTTAGAAAAATCTCTCTGTTTTTCACATGGGGTCAATATAGTAAAGACTTGCTGTGGCAGGAAGAGCTTAAACCACTGAGTAGTGACTCTGCTCATATGATTTATCTTACAAAAGTCAGTAAGTTTTGATCTAAGGATGGTAGGAATATTTGCATTGTGTGGGTATGTATATATATAATAATCCTAGTGAATCTGCTACTTGTATTTGAATGTGCTAAACAAGCAGTTCAAGGCAACCATAAATAATCACAATAATAGGTTTGCATTGCATATCTATATAAAGTCCTTCATCAGATTTTTTGAGCTCATTCAGATGATACAGTGAAACCTGAAGAAATATTGATGTCGGTTGTGTATTACTTAGATAAAGTTAATTTTTTTGTCTTTGGGAGAAATTGTCTAATCTAGATATCTAATTTATAGACCAATGGCTAAATGATCCTAACACATAATCTGCTTGAAACCGCTAAAGAGTTAAACAGGCACTTGCCTAAAGCACTTACCTTCTAATCCATGATCAGGGGTAAAGTCAAGCAGAAAGTTTAAGCTTCTGCAGAATCAGTAAACTGATATAAATATAGTGGTGTTAGTTCTTTTTACATCATAAATATTGGCACAAATAAGAATTTTTTATTGCAAATTCTTGGTAACAAGTTTATCAATTGAAGCTTAGGAATCTTCAACAAAAGGCAGCTCCTGAAAAATGGAAACAAATTTCTCAGATCTGTTGGCAATGGAAGATGGCTCAATAGTGACATCAAAGCTTTTGCTATCCCACATCTTCATCCAGATCTGGTGGGGAAAGATAGAACAATCAATGACTTGGTGAGCTGGAAACAAACTTTAAAAATTAAAGTGAGCAAAATACAGTAAAATACTGAGTAAGATGATGGATTCTCTATTTCTTGGTGTACTTATTCCAGTCTGTATGCCTTCTGGGATATATCTGGGCAAATACCAGTGTTGATAGCAGCATAGAGGTAGGAGGGGAACTATATGATATTTATTTCAGTTACAAATTAACTGATCTTTGACACCTGCATTCATGAACATTATGTACATCAGAAAAAGGAAAAGCTCAGCTGCTTCTGGAAATCCATCTGTGAAATGCACAGTAGTACAGCAGATAATATCTCAGTACAGGGCACCTTGTTCTCATTCACAATTGACTGTTCCCATGTATCATCCTCAAAAACTCACAGGCATAATAGAAATAGCAGGAGTCAGAGCTTATCATAGCATACAACCATGGTCTTGTGGTCATGACTAATAAACTACCTGTATGAGAGCATTGAGTCATATCCTCTGCAAGGCTCTGCAAGACAAGTGGTTGTTTGCATCATAGCAGCTGCCATGTAGCCAGCACAAAATAGAACACAGTTAACATCTTAACTGCCACCAGAATAACCTTTTTTGATGGGCTGAAGGTGTCAGCAGAGCTGTGTTTAGGTGAAAAGTAATAGAATGTGTCATGGAAGACAAGACTGGATGTAATTACTTTATTTAAAACTTATGAAAATATGAAAGGTAGCATCAGAGCTGTTCATTTTACTAAGAGAAAACAGTCTGCTCTCATCAAAACTTTCATAGGCTCAGTCACAACTCCTAGGCTACTGGGCAGGTTCTAGCAAAAGCTGTTTCTTTTTCTTCAGTGTATGATCTATGGAGATCCAGGAGTTTTCTAGAGAATTTGTGGTGGCATGGCTGGTTTAGTGGCTCTTGGCCTTTCTCTCTCATTGCCAGTGAGTTAAACACTGCTTAGGCAGACTGCAAATACCACTTTGTATCCCAGTTTTCATCTTTTGTGTCAAAAATGTTATGTATTTTCTGTTTTGTTTTTCTTGCCACTGGCTGGGGAACCTGAACTCTTCCAGTGACAGATATACCAGATGGGATTTGTTGGCTACACCTGCTGAGATACTTGTATAGAGGGGCAGGAACTCAACATCTCAAAAGTCTTATCAATACTTTAAGAGAAATACCTCTATCAGGAAAAATCAGATATTTATCCAAATTTTATGCGCTTCAAGAGAGTCCCTGGAGAGGGAATGAAAGTCTGCAAGATTGCACCAATACTTGATTTGCTTTCATTATCTACAAGAGTGCAGTTTTTCAGAACAACCAAACACCAGGTACATAATAGCCAATGGTTAAGGTTCTTAGGGCATCCTCTGAATTATTACTTGTCCTTTAACAGTATCCAGTCTCCTTCTACAGCACTGTGCTTTTGATCAAAGAAATAGCATACTAGTATAGAAACAGTTCCAGGAGCTTACTAGAAATGCCACATTTTTGATACCTGCAATAGAATGTTCATGCATTACATATCTATGCTTTACTCAGAGGTATTCCTTGATGCAGCTTGCAGAAGTAATGATTATTTAAAACTGTGCCAAGTATGTTTGAATTAACTACTTCTCTAAAGAACTCGCTCTGTAGATACACAAAAGAACTGAACTTTCCCATAATACCTCAATAAGAAAAATTTCTATTTCTCTACTTATTACCCAGCTGTAAGTTGCTGAAGATGTTATTTGCAAGTTTGTGTATAACTCTTCGCTTTAGGAAAAATTTCCCTTCTTTCTTCTTTTACACAGCTGAGAAGCATGAAAAGAAAAAAGAACACATTTGGTATCCATTCACTGCCACTCAGATATTCATTTTGTAACATGCTATATTATTTCTCAAGGTTTAGCATTCATCGAACTAGCAAGAGTGGTTATAAATATGCTTTACTGAGCATTTATTATCTTATGGATGGATTTCATATGCATAGATGAATATGCAATACAGCTATGTATAAATTATGACTGAAATATAGATGCCCTGGTATATGTTCAGATACTTAAAAATCCAAGAAAATTCATATATTCTTGATAATATTATTTCATCTTGTCCTGGGTTGCAGTGTAGGATGTACACAAAGTATTTATTCTATCACCATCTTCATGAACTGTTGGAACCAGGTGGGGCAGTGTTTTCCCAAGCCCCTGCCTTTGGGCTCTTCTGCTAATGGCCCAATAATGCCTTGCCCATGAATCACAGGTAACTCCCTCCAGGAGTTATCTCTGTTTAATGGGCCATCAAGGACCCACTTCACAACTCCTCATCCCATTGTGAGATGCTCTGCCCAGGGGGAGGAGCCAAGCATTCTCACCTGGATATAATCTGGGATTTGGGACAGTGCAAGCAGCCCTTACCCACTGGATTCCCAGAGGACCAGAGCTACCAGACCTTTCTACAGGATCACTGCTTCAGGAAGAGCACCTCACCTGGACTGCTTCCACCATCCTGCTCATGTTGTATTCTGACTCTGTCAGTGGTCCTTTGTGTTATTGCATTTATTTTATTTTTACCTTTTTTACCTTTTTTCTTATTAAATTATATTTCTGACTTGGAGCCTCTCACTTGTTTTGCTTTCAAACCATGACACATCTGTTTCTATACCTTACAGTAGATTGTTCTATTGATGTTGTTGCATGTTGTGAAAACAGCATATATTGTTTAGGCAGCTACTGCAGGAATCACCTAAATGTGGACCAAATGATGACTGTCCTATCTAAGTGCTAAATAAAAATGATTGTAGCCTAGTGAGTGGGGTTGACCCAGGCTGGATGCCAGGAGCCCACCAAAGCTGCTCTAACCTCCCCTCAAAAAATGTAGTGAAATGCTCATGGGTCAAGATCTGGGGAGAGATCACTCACCAGTTACTGTCACAGGCAAAACAGACTTGACTTGGGGAAATAATTTTAATTTATTATCAATCAAATCAGAGCAGGATAATGACAAATAAAGCCTGAATCCTATAACACGTTTTTCCCATCCCTCCCTTTGTCCTGAGGTCAACTTCACCTCGGAACTCTCTACCTACTGCTGCCCCAATGGCAGAGAAGGATAAGTAATGGAGGTTGTGATCAACTCATAACACATTGCTTCTGCTGCTCCTTCCTTCTCAGAGGGACAAATCCTCACATTCTTCTTCTGCTCTATTGTGGAGTCCCTTGAATTTGAGACACTCCTTCAAGAGCAGTCTGCTCCAGTATGGGTCACCTATGGGGTGACAAGTCCCAGCAACAAATCTGCTCCAAGGTGGGCTCCTTTCTCCATGGAGCCACAGCTCCTGCCAGGAACCTGCTCTAGCATGGACTTCCTGTGGGGTCACAGCCTCCTTTGGGCATCCCCTTGCTCTGAACTGGGGTCCTCCAAGGGCTGCTCCACCATGGACCTCCATGGACTGCAGGGGGACAGCCTGTCACCACAGGCTGCAAGAGAATCTCAGCTCCGACACCTTTAGCATCTCCTCCAGCTCCTTTTCCACTGACCTTGGTGTCAGTCACATATTCTCATTCTTCTCTCTGCCTGCAGTTGCTGCTGCAGTTTTTTCTGCTCCTTAAATCCCAGGGGTGCTACCACCATGGCTGATGGGCTTGGCCTTGACCAGCGGTGTGTCAGTCTTGAAGCTGGCTGGCATGGCAGACAAGGGAGAAGCTCCTAGCAGCTTTTCATGGAGCCACCCCTGCAGCCCCTGCTACTGGTAGCCACTGCTACCAAAACCTTGACACACAAACCCAAGACACCGAGTTAATCTGTATTTTGGTAGAAGTCAATTTTACTGTTGGCCTCTGGTCTTTAATTTATTTATTCTTGTTTTTCCAAGACATTACACATCAGAGATTCCCTCCATGTGCCATCTGTTTCCTTGCAATTGGGAATGGTAGAATAATTTTCTGAAGAATTGCTGACAAGATGTGGCAGGGGAACAGTAATCCATAAGAACAAGATTTCTCATTAAAGTCACTCAGCTCATCTGTGATACAGTAAGCTCTTGATTTACACTGGTCACCTCTGGAGCAGGGAGGACATTGACTGCTAAGTTACATTTTTTATCACACAGGCTTATGGTGAGGTTCTTGACAGTAACTGGGATTGCTGTCAGATCAGTTTTCATGGCACAGACACACTTATCTAAGTGAGATTATTCTAGTTAGACAGTTTATCATAATAACAGATGTCATCATAGATGCCTCTTGACCTTAGTTACTTCATGATGTCTTAATATTGGTTGGCTGTTGTCATATCATTCCTTAGGCTATTGCTAGGAAGAGCAGGTGGACTGCACAAGATCCCTCATGAATTATAGCAGATTTCTTTTATGGCCTCTTAAATTTGGTTTCTGTGTGTGCCTGCTGGTCTTCTCTCATGGACAGAACCTTAGTGCAGATCCCTGCTTCTGCTCTTGCAGAGCAGCCAGTTTATGACGTACTGGCACAGCTGGACATGTCAGCCAGCCAATAATAGTTGCAAGCAGACAAAGGAAATTGCTCTAGGACAATTTAAAAAATAAATATCTGCCACAGAAGCTTGGGTGAGGTGAAGAGGATAAGGCATTATATGATAGAAATGAGAGACAGTCACAGAGCTGGTGGTCAGAATGGGTGTTGTAGGTCACTTAGTCTGGCTTCTTGCTTAAAGCAGCACCCTGGAGGCCTCAGGCCACAGCACACATGGACTTAGTCCAGTACACCTGGACTTAAACAGGAAACAGAGATGTTCTCTTCCAATTGCAGAACCAGGCCTTTCCACAGTACAATAAAATCTACTTTTAAGTCATGATCAGCTCTTCCTCACCCCTCTATTTCTATACATTATTTCACAAATAAATGCCACCTGTCTTTTCAAGAGGGTCCTCAAAGTATTTGAAAGTACAGAGAAAGTTAAGCCTCTCTGTAATGTGAGAAAAAAAAAGAAGAATCCTATACATTGTGAAAACACGAAAGAAGAATCCATGATTATTGTGTAAATCATCAGCTGGAATAAAGGACTTATTTTTCCTTTTCAGATAAACGGTAGCTCCTATCCTAATTTTTTAAATTCTTAGTGAATAAGGAGCTTTGGGTTAAAGATCTTTTCCTATCTTACACAAATCTGAGTAAAGAAGTGTAAAAGCTCATCAGCTTTCAAGCAGAATCATGTTTAGTCTTGAGCTGCTATTATTGTCAGGTGAATTTCAGAATGTAGGTCTCTGTGCCTTCTGGCTTAGGCACTGTTAACGGGAGAAAAATGAAAAATCTAAAGTTGGAATTCTATCCCAAGACCTGAAGAGACTAAAAGGTATACGTAGTTTCATATAGAAGTGTAGTAAAATGACCTCAGGAAATGATTTCAGCTGAATTAATGTGTTTGCAGAAGCTCTTCCCTAATTATGCAGGCCAAAGTTTGGTAATGGAGTGCTACACAAGTTTTAACAAGAATGACTGTTTGCTTAAGGTAAGACAGCCTGTCTTACCTGGCAGATATGAAAAATAAAAGGTTTTTCATAATGTTTCACTCCAAAGTTTGCTTTTAAAGTTGATTATGTTACCCCTTCCTTCTTGCAAATGCTTCAAGGAAAGTGTGAAAATACATCTAGAGATTATTAAGAAAATAAGATCACACCACAAGGTAGAATACCTAACCAGAATACCTGTTTGGTGGATAAAAGGGTACACACCTTAAAGCAGTAAGAGCCCCAGCTCTGTCATGGGGTGATGGATGTACTGACCCACATTAGGGTGCTCTGCTTTACATCCTGGCATGCAGATTTGCTTTGGTTTTGTTGCAAACCCTCTAGCTCCTCTGGACCAGGGTTCCTCTGGAAATAGGAGCCTGGAGGGAACAGCATGATTGGCTTGAAAGATTATTTTGTTGTGATTGCTAAACCAGCAGCATTCTTCCACTAGCTCACCATGTCAGGTTCACATAAGTATGCTCCAGTGCCCAAGCACACTTGTAAGATGCTAAATTCAGCCAACCATGTCTTCACTCCTTCAGGGCTGAGAGAAAGAGGAGTGTGAATGGCAGACTGTGGAGGAAAGGACTAGCAGATCGCACAAAGCCAGTGACTGCTGAGTAAAGAGTCACTTAGAAACCCTTAGAACCACCTTAATGATTCAATAAGGCAAATGATATTAAATGAAAGATTCTATAGTAAGCCACCTCAATAGCCTTTCCTCACAAATATGAAACATTAGAGCAAAATGTGGTTTTGTAACTCCAAATAACCCCCAATGAAGCAACTTGGGAGAATGCTCCCAGAGAAAATTCTATGGCTCACCTATCCAGCATGGTCTTGCTGCTGGCTAATAGCTTTTTGCTGGCTCTCCCTCCAACCTATGTAGCCATATGTGTGACCTCAGTCTGGAATCTGTGCTCTCAGCTTTCCAGAATACAAGCTCCTTTAATTGAGATCCATAACTCTCTCACAAGATAATAATACAAAAATCTGAGTCAGCCCAATGATTTCACTTGGATAACACCATGTAAACAGAAAAAAGGAGTTTTTGTTGGCTGAAAATTGCCAAGATCATTAGAGTCAGTGCACAGACACTTGAATATCCTGTTAACATGTAGCTTTGAAAGACTGGTAATGTTTTCAACAAAAAATATGTAAAACATCTAAGATATTGTATATGAAGATGAAAGATGCATGGTTTAACTTGAAAGCTGTAGAGGTAACCCTGGAATGAAGGTAATGTGTCTAAAGAATGGATTAATCAAATGATTTTTGCCAACTGTTGACTTTTTTCAGAAATAAAATGTATAACTACCTATTTGCAAATAGACTATTCCAACTCATCCATAAATGCTGTTTGTGTAAATTACATATGGGTTGTTCAAAACCAAATTCTTCCTGTGTCTTTATTCACTCGCTTTTTGCAATACTAAGTATTTCCAGTGAGTCTGCTAAGGAAGCCTCCAGCCTGAAAGAACATATGAGTAATAACTCATAATTGTGAAAAAAGAAAAAGTTAAAAACTAACTTTTTTCATCATGAACATAATGTGAAAATTTACTACTTATGTGATCACAGCTATGTGGATATTTGCAAGTTACATGAGGTCTCAGCAGCCTTAAAATCATCACACATGAAATTTTAAGAATAAAACAGTGGTCATTGACAGTATATTTATCTTCATGGATATTTTTGCTCTTTCTTACTTGTCTTGCACAGGGAATGACAAGGCTGAGAAGAGCAGTTGGTGATTTCTCTTTATCTCCGTACCTGGGCTTCTCATCATGACAGGATCCTTTTCTACACAGAAAGAGGGAAAGCTACTGCTGTTACAAATATGCTCATTAAATCAGACTGATGCTTTCATTCAAAAATAAAAAAATTGCATCTGTTTGGATGTTTTTCTTCATGTATTTTCTTCTGTCTGTGTTGGTGGATGCATACACTTAAATACATGCAAAGCTTAAATGCACTGAGGGAAAGCCCTCAAAATGCAAATCTTACATTTTTGAAGTTAGATGTTAGTCTCATATTTGACAGTGAATATTTAGATGTATACCCAAAGGGAACACATTCACATTGCCTTTCGTCTTAATAAACATGGTCCTTCTTATCCTATGATTTGTGATGATTATCAGATGATAAGACAAATGTCTGCATTTTGAAAACATGCTGAGTAGCCGATGCAAGAAAAAAGCAGTTTTGAAGAGATTTGCAACTGAAAGGTCACCTTGCAGAATGGCACCATGTTTAATGAACCAAGAATAAGCTAGTTTAACATGCTTTTCAAGGATTCAGATAAAAGGCTTAGAGTTCCTCTGTGCCTGGTATCATGACACTGCCTTGGAGGCCTTTTAAAACAGACAAAGCCTAAGCATTGTTAAGGCAAAACTGCCCCATCCTGATGTTCTTCACAAAGATAACTTACAGGGTTACATCAAAAATTGACACGGACTAGAACAAGTGTTTAAGGTTTATGTAGAAAGCTTTACCTCATACCAAGCATGTACAATGACAAACATATTATGGCATCACCATATTAGCATACCTAGGAGTTTGGGCTTTGATAGCTGCTGAAGAGAAGGACTCTGGCCATTTATCCTACCTGCACAGCAGAAGGATTGTGAATGTTATCTTTGGCACTTGCTAAAGCATTGACTGCCTCTCACTTTGATAGCCCACACAAGAGAGAAGGTGTTTCTCTCATGCTGCATCTTCACCTACATTCACCCAGCCCTTCAGTTTACAGCTCGGAGACTTAAAGGGAGTCACTATTTCCTTTTACCAGGACATGCCTGCAAGAGATTTATAATGCCTTTCTCAGGTACGTTTTTTTCTCAAATAATTTTCTCACATGGATGGGGCAGAGAATGTCTTGCTAAATAATAGAATAGGAAAAAGACTTTGTTACAAGTCCAGGCTAAGTACATGTCATTCACTTAGTTCTTCTCCCAAGGAGAAACTTTTGTTTGAAATATATCTCCTTAGGCTGATCTTAACATCCTTACAAGTGTTTCCTTGTCAGACAGGTGCCCTGTACTGGTTTGATTATTGGATATGGGGACTGGGATTGCTTACACTTTGCATAATGCAGCCACAGGTATTTGCTGAGACCCGTGTTATTATTTCTACTCATTGGCTTCTTGTTGTCAGCCTCAATTAAACTCTTGCAGAAATATTCCATAGAAATTAATCTACTGCCAAATATTAAGAGAGAAGTAATACCACTGAGGCAGAACATTTTAATTTGTTGCAAACAAATCTTTCAGAAATCAAATCTTTACATAGCCATGAGACATGTAGAAAAAGGTAAAGGCTCACACCTCTTTAAAATCCTCCTTTAAATCGTGTTTTCTATACTTAGCCAAAGAACTATTGGTAGCATCTGATGAGTTTTCAGAAGAACAATAGATAAAAATTTGAATTAACAACCATGGTCTGAATGATACCACAGAAAGTATTTGCAGTTTGAGCACTGTAAAACTTTCTGTATTTCTGTATACAGTATTTTCTTCTTAGTTGTTCCACTGGGTGGCACAACTTCTACACTGCCTTTTTCAAAGATATCACTCAATATTTGAATATGTTAAATTATTTTACTGCATTATTTTGTGTTGGCAGCTGCAGCCTTGAGTTCTGATCACATTGCCTAGCCAGATGAAATAGGGAATTACAGTAATTGGGAGGCAATTGCTACTGTACTGTCTTTAATTCAAGACATAACCTACACTCTCCATCCTCTCTCTCTTCCCCCCCACCCCCTCCATTCCCTGCCCCTCCCCACCCCCCCCCAATTGTGGTTATCTGACTTGGAACAAAATCTAATGTGTTAGAAAAACACATTGATTACACCCTAGGAACAACTAAAGCTTTCCACAAGGTGCATTGTTTTCCAGACAGAAAGCAAAAAGTGTTTACCCTCTTAATGAGAACTACTTGTCAACCTGAATTTTAAAAAAATTCTCCTGAGACCCTCATGCTCCCAGGGTGGAAGGACAAGGAACTCATCCTGCATTTTGGATGCATCCATCCACAGTCTTTAATTTTATCCTCACTAATGGCAAGGAAGAATTCTAGACTTCCAAATCCTGTCTGCTCAGAGAAATGTCACTTAGAACTCATGACAGCATTTCTCATCACGTGGTTGCTTTGCTGATGGAGATTATCTGGGTTTGGCCTTCAATATTATAAAATGTTCTGACAGACTCACAAGACTCTGTTGCTTCACAGCTTCCCTGATTATTTGCTCTCCAGTTCTTCACCTCTTTAAGGCTTTTCCTTAAAAATAAAATTTAAAAAAATCGGTGTATTCCTCACCACTGCAATTGAGCCCACTGCAATAGCAATTTCTAACCCTATGAAGGACTTCAGACCTTAGAACTGGCTGGCTCCTGACCAGGCTATCCTGTTACCTCAGCTTGTCCTCAGGCAGGGAACACGCAGTGGCAACAGCTACACAAGACACTCCTTTGGAGTTATAGGTTTGCTGGCTCTCATTATGGGTGAGTATGATTAAAGACAGAAATCGTGCAGTGTTTAAATGAAATATTTTGTTATAGTGAGAGGGATTCAGAGGTATTTCCACATGTTATCTTTTATATTTGTTAGTCAGGTGCCCAAGGAAAACCCTTCCATTGTTCAGTGATTGTCTGTCAGTTCTGCCTCCACCTACACTGAGCCCAGGGGTTAATTTCAGTGAAAACTGAAAGAGGAATACGTAGGATACAAAGGTGTCTAAATAGGTAGAAAAATTGGGAGAATTGATCTGTGACTAGAAAAGAGCTGTACAAAGAGAGATCACCCTGACAGAACTCACATTATGTGTAACGTCTGGCTATAGCTAATCAGTCAAAATGTACCTGACCATCCAATTAGCATTTGTGCACAGTCAGATTAGCTAAAACTCTGCTTTCTAGATGTCTCTGCAGGAACTGGGTCATGACTGTAGGGAAAAATCTATAAGAAAACCATTTCATTAGTTATGCTACTCATGCAGCAGCTAATTTTAAATGAAGAAAATGTAGACAGGTTTATGAAAATCTTTCGTGCAGGAGGGTTATGCTTTTATTTTAAATATACTATGTTTTAAATTTTCAAATAAATATGTTTGGGCTTTGTAGATTCAATTTTCTTTTGCTGAAATCCTATCCAGTAGAGTTAGCTTCTTTATAAGAGAAGCAAGACTGTAAGGGTATTTTATGTGGCAGGTGACAGCTCCAGAGCAGTAAATCAGGATTATACACTGAAGCTCATTAATTTACCCATTTAAGCAAACTTCTACAATTCATTTTTCTGTCTAGAGTGCTTCAACTTTTATGCTTTCTTTTTAGGCTACAGCTGTGCCCCCAGATCTTTATACGCATGGGATAAATTCCTCTTGACTTCAGTGGAGTACTACCAGCCAGAAATTTTGCTTCTGGCCTTCTTTGGGATTTAAAAGGTGTGTGTTTGGAAGAAAATGTCAGATTAGACTCAGGAGAAAAAGAAATATGAAGAATACTCACACATCTAAGCTACAGACAAAAAAAAAGGAAAGTAGGAACTGGTGTTGAATTAGTTTAATTTAAGTTACATTTTATATTTGCTTGGAAATTCAAATGTCTTTAGCTTTCCCAGGTTAGATAACATATCTGAAGCATTGATTGGGACAGTATATATTATGAGAAAGCTGATTGGAATAGAAATTGTTAGCATCTTTTATGGTAAGTGTGGTTTTTTTTGTCCTAAAATAAAACATGGCATTTTTAGGAGAAATAAGGAGACTATTTTTAAAAAAATCAGGTCTTCAATAAGAAAGTCTCGAAGTTTTGAATTTCTTTTTACAGAAAAAAAAATGCTACAAATGTGAATTATCTTGGCAAAAAACTTTGTTTTCTTAATTGCATTTAATATTAGTGTTGCTCCTGCAGTTCCAATGATACCGATGTATCCTCTTACATTATTAGTTCCCAATTGTGCTGCAGCTCCTGCTGAAGAGCTGGGGCTCTGGAGGGTTTGCGCTTGGTTAGGTTGCCCTTGCAGATGCCAGGCAGAAATGCATCTCTGTGAGGGCTCTGAGAAATGACAGAAATGAAGTTGTTAGGACATGTGTGTCTGTGCAGTGGTGAATGATTAAAGGGTGATCAAGGGGTGGGTCAGATGACACCCTAACTCATAATGCATGTCTGAAACAGGAGTGTGGCTGGGTTGCCAAGGGATTATTATAAGGAGAAGAATATTTCCCCTATGAGCTCTCAAAGGCTGTAGATACTCTGGACAACCTTGTTCTTCTTTTGAAAGTAAGGCCTGTAACAGTGAGAAACGAGGATGTCTGTGTGAAAGGAGAGGTTCTGTATTAATGAAAACCTACAGGTAACATGACAGTCCTCTTGCTGGGCACTGACAAAGGAAAACAGGAGAAAAAGTTGCTTGCCACATATTTTCTTTGCTCTATTCCTTTCAGGTTTTTTCTCTCTTATTCTTTTCTGAGAGAGAACAGAGCTTCTCATCCCCTTTTTTTTTCCAAAATACATTTTTCCTGCTGGCAAATACCAACTGTGAACATGGTTGCCCCAGCAAAATCCTCTTTTAGTGATAGTTTTTCACTATGTTTATGGAAAAGATGAAAAATATGCTGGCCAAAACACTCTTTCCAAGGAGAAATGTGTCTCTACTAACTGATCTTCTGAGCACTACTTGCAGCTTAGTTTCTTCCTTTAGAACCTTCATTGGTTTGGAAAGGAGGATCAGGCTTTTGCTCAGTACATACAGCAATCCCAATGACCGTAACCTGGAACTTTTTTCTACTCCTAAGAAAATGAAACATTTTGTACTATTTACTACACCCAACATTTTCTTTATGAACTAGTATCTAAAGACAGCACATATCCAACAGGACAGCAATGAATGCTTGTAAACCAAAGTGAGAGTTCCTGGTTGTTTGTGACTTCTCATTAGGGCATGAATCAAATCCTTTAAACCCTAAATTGTTGGTTTTTTCTTTAAGCTCTTTTTCTAGCTCTGATACTCACACGCCTAGCTAGATGCATAATTAGCTTCAGCGTAAGAAGGACTTCAAATAGAGCAGTGCTGTGAAAACTAGGTTGTCTGGTTCCTTTTAAATGCTTGCCTACTGCAAAACACAGAAAGTGTGAGGCTTTTCCTTCAGATTCTAATTTTACACTCTGAGTTGCACAGGTGGCTTTAGTATTGGTAGTAACAAAGAAAAGCAGTAGATTGTTAAAAATTATTTTTTAAAGAGAAAACTGCACAACATCAAACTCTGTTTAAGAATAGTTATTGAAGTGCTTTTGGTGCCTAGTTCCAGATATGCAATATTCAACAGCAGAATTTGTATCCAGAAGAAGGAGCAAGTAATGGAAATTTCATACAATTAAGAATAATTGTTTTTAGAGAATTTTCTGCACCATACTGGACCATTGGCTTATGCTCTCTTGGGCTGTTCTAGTGTCATCTATAAGGAAAGACAGTTTAAGGTCCAAGAACATCTGTCATGAAAAGTGACAGTTTAGATTTGCTGTTAAATGTAGAAATTTCTGCTATATTCTTACTAATACTCTTGTTCTTCAGGCCATCTAGCTCAAAGATAATTTTATCTACATCATGTCTTTGATGGAAAACATTTCCAAGCAGAAAGTCTATTTCTCTTCAGCAATAGGAGGCACGTGAGTGAAATTATAAAAGCAAATATACAGAAGGCACATGGTAAACCTTGAAATAAATCCAGCCTCTGTTGCAGCAAACTGGTGGTATATAGATGGTTTATCTGCTGTATTATTCTGTTGAAGACTTTTAATGCAGCTTTGCAAGCGAAGACAAAACCAGGGCTGTGGCAAAAAGTCCAGGAAACAAACAGAGATGGTTAATGACAGCCAAAAAGAATAAGGAATATGAAGGTTGTAGTGATTCAGGCCATGGAAGGACTTGCAGACAGAGATCCAGGGAGGAACTTTACGAATGTCAAGCATCGAAATGTACTGAAGAGAAAATAAGCTTTGTTTGATTTTGAATGATGGATTTGAGGTCAATGACACCAGAAGAGCAGAAACACTTAGCTTTTCCTGTATAGGTTTTTTTACTATTTTAATTAAAAAGATAAATAAAAGTAGTAGAGGTGTTGAGAAAAGAAACTGACATGGCAAGGTCTCTGATTGGTGCCTGGAGAGAAATTCTGAAACTGATATTTGAAGAAACAAAAGGCATCTTTGTTAAGGTATATATAATTTTATTTGAAATGTATTTTTTTAAATGAATGGTATTTCCACAGTACTCACATTGGCGTGTGATTATTACCAGAGGTAAAGAAACTCCAGACTGCTGAAGGACAAAGGACTGAAAGAAAAATACTAAACTGTAAGCCAGTCTCTAGAGGAATAGCCAATAAATGAAGTGGGACAAACCTCAAAATTTTTTTGCTGGAGAAAACTCCTTTATTCCTGCATTTAGTCATGTAATTGGTGCTATATGTGGATTCAGTGATTTTCCTGTACATATCTGCTTGCAAAATGGGGAAGAGAATGATCTAATGCATGTCTTCTATTTCCATATGTTCACATCAGTTTAACTACCCCATAACTTGCAGAAACATTTTCTCCAGCTATTTTGCCCAGTGGCACAAGACACATGACTTTAAATATACCAAGGACTATCTCTTTGTATCAGTATATTAGATAAACCTGATACTTTATTTAAAGAAAGAAGAGTGGGATGAAAGAACCATGAATTCAAGATTTTAAGGTTAATGGGTCACAATCTAACCTAAATAAAACTCTCAATGAGAATTTAGCCTGGGCAAGGACTGGGGGATTTAGCCTTAAGAGAATTAACAAGGTACATCAGGTCTTGTCACTGTTCTGATTGCCAGAAGCCTGTCTGGACAGTGTCCAGAAATACATTCTCAATCACAGCAGATTAAAGCAACTAATGCAGGAAATGATGTGTGCTGTTCTACATTGTCTGTTCTGTTATCTGGACAGGTACAGTAATAATCATACAAAGAAAATAGGAGGGGAAAATACTGAATTATTTTAATCAGCTGACGTTTTCCTTATATACTTCTTTTCTGCAAAAGTAATTATTTTCTAGTAATTGTTAGCTGTGTTTTAAAAATCCCATTATAGTTCTTCTTCACCTTGGGAATGCTTTTTGATTTTTTAAAGCTGTTGTGGATCCCTCCCACTTTAAAAAAAAAAACCCTCATAAAATGTTTACAAGTCTTGTTTATATTCCCATAACATTTTTCATTATGCTGTGACAGCTTCACTGAAAAATTATTTTAATTATCTCAAAATGAATCGCACAAAGAGGGAATATGAAAATATAAATCTTATGTTCGACTGTACTTTAATTGCTTCAGCTAATGAAAGAGGCATGAGATATCTACACAATGTGAAACCTAAATTGCATGAACAATATAACCAGTATTTGAAATGTGCTGAACTCATAGTACTCACCCTGCTTCAGTGGGAAGATATGGGGATTGTACTGTTTTGCAGTGCTTATTTTCTGCTTCTGGTATGGCAAACTAATTTCAATGGGAAATGGTGTTGAAAACACCTAATAATTATCTCTTCTGTTCTCTAGGTCAGCAGCACGGAGACATTAATGAACAAAACAAAGTAAATTTATGTTCCAGAAGCTGTGGGTCCTCTTCTGCAACCTGTCTACAAGAGTTCGGTAATGTGAGTAGTTCTTACACAGCTCTTTTGTGCAACAATGCTTGTATATGGTATTAAACCACATCCATAAAATGTCCATTGATTATAGTAAGTAACCTGAGCCTACAAAAAATTTGACAAAGCAAGATGAAAATGGGGACCAGGAGGCAATAGAATGATTTTAAATATATACACATGTAACGGATCAAATCTGTAGGTCTAATTAGGTATTTTTTGTTCCTGTAGGAGAAATTTTTCCCTCATCGGATCCTAACCTTGTGATCTTTGATTGAGTTTTATCCAAGGCATTGCACACAGGCATTTTATTTTTACAGACTTCTGAACTTTCAGCTGTTAGAAGCTCTTGTTTGAAGGTGATGAATTTAACAAAGAACAAGAGTATGACAGAAAAGCAGTGTTCAAACCATTACTTTGTCAGGGACTCTTCCACCAACATAATGCAGGAATGCTGCAAGGTTATTAGCCAACAAATCTCTCCTCTGTAGCCTAAAAATATCTCCCAATTGGGTGCCTCAGTGAAATGTCATGTGTTATAAATGGCAAAGCTGATTTCCAACTTACAGGGATAGTGAAGAAGGACTGCAGGAGCTTTGATATTTAGCAGAAAGGTAATGGACATGTTGCCACACACGTAGCCAGCCCTAAGTAATTGTTTTCCTCCCTTAGATCAGGTGCTTCTTATCTTGTCATAATGTCATAAGTCAAAGTCCTGCCATTTGTCACATGGTCTTTAAAGGGTTGTGGGGCAACTTTTCTGGGTTTTTTTTAGTGCTGGGATAATAGTCTTTAATATTTCAATCTCAGAGGGTTTTCCTTTGGTTCACAAATATTGCACTGAGTTGTAAATCTGTGAGATTAGTGGCAGGCATTAAGACAACACGCTGACTCAGGAAATTAGTAATGATTAGGAGAGGCTTTCTTGTAGGTCAGATCAGCAGTGACAGGACATTTTCCATCTGATGGCTGGTTTAGGTTCATACCGCTGGGAATGCTTTGAATTTGTGTAGCATATCACCTCTGCCACTAGAAAGTTTTACCTGCTGTGTTTTCTACAGTAACAGTTTTTACCAGTGTAGCAGTGGGCCAGCTTTGTCAGTAGTGTATATCAGAGTAATAAAACTCTGTCTTCTGCCAGCAGTTCTTCCAGTTGCCTATGTCTATAATATCATGACACTGAGTCATTGAGCCAAAACTGGCAGACTTTTTCTGGAAAAGCTAATTTATGTGTTGTTCGTGGGAGAAAAGATGCGGACATTTGTAATTAATGCTCCAATAAAAAACATGCAAGACAATTTCTCACTGTACATAATTAAGCAAGATGCACTATGTAACCAGGATATAAAGTGTGTTCATACCCAGATATGTTAAATATTTTTCTCCCATGATTATCTTTTCTAGTTCAGATTTTTTCTCTCTACTTCCCACCTTGCAGTCCAGCATTCTGTCACTTTACTGTTTTGCCTTAACCGGAGTGATAATCTGGCTATTTGTCCATGTGAACCCCCTTGCTACAGGACACATCATTATCTTCCTCTCTTCCATGGTAGTGTGACCCCTTGGGAGTAACTTCTCATGTGCTATTGAAGCAATGCTTAGGCTGCTAATGGATTTTCCAGTTATTTTGTTTGTTTCATTTAAATTTCAACTATTATAAATACAGAGTTCATACATAAGTCAAATGAACAGGCAGTAATTTCAGGAGTTATGTTGCAGACAATAGTTACACATACATGTCAGATTAGCCAGCTGATTTTACAATCTCATTGAGTGAATATGAGTAGATTTTCTTTAATTGAACATCTACCTTGTAAATTTGTTTCAAGCTGTTGATTCACCTAAGGAATATCCCACCAGTGAGCAGCAACATCTGTATTCTTCTTTCTAAATATTTAAACTAGCTAGATATTATTTTCTGTTCATCAAACATTTCAGGGCTTTATAGTCTTTCTAGGCTGTAGCTTGGAACAAATAGTTTAGAATGTGTTATTGTGTGCTCTTGCTGCTAATTCTGTTTCACTATAATTGATGTGTTTACTTAGCTCCCTCCAGTGACTTGATGAGCAAATGAGTCCATGGTGTGCTATCATTCTAGATATTGCAAAACAAGTTACCACAAAAGACAAGATCAGTTCTTTAAGATGATATTATATGTAGCATTCTGTAGCATGATGACTAAATACTATCTGCTAAACTCATTTTAGTATATAATAAACAGAGCATCTAAGATTTACCACATAATTCTACTCTTATTTATTATCAGTACTTTTTTATCCTTGGCAGAATTAATGCCTGAATTTCAACATGAAGTGGGAGTGGAGAAGCTCCACACTTCTAAAACAGGATTAGTATTTGTAGGAGAAAAAGGAGGAGGTTCAGAATCTGAATTCATTTTATGAGCTGTATTGAAGATGCTCCTTCCATATTTGTAATGATATGCAGAAAAACACTAGCTATGGAAACAGAAAGTATTATGAACTGTATCCTGAGGAAAACCTGTGTGCTTTTACTAAGGTTAGAACAAATTTTTCTGACCTGGGGTCCATTTGTGAAAATGGTACCATTATGAGAGATATTTTGGAAGAACAAAAAATGCAGTTGTTTATGAGGTAAATTGAATCAGGAATGCTCTTGGAGCTGAAAAGATATGAAGAAGTCTGTGCAGACAAATTGCAGCAGTATTCATAATAGGAACAGGAAAAAATGACAGTATAAAGAAAACTGATTAGATTCTCAGAGAGAACTTTTAGTCCCATTGAAGCAAATGGAAATTTTGCAGCTGATTTCAGCTGTACCACAATTTAAATATGTGAGGATGACGCTTAGGGAGAGTTTCTTTAGGTTTGTGTCTCCCACACTGGAAGTATATGCTTAAAGACTTTAATTTTAGAGGATTGTGCTTTCAGTTTGAAAAAAAGTTTTGTGGTTTTTTTTTTAGATTTCTTAATACCCCATCCCACTTCCTTAGGTACATGAATAAAACCAAACCAAACCAAACCAAACCAAACCCAAACAAAAAGCAGCCAAGTTGCTTGTGTTGAGACACATTCTCAAGAGTTATAATTTGTTATTTGATTTACTGTAGAATCTCAGAGGTCTCCCTCAGGACCAAGTTATCACTGTCTTAGGTCTAACCCCTCATAACGTAGTCCAAAGAATTCAGAGATTATGAGAAGTTAGTGTAATACTTCATGAAGTGGAGTCAGTCTAAAGGCAATGACAGGAACTGAAATTCTGGCAAAGGCTATTAGCGTCTCATTTTCATGAAAAATAAAGGGAAAAAACCCGCACAAATCCAAGAAATTTTTTTTCAAACTTATTTCTCTTTTCTACACTTGGTTTTTCTCCTCTGAACTTCCTGTATCTTCAGTGGAAAAAACAATGAAAGCAGGAAAAAAAAGAATGAGGAGGAGAGGAATAATGTGAAAACTAATTTATTTATTATCTTGAAATGATAAAAAGATGCCAAAATTGTTAAAAATCAGAAATCATGTTTCCACGGGGATATAACCTGTGAAAAAAGAGTTTCAAACAACTCCAGTGCATAGAGGTTGATCTACACCTGATGTGTACAGCTGTAGAGTTTGTGCAATCATAGTACTGAGTGCAGTGACACAGGAGGCAGAACAAGGTGTATTCCCTGACCACCTAGAAGGATAATTTTCCCACTATCTTGTGTAATTTACAAGTACCAAAGCCAGTTTTAAAAAGTGGGAAAAAACTTTTACAAAAAATAGGAACTTTCTTGTGGAGATTCAATAAAATAAATTCGAACAAGCAATTGTCAGAAAATAGAATGTCCTGAAGTCTTGGGACTGGATATTTGTTTTTTAAAAGTGCTTAATGGTCACATTATACTGATTTTCCATACTAGGAATTTTATGGTATAAATTATTTCCTTATGAGCCACACGACTTTTCAGTGTGCAATAAAGTAATACAAAATGCATTGTATTCCTATTACAACAGTGAAAGAGTATGACCATTTCATAAACTTTAGCCCATTCAGTGTGAATTTTTTGTCTGTTCCTGCATGGGGGAATTTGTGTGTGTGTGTGTCTGTGTCTGTGTCTATGAAGTGTGACATCTAGTTCTGCTGGAAATATACTTATTCATCATTTCACTGTAATTGCAATGGACCTGCATAGTTTTACCCTAAGTGAAACACTTTCTATAATTTCTAGGCTTTTTATGCAATCTGTAATAAATTAAGCAGGAAAAGTTGTGTCAGAAAAGTTGGCTTTGTGCTGTGCTGTGCTCAGGACAAGAGCACTGCTCATTTGTAACTGTGGTTCCAGAGGGAATGTTGTTCTGTGCCATTGTTCCCAGAGATGGGGAGTCACTGCCATGCTCACAATATCTCGCAGTTTCAAGCTTCCTGCAGTTGCTACTCCTGCAGCTCAGTCCTTCTTTCAGCTGTACAGGCCCATGGCAGCCACTATCAGTGTGACCTTGACCTGTCTGCTGCCCCTTAGGGGGATATTGAGGACCTCCTTCTCCTTTGCTTTTGGCTCCTGCTCTTCTCCTCTCAATTTAATTGTTCAGACAGGACAGAGCTGATGCTGGGCATTGTACTTGTGCACTGAATGTCAGGCCAGGGCCACAGAGGGCTTGGGAGTCCAGAGTTCGAGAGCATGGCTCTAATCCATGAGGCACAAGTCTGGAAATCAGATCAGTGATGAAGTTGTGGTTGACCTTGTGCCTCAAGAAGGAAACTGTTGTCTTCTGTACCAGTTCACACTGAATCCCCAGGACAGGTGGTCTTATTCCTGCTTAGAATGAGGAACTTCTCAGCAAACTTTGTGGGTAGGAGCACCCCATTATGTATAGAGCATAATCTTTTCATTAGCAAGTGAAGAAAAATAAAAATGGGCCTCCAGTTTGTAGACCAAACTACATCTGTGTAAAAACAGCATAAATGCTTTAGTTCATCTGGCCAGTGAGGCAGAAGAATTGTTTATACTAGAGTTGTTACAGATAAGAGTTTAAGTTTTGGTTTTTTAAGGCTATCAAATCAGAAATGTCACCCATCTGGAGTATTAAATTTTGATCACTGACTCAGAATGCTGGAGTCCTTTTACTAGGTCCTCTGAAATTAGAATGTTGCTCTATTGCTAGCCTAGGTCTCTCTGAATCTGAGTTTCTGCTTTTATGTTATAGTTTGCTCATGATTAATAAAAGATTGTCTCTCTTTCTGAGCAGAAATGAACAGATGGGGGAAACAACTGATCTGATTAATTTTGTGTGTACATATACTCAGTCAACAAATACTCACAAAAGTAGGAAGGATCATGCTCAGATGCTACCTATTTAAAAATATTACACAATCACATACCATCTCTGCTGCCAAATGGGTGAATTGACTAAGGAAAGTTTATTATTGTATGCATTATTTATCTGCTTTTTCATTCACAACAGGTTTAATTTAAAAAATGCAATTTTTCTAAATATTTATTCAGGATGCTGTTATTAAATGTAAATGTGGCATTTTGCATAATGTCAGTGTTAACATTTTGGATTAGGATTTTAAAGAGAAGTAAACAAATCATGAGTATTTCTTAGGAGGCATTTATGTGCTTTTCATTTCAATAACACCGAGTCAGCTGGCAAAATTGTGTAGATAGTAAGTCTCTGTGACATGTAAGAAATGGCTCTGGAGCACATTCAGAGTGTCTTTGGCATGTTTAGGGGTGCAAAATCCAGCAAAGACCTCACATAACGTAGTCTGAATACAACAAAAGATTAAAACCAAAATAATCCTCATCTGATAAAGTAAACTGTATACTTATCCAGTTCACCCTGTGTTATGGTTAGAGGGGAAATGTCTCACAGAGCAGAGTCCAACACCTGGAGCACAGTTGTCAGCCTTGGAGAAAGTGAATGACGCAAGGAAGGTGTGAGAAAACAGAGGAATTGGGAGGGCTGCATTCTCATCCACGGCTGCCAGACCAGAAATGACAGAGCCATTAATCCTGGATAGGTCTCATGCAAGTCAGGGCACTTTAGGCTGGTGGCTCTGCTGAGAAAGCAGGCCCAGACAGGGTTCTTCGACACAGGGTATGTGCACAGGAAAGTACCAGGCAAGAAGATGCCTGAAAGGAGGCACAGTGGCTTGGTGCTATGAGAATATTGCAGCCCACTTTAAGCTCACAGGAGTTTGGCTGGATGCTCCTATCAAT
Organism: Zosterops lateralis; assembly: GCF_965231275.1. Taxonomy (NCBI): domain Eukaryota; kingdom Metazoa; phylum Chordata; class Aves; order Passeriformes; family Zosteropidae; genus Zosterops; species Zosterops lateralis. Next base: position 29,084,527 of record NC_139768.1, read on the forward strand.
TTGATTACAGGGGTCTCAACATCCAGGTTTGCCCCTAAGGTGCCCCAGTGCTGGCACTGGCAGTTCTAAAGCTTGACCTTGTGGGACCCTCAAGGACACAACATGCACAGCCCTTTTGTGTATCCAGGAGTCGAAAAGGCACGTGTCCAATGGAGGATAATTCCTGAGCATCACTAGGTAAACTATGTTTGGAGGACCATGACTGAAAGAAGGAATACTGTGTTCAGAGGGCAGTTCTGAAAATGGGATTTACACAGCCTAAACTGCCCATGATATTGTTTCTAACCTTGAACAAGAACCGCCCACAACTGACTTAACACTGAACACAGCTGGAGCCATAAAAGACATTTTGCTTATCTATTTCTAACTTCTTTGCATCAACCCTGCAGAAAGGTGTTTTCCCTATTGAATGACAATCAGGCTACGTTGCTATTAATAGAATTGAAGAAGAACACATCTGCTCTACCCTCCCCTCTCGCTGTCAAGGCTAAGCACCTAGGAGACAGCAAATGTTTCTGTTTACTGATGGAAAAGTACCTGGACAGACCTCACTTGCCCTGGGAAGACTAAAAAGTGGGCCACAGGCACTTTATAGATAAAAAAGAAAGCCTAGATAGGGGGCAAACAAAGCCAGCTATGAATCAATACAGAGAAAATAAAGGAAAAAATTTCTGTTATTTCTTCTCATCCTTATGAGTTCTAGAAAAGATGAACTTTCTAGACAGCTTTCCTCTGCTCCTCAGACAGTCTGTGGTAGAGGAAATACACAATTTTCCCAGTCTCAAGCCTTCTAAGAGGATAAGAGTTTCTGGGGTTGAGAAGTTGTCTAGCCTGTCTCTCTCCAGGTACTCTCTGTACTTCACAACCCTGAATTGGAAAAAAAAAATGGTATAACAAAAACTGAATCTCATTTCATGATAAATGTGTCTTTTGGTACCTCTTTCCTGAAGCAGCCTTCAGAGCATGCAATTAATGAGGTCATTATCATTTGGAACAGGGAAACTGAGGCAGAACTTTGCAGTCCTTTCATATAAAGTTGTAAGCAAAATCACAGAGGCATCATTAAAATTACCAAACGTAATTGCTGTTTATTCTTTGTGTTGACTGAGAGCTATAGTGATGAACAGAGCTCTGCTTGTGTCTGTGCAAACACTGTGTGATCTTACAAACACATTTTGAATGCATTGTGCACAATGATTTGGTTCAAGGACAATTTAAAGCTTTCACCAACTTCTTCAGCAGGCTTGTCTAAAGGTTCCCTGACCTCCCTGGGATAGGTGGGATTGCAAGAATGTTCAGAAATTATATGTAAAATGACAGAAAGTGTCTTGTGCAGTTTCCAAGGCTCCCATATAATGTCTCACTTAGATAGAATAGAGTTTGAATTCAATACACTGCCAGTCTTTGAGAGGGCTCAAATTAATGCCCAAAATGTCTTTTCATGAAGAGAGACCTTGTGTAAATAGTAAAAAATATTTACCTCGTACAGCAATTGTTGGACTTTCCTAATAAAAGAAAGGAAGTGTAAATATTTAAAAATACATTCAGAAAATAGCCTCCCATATGCAATTATTTTGTTAGTATGTAGATTGTTTTATTAGAATATTGATAAAAGTTAGGAAAACCTCAGATCTCATCTTTGTAAACAGTAATTTAGCTCTGGACAGTTCCGTGCTGGAAAACTGCCCTAACTCTGAGGCAAAATGTGATCCAATGAATTTATGAATATCACTGTGGAACAGATCCAACACCACTTCACCTGGTGTCTCTTTATTTGGGATACCACAGTGCCATCATAGCCCTGGCTTTTGTAATAACTTTGATTATTACAGTAGTCAGAAAACTAAATTTGCTGAAGTGGGAATGTTTCCTTTTTTGATAGTGCACTCAAAGTAGTTTGGTCCCAGTCTTACTGCAGCTGGCTTTGTGGAGCCACAAAGTGTCCAGCCACTTGCTAAACAGGCTATGAAACATGGTTTGATAAAGACTACTTGAGACCATACCTTGGAATCCTTAAACACGACTGAAACTGTGCCCGTACATGGTTGCTATTGTGTCTGGAGCTGAGAAGTGAACCTTTTTGATGGAGTACAAGATGTGAAGGTTTTATTTCCCTATCAACTCTCTGATTCATGCGTGGTCCATCTTTTGGGCCAGGTATTACCAACATGAACTGGTTTTGACTGGATTTCTGTTGGATAAAAACCATTAGACAGACATGCCTGCAGCCAAGTATTATCAAATGCTTGGAAAGATCCTGGAGTATGGGAATGACTTCAGTCCTATGAACTTGTGCTTGTACTTTGAAAAGGCGCCTCAGCATTTTCTGCACATTGCTCTGGAACAGAACCCTTGGAATGGTTGGAATTGTGCCTGTGAGTTCACTATAGGTCTCCTCCTCTAAATGACATGCTTTATACTTTGGAAAAACTTAACACTGTTGTAGTCAGCCTAGTGCATCCCTAAACAAATCCCTGTAAATTACAGAGTATAAAAGCTGTAATTTCCCCTACTCCCTATGGGCAAAGGGTAATTCATACATAACAGTATTTTAATGGAAATCTCTTACTCTATTCCTTGGTGAGGAGGGGATAGGTAGAAAGTATCAAAGTGGCTAAATATTTCTCCTAGGATATTCATATGGATGTTTAAGTTGATTTTTCATTTGATTTAACACAAATACTTTACGGTCCCAGGGGAAATTATTTTACTTCATATTTTTAGTGTCCCTGTCTTTCAAGGACTAATTTGTTATATACAGCTGTTCCAAGGTGGAGGTGAAAAAGGAATGAAAGGAGAATAAAAAAAATAAACTTCAGAAAGAGTTTTGAAAAAACCCCAAAAGTTGTGGAGCATAATAGGACTTAGCCAAGTCTTCTCTACTGCCCACTAGGCTAAGTTACATCTGTTCTGCATGCTTGACTCATCTGGGAAACATTTGTATTTGAATAATTTTCACAGTGTTTATAAATCCTTCTCAGAAAAAAACCCCATTTTTATTGCCTATGTCAAAATACCATTTCATTGCAGCATCCTCAGCTCTGTACAATATTAAATGAGAGCAGAGTCTAACTTAGTGAGATTATTACAGAGATCTTTATCAGACTTTTTGGGGTGAGAGTTGTTACCCTTAGGGATTACATCACTGATTTAGTCAAATTGTCCCAGATGTGCTGCTCATTAATAATACAAATCTTCTTAGAAGAATAGAAGTTATTCTTTAGAAATCATAGTGAACTGACAGATAATGATTATATCTAAATGTAGGTTTCATGTAACTTGCAGCTCCTGAAATGGAGTACAGCAGGGAAATTAAAGGAAAAAGTCCCATTTTAGCAGGCAGGAAGAACTTGAACAGTAAATCACTTATTACTCTCACCTCAACTTGGGCTGGAGACCTCGCTTTTCCCAGTGAAGGGGGAAAAATGTGTTTAAAAAAGGTTTCATTTATCCTTTTTTATCACTAATTGCAATTTGTCTAATATGTACAAATGCATTACTATGTATTAGCTAATCAAGTTTTGTAAGGATAAAGCTGAACAGATGCTTAGGAAATGAGAATTTTCTCTGCATGACAGTGAAAGACAGTCCTTAAAATCACTGGTATGTATGAATGGTTTTGTTGGAGTTGAAATGTTGTGTAAGGGTATTAAAATTCAGAGGAATGTACATGCAAGAACCCAATTCATTCAAGCCCTGCTATGGCTTGCAGTATCGTGCTTACAAGCACATTTTCCTTTCCTAACGTTTACCATCTGTTAGAAATGACCCGAGAAGCCATAACTTGATGTATGCAAATTCATAACTAAAGCACAAGATTCCCACATCTGAACATAAATATTTTTCTCAATTATGTACCATGAGGAGCTGTTCTTCAAGGAGATCCTTCAGCGACTATGTCGTGACTGTCTAGACAGATCCTTGTTTATACCAAAATCATAGTGAATGCTGATTAATCCTACTTAACAAAAACTACTCATTTTTCCAGATAATTATCTTACTCTAGTTACAGATCTTATGAGTAACAGCTTCCTCAAACAGTGAGCACAACTAGTCCTTTTTAAAGAACATAGGACTTTTTCTGATGAAGGGCCATGTTAAATAGTCTTTTGTGTTAGGAAGAGAAGCCATACAGAAATGAAAATCTTTGCTGTTACTGTATTTTTAGATTCTCACAGCTATATTCCTAGAAAACATTTGGACTTCCAAGTATTTCAGAGTCAGCAGTGTGATAGTTCATATTATATATTTCATGGAATGTATTTTAGTTGCTTGTTCACAGGCACATGCACTCAATAGGTCTGAATAGAGTTTTTTAAACATGGATCATTTTTCCTTATTTTTTCCCCCAGTGTTTTGACCACCTTGAGATACTAGTTAAGCTTTTGTTGGATTTGAACAGAAAATAGGTAATTAAAATGTGTATACTATACAAATGTAGGACAGCAGAGAAGAATAGGTAAGCTCTCCAAAAATTATGGTTTGTGGGTAGAAAGGGAGAATGGGAGGGAAGGGAGAAAAAAAGAAGAAAAAGAAGAGATTTGGCATGTGCACTACTAACATTTCATTCTTAAAAGAAGAAATAAATAATGTAATCTGTCTGCAGAAGTTACGTGATTCATTGTGATTTTTTTGGCTACACATAATAATACATCACTATCTTTCCTGAGTAGGTACAAATACATATAAATGCTAGTTCTAACTTTGACATGGCTTTAATAAAAAATAAAATTAAATCCAGCCTTTATGACAACATTTGGTTTTGGAATCCCTAAGACATGAATTCCATGGGCTAAAATCATATTTTGAGAAGCAATGTGACCAAATTGAGTGAGGTGCCTTAGTACCATTGAATGTTTGCAACATTCAGTACCGAGACATCTGGCCCTCATTGCACACAGGGCAATTAGCATAATTTGTTATTAGTGAAATCAGTGATGCCTGGGAGAGTTACAGGGGTGTTTAACACATTTCAGAATCTGAGCATTCAATGTCGTTTATCCTTAAGGTGCTTGAAGAGTAATGAAGAAATTAGTGCACTGTGTGGAGCTATGCTTCTTTTGTATGTTCTACATTTACAGCTATTAATTCCAGCTGAATTCCTGTCAGCAGATATAAAAGCAGATCTATCAGATAGCAAAAGAAATACCTCTGCAGCTATTTCAATTATGACATAGAATTCAGAGGATAATAGCCTTGATTATTTCTTGCTTAATGAAGTAACATTCCTGTCAGATGGGTAATTGCTGCAGCAGGGCTCTGTTCAAAGGGATTTCTTCTATCTGCTCTCATTCCGCTCTCACTGCTGTGATACCTCACCTTCTTGAAGTTTAGGATGCTACTTTCCTTTTGTGAGCTGCAGTCTTAATGAGGGCAATTGCTGCGTACTGGCCAGCACTGATTATTGGCAGCAGGTCCCATATTGCAGGTATGCTCAGTGTGATCCCCACTGAAGACAATGAGGCTGCAGGCAGAGAGTTTGTTGAAAAACACTCAGAGTTAAATGGAGAGCTTGATCTTGCAAAAAGAGAGATTAAAAATGAAATCTCCACTGTATTTCGTGGGAGCAGGGAAGGAATGAGTCAGTGGCATAAAATACCTCTTAAACTAGGAATCTGAGGTTCTGAGAGCACTGGCCCAACAGAATCAGAATTTCTCTGTGTTTGTACTTTTACTAAGTAAATATCATTATTGCCAAGTGTATAACAGGAGCCAACCCACTGGCAAAGTTCAGTGACCCCTCCACTGGGGAACTGATATGGTTCCTCATTAGTTGAAGCTGAAATGAGAGCCAGCATAAAGAAAGAGAACAGATTTTGGAGGAAAAAAACAAACAACAAACAAACAAAACCCAAAGTTATGTCAATATTCCTACTTTTGTCAGTCTTCTGCTGTCAGCCTCCAAGCTGCATTAGGCCTCTGGTCTGAACTGAGTCCTCACACTGATGATCATGGGAACTATGAAGAAGAACGGTGGCCAACACGAGCCATGAGTCTACTCACAGGAACTGAGAAGCAGAGAAACATGGATTTTGGTCTTTCTCTGTTTTTCCTGGTTGCTTCTTATCAGCCTGTGAGCTGCTGACATATCTACTGCCCAGTTAGAGAATTGCTGCTGGCCCATATTGCTGCTTTTGTAATGAAAGCAACTGTGCAGGTGAATGCTTGGCCCATGTGTTACATTGTAGCAGTGCACACAGATAAATATTACCAAAATATTGGGGGGTTTTGTAATTCAGAGTGATTTCCTATCAGCTTCCATAATGAAGTAAATGTGGCTGCCAGGCACCTGCAAAGACCTGTGGGTTATAGTTATTAACTCATGTTAAAATATCATTACTAAAACAGCTGAACAGAGAATGTCTATATTCTTTGAGCACCTACATATATATCTATCTAAATATATATATCTATCTAAATATATATATATATATGTATATATATATATATATATATATATATATATGATAAAGCACAGGGAACAGATTGCAAACATTCTGCATTGCTGTCAGGCTTGGAAGTCACATTAAGCTTTGGATGATAAGGCTTGCTCACTTTCCTCTTACACTCTTTCCCAGTATGTTCAGGGCAGCCACATCTAAACACTTGAGGCAAACACTGGCAGAATTTACTGAGCTGAATCAGCTCCATAATAAGGGCATTTCCAATTGAATGTTAGAAAGTTAGAGGTCATTGGCATTTACATAAGCAAATCCCATTCTTTCAACAGACAGGCGAGGGTTAACCTTCTTTGTGCAGTTAGACTGAATCTAGTGGAGATTTTGCTCAGAACAGAGGAGAAATTTGAAGTGCATTCCAAGAAAATGAACCCCTTTTCCTTTTTTAAAAAAATTCAGATTGGTTCATGTTTGTAGAATATGATGTTATAGCCAATTCCAGGGACCTTTAATGGCATGAGGAGCCTTGTTTGATCACACATCTAAAGAGACAATACCAATTTTCCTTTGATTCAATTGCTCACTGTAGTAATACTTGCATTTGTGAATCATGAGCTGGATCTCTGCAATTTACCATGGTTTTAGTAATTTCACTGATGATGAGGACAATGTGTTCTACTATTTGAAGAAAGAAAACCACTGTGTGCTTTAATGCTGTGTGCATTTTAGATGATGTAGGGACCTGAGCTCATTTTTCCTCCAGGATCATCTGCCACAACATACATCTCCACAACAGCACCAGTTCTCTGGAATCAGGATGCTTTTCCTAGTGGAATCTTTGCTTTCTGCAGAAATGGGCATCATTACAATGCGCAAGAGTGATTTTCCTTCTTTTCTGGGCCTTTTCCTATTAGCCCCACAGAAAAACCCAGAGGTCCGGTCACTGTAGAATATAAACAAAAGTAAAGAGCCTGTGTTTAAATGATCCTTAAAGAAACCGTGATTAGTAAACATGAATTTTCAGGATCAAAAAACATACTACAGAATGTCATTAAGGGAGACTGGATAACATAAACAAAGAAAAAAAAGAAGGCCGTAAATGCATAAGTAATTCAGTTTTCTCTTCATCTGCCCCTTGTTTAATTCTGTCAATCATTGTATGCTCTATATTTCCATTTCAATGCATTATTTAATGGATAAAAAGAACTTTGGGGGAAGGGAGGAAGATAATTTGATTTGGACAGACATCAGAATTTCTGTAAACATCTGGTTTGGTTTAAGAGGGTTTTAAAAGCATTTAATACAAGATTCTATTAGAAGGTAGCAAATGAATGCTGAGTGTTCTCACTGTGTAAGAAGTGTGATTTCCCCTCCTGGAAGTTAGCATACAAGTGAACTTGAATAAACTTTGTAGATAGGTTTCACAAAGATAACCTTGCGTTATCTAGTGTGAGTGAGAGAGACTTGCAAGAACAACAGTTAAAGTCATTAAAGACCTCACTGAAAAAGGAGTTCAAAAGATGATAAAGCCCAACTGGATGTATTTCAACCAGCTGGATTTCAGTAATTGAATGAACATAGTTGAACAAGTAGTTAGAGATGAAAAGAGTGTAGAGAATAAAAATGGAGACAATGAAAAATTCATGTCACAATGGCATAGTCTTTTTCTCATTTGGATAGGACTCAGTAGATAACTTGGAGGATTGCCTATGTCTTTGATATTCTCACATTAGGTGATATGCTCATATGATAACAATGAAGAGTATATTTTTAGCACAATTCATTATCAATAGCATGGTTTATATTGCCTTGAAACATTTCGATCACATTTTTTATCCAGTAAAAAGAAATGCTCCAAAAGATATAAATAGGATTAGTGTCACATCTGCAAGTAAATGCACTTGATTTAGAGATTATATGGAGTAATTGCAAGTTTAAAAGTGTTCATTCAGAGAGGAAATAGCATAGTCCAAGATTGAAAATGATGCTTTTGGACCCTACTGCTTAGGCCTTCCTATTTTGCAGGTCAGCTGCTGTTGATGTATGCTGAGCAGGCAGTAGTCAAAGTTGTCTTTCCTACAAGGGTTATCCTTGGGTCAGGTTTTCATTTTAGAACAGAAACAGAATTCTAAATATATCAAAATAGACTAAAAACAGCCAAATTCCTCTAATTTTCAAAGCAAGGACCTCAAAAAGGTACCCGAGGGTTGAATAAGCATTTTCAGACAATTTAAGTATGTGAAGTGTAGATAACATTTGGTACAAATCTGAAGCTCTGAAATGGGTTGAGCTCACAGAGGGGACATTTTTAAATCTATTTCACCCTTAGGACTTCTGTTTTCTGCTTGCTTTTTCTGAAGCATCTCCCCCAGACTTGCTGGTTTGTGCCTCTGCCTTATATTTCATGTATCTGTGGAGTTCGACCCAGATCAAAGGATGGGGTTGCAAACAAAGACATTTTGTTTAACGTTTATTTTTAATCAGCCACTGTAATAAGATTGTTTGTAAAAAGAATACTCAGAAAAAATGTTTAGATTATTTTTCAAGTTTAGATGCATCTTCATCCTTCATCTAAATGAACTACCAGTCTTTTCTTCATCTTTGACACAGACTTTCTGACACAGTTGCTTCTTTGATCAATTCTCATCCTCCTGAGGTGTTTTACTTAGAATTAATTAATGTCTAAAAGTGGCCTAAATGAAGGTCCAGATCTTGGTTTTTCACCAGATTATGCTGGTGAAATTGCACTTCAGGAATAAACAGATGCTTCCTACTTAGCTAGATGGGAAATGTAGGGCTGGGGTTTTGCTGTTGAAGTACAGTCTTGGTCATATTTACTTATTATTATCATTATTTACTTATTAAGCATTTTCTCATCCACTTTAATTAAGGGTTTTTTCATGGTCACTCAAAACCTGAAGTGCCAAATCATGACTTTGTCACACAATCCAGTACTTTGGCAAGAAAACAGCTGCAACAGCTTTTAGAATTCTCAGCTCAAAAGAGCTCTCAAAATCAAAGAGCAATAGTAAAAGACAAAAAAGAACTTGTATTCCAAGCCTCAAAATGTAGATACATCACAACTGTCTTCTCTTAACAAGGACATCCTCTATTTTCAGAGTTCTTGCACAATACAGCAACACCATCTTTCACTGGGGAGAAAAAGGATTCTGTATGCCTCTGGTACTGAGAGCCCTGAGAACAATACATTTGTAACACAAGAAACATTTGATAAGATAAATGACCTAGCTTGGTCTATTTAAATTTTACAATCATGAATACTGGGAACAGCACTTTTTATATTTAGGTAGGGCCGGAGGGAGAACACAGACAGCACAGTTTGCCTAATTCATAACATGACAGATTTTGGACCCAGTTGCTCACAATGATAAATCTTCCAGGGTCAGTTTAAGATATGTCTCTGTTCTCCACCTCACCTTCTGATAGAGGTTACTAAACTGGAAGCAGGAAAAGTGGGGTGAGGATCATGTGTCTTAACTCCCAGTGAAAAACAAACTTCATGGTCTGGAAAGCAGAGATTCAGCCACACAGTCCCTTCAGCTGCCTTTGTGCTGGGAGCAATAATGGTCATAAGCTCAGAAATGGTAGTCAGGATCACTGCCTTCTTAAATCAACTCAGGAAGTTATGCTAAATTCAAGGGCATTGAAACTTCCTCTGGGAGCAGTATATTTTACTTGAGTCACCTATTATACATGCTGTGAGGATGGTGAATACTAATAGAATGAAAAAAGTGGACTAAGAGGAGGGTTGAACATAAACTTCTGCCCATCCCCATCCAGTGCTTCTCACTGACACCACACCTGCACTGGGTATTATGAGATGGTTTGGTGCAGCATCTCTCTCAAAAATGCCACCCATAGACTTCAGCTTTGCCCAGGTAAGGAACTTGAATGACACCAGCTTGATTTATTAAGCCAGTAGGAAGTTGTTACTTTTATTGTGGGACACTGGGTGCCCACCACCAAATAAATTAATGTGAATTTCTCTTTCCTTTCCTGAAAATGGCCTGAAGATCAAGCAGTATGCAAAGAATCACTTTTCCCACCACTAATTTGTGTAAAGGTCATTTAGAACAAACTGTTTCAATGTCTTGACACTCCAATTATCTGCTAAGTTCTCCCTTAATATAAAGAGTTTAAATAGACAGAAAATTTTGCTTTCATTACATGAAATCAAATGTTTTGTGATACTGCTTTGAATAAAACTAGTGAGAAGAGCAGAGAGTAAAATCAACCTAAAAGCAATTACTTCATTTAAGGACAGTTTCATCTCAGCTTTCTAGGGTTTCTCTTCTTCCCACTTCAAAAGAAACACAAACACACACAAAAAAGCAAAATTACACACCTTTTAAATTATATGGGTTTTGTTTCTGTGCAAAACTTTTGCATTTTACACATGGAAGTACAGTACATGATTTCTAAATGCCATTATATCTTCATTAGATGTTTTTGTTGGCATGAGTCCTGTGGAGAGTTCACAGAGCTCTGATCTGGTCCTGATAAAAGAACACAAGTTTTCAGGAGACTGCATCATTTGTCCCTGGGAAGAGAAGTCATGCCTTTTGGTTTGAAGAACAGTTCTGTTAGTTGTTGAGTAGAGAGAAAATTCTGCTAAACTCTTCTCAGATGTCAGCTGATTTTCCCTCCCTTGATTTCAGTGAAGGCATATCCATTTTATACTACTGCAACTCCAGAATTAGGATATCTTGGTATTGCATCTGTTATTCTGTTATATTATTATATTTATATTATTCTATTTACAGAATCCTCATGCAATATGAATCACAGAGTTACATTGGTACAGGAGATGGCACAGGCAGGCATAGAGCCCACGAATTATAGTGTTTTCTGACCTTTCAGAGGGCTGATCATGAGTGTAATGCCATGAGAACTGTATCAACCAACTTCAATTAATGGCTAGGACTGTTCTTTAGTTATACTAAATATATGTAGTAATACTTTCAGTCAAAGAATGATTCTGCATCTGACCCACCAAATAACAAGGGGTACCCAGGTGGAAAATTAAAATAATGCAATCTTTGAATGAATCAATCATAAGACATCCCATAGATTTCCTCAAAAAGAACATTTAGGAGATAGAAAAGAGGACTGCAGAGTGCATTGTGTCTGAGAAATTTAGTACTTCTCCTAAAATTATATTCTCCTTTGTCTACTGTTTACAAAGAGTAGATAATTCCTAGTAAGAAGATGCTGTACTGATACAGGTAGAAACTCTTTTCCATTTCTGGTTATCTGAATTCATAGTGGCGGGTATGTTATCCCTGCAGAAAAATACAGAAAAAACAATGATGTCACTCATTTCCACAACTCTCTTCTGGAAAAAAATAAGTGCTTAACCTGTAAGAACACAGAAGCATTTCATCTAAACCACACTGACAGTCTACTGCAGTTACATCTTCATCACCTCTGCCTGGTTCTTGGTGAGAGAAAAGCTCAGCATGACTCGTCCTGGACACATTCCATAACATGTGCTTATGTTCTGGGTTACCTGCACTCTGAATCATAAGGAAAATTAAGAAGATAATTAACACTTTCAAGCAGTTTTTAGTGTGTTACGTGGATATATAATTTGTTTGCCACATACTTACAGCTGTAAATATATAAATTTTGAAAAACCTTAGAATAAGCCAATGACCGGAGCTATTATAGGGGGAATAAGGGGTTTGGAGTTTTTTGGTTGATTGGTTTATGTAAAAGTCTTTCTTTGGCTTTTTTTAATTCATAGTATCATTTAACATGTTACGTGCAATAAACTTGGGTATCCTGCATGGCTGGGATTGAGCAGGGAAAAAAGGGCCTTTTCCAGCATTCACTGCTGTTGGATGGGTGTGTGAACAGGAAATAATGAAAAAGTATTTATTTTCTATATAAGCCTTATCCCGTAAGACTCTGGATGGTTCTTTTCAGTTTTTCCCTGCAAGTAATATTTATCTCAATTTTTAAAAGGGCAAAGCGCAATCTCTTGGAAATAAAATGCACAAGAAACACATTGGAAGATGCCATAAATATGATTATTTTGCTATAGGTTGTTGTCCTCTATACACTGTGATTGAGAAATCTGTCTTTGAATTTTGGAAACTTTTGCAAACTGTGATCTCTCCAATTCTGAGTAGTGCATTTAAAGGGTGTTAAAAGACCCCAGGCTACACACTTCAAAGTTGTGCTGAGAGGCAAGGGCTGTACGAGTGCTTATGCTCCTCCTCATCATCAGGAGACTGTCCACACTGCTGCCAACCCTGTGACAGCCAGCTTGGAAGCCTGACCTCCATGGCTGTCCTGGAGCCAGAAATCTTTGATATCCCTAGCCACTTGTTGTGACCCTAGAGAGCATTTGTAGGAGGTATGTGTTGGATTCATTGGAAATTTGCAAATCATGGATGTTTTGAGAGAAATAGTATGCATTTACCCAGTTGATTCCACTTCATTAGTCTATTTTATGAATTTTCAGATATCTTCCTGGAATCCTAATGTACCTTACGAGTTCAACAGGAGGACTGAGAAATGCCAGCAGCTCCCTTTCCTGTTTCCACCCACAGGTGCCCCATGCTATGCCAGCTGTGTGCAGATTGCTGTCTGTCGTGATTGAGTTGTGATTGTGGAGCATTTCTGCACCTCCCCGTGGTTAAACTCCTTAATATTAATTCTCTAAAATAATTAAGGGGATATTTTCAGGGATATTTTCCAGTTCTCTTGTTCCCAGGGGATCCCCTTGTTTAAAGGTGGCTGGTGCAAATCTTTGGGGGTTGTGGCACAAACTAAGGATGTATTTCATGGTACTGGATACATGGTAGTCAGAGAAAGGGAGTTCTAAAAAGCCAAATTGTTTTCTGAACTTGAACTCATATCTCTTACAGTCTGACTGGCAGATATAGTCTTGGGCCTTTAAAAATGTCAAAGCATTGTCAGTCAGGCTTTAATGGCAGAGATGGAAAGCAGAGTTGCTTATTTTTAGTTCAAATCCAGTAGGTTTCTGTAGAAGCCACAAGAGGAGCTTTGATTTCTTTTTTCCTAAATTATTCTCAGTTTGAAACTGCTTGCACTTTATTATAGTGCTGTTTTTTGAAATAATAGTTAATCATTAATCATAACTCTTTGCAGCAACCAGTTTTGTGTAGCTTCTACAAACAGGGTTTTTTTAACATTTTAGTCAGTTTCTAATCTAATTTCCACATCCTGTTTTTGTGTGGCACTTATCTGCTCCAGTAAAATTATTCAAGGAAATTTCATAATCATTAACTCTCTATCTGTATTTCCATGATGACTCTTCCTTCCTAGAAACTCGTTCAGTTCTGCAGAGTCCTCATTTTCTTTTGGCTACAGAAAATTGTGTAAAACCATAAATCCTAGCACTGGTGTGTACACCCTGGAAAGAAAGCAACAGTGTCAGTGCATCCCCAGCTTATCCCTGATTTCATTGTCACCTGCTTTTGTATCTGCTACCAGAATAGAGACACACATTAAGATTACCGCAGACTGATGTGACATGCCATTCATATCACACTGTCATGTCAGGGGTGGTATCTCATATGATAAGAAAATATCAGGTAATGTTGCTTGGCAGCTGGAAGACTTCCTGCATTTAAGAGCTGCCATCCAAGTCTGTTTTACAAAAAGCAAAGTATTGCCTATGGAGCCTCCTCAAGTAGTGTTATTCACAAGAGTCAGAAAAGCCATGGAAACTTTATTTTCACATCATCGCCACTTGTTATTTGTTTTTATCTCTCACCTGTGTCCTTCATGCTTTCCATTGATGATCTTGTTTCTGATTCAGGTATATTGGAAGCTCCCTGTATGAAAAGGATGCACTGCAAAACTCACAGGAAATTCCTCTATTACCTTTCCATAAAATCGATGAAGATCAAAAGTAACGAAATTTTACTTCTGATTTATTGCAGGAATAAATAATTTCCCCCTTTGAGTTCTCACAGCAAAGAAAATACTGCATATTTATTATGATGCTTACGTTAAGATATTTGTTGCTTGTGCTAGGGCTTTCTTTAAAGTTGTGTATAAAGATTATGGCATTTATGCTTTAGAAAGACAGGAATTTTTTGGTAGATCTTACGACTGAAAAAAAATATTAGAACTGGAATGGTAATTGAAATAAATGCATTAATATTTAATTTAACATATGAAAGGGCACCTGGTTCCTGTTCCTGAAGTAATAGGAGCTATTATCTTGGATTACATTTAGGCTTTTGTTTAAAAGGTTTGTAAACTAAGTAATGGAGATATTTTATGATTACCTATCCTTACACAACATTTATCAGAAGTTAGACTTGTTTTCCAAGACAGTTTCAGTGTTAATCTTTAACAACTCTGTAATTCAGATACTACAGTAATAGAAATGTAATGTTAACCAATAGAATAAAAGTACTGAGGATATTTTGAAGTACGTAACTGATATTTATAAATGAACATTAGGAATTATCCAGTTTGAAATAATTTTCAGCTGAGATTTCTGTATATCACCTTATCTTGTATCCAAAGATTTAGAAAAAAATGATTTGTAATTCCCAGAGTTGGAAAGGGTTTGGTTTTGCTTGAAGGCCAATGAAATAAACTGAACTTACAGGCATTAAGCAGGTATATCTCACTGATTTTACTGTGAGTGATATTTGCTATAATACTTCCCATTTGATTCCTCACAGGAGTGAACAATTTTTTTTAAAAAAAGACATTTGACTGGACTCTTTATCCAAAAGTTTATAGTTGAAGGAGGGCTTTTGAAAGATTCTATATCCACCAACGAATACATTGGAAATTATGTAAAATTTATCAATTAGAATGAACCTCATGCCTCTGGTTTCTGAAGCTGTTCTCAACGTATAAAACCAGAAATTGTAATCATATCAAAAGTGAGTTTTAACAAATGAAACCTGCAGACTTTCAAGCAGCATTTTTCCAGTTGACTAGTCTGTCCATTGAAGAGTAAACAGAAACAAATGTGTTATTTAGAACAGAATTATTTAGAAAAATAATCAACAGTGTTGGACAGATTTTTTTCACTTCATAAACCTCAAATTGGTGTATTTTAACAGAAGATTTCTCTGTTATGCTTCTTACAATTGTCCTGGGTTGCAGTGTAGGATGTACACAAAGTATTTATTCTATCACCATCTTCATGAACTGTTGAAACCAGGTGGGGCAGTGTTTTCCCAGGCCCCCTGCCTTTGGGCTCTTCTGTTAATGGCCCATTAATGCCTTGCGCATGACTCACAGGTAGCTCCCTCCAGGAGTTATCTCTGTTTAATGGGCCATCAAGGACTCCCTTCACAACTCATCATCCCATTGTGAGATGCTCTGCCCAGGGGGAGGAGCCAAGCATTCCCACCTGGATATAAGCTGGGATTTAGAACAGTACAAGCAACTCTTACCTACTGGATTCCCAGAGGACCAGAGCTACCAGACCTTTCTACAGGATCACTGCTTCAGGAAGACCACTTCATCTGGACTGCTTCCACCATCCTGCTCAGGTTGTGTTCTGACTCTGTCAGGGTTCCTTTGTGTTATTGCATTTATTTTATTTTATTTTTACCTTTTTACCTTTCTTCTTATTAAATTGTATTTCTGACTTGGAGCCTCTCATTTTGCTTTCAAACCACGACAAAATGAGTTTAAAATTTAATAAAACAAAGATCATCTCCTGAAAAAATGATTGCCTTTGTTCCATGCTGTTATAATAGCTATTGTTCAAATAACTAGTCTTAGTAGGCTCTGCCTGTTAGCACATGGCAATTTTTGCATAAAAGTGATTGCAGATCTTACAGTTTGTATTTTGTTCTAGAGATGAGCAGAGTTTTTTGTGCATTTCCCACTAATCTGAGAGAAGTGCAAGGCTGGATTTGCAGTATTTAGTAGTGACCAAAGCACAGGGTACTGGTTAGAAGGACAGCACATCTTAAAAATAGGACCTGTCATTGTTAACCTTTCATCTAAAAATTATCCCCTTTATTTGATCTAGACAAAATGTTTTCTACTTTCCCTGAGTGGACCTTGTATTTATCAATTTAAAATACCTTAGGAAGTCTTCCTCAACAGTAATGCAAGACCTGTCAGGTATAACTAACATTTAACAGGTTTGTTCTCTGAGAAATACGGTACAGCTTCTTTACAAAAGTGGCAGATGGTGGTAGAAGTGTCGGTCATTCCTGAGTTCCAAGTGATCATCTTTTTAGAGCTAGAAAACATTCGTGTGATGTTGCTGTTCAAGAGTGGACAGGTTTTGTTATTTGTATTATCAACAACATTTAAAGGTTTTTTTTTTTTTTGGCTGGCTTTTTTATTTGGTTGGGTTTGGTTGTCTTGGGTTTTTTTCATCCAGATTTGCAGTGATTGAAACACCATTTGTAGCTGGAGATTCCTGGAAATGTCTCCAAGGATTTTGTGTATGGACACTTCTGAGCTGAAAACAAACTAGAGTAGTCTCTGTGACCAATCTGTTTGTTTCAAAGAACCTAAGTTTGTTCTTTCCACACCTTTTGATACAGGTCAGTGATTCCATTAATGTCACCTGATAAGCAAACCATGGCCTTTATAAATTAATGATCACATGCCCTTGGAAACCTAGCCCTTGTTTTAATTTAAAACAGAAGTTCTTTAATTCTAAGAGGTTTTTCCCCCCCTTTTTGGAAGCAGTCAACTGTATATTATCTTTCTGCCATGGCAGCTCCTGAATATGTCCTGAAAAAATACAAAGACCTGTGTTAATTCCTACATATGATTATTAATTTTACTGTGATTTGTTGAATGGAAATATATGAGCCTTAGAATCTCTTACTTTTAGAATTGCAGTTCTGGTATTAAACAGTGAAACTGCCACTTCTTCCCTATTGTTCCCCAAGTTTTATCCTGGATATTGATAGGATTGACAGATACAGCTACCAAAGAGAATGTAAACATGGAGTTTTCACTATTTTTGAATTATAGAAAAAAGCAGTATCAATAATAATAGTTGAAAGTGGCTTGATCCTTTCAGGAGAACTTGAAGCTTTTCTAACATCTCTCAGAGTATCAGTCTACCAATGTGCTTGAGGCACACACAGTCATGCAGTCACTTTCTTCTGTACTTAAAAACATGTCAGCCTCACTAGGCTTATCTATTCTTAAAGAAGGAACACTATAAAGCTGTTTTAAAGGGAAAACCTGAGTTATTATGTGTGAATTCATTTAGCAAATCTACAGCCTCAAATCCATAGTGATTATGGGGAATTAATTTTCATGAGATCTGTCCTCTGCATAAAAAGTAATTTAAGACATCCAATAGGTTGGGGTGGGAGGGTGAGATTAATATTTCCAACAGGAAACACTGGGCACAGGGATTGTTCCATTCCTATCATGTAGGAATTCAATCAGACTCTATTTCATGCATACATGTAGTGTACAATGCACTATCCCAAACCTGAAATTTGGGCTGATTTGGATACAGCTTATGAATGGAGGGGTCAAATTCAGCTTTTTGATACAAACCATAAGACTCTTGAACTCAAAAGGAGTCAAAGGTATAATGGGTGAGTACAACACGACATTGAGGCGTACTGAGAGCCCTGAGCTTTCTCTGAAGTGAGCTTCCTCTAGGAGACTTGCCATCTCCCTGTGGGATTCCTAGTCCATTTTACACATCAACAAAAAGAATTGTCAAGATAAGAACTAACACTTTTGCTGAGAAATTGCCAGGGACACCAAAATCCAATACATTCAGATTAATCCCAACCTCTTCAGGAAGCAGATGTGCTATTTTATATCTTCCCTGAAGTGGGAGCTTTTGAATTTGGAACTATCTTTCTTTCAGTTAGTGAAGGGGCTAGGAATATTTTTCTTGATTCTGGCTTGGTACACAATTTTGAGGATGTTGGAAAGCCTCTATAAAGTCCAGCCCCTCTCTCTCTTTCTCTCCCTTTTATTGGGGTTTTTTTCCCAGGGCCTGTGGCTATTTTTGGCTATTCCTCACCTAGACCTTGGCTGGTAAGAGATGTGACTTTTTACTGGCTGTATGTTCTTCTGCTCAGCAAGATTTCCCAAAAAAGGAACAGTATTGTGCAGTTAGCATGAATCTGGTAGCTTTTTCTGGCTGCAGCATTTAATATCATGAACAGTTCTAAATGTGTCTTCAACCTCATTCATTTTGCTGACTGTGGAAAAATGAGCATCACAGGAGCTGAACTTCCCAGCTTGAAGTAATAAGTAATGTTCTATTATATGTTTACAGGCTTATTAAAAAACAAACAAACAAACAAACAAACAAAAAACTCTCCTTGACTGCTCTGAGAATGGAACAAACCTGAGAATGAAATGGTGGAATTGAGCTTCCTGCTTTTCAGTGTGGCCATATTTACTGAGCAGACTTTCCAATTCTTCATTACATCTATATTTATTTATGATTGACAATGTTTTATTAAAAACTTGAAGAGTATTCAAGCCAGACTCACGACAGAAGTCTGCTCTGTAGGCAAGGAAAACAGCTGTACTGTGGAAGGGCAGCCTTGTAGCCTGGGTTGAACGGGCAGGGTAAAGTGTACAAGTATCTCACAATTGCTGAACCTGACTGCAGATTTAAAAATGGTCATATCTCATACCAAAGCATTAAGGTGGAAAATATGTCTTCTTATCAAGCAGCTGGATCCTTACTACAACCATCCTACTCATTACACCTAATCCTGTGATGTCCAGAGTCTTCCTAGATTGTGCTGAAACTGAGCTCTCCATACCTTGTGCACTGGGGTCTATACATAGATGCTTTCAGACTGTACAGGCAAGTTCAAAATAGAGCAATTTCCCGTGTAAGGCATTGATGAGACAATAGATCCCTTTATGAAGCTCTGTTTGACTACAGAAATGAGCAATTGTTCACATTATATTTAATAAATCCCTCGGCACTCTGTTAAAAGGACCTAGGTTTAGCTGAAGTCTTGGCATGAATGTACTTCCAGAGGTTTAATGACCTTTCACTTTTCGAGGTGTTCTTTATTTAAACTAATGAAAATGAGCTCCACTTAAAAGGCTTTTAAATGCTGATTAAAAATTAAATCAGCTGTTCATTATCCCCAGGTGGCCTTGTTCTAAGAGCAGTAATTCAGAGAGAGTCAAACAAGTAGTCTTTTTTTATGTAGCTAGACCTTGAGTTGGAGAACTTTATTAGAACTGTTTATGAATCATCACCAGCCTTTCAACTTACAATGAAAATAGATTTGTAAACAGAGAACTTCTCCCCTCCATTTCTGTCCCATTTGTTAGAAATAAGGAAGAAAATCAAGCACATTTCTAAAGATTCCATGTGGCATGTCTAGCAGAAATGTAAATAGCTTGCAGTATTTTCAAACAAACCAAATATTGATGTAGTCAGTGCTATCACATTAATAATATTAACATAGACTGAAATATTAGCTATAGTATGTCCTACTTTACCTATTTGCTAAATTTTCTCCAGGGTTGGAAAAGTTTCAGAAACATTTACAACACAAATGAACAACAATAAAACATCAAAGGATTAGCTTTTTTTGTTTGGGTGGTGTTGTTTGGTTTTTTGTTTTGGCGAGTTTGGGGTTTTTTTCCATTATGGCTGCTGAGAGCACTGGTGTGGGATTTAAGTAGTTAAACATTATTTAAAATGCTGGGAGAACAAAGTTTTCAAGTTTGTAAAGGATAACTTATCTGAGAAACATGAACACTCACTGCTTGAACACTAAGATAGTTTTACAGAACTTTTCCTGTGCTTTTCAGTTACAAAATTTCACTTTAGATAAAAAACTTCCTGATCTTGGAATTCAAGCTTAACTAATAAGAGGCATACTTGGACAGTGCAAAATATTTGTGATCACCTTGAGAAAAGATAAGGCAGCACATTTTTGAGAACATTTAGATAGAATAAGAAAGGAAACACTGTTATTCCATGCAAACCCCTGTGTTCCACCACAGATAAAACTTTCCTTGTTTTTTATAGTCCATATGACTCTTTGCTCATTATTACTTGTAGTAAAATGAGTGCCCAAAGGTTGCTGGGTGATATATGTTGCAGAGCATGAGGGGAGCTATGCAGCATTGTTAATTTGATCCTGCAGGAAAGATGGAAAAACCAAGCCCTTGTTGGTTGAAGTGTTTGAAATTACTTTTCTTGAACAGGTTATGGCCTTGAATCCTGTGCCTGTCTACAGCTATCTGTTAGCTCCTGTTACAGTGGCTGCTGTGGGGGCGTACCAGCAGCACATCCTTATATTCATGTATTGCTGGAGAAGCCTAGCAGAGCTGGACAAAACTGTGTATCCCACAGAGGTGCAAGGAAAGCTGGCCCAGTGCTAGCAGCTGGCTGGTCCTTCTCTGACCCCCACTCGTGAGTGCTTTGTCTGGCAAAACTCGTAGGTGAGCAGGATGCCGTTGTTCCCAGGGTCACGAACAGAGGTGGAAGAGGGTGCTCAGGGATGCTGTGAAGACAGGGCTGCAGAGACATGAAGGTGTCCTACAGCCTGGGCGGGGGTTGTGCAGCCGCAGTCACGCGCCTTTTACCTCCTGACTTTCGAATGGCTCCTGGAATTGGGCACATGACACCAGGGAATGCAGCCCGTGTATCTGAGGTAATGAGCAAACATCCCTAAATAGGATGCCTGGCTGGAGAAGTATTCAGACTTTGGTCAGTGAAACGCTAATGTCCCCTCCCACCTCCGAGGTTAAAAGAAGTTTATGTTTTTCTGCCCTTATTGGAGAAAGAATACTAATTTAATTGTAGAGCAAGATTCTTCTTTAAATGTCAGATTCTAGGAATCCTTTCTACTTCAGTGTTAATCCAGAGCAGATTGTAATGCAGTGGTAAGTGCATGTCTAAAACAATGTGGACACTGATGTTTTGAGGAATGTCCTTGGCTGATAGCTGTATTTAATTATCCAAAGTAATTGGAAAAAAGTTATTTTCTAAAGTAACGAGATTTTTCCAAACATCTCATACTGTTTTACTGCTGAGGAATCTTCATTATGGCTATGGAGAAAATCAATTTGTAGAAAGTATAGTGCTTTGAATGGAAAAAGCAAAAAATTATACATCCAGAAAAGGGTATTAAAACCTATGTGGACAGCATAACCCTAGCTATCTGCTATATTGGTATATTAGCATTGCATGCAGTGTTGCACGCAGCAGAGCTGGGATTCCATTCTTTTACCTGTCATGTACTATTATTTTTTAGCACAAGTGTAGGAGCCTATATGAGAAGCCATGCCTTTTGGGAAAAACACAGAGAAATAGCAGATATGCAAACACAAATAAATAAAGAGCAGAGCATAGATGTTTCACCTTGAAATTCACTCCCTCCTCCCTGACTGTTTCTGGTTTCAGAAAACCCTATGGGTGTTCAGTCTCTTTTTTTTTTTTTTTTTTTTTTTTTTTTTTTTTTTTTTTTTTTTTTTTTTTAGTATTTATTTTGACTGGCTGTAAGAAATTGTCGCTTTCTGTGCAAAGAAATTATCACTTTCTGTTCAGCTTTATATCCTCTCTACCTCCCCTGAAAACAAAATGATTACTTTCCAGGGTAAGGAATATCTCTGTGGAGAGGTCAGATCTGTGTGAGCAGAGGAAAGAGATTTAACAGGCTCAAAAAGACTGAGAATGAAAATATGTTACTGCGAAGACATTTGTTTTGCACAGCACACCTCTAATCAGACATCAAAGGTGTGATGTTCCTTTCCACCAGCAGCTTTGGTGCTTTTTCACAATTGGAGGGCACTGTGGTTCTTGTTATTAGCAAAAATATATAAATTCTCCAGTATGGATGGAGTTACCCCTCCAAAAATATTTTTCCCCCCAGTCGTCAAGACTTTTGTAATTACTTCCTGTGTGTATTCTTAACTTTCCTGCATGAGAGCATTGCTAAATGAAAACCTTTCCTGGCCCCTGGGCTAGATCCAAAGGTCTCGTGTTTTCAAGTGCTCATTGTTGCTGTGTCCTGCTCTAATGTGCCTTGTTTACTTACGCGAATAAATCACTGGCTCATATGAAGCATGTCAGCTCTCCAGATGATCTATCAGGGCAGTTAAGGGCTGCTCATATTTCAGTTCACTGTACTCTTAACATAAACAGAGCATTCTCAGTCTCATTTAAAGGTCAGAAACTACCTAGTAAAAATAGCACAAAACTTTATTTAGATTTATTCATCGTCCTTTACAGAGTAAATTAATGTAGTTGGAATGTGGGGCTGCAAGGAAAATTTAAGCTGAGCTGGCGTGTTTACCTGGACAATAGTTCCAGACTGGGATGTATCAGGCCAGTTTCAGCAGCTCTGTTGACACATAGCAACATTTTTAGTGGCTGTGACTTTACTGCTTGCAAGTGAACATTCCCTGTATATTTAGCCTAAAATATGATGCCACACCCTCTATAACTTAGAATATTTTCTTTCTTCCTTCTGTTCTTTTGAGTGTATTCAGTGCTTATTTTGGAGTAGTTCTTTAGTAGTTCTTAAATGGAAACAGTTTTGTTTAAAAGCACATTCTTAATCTATTGGTTATATCTTCCTTTAAACAACGTCAACATTCTGCAAAATGAAAAAATAATTACACCTGAAAAGCTGATGCAATAATTAGATGCTTGAATACTTACTTAGTTATGGCATCTAAAAGAAGACACAAGACTGAGATATAATCCTAGTCAAGCCTTCTGTTTTTGACTCTTCATGCTATTTAAGTAAGCTTTAATGAACAAGAGGATTCTGAGGTGTCTGAAGATATTTGCATGTATACTATGAAATAAATGAAGCTATCATTCAAATAAAATGTAGCCATCTTTCAAATACTCTGAAAGAATATTCTTTTTCCAAGAGGTTCATTACTACTGCATAAGGAATAGTGAACTGAGCATTGTTACTGGTACTGGAAAAGTAATAAGGAATCATTGCCAGTGGTTTTATAATAAAACCTTAAGAAGAATTAATTATTTTGAGCAGACTTTAGGTTTAACTTTATTTAGCAGTGAGGAAAATGCATGTCAGGAGAGGACATCCCTATTCTCCTTTTTAATTCATCTAAGAGTCAGGAATCTTTTGAGGAATGCCATAAACACAAGTGCTATTCTAAAGTGATAGAATCTACATTTACAGCTCTGATTTTGCTGAAAGATGTGTAAAACCTACATATTGGAATTCTGCGTGCCTGAGTAGGCTTCAGCAGAAAAATTATTGTTTCCATTTTGACTTAATCTCAGATGATTGCCTTTGGATCAGTCTGTCTTACATGGCAGAATAAGAAAAATAGGTTAATTTTGCCAGAACAGCCTATTGTGCCAAATCAGTGACATTTTGTTTATTTTGCCATTACCAGCATGGAGGATAAAGGACTTATTATGGAAGCTGTTGGTGGCGTTTAAAAAAAAAATACCCTGAGAACACAGAGACGATGTTGTGATGAAACTCCCCAAGTGAAGGTGTGAGTACTTGTGCCTGGAAGAACTGAAAAATGATATTTGAAATAGGTCAGATTATTTATATAACTGTAGGCAAACACACTCTCAAGTTTTCCTTTGGGGAACTCTACAGAGAACTCTATCTTGTTGCTGCGGAATAAGCTTAGTCTCACAAAGTAATTATGAAGTCAAACTCAGGACACTGAAAGCAAAGAGGTTGTGGGAGGAAGCTGCAAACTTCAATCTGCAGGGCAGAAACAGGGATGAGATGGTGTTAATGGGATGGCTGGCAGCCCTTAGGCCACAGAGTCAGACTAGAACTTGTCTGAAATAACTTTGCCATAACACATACTATGATCAAGCCTCCAACACTGCTTTGTTCTTGCCTTCTTGCCTGGTTTGAGATACTCCTGTCTGGATGCAGAGGCTGAGAGAGATGTCTCCTTAGCTGGACATTTTAAAAGCAAATTGGAGTGCTCCTGCAGCTCCAGTGAGTGGCTTGCTGTCTCCTTTGGCTTCTCTATCTATATGTGATCAATCAGAATTGAGGAAAATCTTAGAAAATAATTCTATCTATCTATCTATCTATCTATCTATCTATCTATCTATCTATCTATCTATCTATCCCTGGTACTGCAGGAATGTTTCTCCAGTGCTTGGAAGGGAATGCCCAGCCTAGGCCTTCCTTGAGCAGATTCCTGACATGGTAGAAAGACAGCTAATGGACAAGATGCAGTAAATATCCAGCACTCCAACAAATTCACTATTTGATTTCAGTTTATGCTACAAAACCTGTACTTGTTTCTACAAGCTCATGCATTTATGAGTCTCATTCAGAGACTGGCTTGTTTTCTGTCTTTGTGTTTGCTACTCAGTCAGTGTCAAAATAATTTTCTAATACTGCTGTATAAGCATCTATAAACTAACCTGCAAACGTAGAAGAATAAAACACTAAATAATATTCTTTCATTCATCAATCTAGTCGTAGGGTCAGAAGATGTATTGTTGGTATCTTAGGGATTGTCAAGGTGTTATTTTAATGAAAAAGTAATTCCTGTCACACATCAAATATAAGGATACAATATGTCTGTACAATGCAATATGGGGTATTATTACAAGGCAATAACAAAAAAGAATCTTATGGACTTAAATAACCACTTGAAGATTAATTCATTTTGCTGCTCATTCAGAAAAAACCAAGCAAAGATACAGAGGGTGAGCTAGCCTTAAGAATTGCTCAGGGATGTCTTAAACCTCATAAGAGGGGGTTGATTTAGAGTAATGAAGCATTTTTTGAAGTTATTTTCCCTCTCTTTTTATAAACTTGGACATATGTTGGCACCTTGGATATGATCAACAAGTCTTTTCACACTCAACCTTCTCCATAACACTTCAAGCCAATATCCCATTTCAGTTTTCTGCTACATAGTTTGCCTTCGTAAATTAGGTGCATGTCTCTAGGCTTAAATCCCTGAGCTCATCTTTTGGAAACATCTCTTTTGAAAACTACAGCAGCTGATGCTTTTCTCTATTTTAGCCAACTTGCACATTCAGGCCAAGAAAGCCAAAGGCATAAAGGAATGTGGATATTTACTTGCCTTACCTTGAAAAAAATCACTGGTAATCTGCAGTTCAAGGCAACTGAGGTTTCTCCAACAGTTCCAGTGGAGGCAGAATTGATTTCATGGCAGAAGAAGACAGACGTTAATTAATCTCACATTATTTCCTAACATTTTTTTAACAATCACCCTTGAATGCTCAAACCTTCTTGATAGTATGCTTTAGGCATGAGAAACCCACAATATGAAAGAAAGAATTCTAAAAATCTCATGGAAATTTATGAGCCCTGCAAATGTGACATTTAAAAGTAGTTTCTGAGTAGTGTTGAACACACTTTGTGTTAAATGTTTTAGCTGAGATTTATTACACTAAATTTATGACCTCTTAAACATGATGTAAAAGTCTAGGCCTGCATAATTAGAAAGTCAGAGTGTTAATGCTCACATATTTAAAAAAACATCTGTACCTAAGTGTGGTAAAATAGCATT
Source organism: Zosterops lateralis (assembly GCF_965231275.1). Lineage (NCBI taxonomy): Eukaryota > Metazoa > Chordata > Aves > Passeriformes > Zosteropidae > Zosterops > Zosterops lateralis. The sequence goes on from NC_139768.1 coordinate 29,110,392, forward strand.
AGGGTAATGTCTTGGCTCCAGTCATTCAAGGTACTTAAGGTTCCCTGCACTCACTCTCTAATAACAAAATGTAAACCTGTTGTTCAACCAAAGGTTTGTCAAGACGTGGTTTCACAGTAATTTCTAACTCTTCACAGGAAGGCAATGTAGTTTTACAAAATCTCCAGTGAAAGTTCTTCATGTTGGTCCTTAGTTGCCTGGCCTTCTCTTAAGCTAGGTGATTACTTGGGAATGTAGCCCCTTCTTTATTCTCTTGGTGGCAGACATTCTGACCTCAAATGTATTCACTCCTCCCCTTTCTCCTGCTGTTGTCTACAAGGAACAGAAATCCATGCTGGGGAGCCCAGCTGGAAAGGGAGCCAGCAGAACTCATTCTTGACTGTGGGGATAATTCTGGATCCCTACAGCTAATGCTTCCCTATGCAATTTTCTTCCATTCAATCGTGCTGATTTTTACCATCTTCCCTACTCACTGAAGCAGTTAACACATTAGATGTTTATAGAGTCATGTTTAGGTTGGAAAAGATCTTTGAGATCATTTGAGTCCAACCATTAACCAGAACTACCAAGCCCACCACATGACCCTAAGTGCTCCATCTGTTCATCTTTTAAATACCTCAAGGGACAGTGAGTCCAACACTTCCCTGGGCAACCTGTGCCGCTGCTTGACAATCCTTTCCATGAAGAAATTTTCCCTAATATTCAATCTAAACCTCACCTGGTGCAACTTGAGTCTGCCTCCTCTTGTTCTACTGCTTGTTACCTGGGAGAAGAGACTGACAACCACCTGGCTGCATCCTCCTTTCAGGAGAGCAGTAAGGTGCCCTCAAGCCTTCTTTTCTCCAGGCTAACCACCCCCAGCTCCCTCAGTCACTCCTCATCACATCTGTGCTCCAGACCCTTTCCAGCCTTGCCCTTCTCTGGACACACTCCAGCCCCTCAATGTCTTTCTTGTCTCAAAGGATGCAGAGCTGAACACAGATCTGAGGTCCTTCACCAGTGCTGGGTACAGGGGACAATCAGTGACCTGGTCCTGTTGGCCACACTGTTTCTGATATAAGTTAGGATGACATTGACCTTTTTGGCTACCTTGGCACACTCTGGCTCATGTTGAGCCACTGTCAACCAGCACCCCCAGGCCCTTTTCTGCCAGGCAGCTTTCGAGCCACTCCTGCCAGGAGCAAGACCTGGCACTTTGACTTGTTGAACCTTGTACAACTGGCCTTGACCCATTGATCCAGCCTGCAGATCTCTCTCCAAAACCTTCCTGCACTCCTGCAGATCAACATTCCCATCCATGTTGGTGTCATCTGTAATTCACTGAGAGTGTACTTCACCAAGTCACTCAAGCACGACCTGCCTTTTCTAAACCCATGCTGGCTGTGCCTGATTCCCTGGTTGTCCTGTACATGTCATGTGGTAGTACAAGAGATGATCATACCCTATTCCAGCACTGAGGTCAGATTGACAGGCTTGTAGTTCCCCAAGTCCTTCTTCCAGCTGTTCTTGTACGTGGGCATCACATTTCCCAGCTCCCACTCAATTGTGACCTCCTCAGTTAGTCACAGCTGCTGGTAAAAGATGGAAAGTGACTCAGTGAGCACTTTTACCAGCTCTCTCCATATCCTTGGGTGGATTCTACCCAGTCCCATAGTGTTTTGCATGTCTACGTTGTTTAGCAGGTCCCTGACCATTTCCCCTTGGAATATGGAGGCTTCTTTCTGCTCCCCATCCCTCTCTTCCAGCTTAGGTCTGGGTACCTGGAGAACAACTGGTCTGACTGTTACAGACTGAGGCAAAGATGGCATTGAGTACCTCAGCCTTTTCCTCCTCCTTTGCCAATACGTTTCCTCCCAGATACGATAAAGGAGGGAGATTCTCAGCCCTCCTTTTTTTGCTACTGTATTCATAGAAATGTTTTTGTTGTCTTTTACAGCAGTAGACAGATTAAGTTCTAGCTGGACTTCATCCTTCTAATTTTCATCCTGCATAACCTCACAACATCCCTGTAGTCCTCCTGAGTGACCTGCCCCTTCTTCCAAAGATCATAAACTCTCCTTTTTCTCCCTGAGTTCCAGCCAAAAATGTCTGTTCAGCCAGGCCAGTCTTGTTCCCTGCTGGCTCATCTTTTGGCACACAGGAATGGCCTGCTTCCACACCTTTGGGATTTCCTTCTTGAAGTACATCCAGCCTTCCTGGATTCTTTATCCCCTCAGGACTGGCTCCCAAGGGATTCTCTCAACCAGTCTCCTAAACTGGTCAAAATCTCCCTTTAGAAGGTGCCAGTTCTGCTGACCTTCCTTCTCACTTCTCCAAGAAACAAGAACTATTATTTTGGGATCACTGTGCCTAAGACAGCCTCTGACCATCAGCTCACCCTCAGTCCTACTTTGTTACAAACACAGGTCCAGCAGGAGCCTTCCCTGGTTGACTCCCTCACCAGCTGCATCAGGGAGTTCTCTTCCACACAATTCAGGAACCTCCTAAACTGTTCCCTCTCTGCTGTGTTGTACTTCCAGCAGACACCTAGTAAGTTGAAGCCCTCCAGGAAAACAAGGGCCACGGATTGTGAGATTTCTCTCAGCTGCTCAGAGAATGTTTAATCTGGCTCTTCATCCTGGTTGGGTGATCTGTAACAGACTTACACCATGATATCTCCCTTGGCATTCCCCAGTTCTTAACCATAAATGCTCAACCATGTCATCACCACCTTAAGGTTTCAACAAGTGCATCCCACCCTGACATACAGGGATACCCCCTGCTTACCCATTCCGCAGAGTTATCCTCTATTCTCTCAAATTAATTATTTAAGTTACTGCTTGATGTGAAACCGTAGACTATTACTGTATTGGCAGTGTTAATATTTAATAACCTAAGGCATAGGAAGGAAGAAGGAAATCAATATTTGTGCAGCATTTTCCATCTCTTTAGAGAACTACAAAATTTTTGCTCTCTTCCGTGTACCCATGGATAGTACTAATGCTAATTGGAGCGACTATATTTGTTGGGAACTGAAAGTGGGCTTTCAGACACATAGCTATTTTTTTCTAGCTGTTCTTACTGGTAGTAGGAAGCCAGAGGCTACCTGACTTCTGCAACTTAAGCATGTTTAAAATGTCAAAAGTCCTCCTTCTCTGAAAAGGAGAAGTTTTTCTCTGAAGAAAATTTCTGGTCTTGATAAACTCTGAAGTTTTTGAGCATTAAAAATGAGGGATCCATTTCCAGTATACACACCTTTCAGGAAAATCAGTTTACAAAGGTACAGAAAGAAAAGGTTGGAAATCCAATAACATATGGGGAAAACTCTGAAGCTGAAATCAGATGTGTTTATTTTCAGCAACTCAGAAATCATTTGTCTGTCTCGAGACTGGTCTACATAGACAAGGTGTTCACCTTTTCAGACACTCAATTTTCCAATAATGTAGCTGTTGTACAAGAATTCTCTTTCTGTTCTTAAGAATTCAAACTGTATATAGCAAGATGGATATGGAGGGACTTTGTGTTTCCTTCAGTGCTGGGGAACTTTGGAGTTAATTTAGAATGAAATTCTGCATTCTAGTAAATAGAATTGGAAACAGATGTTATTACTTGACAAAGCAAAAATTCAACAAGCTCTTATCTTTGCAGCATGGTTTTGGATGTCTTTGGGCTAGGAACCATTTCCAAAGGAAAAAAAAAATATTTTTCAGTTTGTATCCCTTGTAAGTGATGAACATAAACCTCAGAACAACTGAGGAGACAATCATCTATCTATTATGCCTTGTGGATTAGCTGTCTGTATAAGAAAAAAAATTGATTGTGTACACCTTTCTGCTATGATGCTACAAATATCCATGAGACTGCAACAGATAACAAGACAGAGCAAAGTCTACTTTTTAAAAGGGAACTACATAAAGATGTTAATAATCTGAAAGAACTGTCAATTAGGCAGCAGGCTCAAAGGTTTCCAAATTTATTCAAAGTCCTGCAAACTGTGAAGTTAGCCATTCTGTTAAGCAAGTTTGAATCTGTGTTTGCTGCAATTCACAGCTGGATGACCTACATCTCACTGCCTATTTAACAACTTGAAATTTAGCCAAACACCCCTAGGTGTAGATATTATCTGGGTTCTGGTTTGCTGCACTCTGGGTTTGGGGAATTCTGAATGAGCAGTGGCTTAACCAGGTCATTTGTGGGAAGTCAGCCAGGACCTATGGAAGAGCTGTCCAAGTACTTCTACTGGCCAGATATATAGACAGCAGCTGGAGTGTGTGTATTGATTTTGTTTTGGTTCATGATGGATCTTTGGAGTGGCAAAAAACTAGTTCATTGTACACCAGTGGTAGATTTATGTCAGTATCAACTGCACTCAGAATGGCACTAATGCATCTGCTAAAACTTGAGGTTTAATATTCCTAATAATTAAAACCAGAAGATGAATATTGCAAACAAAGGATTGATTCAGGTCAGTATTAGAGAGAGTTATGCTTCACAGGAGCAACAGAACTTTTTCTCTCATCAGAACTGGTAAATTATTCTGAGTACTGCTGTGGTAGAGTTAGACTGCTACAGTGGAGATGTGGAGCTGGATTGTTCTTTTCCTTCTCTGTAGAAAGTTAATTTGCAAAATGTTCAATTTTGGGATCATTAAATCTTGGGAATACTGGCAATGCTCAGTGAATGGTTCTGTCTTTTCTTCTCAAAGCTGGAGTGAAAAGTCAGATATCAAAGCAAAATCCTTTAGTGGTGAGAAAAAAAAAAAAATCTCCCAAAAGTTTTTTACTTCTCTGTGTAGCTTGTCAAGGATCTGTGTCCACCAGCCTACTAGAAATTCTCTGTGGAGAAAGTACCTTTATTTCTCTGTGGAATGGCTTCTTATGTATTGCTTTGTAGATTATCTTTAGAACAACTGCTTTGCATCAGTCTCCTCTCAGAGATGCTGTCAGCATTTCCCAACTACATTGCTCTGGAAACACTTGCAGTTGCAAATTATTAGACCTGTGACATGGGTGTAACTTCTTGCCTGATGCCTCAGAGAATTCTGAATAGCAGCATATGGGAAACTACTTCTTTTCATTACTCTGAGTCTTGATTAAATTCCAAAGGAACTTTTCACAGTCTCTTAAAATACATCTGGTTTCTTAACTTTTGGGTGTCTTACTTTGCTTCTGAGTATCATGGAATGATTAAAAAAATCACCTCCTGGGATTTTCAGTGTGTGATGAGACTGAACTGAATAATGTGGCTTCACACGTAAGAAATATTTCTGTTCAAAGAATGTCTTTATAGAGGCCAAACTTCCACATCAGATTTCCCCTAGCCCCCAGAAAACTCACAATCTCCTCCTTCACTCTTTGTGACCTACATGTGAAATTTTTCAGTGACTGTCCTGTTGAACCAATTCGAGATGGGGAAATAAAAATGCTCAAACTGCTAATCCTTAATCTTCCATCAGGAAACAGCTGGAGGAAGGAACCTGAGCCCAGTGTGTATTAATGGAATTGAAGTTAGGCTGAAGGGAGCTTCTGAGACATGAAACCCAGTTTTCTTTAGAGTAATCTTCATTGGTACAGAGGGTGCTTTGTCCTGTTGGCTCTGGGACAAGGAGAGAAGACAAGGAGAGAACACAAATTCTTAGTAAAAAGATTTCTCTAAACAGTGCATATCAGAATAAGGAATAGAAATATGTGTTCAGTGCTGGAGGCATTGGCCCACTGGCACCAAGTAAGTCATCTGAACATTGAACAGGCAGCAAACACTAAGGTGCAGGTGTACCTGAGCTCTTTTTGGCCTGTAAATTAGTATTTCTTTCACACAGAGACTGGCTCTTTAATGAGGAAGTAGAGTCATAAGAATCAAATATTTTTTCTTTTTTTGAGCTTGGATGTTTTTGCCTATCTCTGCCAAACCTACTGCTTGGTTCCTTTGCTTGCAAGTTTTGCACAGCACTCCCAGTGAATTCAAGGCAGAGAGATTAGGCTGAGAGAGGATCCTTGGAGTCTCAGTTTGGCTAACTGAAGATACTATACAGCATTAAAGCAACCACTCTCAGAACTGTGCCCTGATTCTGGGAGTAAATGAGCCCAGTTGGAATTAATGGATCTTCACCTGTGTGGAACTGGCTGCAGAATTGCATGTTCATGTGAAAATTTTCTGCTTAAACCAGCAATTGTGCCAGTTTCACACACACACAGAAGGAGAGGGGAAGATCTCTAACATATGCTCTACAAGTAGCATATGTTTTATATATTGGATTTAGGATGATAAATGCATTATTTTGTGTGTGTTGGCAGGATTTTCTTCTAGACACGTGATGTATGGTATCTCAAATTTTACATGACTGGATGTAAGAATACCATGGACTGACAACTAGGACCAAAAACTTGTTATATATGCTCTCTCAATAATATTAATTACATATATACATGTAATATACATATTACATATATTACATACATGTAATATACACATTACATATATGTACAGTATATATGTATGTATAGATACATGTATGTATGTATATATGTATGGGTGACCCTTGTTCAAATGTATTTTCATGCAATTTCACAGGAGGGTTTTTTTTGTCCTCTAGAAACGATACGACCTTATGCAAAATCCAGTTGCTCTGTGTTTTTGTCAACCCTGTTAATGAGGTTAGAATATGTTACTAACTCAGTGCTCCTCCCCATGCCCAGATTTGAAAGAATTGAAAAGGATGTAGCTGATAATGTGAATAGTAACATTAGTCCCTGATTATTTTATCATCACTTTAATAGCATGTGGAGCCATTATGCCAGACAGCTGATACAATTTCGAGTCTGGTTTAAAGGGCAGTCAAATATTGACAGTTCAGTTTTATTCTGATAGGAAGAACTATTACAGTCACGTAAATGCAGCGTCCAAAGCAGGGCGGCGAGCTCAGCAGCAGCCCTTGGTGCGCTCCTGCTGCCCGCCCTTACAGGTAAGGCTGCCGCTCCGTACAGGGTGGTTACAGCTCCCAGTGCCATCTAGTGGTGTTCTTCCCGAAAATAACTGCAGGAGAGACGTGGAAAGACTGTAATTTCCCTGTATAATTTCCCGCTGGTGAATTCTTCCTATGGGAAATGGTTCAAAAACTGAAGTAGGTATGGGTCAAAGCTCAGGGACAACCTCCAAAAGACTTCCTTTTTATATCCATGTATGCTCCTCTGCCCTTGCATGGGCCCTGGGATTTGGGAAGGGCTGAAGGAATGAGAAACAGGAGGAATCAGAAACACCTCATCTCATTTTCTGCAAAGTGCTAAGATGTCTCCATACACTGCCCTTCTGTCCTCATCTCGTTTTCTTTAGGGGTTAGAAGGAAGGCTAGCAGGAAAAAAATCTGGGTGTTGCCTCTTTTCCTTTACTGGAAAATTTCAGTGCATTCATTTTACCTGATGTAGCAAACAGCAAGAAAAGCTCTGTTCTTCTCCCCCTGTTCCTACCCCTCCTTCACACCCATTCTGCCAAGGCCTCTTGTAAAAGCTCCCTTTTATATCTCACAGGCATATGTTTCAATTTTCACTTGCTGGGTGTGATAGTTGGTAACATACGGATGAGTCATATTAATAACTTACTAAATCAAAACATAAACTGCCCTCAATCATTGTGAGATGTGCTCTAGCCTTTGTTTTTGTGGTAGCACCTGTCCAGTCTCAATCTCATGGTGCTGTTTAGTGCACCTGGGCTTTTCTCAAATGGGTGAGACCTAGAAACCACATCAGTTCCAGCTCTAGCAGAAATATCTCTCTACTCTGATTATCTGACGTGAATTTTCATTTTAGGCCAAGAAAGGGCTATGAAAATCCTTTAACACAAACCATCTGATGAGTCTCTTTTTAGAGCAACAAGCAATGAAAACTGTGGAAATCATTTAAGTAATATTTTTACTTTTAAAATAAAATATTGGCAAAATATAAGCAAAATGTTAAGAAAACAAACCCTGAGACTGTGTGTCAACATAGCCACATCTGCTACAAGCAACATGGGAGTATTTCTTTGCTGTACATTGTTATAATTTTCCATGCAATAAAACACCACAAATTCTGCCTTAAGATGAGACTGGAGTAATCTTATTCTGTATGATGAAGTCAGAAGTCCTATCCTACAGTAAAGTCTATAATTTTTCCTACATAAAAATTCTCCTCTTAGAATATAGTGATCACACATCTTACTGAAAATTAGATTTCTAAGGCTCCCCTCATTGTTTCATGGCCAAAATGGCACAGAACTTCTTGTCCAGTAGGAAAAATATTAGAATCAATTATGAATTTCTGCAGGTGTAGAAAGAGAAAAAGAGTTCATTTTCCACAGAAACACTTCACTTCTGCTGGATTTTGAATTTCCTCACTGTCCAGGCAAACATCCTTAGTCCATATCCCCACTGTGGTTACTTTCTTCTTGTGGGGCAAGATGGTTCTCAGAAGAAGCTGCACTGGAAACCCTGCAGCACTTGTCCTGCTGGTTTGGGCATTAACACTTACAGGTGTATTACACGTGATTTCCCACCAACAAGCAAATATTCCATCATCATTCTAGGACACTGAGATTTTTAAGAGGATATCTGAGCTGCTTGAGAACACAGAGGGGACAAACATCTCTCTTGGGAATAGATTCGTAACTTTGTCGGGTTATACCCTTTTCTGAACCAGAGATGGGGCAACTGAGAGGTGTTTTAAAAACTTTTATTCCATTTTCAGTCTCATGTGAAGGGTGAGACAATACAGATGTTATAATGCATGCCATCACAATCAGAATGCAAACTATTTCCTAATTATTATCCATTATAAGCGTTTCTTGGCCTGTCAGCTTTTGCCACACAATGCTGTTAATGCTTTTAAGCAAATAATCTAGAATTACTCCTTGTGGGTCCTACTACAGTGCACCTTTCATAGTTCTATTTCTCCAAAGTATCCAGTCTGTTTGCAAGGCCATCATTTGAAACTTGTTTCCAGTTCCATTTCTCTCTCAACAGTGTCCATCCTATTCCATGGCATTTCTAAGTCAGCATTTCTTATCCCAAAGTTTGCATACAGATACAGACTGTGTGAGCCTCCTGTCAGGCTTTGAGAATTCTCTACAAATCCATTTCCCACACCTAACCCCAGCCTGGAGTCGGATTCACAGTTGGCAATTCAAAAAGGCCCAGGAGATATAAAAGAGAGACTCAGCATTGTTTACATGAAGGAAGCTGCTTTCCTGAGAGGAACATGATAACACTTCTGTTGGGTATGAAATAGGCAGTGTGGGTTATTGCTGTCCTGAATTTTTGTAGGGTGAATTTGCCATGTTGATGATGACTTATACAAAACCATTCTCCTGGTAAGAGGCAGAGCCAGCATTGTTCAATGCAGGTAATTTTACAGTTCTTCACCAGTTGTGCCTAACCAAACATGTAAGAGACTGTTCTAACCAGAATTAATATTTTCTTTACTCCTGTTTCCATTTTTCAATATTTTATTTGATTTTTTTTTCTTTTGTGTATTCTAAAGCTTTGTTAATCTGTGGGAAATAGTCATTATAGTATCTTGTTGAAACATTTCTACAAAAATATTTTAAGAAAATAAAAATCTTTTTAATTTCTACCGTACAGAAGTTTCTTTGTATTTTGCACTCCCAGAGCCATTTCTTGTTCTATAATTATATTGCTATAGTTCAGGACATAGAGTCAATGGAGTTTAGTCTAGATTCCATTTTTAGGGTTCTCTGTAAAGCTTTCATTTACACAAAGGGAAGAGGAGTGGTTTCTTTTTGGGCACCATAGCCACTTCACCTTAGAATGGGCTAGTCCCAGCCTTAGTGTGTGAATCACAACCTTCCCTGACAAGCAATGCACTGCCTTCCTTTTGTGTAGAAGTGCACTCAGCCCTGACATTTGGATACATTTATCTTCTCTTTCAGCAGAGTAGACATCTAAATTTTATGCTCTGTTATGCTGATTTAACAGTACTAGACAGATGAGTTCCACCCTTCCTTTGCAAGAGTCACTACAGATATTTATATTTCTTTTAAAAAGGTCTGTTTTAATGATAAAAACCCCAAAACATTCCTTTTCTTCTCACCTTTGAGCTGGTTCTTTCATTATAAAGTATTCAGTGCAAAATGTGCAAAAATATCAAGTCTAGGCAACTGGTGTGGTAGAACAAAATTTCAAGAAATCAATTCCCCTCTGTACCCACCCACTCTGGAGGTAGCGAGAAGGCACAGCCAGTACATTTGGAAAAAGCTTTTCTCCCCCAGGCAGCCTCCAATACCACAAGGTATGTGATTGTCATGGAGGGAACTGAAGGGATGCTTTGTACCATCTATCAGAGAGTCAATTGAGATGTCATTCTGAAAGGTGAAACATGAAGTAGGTCTGGAAACTAAAGGATCATCCATGGGAACCACAGAACCAGTTTCTGAAAGAGTTGCTGCTGTGGTCCTGCTGTGAAATAAAGCTCCAGCTGGAAGGTAGGTAGTATAGGGTTAAAACCCAGTACATATCATCATTCTTGAATGCTGCCAAAGCAGCATTGCCCCACGGAGCAGTATTAATCCAGCCCACAAAAAGGCATATCAACTGCAAAGGGATAACTAAACTCAATCTAGGAGATGCATTGCTGTCATAGTGAGAGTTTAGTCCTGAGGTCACCCCAGAGTGGCTACAGCATGTACTGATGGGATCTGAACCCCTCAGTGACAAATGGGGTTCAAGTAATCATTTCAATTGGCTAAGTTCAGCCAGATACACTCCAGAAACTTCCATTCAGAAGGCTCAGTCATAAAGGCAAAATGCAGCACCTGAAAGAAAAGTTTCCAAATGCCTTTTAGCATTATTTTTATCTAGTGTATACTAGTTCATGTAGAAAGAAATTATGTGCTTTCCCTGGGCTCTCTTGATATAGAATTTTATTCTGTGATAAAGACTGTTGTTATCAGTGCCTGTTGCTGAGTATACCTCATTAGATATTATCAGCTTCAAATACAGGAAACAACCTTTGCTCCTACTTATTTTCGTGGGAAAGATGATAGCACACAATGATTTCTAGGCATCAGCCTGCTTTTCTGACTATTTGGTCACACTGCATGCCTTAAAGAGATGGTTTTGATTAAAGGAGAATTGAAGTGTACATATCTAAGTGTGACCTATGGCATGGGGAAAAATAAACAAGAATTGAAACAAAGGGGTAGGACTTTCTAATTTATGTTATCCCCGAAAGCTGTATGGATAATTAGGGCTTTTTCAGAAATTGTATGTGGAAGTTGGTTTATATATAATGAAAATTTTTTAAATTAAAATTCTTTTAGTAATAGAAGAGATTAACTGGCTAGAAGTCGAGAGGAAGATTCTGTCACCTGTAAATGCAAGTCCTGAGCCATGCAATGCTGCCAAAATACCTCTGTGTTTAAAACACTCTTGATTTACACTTTCTAAGAGTTTGTATCTTCTGAATTTTATGCTGCTAGTTTGAAAAGAAGAAAGAAAAGATAGTAAAAATTAGAACCTTTACTGTTCTTATTTAATGTGCTAAGGACCCCTTCCTGTGCAGAGTGTTTGAGCTTATCAGTAGTACTATGGGGCCTTGCAGAAGAAACCTGCCTGTGGTGAGAACTGAGGTGAATGATCTCCTCTGTCTGGTGGCTGAGCTTAGGGAGGAAGCTGAAAGACTAAGGGTTATTAGGGAAAGTGAAAGGGAAATAGATGGGTGAAGTTTCACCCTTCCATCCCTGAGAGAAGCCCACCAGGCATCAGAGGACTCCCATGCCTCCCACTGTCAGGCAGGAGGAGGATACCTGGTGATGAAGGGGAGTGGAAATGGGTTCCTTCTCGGGGAGGTAAAAATTCCTCCTGACCCCCATCACCTGCCCAGATGCCACTCCAGAATAGGTATGAGGGCCTGGATCTAGAGGGACAGCCAGATGAGGTGGAAGAAAATGATCTGCCCAGTGAGCCTCCCAGTTACACTTCATCTCTCAGATGGATCACCAGCTCTGACATTAAAAATAAAAGAAGGGTAATTGTAGTGGGTGACTCCCTTCTGAGGGGAACAGAGGGCCCCACATGTCAACCAGACCCATCCCACAGGGAGGTCTGCTGCCTCCCTGGGGCCCAGGTACAGGATATCACTGAGAGACTCCCTGGGCTGATTCAGCCCTCTGATTATTACCCACTGCTGATACTCCAGGCTGGCAGCAATGAGATTGAAAAGAAGAGCACCAGGGCAATTAAAAGGGACTTTAGGGCACAAATCAGATGGATTTGTTTAATGTACACCAGAAATATTACTACCTGGAGAGCATGGGCTTCTCCTAACACTCAGAGTAAAGACACTGCTTCAGTTCCCCCCAGATCTCTCTGTTCACCATAGCATCCTGCTGTAATGTTACCACAGCATTTTTATGGTTTATTCCCTCCTCCGAGGAGAGATGAATGAGGCTCAATAGCAAGCCCTTTCTTATTTAAATAGATTTCATCAGACAGCATAAATTTACTCATGGATTAATATTTAATGGAAAATATTTGGTTTTCAAGAAACTTGGAGCAAAATGCCAGATTTCTGGACAAAAAGCTGCATACCAGTTGTTTTGCTTGTGCTACTGGAAATCTTCTGGTGATCTGATATCATTGCTCCAAGGAGCCTTGCAACCAGAGTTCATGATATTCCTGTCTTCATGCTGAATACTCTGAGAGGACTCTGAGGACTTCTAGGTAGTTCTTACCACAGTATGAGAAAGGAGCTAAAAAGTTCCTTTTGTCCTAAGTTGCTCCTAGTATAGTGCAGCATAAGGAACCATTAAAGATAGACAAACATATCCTCTTTTTCTCCCACATTAAAACCGTCCTCTCTGAATTAGTGATTTTTCACTTTAAAAAGTTACTTTTCAGATTGTTTTGTATCCACAAGAGTCTTTAAAATGCTAAACTTTCATACTTAATTGGAATTTAGATTTGGGAGAATTTTAAGCTCTAGTGGATTCTTGAGAAATAACACATTCTCAGCACTGAGACATGATGTCTGCTTTTCATGATTGCTTATCTGACCAGAACCTCCCATTCCTTGATGCTTATTTATAAGGACCCACACTAAATAACAGCCATCTTTTCTGTTCTGTGAAACAAGATGTCTTTTTACAGCTGTGAAACTGAGGGCCAAGAGGAATATCATTTGCCATGTCATGCAAAACTCAGTGGAAAGCTTGGCAAGAAAGATCTTGATCTGATCTGATCTGATCTGACTCACAATGCCTTCTACTTGCTCTTCCATGCACACTCCAAAAAAGAAAGACTACTCCTTCTCTCTAAGGAATAATGCTAGTAAAAGTTGGAAAAAAACACTCTATCCTCTACTATTTTCTTTCTCCCAAAGTTAATGTCTGGAGCCTTTTAGTGACTCCATATTGCCATCATCCACATGCAAAACCTCTCACTGTTCTAAGGTGGTAAGAAATGGGAGGAAATTGCAACCATAATTTCCCTATTAGAATGAAGGAACTCTGCCTTTGGCCAAGATCTTTTTACCCTCTTTCCCACTCAGAATTATATTTTTCTGGGAAATTTGCTTTTGAGTGCAATTGGCAGGAGGTTTTTTTGCCATTTGGTTCCTTTTCAAGCAGTGAGTCTCTGGGTACAGCCAGGCCCAAAGTCCTCAGTGTCTAATGAGCCTGTCCTAAGCTAATGCTTTGTGCCCTCCTGCCTCCAGCTCTGCAGCACTGATGTGCAGTCAGGTTAGGAAAGGTGACAGCATAGTTCTGTAACACAAGCAGAGCACTTCAATACAGGGCTCTTCTGTCTTTCTTTTGTGTTGGTAAAAATGTTCAAGTGAAGTTAGGACAAAAAAGAAGAGTGGTTCTATTAAAAGAAAAAAAAAATGTAAAGTGTTCCAATATCTTCCTAAGATTCGTCAAATGACCTGAAGGCAGATGATTGAAATGAGTGTGAAAGTAGCTGAATTGAGAGGTACTTATAAGATACAGAGAGAAAAATACTTCTGTGCATCAAAAAACCCCCAAAACTTATTTCCTTTGCTGGAAAATGTGCTGCAGTTTGGTTTTCAGATAGTACCTGATCAGGACCAGCTGTTGGGTGATGCAGGGGCTTGAGTAAAGAGTAACACATGAGCTGGGCTCTGTGGACATTCTGTGTCAGTAAGACACCTCTGAGTCACATCTCTTCTTTGGCTGATCATGAATGGGGGCGGGATAAGAATTTTCCTTCTGAGTTAAGTTAGAGTGATGACTAAAATGCCTTTCCTTCATCATCCACTACTGGCTACATCAGGCAGCAAGGAGCTGATATTCTCTCCATCCTTCTCCACATGGGGTGGTGAAGCTGTTGGAAGAACTGTTTTGGTTTTTTTTCCTTGGTGTTGATTTCCATCTTGAGAGTGGCAGAGGACTCACTGCTCTGGGTTTTGCTGTCAAACACACTGTGAGTTGTGATAGAAGCAACACAACTATTCTTGCTGATGTGCAGGTGTTGCTACCAGTGGAGCCTGTGTCAGAAGTTCCCCCTCAGTGAGTGCACTAACAGGATCTCCTTCCTTCATCTTGCTCTTTGATTTCATGGAACTGGTAGGAAGTTTTCTGTTCAGTTGCTGTTGCTGTGCCAGATTTAACTAACATTGGTTAGTGGGTGTCCAAGCTACTAGGGCAGGAAAATGGTGGCAGCAAGGGATGCAAATATTTGTATAGTATGATCACACAAGTCTTGTTTTCTTGTGCGTTCTTTTTCCTTTTTCTAAAGCCAAAATATTTCTGAATTTGGCATGAATTTCTGTAGCATTGGCCTCAAAGTTCAATTTCTTTGTCAAATCACCCATTAAAAGATTTTCTTTAAGTTCCATCCAGTAGCCTTGGTTACTCTTCAGTGTAGGCTGGTAAACAGTTTGGAGAAGAGTGGGTGTTTTTTTATTGCACCACTTAGACACACAGGTCATTTTATAGTGTAATTCAAAGAGTCTTTCATATCTCAGGATGGAGAAAATGGTACTAAGGCAGCAAGTATCTTAAAAGGAGACTCAGTGTCAGCTTCTGGTGCCTCTTGCAATTTATTATTATTATTATTATTATTATTATTATTATTATTATTATTGTTATTGTTATTACTTTGCTTAAACTGAAGAGGCATACCATAGGGCAGCATGGCAAGGAAATAGGACAAAGAATTTGTTGAATTGAAAATCTGCATCAGGATCACAATTGTATAGTGGAAACAAATCCTCCTTTGTTCTTACTTAGAATATGTGAACTGAATGATATTAAAGAGAATAAATATGGATCCAATAAACAGAAATACTACCTTTATTCAGTGTCTGGTAAATCTGTTAAATTCATTGTCAAGGAAGGTTACCTAGACTAATATTGCAGCAGAACACTTTAAAGGTGCTGAAAAATTTTATGACCAATAATACTTCTAACTCCTTAAGCTATGTGAAATCTCATGCTTCAAATTGTGCATTGATAGCAAACCACTTTTCACTGCTCTTTTCTTCCTCTACATCAGTGGCCAGAGTGTGGCTTCATGGTGCTTTCTGCAGTAAAGCACTAACTAGAGACAGGATTTTCAGGATGAAAATCTTACTGAAAGCAACTTGGTAGTTCATAGTTCCTGTGTATTTTACATGCACAAAAATTTAGCCATACTGTGAATTCTATTATAGCAACAGAGAAAGAAGTTTTTTTAAAATATGAGTTTAACATACAACTTTGTCAGGGTTGGCTTTCAACACAAATAGGAACAGCAACTGACTTTGTTGTAATTCATAAATCTAAGAACTGTTTGTCCTATGCTTGCTCATTTTAAGAGATTGAGTTGGTTTGTGGTCATGGTGTTAGCTGAGAAAAGGGTAACTTTGCAATGGATTTGACTCAGCTGCACTGGTTTACCTGAGGTGGATGAAGTGTTGTGTGAGGTATCTAATTTTCTCTAAGGTAGGCCAAGATTTTTTTTAGATGGGAGGCAGAATTTCACTTTGTTACCATTTCATAAGAAATTCAGTCAGCCTTGCTTTTCCCAGGACTAATTTAAATCTAATGTCCAGGATTTTTATTGTGTTTGTACAAATTCAATATGAAATTAAGTTTAAAAAACCCACAAGGGCGTAGAGCAATAAACAGGACTTCTCTTTGCAATTTATCACTGCTCTGCCCTGACTATCTGGACTGTTCGGTAGTTGGAATACCCACACAACCTGGTGGTCTGTTGATCTAATTAACCTGATCCCATCTCTTTCCCACCCTGCTTGGCAAGGAGTAGTTCCATGTCACGTAGAGCACACGAGAGCTGACGCTGCAGCAGCGCTCCTGGGAGAAGATGCCACTTTGGTTCCAAAGTATGGGTGCAGTAAGCAATATTCTTTGTTGCTCCCTTAAAGAGATGACTGTGTTTTAAATAATAAAACAACAATGCAAAGACTAGAGGGAAGAGCTGTCACAGCCTAATTGAAAGTTCGTTATGCTGCTTATACCATTATCATAAAACTCTTTATCATGTGTCTGTAAATGTGCAAATTAAAAACCCAGAGGTAATTTTGTATTTTATCTGCATTAAAAAAGATTGTGAAATTATCATCTCTTTCATAGTTAAATAACTTTAACCTGTATGGTGACCTTTGAATATGCAAATAACATAGCTTTGTTGGATGGAATACATTTTGTTAATTGTAACACGATAAGTGGAGAAAATCTGAAGAAAACAGGAATTCATTTTGAAGTAATCATAGTGGAAGGTTTATGAGATAAGGAAAAAGGAAACATTTTATATTTATGTGCAGGCTCAGAAGAATGATTGTCTACTAGTGTTCAAATCTGTGACTCTGCAGCTGTAATCAAAACCAGCAGGAGAATTTCTAACTTACATCACCAGCAGCAAACTTGGTGAATACATAATGCATGCCTAGAGACTTGAAGAATTTCAATAGGCTCTTAGGTAACAGGGCTTTTTCTTATTTTTTCTTTTTTTTTTTTTTTTCTTTTTCTCATTTTGTAAGGCATCTTTGAAAAAACTTGATGCTGTGACCATGAAACTGAGTAATAATTAAACATTTTTTCTGCAGGTCAGAATGATCATTTTCACATAAAGAGGGGAGAGAATGTAATGAACACACGGAAAGAATTAGTTGCTCTTAGGCATAGTACAAGTTGGTTTTGAACAAATCTGTCTTGTCTCTTGTGCAGACAAGCATGCTGCCATGCTGTCTCCAGGCCTGCTCCCTTCCCCTGTGCATGTGTGCTCAGGGACATTTTCAGAGTCACAGAATCATACAGATTTTGAGTGAGCATGTCTTGATTTGGTCATCTCTGGAATGAAGTGGGTCTTCATTTCCCTTTACACCTGTGACCTGGACTGGAAATGCTAGTTTACCTCTCCAGAGGTCTCCTGTGGGAGTCATGAGGTGCTATACTGCTGTAACCATTCTGGAGTGCACCCACACCCCACATACATTTACACACCCAAAAGCAGCAAAGTTTAAGCAAATTTCACCACTGATCTCAACAGGAACAGTTGCAAACTCTCCATGTTATTTATGGCTGACTTGCAAGCAAAGGTTTGGAAAGAGCTGGTAATAAGGTCTGCAGAATACAAAGTTTTAAGCAAGGGATCCTGGCTTGAAGGTGCACTTGGTATTTAAGGCAGAGGAGGCCTGTACTCCTTGCTCACTTATTGCTGCACCCCCATGCACTGCCAGAGGAGCTATTCATGACCAGGCAGAGCAGACCTCAGTGTTACTGTAATAATGGTGATTCTTTAAGCAGCTTGATTTCTGTTGGATTATATATAAGAAAGAATGACAGAATCAAATTCCAGCTGTAAATCTGGGTGAATTCCATTAATGTCTTTTTAAAAGCATTTACTTATTTTCATAATTTCCATATTAACAAATGTAAATTACAGTCAAGTCTTTCTTTCATCTCTCATTTACTTTTCTGAGTGTATCTATTCTCCACTGAGCTCTACCATGACTGATTCAGATTCAGTGCTTTGAGGCTGAACTGTTTGTTTTGCAATTCTGCTGCATAAATCAGAAGATAACCTCCTTTGCTTTTGTCTCACTGGATCCTGCAAAACTGGCTCTTTCTCACAGTAGATCTTTCTGATTACTGCTTACTCTGTAAGTTTTGACAGGAAGTTAGACAGACTTGGAATTAAGATTCCAAGGGGCTGCAAGCACGCTATGTTTTGACTACTGCATATGGATATTTTTAAAGGCTGAAAACTATGCTGTCAGTCAAAAATACATCATATTAGCAAAATGTGGTTTCACTGGCTAAAGTGCGAAGGGCTTTATCAAGGGGCATGGACATTTTAAACTAAGAAAATCTCGAAAGACAGGGTTAGTCGAAGTGTCTCAAAAGAGCTGGCAGCAATGTAAATAATTCTTGAGGATATTTTGTTGTAAACATTTTTTATAACATTCATATGCTCGACGCCATAAAGAGAAACCTCTTAGGTTGTTATGTACCAAGAAGTGCAATAAAGTATATGAAGGAAGAGAAAATTGAATTTTAACATGTAGTTAAGTTATGGACCACTGGTTGAAACAGTCTCATATTTGCTCCTGCCTTGGTAATGCTTCATGCAGAAACTTCAAAGCTGCCATCATGCAAGTCACAGCAGTTGAATTTTCCCACAAACTCCTTCCAGAGTTTTCATTCTGGAGTTCAGTGCATCTGTTGTTATCTGGTTTTTGTAGGCATCCAAATCATAACAATATATTGAAGAACTTGGGGCAAATTCAAGTGTAGGCCAGACTTAGTTCCTTTCATTCATGGAGTGCAACTCATTCTTGACATTAGCTCAGAGTTGAAATCAATGGGAATTGCTTAGTTCACACATTTCCTACTAAATTAAATCTCTTAGAAATTATGAAAATATCAAGGCCTTGAGGACTGCTGACACAGAACAGCAAATTATCACCCTTGGAAACTCTCTGGGCCTCCATGTGTTGGGAAGCTCCTGGGACACCACAGCTCCAACACCTATCCTGGGGCTGTAGGGGAGAATACTGTTTTACACTGGCCAGAAACATGCCAGGAACTACTCTGTGTGCCTAACTCCACAGATGTTCACGTTCAACTGCCTGCAAGTGTTTGGGGCATTATTTAATTCATTACTGCACTTCAGTGTAGCCATACAGGGCCAAAGAACTTCCATGACAAGGCATAATCCAGCAACCCATCCACTGCTTTATGCACTCCTGGGAGTACAAGCAGAGTTGTCTGGGCAAGAGGAAGCTGCAGGGGTTTCATGTGGTCTGAACTAGGATCCTGCAGGCATCTGCCTCAGGAACCCTTAATGGAAATTTATTTGCTGCGCCGGAAAAAGCTTTGTTAGATAAGTACCTCTGTGTCTTATCTTGTATTTCAGCTTCCTTGGCAAAAAAAAAGGTGATTGCAAAAGTGATTGTGGTGGTGTTTGGATTACTGGTAATGGAAAAGAACTTCTGTGTAGTTTTATTTATTTTTGTGTTGCAAAGATAGAAGACTGCAAAAGTTGGAAACATGAGCAGAATAGTAAAAAACATGTTGCTACTGGATTCTAGGGAGTATTCATATGCCAAAAGCTCATTTGTGCTCTCATACTGATAAAAGACTTATCCCAACAGGAAAGTCAAAGTGCAGACATACAAATCTAAAAAAACTGAATTCACTAATGTTTCTACCTGCTGATTTCCAGACATGTTGAGGGAGAAAGTCAGCTGGGCCAGAGGAGGAATCTGTCCTAAGAACATATGAATGATTCAGTTGCCTATAACATTCACTTGCTCTGACTTTCTACTAGCAATAAATAAGAATATACCTGAGGAAATCTGTTTATTGTTGCTGTTCCTAAAATGGAGCTGAGCTGCTGAGGACAGAAATGTAAGTGACAACTTCCCACACATCTTCCTGTTTCCTCTGTTACCAAAGAAAGCCAGACCTCATTTAATCATATCTACTTGACTATTCTCATCCATTAGAGTTAAAAAAAAAAAAAAAAAGCAATGCTATCCTATGGGAAACCAGGGTTATCTCTTCGCAGAAGCTCCATTCCATCAGTGGGCTCATTTGCCTTTTCACAACATAAGAGCTCATTGTACCTCTGAAAATGCAATGTTTTAATATTTGCCATTAATAGGTATAAAAGTGTAGTCGTACGTTAACAACTCCGGTGACAGAACTGAGAAGCAAACATGCTCGTCTTATGCCGAAAGGCTGCATTAAAAATAGGAACAGATTATTACAGAAACTTAATAGAAAAAATCTTTCCCACCACCATATGGTTGTGATATAACACAAAGTGTTTTCCTGCCAAGATATCACATTACAATGGCAGGCTGCCAGTAGCTTCTCTCTGCCTCACTTAAACAACAAAAATATCCAAAAATAATTCTTTGGCTAAATGAGGCTGTTGCTTATAAACATATACTATTGGCTGGTACTCAATCTACATCTCAGTTTCAGCAGAGGCAGTCCATTTCACTGTGTTTTATTCAGAAGAGTACTGGAAAATAGTTTATCCAGCTCAGATGCTCTAGGACGTTTCTTTCAGGTCTTACATGGCTGCAGTCATCTATTCTGATTTCTAGTTCCTTCTTGAACTAATTTTGATAGTGATGTAAATTTCAAGTCATCCTGGTCATCCCTCCTTGTCTCTACATTAATACCTGTGCAGCTTGAAGAGGTGTGAGGTCATTATTTTCCAGACAGTTTGGTATGGTTCATTTGTTCAGTAGAGTTCAGACTCAGAAAAGCCTGCTGAACTGGACCTTGTCTCTGGCATAACATGCATTGGTCATGGCATCTGTAGTAGCTTCTTAAGGCTACTTCATGTGGTTAATACATGTGGCATCAAATTGTACTTTCTGTGTGTTAAAATGAGGAGGCTGGGAACCTTCTTTCTTTCTTAATATCTACAAGTAAAAATAATATTTTAATCACACATCCTAAGGTAGTCACTAATATCCCCAGCACCACAATGCATGGCAAAACGGAGATACTCCTTCCTTACCCAGCAATTTCCCACAGTGGTGCTGGTGTGTGTTCAGGAACCATTAGATCTTTGTAACCACTGGTATCTGTTCCTCTACCTGAAATAGTCACCTCTAGGAAATGCACCTGTTAGCCCTTACCTCAAGTCTTTAATGAGGTTGTATGTTCAGCCACATCCTCAGATGAGATAAATTGTTACAGCTTTTTGTGGCCTTTTCACAGACATCTCCAATTTTCTACTTCTCAACTGTGTCTATCTCTACTAAGTAAAATGCTGTTAGAACTAGTTACTTTGTGACCTGAAAGCACATCATCAGTACCACAGGACATCTGACTTCATTGCTGTTCTTTCTGTCTTTATCTGCACCTTTGTTTCTGTGCAGTTCCCTGGAGATCATGGATATGTATCAAACCAAATAACTGTCCTTCAGGGGGCAAAACAATATTTGAAAAATAATGAACAATTTGTCTTTTGGAAAAAATATTTCTTACTGTGTGTGCTTGCTGAGCTTTCAGCCATGTTGAGCATAAGGGTCCTATTTTTCTTACTGTCCTCATTTCCAAATCAGTGAGAAACTGAGTGCAGCCCAAAGAGATGCTCATATTGCACTACCAATAATTTTCCTCAGTTTCATCTGTGTTAGTATTAGTCACAGGTAATTTCATTTTGTGTGGACAGACTAATGTGATTAGCCACATTTAGATTTATATGTATGCTGACTTGAGCTGCATTACAGAGCTGGTTTTCAGGTGCAAATGGTATGGTGGTTGATGTAATCTCATGTTCTAAATGAGATAAGTGTCTTATCGTGACACTTTGCTGCTTTTACTAATAACTACATTGCTTTTTTTGTTCAGCTCATTTAGATTAAGATTGTTCACATGTTCTTTTTCTCAGACAACTAATGATGGAAACCTTTGGAAAGCAATTAATGAGTCATTTTGGATATCGTACAAATCTTTGACAGTCACCTTGAGCAAATCAAGAATGATACATGGAATGATAGACAGAGGTCCCCATGGCTGTCAGCTAACATGAGGGGTTGCCATTTTCTTGCTGCAAAGAATTTGAGGAAGGTGTGTAACCATTATGATTGGCTGTGAGTTGTAACAGGTCTGTCATGCTCTGAAAACCTCTGAAGTAGTCTCCATTTATCATTGCTCTGCCGTGCTTCACACTGGATCCTGTAGCCTCCTAACAAGTGAACCAAGAGGTGCAGAGACTGATGTGTCTGGCTCCCAGGCTCTCCCCCAGGCTCTCTCCATTTGGTCACCTGGCTCTGCAGTGGAGAAGATGCAGTTACCATTGTGTACAGCTCTTCAGCAAGCATTTATGCTGGCATGCTTGTAACAGGTTGGAAGACTGCTTGCTTCTAGAGGCTCAGGAGAAGGAATAACAACACTTTTTTTAATTGCACTTGTAGTTTACTGAACACTGGGGGCCCAGGCCTAGACTTGGTCTTCTACGATAACAGCACCAGCTGTCACAGAGACACTGAGGGTGTTAGACAAAGTGCTAAATCTTGGTTCAGTAAATTGCAAGACAAAGAAATTTTTTTAGATTAAGCACAATAAGTGACAGATTAATTTCTTGAAACTCAAATGTATGAAGAAATTGACCAAAAATCTGTAGCCTCCGAATGAAGTTTTCTATTTGCAGAGATGAATAAAGATAATTATAATATCAAGTCTGTCAGAACCGGAGAAGTTGGTGGCTGAGACACACAACACCCTGTTCTTTATATAATTACTGACTGTCAGAAATTATCATTGATCTTTAGCAAAACTCATGTTTACCCAAACATGAGGGTCCAATTGACATGCTGTTGTAGTCATAGGGCAGCACGAATAGGAAACTGTCCACTACTGACTATTCTGGACCTATGGCCTGACAGCTGTGTTTGTGCTCTTCATATCCAGCCTCTATTATCTTCCTTTCATTGTGGCTGAAAATATGAATACAGACAAATAGAAAACTAGATGAATCACTTGATACTCAGGCATCTATGGAGCCCTAAAGAACTTTCTATCTTGTAAAAATTGCCAAAGAAAAGTGGGGACTGTAAGTCACTGTAGATAAAAAATCTCCCAAGTCTCAGACCTGTCTCTAAAATGGTGATTTAATGCAATTTCTTTTCTTCTGCTCACAAGCCAAATACAGCAGTACTAGTTATTCCTTGTTAATCCTTTTTCCAGATGTACTTGAATGCTGTCAGAGCCCAAAGTGGATGAGGCCAAAGAGGTCTTCATTGTCATTACCATGTGGGATCCCTATCCTCTTTGCTTTTAAGGAAATAGAGAGATGTGGGAAAAAAATTGAAAACTGGCAGAGGTGCAGTTTTCTACTTGGGGAAAGGATTCATCTCTCTTTGGTCAGTTCTCAATCAATTCTCTCATCAGCGTCTCACAGTCTCTAGTTCCAGCTGTGAGCAGTTATTTTGAATAGACTTGTTCCTCTTAAACCAGGAAAAAATTCAGCCACTGCTGCTGTTGTCCTTCCTGGGACACTTTCCAAGTGCCGGCAAATCTGAGGAGGTTTCTGCTGTTTTGTTCTTTATGCACTGGACAGAGATAGCCTTGGATAATCTTCCTGTCATATTGTGGGAGTCAGCAACAGAGAAAAGAGAGCTTCAAGTCAGAAATGATCCACTAAATGCAAGTTCAACAGTTAAATATAGAAATAGTTTCCTGATCTGGCTCTTTCCAGTTAGGTTATGTGAATTGTCATTCATCAGGCAGTAAGGCAACACAGCTGAGTTTATGCAGCAACACACATAAACTATTTTCCCCTGCCTTTACTGCTTGGTTTTCTGCTGAATTCAGTCAAAGAGCTGCCACCAGGTGAGCTCCAGGAGTTGCAAGGAGGAAGGGAGGGACTTGGTGAACTGGCAGCTTGGAGGGTATAAACTTCCTGTGGCAGGTGGGGAATTAGATTAGGCCAAATGCTTATGTGTCTGTATGTATTATTGGGCTCTTAGATATGAAGTGGACCACCCTGAAGAGAACATTTTCACTTCTCCTGCATTGATAATGCAATTGTGAATTCAGAAGCTGGTTATTTTGTAAAGTTTTCCTATGCCTTTGGTCAAGGCAGGCTTGGAAATGTGTCAATCATAATGTGTCTAATCCCACAGTAAGGAGAAGGGAAGACCAAGCAGTAACTCACCATTTTCTAAGTTGGCCGATTTAGGAGGATTCATTTGTGTCTTGAATGCAGCTGAGAGGAAGGTAACCACTTCTAATGGGATATTGTCCTTTTTGAGTCTCCTGAAGGTTTCTCATTCACAGGACGATTGAAAGCAAGGGTATCGTAAGTACAAATGATGAATCCTACCTGTCTTTTCAACATGGAAGGTTTGTGGTGTGACAAGGTGCATGTTATTCCATGGCTGTGCAAAATTGTGTCAAAGCTGTTACAGAAGGCATTTGATTATGGTAACACTGCGGTTGGCCAGGATCTCTGCCTGCCCCAGAGTAAGATGTAAAGGCATGCCCTGTTTCTAAGTGAGCACCCTTCTACTCTCCCTGCTTCCCTCCCTATGCCTACAGCCTCATTGCACTAGTTTTGTGTCTAAGCAAAGCACTTACAAATGGCATTTAATTTTATCTGAAATGTTAATAAGTTTTTGAAGAAGACATGGCCCCTCACTGTTTCCTTGAAATGTGCAGGCAGAGGGTTTACCTGCATGTTTCTGTATGTAGCTGAGTGAACCTCCCTGTGGTGATATCCCCTTTTCCATGTTCTTGTGACTCTGCTTCTCCTAACAAAGCAGTATTTCCAGTTACAGTAGCACTGCATTCCACCAGGACAAAGGTGCCTATGCAGCTTCTGTTCCCTTTAACTAGTGTTCCCAACTGCAGGGAGATACAGTGGGATTTACTCACTTTTATTTTCATGCTTTTTATAGTTTGAGACCTATCATTCAGAAAAGAGATCCTTGTCCATGCAGCTCCTTGGAACCAAATCTGTGTAGGAGCAAAGAGATGAAAGTAATCTTGCAGGACAAAGAAGAGAGGTAGAATGAAGAAAATTAACTACTCTTGCTGCCATTATGACTCAGTGAAGGGCTTTTAATCTTCATTTTTAATATTTTTTTAAGCATTTGTGCAGTGCAAGATCTTTCCATTAAACTGTTAAATGTGACCCATCCTAGGATAAATCTCTTCATGCTCTAAATTGAGTGTAATGTTTAATATTGTCTTTGCTTCTGCTTAGACCACTGATCTTTCAAGGTGCTTGTGGCCCACATGGTAAAACTGTGGGCTATCTCTTGTGGTTTTGGGTTGTTAATTGGTGATCTGGTTTGGTTTTTCTAGAGACAGCGAGGACAGTATAAATCTGAGGTAAGGAAGTAGTGCAAGCAGAAGCAATTGTTTCTGATGACAATACAGTAACCAGAAAAGAGCCTGAAGTCTATAAATAGGACATTACAAAATAGAAATTAGATAATGGGAGGATAGGGAGTGTAAAACATGAAAAGTGGAGAGCTTATGGTGTTTTGTAATCACAGAACACACTCTGTCGTGGCTGTACTGTCTTTGAGATCCAAGAGTGGCTGATATGCTTCAGACCTTTTAAGATCTAACCATTCTGTGGAGAAAATACTGCTTTTTCTAGTTCCTAGTAGGCACCAGTTTTCTCAGTGAAGTACAATGAAGTTGCTTTTCTGAAAAGGCTTGGTTTTGAACATCTGTTGAAACCACAGTGCCAGGCCCTTTAAATAGCAAAATGGAAATTTGCTGAAATTTGTTATTGGAAACACTTCCATGGAAAAGCCACTTCTCAAGAAGTAGCTTAGATGTGTACTCAGTTCCTGTTGTGTTTCTTTACAGGCCACATGTTTTTTCCATTTTCACTGCTCTAAAGAGAATCTTGGCTGCAGATGTGGCTAAAAGGACAATTTGCTCCAATAAAGTTTTGTCTAGGATGTGCAGTATGGAAGTAGACACAAAAATATTTGGTGCAAATTAAAATGTCATCAGCTGAAGACTCTTTTTAAAGGCGGTATTAAATGAAGCGCTTCATGTATGGTATTCCATCTACAGACACAGACCTTTAAAACACAAACCTCAAGTTTTTCTGGAAGAAGAGAAATCTTCCTTTCTATGTCCTTCTTAATTTCAGAAGGACATTATTTCCTGTACCCAGCTAACAAACTGAAGGGAAGTACTAGAACTTCTTAACTACGATATTGGTGTGTTAGTTAAGTAGTATTTTCTGAGGAATTGCTCTGTGGCTTTAAGGACCTCAGCAAACTTCCAAGAGGTGAGAATAAAAACTTTTCCAAGTCTAGTTTTATGATGTTGACTGTGTCTAGGCCAGTTTACCTCTTGTGCTTCATGCCCTTTTTCTGCAGTGGAAAAAGTGATGTAGCTGGTCCTTTTAAATAAGGAAATGGACTTGAAATCATTTGATGAGTGAGCTGTTGAGGTAACACAGTCAGGAAGAAACAAAGAGCTCTTTTAAACAGCCTACTTGTCCAATTGTGAATCCTTTCCTGAGTCCTAGAAAACTGTATCCAAACACAGTCTTAATTTCAAGTGGTTCAATGTTGACTACTGTGACGCAATAAGCTGCAGGCAGAATATGAAGGTTGAGTGTCTTCTCCAGAAGCAGCCCAGCCTCTTAGCATGCTCCTTCATCATGGTATGTGTAGGGTAAGCAGCTCACTAGGCAGCCCCTCTAATTTAACAGCTTTTCCTTTGTGCAGTGCTGGATATTGGGATTTCTATCTGCATGTTTATCCATTACCTCAGTGTTTGCTTGGCCTGTGATAGACAACTATCATTTAACTTTCCAGCCTTTACAAGATTTGCCTAAGCTTATCATCTTGTGATGTATGATCTCTATTTATTCAATTCTTCTCATATTTCAAAGGCATTGTCCCACTTCAAAGATCTCTTTTAAACCTACATGTTATTGTGGGTTATACTTACTACTTCTTTTAATTGTAATCTACCTGTGAGGTTTTGGGGTATGTCTCTGTTACTACAGTGAAGCTCAGAGCCTTCTGATATAGGAATTAGTGTTTCTTTCTAAAGTAGCTTTAGAGTCAGTAATATTATACGAGTGAAAATACACTTGCATCTGAATCCTGCGGAATAGATGCCCTGTACCTTTAGTCATATCAGCTTTCAGTTCTCAGCATTGTTCATTTGGAAAAAGAGCACCAAAATCTAAACATATCTTGGGTGCATCTATTTGTCAGAAATATCCTCTTGTAACTTCACACCATATATGTATGGATTCTAGAAGTTAGTAGGGGCTTCAAAGTATCCTTAGACCCCTGCATTCATGTGTGGCTGCTTCTCCCACCTGAAGTTGTCCCCATGCTAATTTAGGCTTCTCTCACAGCCATGTTTTTTAACAGGTTCATGCTACAATCATTGGCCCATCTTCGGTTTTAGTGAGCTTTAATTTGTCTCCCTATGCAACCATGGCATCTCTTCCTGTCTGAGCTATGGCAGGGAAGTGCCCGCCTCTGTAGGGCTTAGGTTTTTCCTCAGCATTTGTTCTATTACTTGAAAAAGGATAATATCTTGAAGAGGTGTTGGGGAAAAATTAAAAATGCAAAACATAAGGCGATGGAATTGTGATAAATATTTTATGGAAGGCACATGTATTTTCTCTGTGTATTTCATAATGATGATTTGGATCAATTATTTTCAAACCTTTAGAAGAACCCTGTGCTCCTATTACAGTATTCTGTATTTTGAGAGTGGATTTTTATGCCTGTTCTCTGTGTCAGCAGAGTTACTGAGTATTGTGCTCGAAGGGAACACATTCATTGTAATCAGACTACTGCAGTGTATTGCTATTCTCTGAAAGCAATATTAGTATGAATTGATGGTGGTATAAGGGAGAGTACTCTCTAACCCCATTAGTTTAAACTTGGAGGAAGGTAATCAAAAGGAGATGCAGTAGTGAAATCTTAGTTTCATTATACATGATTTCAAATAAAGAACTGCAGAATTGCTGCTTGATTTGTTTGAATGTTTGTGGATTGCTCTAACCTGGCATTTATTATTGTCAGTTAAGAATTCCCAACCCATCTTTTACAACCACCACTACATTTTAACTCATTTTATTCTTGTCACCCTGTCCTTCTCACTGTTCTCCAGCTTACACACTCTAATGCAACACTGTAAAAGGTGCAAAAATTTACATAAGAGAGTGGCAAGTGTATTTGTCCTTCTAGAACATACTCTACTGCAGCACAAGCACCCTGTACTGTAGAAATTGCCATAGTAACTACTCATTTCTTATTGATTAGATGGATAAAAATTCTCATAATATACAAGCAGAGTAACTTGTTGGCATATGGCTTCAGGCTACCCCTGTGGCAAATCTTACTCATGCATTCTCTCCTTTTTCTGCATGTAAGAGGTTTTTAAAATGAATTAGTATTCTTTGGATTAGACCACAACATAGTTCTTTCTTTTCTGCCACAATGGAGCTTAAATTTTAAGTTAGACTTGATATGCAGCTCCTAAGGCAGAATGTTAACTTGCATTGGTTTGTTACTGGATTAGGATAACCAGGTTTCACTTCAGTGTGAAATCTGGATGGAGAAAGGAGAAGAAAAAGCCACCTCCCAGAGTGACAGAGCCCTGCTTCAGAGCTGACCTCTAAAGAGTAAAATACAGTATTTTAGTTTGGCAGTTGTGATAGATCTTTTTGGAAAGTGCTTTTTGAATGTTCTAATCAGTTGCCCGAGAAAACGAGCCCTGTCTTTATGTTTCTCTAGTAACACTAGAGACACAGCCCTGCTCCTGAGCTGTGGCATTGTGAGTGCTCACTGAAGGCAGGATGAGGCCTGCAGCGAGTTATAGTGTCTGACAGCTGTCTGGGCTCGTGTGCTGCGCCTGCCGAGCACACTATTGTCTCTTGCAATTCCAAAAGATGCTCCAACAAGGCTCCTATCAAGTTTGTTGTGGAAGACAAGCTTTTTGTGAATTCTATCAGGGGAATGAAATTGTGAAGCACTTAGGCAGGATGTCAGATAAAATTAAGCCCAACACATTCTTCAAATGTGAAGTATCAGTTTATTCAGAATAATAGAAAATGAAAGAACAGCAACACTCAACCAGTTTTTTACACTGTAAATCTATTCTAATGTTCTTCTGGAGTCTTCTTTGAGGTCTAGGTATGAGTTGTGATTATACTCGTTCTGTATCATTATTTTAGGATAATGTTAGTTAGATGTATAAGAGACTGAAGATTTTAGACCAATTTTTAGTTCAGTTCTTCCAAGCTGTTATTACAGATGCTACTCATGCAGACCTGTTTTACTTGGCTTGGAGGCCTTTCCCATCTCCCAAAATTAAAAATGCTGAGTTAGGGCATCACTTTTATATTGTACTACCTTTTAACTCTGTTATCTTTACCTACAGCCTGACAGTCTAATTTCAAACTTTGTGTAACCTCACAGTTTGAAAGAGATAATAATCCGTAGGGCTACAGGAAATGATGCTGGTATTTCAATAAGTTAGTCCTTCACAGAGACACTACTCAGGAAAAGATTCTTCTCCCTGCAGTAGGCTAAAAACAAATGGAGGAAATGCTTTGGCAGCTGTAGATAGCTTTCATCTTTAACAGGAAGAAATAGGCTTGGCTCTTCTTAATCTTTGGCCTGAAATCTTGTGTGCTTTTGTAAAGACTTTCATAGGCAGCAGTGAGAGTGCAGTGTTGAATATGTTTTGTCTGTGTGCTGAGATCTGGAAGGTGGGCCCAGAACACAGGCAGAAATGTGGATGAGCAAAGAGCAGTGTGTAGAGGGTGAGGTAAGGGTTTAGGATGATAAATGAAGGGGGGTTTATAGTTACATTGCTTTCACTCCCACACTTTTTGCCCAATCTGAAGGGAAAAGACAACCCAAAGGAGACCAAATTAGGAAAAAAATTGCGCAGAGGATTTCAGTAATACTTTCAAGACAGACTTGGGTTCACTGGAATTCCTGTCCTAGCACCTTGCTGCAGATATTGGAGTGGAGCTGGCTGTTGAGAACCCTTCCTGTGCTGGCTCTGAAGGGCCAGGAAAGGTTTTCAGAACACAGCTCATGTGTGGTTATCACAGTCATTAATATCTGTTCCATTAGGTGTCTGCACTGCTGTATTTCCGTGCTGCTGCAGTGACCAATCTTGGGTAAACATCTCTTCTTCTTTTGCCACTGTGACCCATCTTTGTTGCCTCACCACTACAGACTAGGAAAGATGTGTTTTCTTTCCTCTTGTAAGGAAAGAGAGGCTTC
The DNA here is from genome assembly GCF_965231275.1 of Zosterops lateralis. Lineage (NCBI taxonomy): Eukaryota > Metazoa > Chordata > Aves > Passeriformes > Zosteropidae > Zosterops > Zosterops lateralis. The sequence continues at coordinate 29,140,592 of NC_139768.1, forward strand.
CTTCCTCATGTAACAGTGTGAAAAAAGTGGAAAATTAAATCCAAAGACAGAGGGGTCAGGGACTCTCCCACCTGCTGATTTCAAAGCTTACATATTTTATATTGAACACAGCATCAGAGAAACAGCCTTGTGCAGTTTAAAACACCTTGTGCTGCTGTTACGTTCTAATGCTCACCTAAAAAACTTTATTTTTGAGGGGCAACTAACCATTTGGTACATTTTATTTAACTGAGGAAATCTGGATGGAAAGAATATGTTCCAGGGAACTTAATTATTTAATTTTTTTTTTTTTTTAATCAGTATATTGTTCAGAGTATGGTACGCTTAGTATTTAAGTTTCAAGATACTTGTAATGCTTAGGTATTTTCTGTTAGTGTTTTGGAGGCATCTGCAGAGGGTTCTTACTGGCAGTCTCCCAGATTGTTACAGAAATAAAAGCTGTATATTGGGCATTGCCAGGTGTGAGTGAGGGTATCTAAATGCATGTATGTATTTATGTATGTATTTAAAATGCCTCCTGTGTGCAGATATTAAACACATCTTCTGGGGATTGCACTGTGACTTGCATACTTGGAGGGAAAGGCTCTGAATAAAGAACCTATCCAGAACAGAGTGAAATGAGCTGCAGTTGCTTGTGGGTTTTCAAAGAAATGGCAGCAGTCAGAATCTGGCCTAAGTAATTAACTTACGAAGCATGGAAAGGAAAAGCAGCATGTGGAAGATATAATTAATAGGAACATATAACAGTCAGCTCTCACATAATAAATTGGCAGCTATGCATGAGGTAACTGCCTTTTATTTGCAAAATGCTGTTGGAATTTTTTTAAAAGTAATTGCACATTTTCTTCCATTTCCACATGGTCACAGAGAACATAGTACAGTACAAATACCAACAGGAATGCAATAAAATCATCACTGTTGTTTGTTGTTTTTCCTGCTTAGGGCTATGATCTTATTTGAGCCAATGTCCAAAAGAAAGGAGGAATACCTTTTAGTTCAGAAAAAGACAAGTAGTAAAACATTTTAGTGAGGTTTAATATGGAATAATTTAGAAGGGCAAGGCAGGAACAACCAGAATAAATAACAGTAAATGGTCAGATAACTATTTGCAGAATAGATTTAGTAATGTATTCTCCTGACTTGAGTAAATAATGGTTAAGATAAATGTTCTGCAAGTCATCCATTTTGGAGACTTGAATTTTCCCCATCTAAAGGTGTACTGCAGCTTTTCCTGCAGAGCAAGCGTGACATCTTTGGGTACACCACAGATGCTGGCAGATCTTCAGGCGAGTCCATTCCCACCCCTTGCCTAGTGCAGAGCTCTGGAAGGCTGTGGGATGGCACCAGGGCTCCCCACAGCCAGCTGCTGCTTCAGCTGCCTCCAACAGCCTGCTGCAAAACACAAAGCTGCAGTCCTGCTCCAAACATCTGCAACAGGAAATGGAGGTGGGCTTGAAACTGGGGTTTGCTGCCCTACCCCAAACATACAAATTACTGGACTTCTTATATGTGATTCCCCTCTCTACCCAAGTGGGAATTTATACTACTGCTTTGTTAGTCTGGATTTTCTTTTGGTTTTAAGCAATCTGATTGCCATCACTGCAGTAGTGGGGAGGAAAAGGGAAGTCCAAATCTACTCTATTGTAAATATGAAGAGAATCTGGACTATTTTGTCTGTGAGCGAATGAGGATGGGATCTCGTAGTAAACACCTAACACTGGAGTGAGTTCTTATCACCATAAATGTGATTAGAAGCTTTATTGCTGTTTAAAATTGAACTGCCTGAAGACCAGGAAATAGAGTTTGCTGTGAAATATTCCTGCTGTAACCAGTCTCTGTACTGCTGACCCCAGGGGATCTTGCATTTACTGCAGGCTGAGTCTAGTAGGCGGCTTGTTGCTAAACGAAGACTTTATATAGCAAGTTTTAAAAAAGTACATCCTTGCAATTTTTGTGCTGATGAATTTGGAATGATGTTCTAGGATGCTCAGTACACTCCAAATTAATTAGCAGTGATCCTTTTAACAGGATAATTACTATATCAGCAAGTGGTAAACTCAAAATGAATACAAGCAGTTCCGGCTTGCATCCACAAGGAAGAGCTGTGTTGTGGTTCTACCAAGCGATTCTAAATTCATCCCAGTGTGAAACACAGCTCATCATCAGAACTGTCACTTTTTTACCTCTAGACTTGAATTAAAATCCTAAATGAAGTTGCATTCCGTTCCCAATATGTCTACCTCACAACACCATGGCAAGTAGTGATTAGCTTTTTAAAACTGCTGCTAGGAAAAGGCTGAAAATAAGGAGAGAAGGTGTTGCACAATGTTACTACTGTATAAAGGGTAGACAGGGGCATGAAGCATGTGATACTTCCTTATGGCTGTGCATTTTCTTCTTTCATAATGGAAGGGTCTTATCCTGCATAGAACAGTAAGAACTCACAAGTATAAACACATGTTCACATCTTTGGTGTCTGGACTTTTTAAACAGGTTCATCTTTCACAGAATAAATGTGTCATTGCTTATCAGGCTGTAGATAAATAAGTATATGACTGCTGCAATGATAGTAGAAACACTTTCATTAAAAAGTGTTGAAACTAGACTCTGGTTTCACTGAAACCAGACTGGTTTTCAGATAGCTCAGGCTTTAGAAAATAAGGTTTAATTTTGTGGTTTTAATATGGGAAATTACCTTAATTAGGTCACTCTATACGCTTTTCTGCTCTCTTTCAGAATGGATGCAGAAATCTGTAAAAGCACCTGCCATTTTCTGTGAGAATATAATTTTTAGGCAGACTTTCAAAGATCACTTATCTTACTTTCAGCTTCTCTAAGCTAAGTCTAGCAAAGTCAATGATCTTACACTGATCTCAGGTGTGCTCTTGGGAGAAATTGGGGCTTATTTTTGGAGTTGCTCACTCCAAATGCGAAAGTAGTAAAGTATTAATTATTAGCCATTTCTTAAAAATGGATCTTGATACTCCCCAGACCAGACAATCACTCAAGTTATTTTATAGCACCTTGCAGTGCTTTACAAAACATGAAATGCCTGCCTGAACCCTTTGGCTTAGATTGCCTTGAGCAGCAATGCCATTTTCTTTCTAGAGAGATTCTGTGTCTAGGCCAGGCCACTTTTAAAGATCATACAAAATGGAGACATTTTAAAAACTCAATTGTAAAAACTCAATTGTAAAAACAGAGCTGTAAAATCAAGAGGAATAAAGTATTTACAAATATTTTGGTGAGGTTTTGTCCATGTGTGTTCTGTGCGTGTTTGCTCTAACTGGTAGAAATAAAAAGACAAGCAAGTCTGTAGAAAATGCCTGTAGCAAATGCAGTTGTCTTCGAGTGATCCAGGGGCTGCTTTTTCCTTTTTGTTAAGGTTTAGGGTTTTCAGACCAGGCAGGCCATAAGAGTCTTTTGTATGCAGTTTCATGGTGTTGCATAGTTCTTAACTGAATCCAGCCAAAGATGAGGTAACATCTAAAGAAGGTTTCCTTACATTTCTGGAATGAACAATGTTCTCATGTCACAGTAACAGCACTAACATGCCTGCACAGTTGTTGCTAAAGTTCCTCCTGTACATGGTGAACATACTGGTCATCACACTGCAATTATAGCCCTACCATTCTAGCAGAGCTCAATGCTTTTGCGCTTCCTATAAAGGACAAGCTTGTCCTTCCACTTGAATACATGAAAATACATAGGTCACCACAGTGCCACCAATGGTAATAACCAATCTTGTTAGTGCTCCCAACCTTTCTTGATACTACAAACTATGGCTACAAAATCACCGTAAATAATATAATATGGAACTAGTCACAACCCACCATATAAATGGATTTTTTAAAAAGTCCCATTTCTATGAATTTGCTTGAGAAAGTTCCCCTACATTTTAGAAGAAATTAATGTTCTCTTGATGGAAAAGATGACTTAGGCACTCAAGAGGTATTTGATCATAGAAACTGGCAAAGCCCTTCTGAAGAAGCTGTGGGAAATGCAACCACTTCCAAATCAGTAACTGCTCAGTGATCTGATGGTGCTTGGGATTCCTCTTTTGGAGGAACAGCAACAAACTCTTTCATTTCATTCTCTTGGTGACCAGTAGCATGAGCACGAGCTTCATAAGGCTCACATGGGCAGCAACAGACTTCTCCTTTCCTGCTCTTCTGCAGAACAGTGACACGGAAGTCTAAGGTTATCACTGCCAGCCGATACAACTGTAGAGTTACAACTAAGACATTCTTGGCTGTAAAAAATACCAGCATCTGATTGAATATTCTGAAGTGGCCCATCAGAATTGAACGCACAATGAAGAAGGGGCCGTCCTGGATGAAAAGGCTGACCCCAATGTTCCAGAGTTCCGCACTGTACCTGCACAGCAGCAGGCTGGGGATCCGCCTGGTCGATGTGCTTGGTTTGCAGCCAATGTGCTGAACTGGAAGTAAAACAGTTATGTTAAAACAGCTTTGGGAAGTGGAGCCAGGGCTGGCCTATAGGGCATTCACAATACACGGTACTCTGGATTATAAATGCATTCACCTGTACACTGTGTAATACATAGCATATCCAGCTTCTGGGATGTTCTTCAGCAAAATGGACCAAACTCAGCTGAGGCACTTACGCCATCTGACAAACAGGACTAAAAACCACTTCCCCTTTTGTATCCCTCAAACATACAAGTATTTATATACTTCTACAAGAAGCAGAAAATGATCACCTAACTATTCTTCACAACTTCCCCAGACCTTTTCTTCTGTAAATCAATGTGCCCAAACGGTATGCATCCTTAAAGAAAAAACTGTGCAGAAAATGAACATCCAGTGCTTTGTTCCAGGCTAAGACATTGCTTTTAAAATATTCACCAGGTAGCCGTTGCCTTTTTCATATGTCATTGTAAGAATAAGGCCTGTCAGTGCCAAGCCATATAGAGCATGATGTGGTTTCTGTCTGCCATGTAAGGCTTGAGGCACGGTTACTTGTTCTTAGCCTCGTGGGTATCAATCTCACACAACTTGTATGGAACGTGCATGCATGGGCTCCCCTTGGCTGTAAAGGTGGTGGTGGGCTCCAATGCTCTCTATAGTGTAGTGCCCAGAGAAGAAACATCAGAAGGGTTTGCTGGGAGTAAATTTGGCTGTCTCTCAGGGAAATACAGGAAGATTAATTAACCTGTCTCTTGGACAGGGAGATTTCATTGGTTTAAAAAACATCACTACTTGTGATGCAGCGACAACTGCAAAACACTGCACCTTGCCAAAAGCATTCTATTGTTTGAGTCAGTGCTGGGGTGGGGGAAGAAAGAGATGAGACTCAAATGGAAAATGAGTTATAAAAGGTAGAAATCTGCTGAATCCATTAGGCAAAGCTTCAGCAGCAGCTAATTTTTTAATATGCTTCTGTGCCATTGCTGTTTAATAGTCCTAACTGCATTGCTGCTGTCTAATCATAAGTGCCTAAAAATTTCTTTTACGTCATATTTGATGTGTAAGTAAACATTCTGATGCTTGAACAAAAAGTACTATCTGTGCAACTGTATAGAACTACCTAAAATAGACTGTGTCCATAGTTACGCATAGTAACTTCATGAAAATGTGTGCTCAGTAATTTAATTTTTAACTGGTAAATGTAATTAAGTGGAAAAGCAACAGCTAGAGGAAAAAATGAACAGATTGTTTACATGCTATTTGAATTTATTTGTGTGGCGATGTATATAAGAGTTTTATTTGGCTGGTTGAGTTTTTTTAAACTTGAGTGCTGTGCATCTTTAATAGAATGTATTTTAGTAGTAGCAGGAATGTTAGTTATGATAAAGCTGAAATGTGATTGCATCAGATTTTTTAGGAGGTGAGCTGCTGAGCTGAAATGCTGAAAGATTTTCGTAACTTCCCTGTTGGAAACAAAGCCTAGCACTGTCCATCAAAAAAAGATTAATGAACAAAATAATATTCCAGGAATTCTTAATTTACTATTTTAGTCAGTGTGTCAGCCTAGAAATCTATTTTATATAAGATTCTACTGAGGATAATGCATTTTTGGACTGCTATAGTTGTTGCAAACTTGCGTTTGGAGGCCAAAATGGTTGGAACAGATGATGCTCCAGACAGCTTTCATTGTTCTTTTTGGACAGGGAGAAGTCCTTTCTGCTCAGGGACAAAAACAGCCCTTAGCTGCCTGAATAGCTGGCCCTTTTAGATTAAGATAATGGGGACCAGTCCCAACATCATATGGTCCTTTAGATCTCCTGTGAATAGATAATTTCTCCTGTGCTTTTGCCTGTGCTGTTCTGTGGTTCACAGCTGCCTGCCTCTCTGTAGGGTCTAGAAACTGACCCAAATTTGAACCATAATATATTAGACCAGATCTAACTTGAAGCTCACATAGTGAAGTTTAAGGCAGTAACAGGCAACTGGAGCAATACAATACTGCAATCCGTTTTTCCTTTTCCTGAAAGTAGAGAGCTCTATCAGAAAGATCAGAGGTTAGCCAGAAACAAGTGTTTCCTCAAAAGAAACCACAATGAGCTTTCTTCAAAAGCTGTTGTCATATGAATTCCTCTCCACCAGAAGTCCTTGGTACAGCCTGTAGTGTGTGCAAAGTCACAAGATGTACCAGCAAAATCTTAAGAGGATTTTTTCTCTTTTCTTGTCTATGTGCAAGTACTAACCTGCAAGATCAAGTGGAAACTGTAACATACTCCAGGTCCATACAGCAAGAATTGCATTTATGAGAACGTAATTCTTCCTATGGGAGGGGAAAAAGTGATAACAATGAAGATGCAGTTTCCTTATGTGATCACAAAAATGCTTCCTGTAGTGTTTAGAATGTCATTTGAAGGGTAGTTGAGTGAAGCAGTGATTGATTGATTGATTGATTGGTTGATTGGTGCTTTTATGATGCAACACTAAGGAAAACAGAAGCACCTTTTGGATGGAATTTTTGCTGTTAAGGCTTACATGTTCCAGCTGCGTAATAACACTAAATATCTGAAGCTAATGCTATAATAATAAGCATATGAGAATAGACTCTGTGGCTCAGGGGGGATATCGTTACCCTTGTAGAGATTACACGTTCCTGGCAAGCCTGAAGTTTCTCTGCCAAGTGGGAAGGACTATCTTCCTGCTCTAAAGGCACTGCTATGATATTTACAAAAAATAAAATATTATATTTGTTGGAGGGGATGAACCTCTTCTGTGACTCTTTCTTTATAACAGATGTTCACAGCTCATCTCTCAGCAGTGTGAGGGGGAGGTGAGCTTACTTTCTCTGGGAGAGATCACAGTGTTGAAAATTCACACCAGACTGTGCCATTCCCTTTCTTCTCATCTTTGAACACTTTGTCACTCTACCATGAAGCACACATGAGATAACCAAAGAAGCAACTTGGATAATGAATCACTTAGGCCAGCTCTAGTTGCTTTCTTGCCTGTCTAAAACAATTCATTAACCTGTAGGAGGCTTACTGTGTATCCAGTGTTTCAGCTCCTGTAGCTGTAAGAACTGATGCTGCCTGGCAGTCAGGCTGCTCATTTGGCTCTCTGAACCCTCTCATTGTGATGATGTGACATGCTCCTCTGCTGGCAACACATGAGTAATCCCTAAAAAAGCTCACAGGACTTAGGCCTTTCAGAGAGGGAAAGGCAAGAGCAGGCACACAGAGCCCTTGAATGTTGTCTTCTGTTTTCTATGGGAAACACAGTGTTACCAGTCTGAACTCTGCACGTTACACAAATGTCTTGCACAGTGCAAGTTATTGATGTCAGCAAAAAAATCCTTACCGAACATCCTCAATGTCCAAGGTTTCACTAGCAAATTCAAGTATATCTGCTGCTGTTCCCACAAACATGAGAAGCAGCTGAGACAATTGATCCCGGGTGATTTCAACTCCAATGGGGAGAAGCCATCTCCCAACTACTAGCAGCAGTAGGAAAGTCTGGTGGAGGGCCAGTGTCCACACAGTCTCACAGATTGTGGAGAGCTGATTGACAAAGACTTTAGCCTGTTTAAAAGACAACAATAATATACTGTAACTTCAGGAGACTCATGTTATAGGTACCTTCAGAGACTGTATTTGTCTTTGAGCCTGCTTTTGTTCTCTTTCATATTGTATGAGAACAAATAATTTCCATCTGGCAGGCCTGGTTTGAAAAAGGCACTTTAATATGAACTTTGGATAATGAGTATCAAATCTTTCTCTGTGTACTACTCCTCCTGTTCTCATTTTTCAATTGAGCATTATACTTTACAGCGTCATTACCCAGGCATTTTCTAAATTCAGTTACTGAGACATGCAAGAGAATGTAGGAGCATCTCTTCTTTACACAGAGACTGATCTTAGCAACAATAGTTAGTATGCAGCATGCTGTATTTTCACAATGTGGTTTTCTAAACTACAAATATATATAATATACATGTCTTGAGTTGTTTGATGCTTTTTTTTTTTTTCCCTCACTCTGCAAAGTGCTTATCTCTAGTTGCCTTAAGATCTCTACCAGAAACAGGAAAAGGTACCCTACCGTCTGAATGATGTGATGATCTGTTCCCTCACTTCCATGGCTGCTCTCTCTGGATTGGTTGAAGTCTTGATTGCTGACATTCACCTGAACTGCCCCAGGCTCATTGCCACAGTACTGTTGTGAACAGAAATATGACACACGTGTAAACATCCCACCCAGGGAGCAGATGTGCTCTATGGCTGAGAGTGTCCTGTTTTGCTGAACTGCAGAGGGTTCATTTGTGAAGGATATCTGATGTTTAAAAGGTCCTCACTCTTAGTGTAATTCCCCCCTTCTTCAGATGGGAGGAATTCCTCTCACGAAAACAAGCGTGGAGTGTTGGTAGGTACCTGAGAAAGTCAGGGTTGTACTGCAGAAGAGGATGCAAATTCAAAGACCCATGGAGTGGGTGACATCTCTGTGCTCTTAAGTCTGCACCTTGTGAATGTGATCTGCTTGCAGCTCTCCTGAACTGGCTACTGGGTTCTCTACATGGTCTCTCTTTGGTTAAAACAGTCAAATCCTTATCCTAAAAACTGGTTATGGTCAAGCCTATAGTCAAACTTGTTCTCAAAATATCTGCTACTATGCAGGAAAAGCTCTCTGAAAATGTGACTGTTTCATTTTTCTGTATGACTTCCCTCAAGGCTGAAAATGAGTTGAGGTAGGATATTTGGGTTGTATTCTCCACCTCTCCTGCCCCTGCTGTGCCTTATTTTGTAAGGATATTCATTGGGTTAGAGGGGAAATAAAGGTGTATTTAAGAGAAATAGACCTGTATTGTATTCTATCCCTTTGAAATAGAATAAAGGGTACTTTTACTTTCTGCAAGAACACAGTGATCTGGGAAATTGAGTGTTGGCTAAAACTTACTGTTACTCCAACTACAGTAAACCAATGGTGGGGCTACATTCTATCTGCAGCACTGTCCTGCTGTTCTACCTTCACACCCAAGGCTGGCCCAGGAGCAACTGGGGGCCATGGCTCCAAAATCTGTCTTCATAACAACCCATAACATCTCTCTCCATTGTAATAAAAAAAGGATAATTAGAAAATCAAACCATGCTGTTCCTAAAGACTTTTATGCTGTCCTATTTTTGCCAAAGAACTGCAGATGATTTGCATTTCTCCACTAGGCCCCCCCACCATTTTATTGCACAGGGATTGATTTTCTGCAACAATTGGAATGTGTTTGAGAGCATACTGAATAGCTGTGTTCAGCATAAAGCCTGCCAATACAAGAGAAACATTTTCCAGCAAATTTCAGATTCTACTTTGGTACTTTGCTTGGTCCCTGATAATGTTGTTCTGTATCTGGGTAAATGCTGCCTCTTGTCTGACCTTGTGGTAGATAAATTTCCTGTGACTTGAAAAACCTGGAAAAAATGTCAGTGCTTGTTGCTTTTAGAGTTGGCGGTAAAGAGTCTTAAGCTGAATGCGTGTCTTATTTGAACAGTGGGTGTGAGAGTCTTGAAAGACTGACACACAGATGTGAGGAAGATGATATTTCCATTTAGTCTAAAGTTCTGGGTATGGAAACAGTGAGATGGAGGGGCTGGTACTCTCTGCCTGGCTACGGCCTTGTTGGGCTAATCTCCCTGGGTTTACCCTTCAGCTAAAGGAGAGAGAGGGAATGGCTTGTTCAGAGGATGTTTTGGAAATGAAGTTTAATTGGTGCTCTGGAGAGGCATCTCTATCTGCCGCCTACAGAAAAACCCTAATGTTTATGGAGACCCGCCCCCAAGGTCAAAGTCAGGCTGAGTTACTTCCACTGGCTGTGTGACACAGCTGAGATCACAACCTAAAAATATTGCATAACTGTCCTAACCACCCCAGAATACTGAGAAGTGAACATCAACAAGTAGCCTGGGTTAGGGCAAAGGGATGACTAACCTGCACAGGAGGAGGAAGGCTGACTCTGACAGCCTTCAGTTTGTCATTAAGTCTGCATTTAAGCTCACCCCTCTGGCCCCTTGCCTGGTCTGGCATGATAACAGGAAAGCAGCCATGAACCTGTACAGAACTTCATATCCAAGTCTGAGGAGCCACAGGACTCAACAGATTGACTGCTAGAAGGAGGCAGAAGAAACCATGCCATGACCTGCAGAGAAGCTCTTTTTCTCTTGCTCTAGTGGCACAAAGGTGCAAGAAATACCTCTAAGAAAAATAATTCACATTATTGGTGTCTTTGATAGGTATCTTTCCTTATATGTCATTTTTGTGAGTACTTTCAGCTGAGAAGTGGGTTACTATTTCAGAGCAAGGCTCCGTGATCTTGGACTGAATGGCAAGCTCAGGGCCAGTCCATAGCTCTTCTCAATTGCTTCCAGGCAGGAAATGGAAATCTGCATCTGCGAAGCCAGTCGTTTAAGTAGGCTCCTGGTTTTTTTGTTTAAGTAGGCTTCTGGTTTTTTTTTTCATTAAAGTATATTAATATCTTGTTTGGGTTTGATCTTCTCTGAATATTTATTAAGTGGTGATTGTGAAGTGATTCACTTGAAAATTTGGAGAAGAGCCTTTATTTACATCATGTATATGCATGTAAATAGGACTGTTGGTGCCAGGCATATTTACTTATCCAGTGATGGATGTGCAATGACTAAATGGGAAAGTGACAAGAAGAAAGTGAATACTGTTTTACTGTTTCATGGGCATTTGATAAACATTGTTTGCCTTTTTACTACTAGACTCCAGTTAGTCCTAGATATTGACTGTGTATCAAGCTAAATAAAAATGGTTTGGTTTTCAGGCTTTTTACTGTGCAAAGATAAAGCAAGAAGAAGCTTTACACATTTTATATCGATTCTGACTTGGCTTACTTTCTTTTGTTTCCTCTGAGATGAACCTTACATCCCCCTGATTCATAAGCCATCTAATCAAAATGGAAATGCTGTTGCATGACATGGTGATGTCCCAGTGTGTGGCCTGTAGAGAAGCTCACTGCCAGTGCATGGGGGACACCTGAAACACCAAACTAATTCAGCCTATTTCTGTTTGCACCTTATTCATCAATCTATTATTTTCAAATAAAACTGAGGCTAGCTAAAACTTTTCATAAAGAGCCCAGCATTGGGGTGTAAAATTCACACTTGAATATTAGGGTGGAGTACCCTCAACCCATTAATGTGCCCGGAGGCTGAGGACATTTTGGAAGAGTCTGGCCCTTCCCTGGAGCAGGCCCTCTTTGCCAAGCAACAGGTACCTGGCTTGCTGTCTGTGCTTTGCTGCAAACAGTGTGGCTGTCACTATGGAAACATATGAGATGTCAGAAATTCAAAGCACTCCCGACTGCTTCATTTTGCTCATACAGGAAAGCTGAAATGTAAAACATGAAGAAAAGATTACCTAAGTTGTTTTCCAAATTGAGGAATATAATGGGTATGGCAAGGAAGGAATGGTGAAAGATGTAAGATCACTTTGAGGAGTTCATGATGGTATAATTTTAGCTGGTAAGAGAATCTCACCTCAGAATGAGGCTGAGGGAATGGACAGTAATATTCACTATATCCCCAAAATATTCAAGTTAAGGTGGTTAAAAATCATTACAAGGTTTACCTGACTAGAAGCCTGCATTGACTACAACCCTGGCAGTTGTGTAAGCCTTGCAATAGGTAGTCAGTTACTGCTTTCTGTGGCAGAGGCACACCAGGCATTTGAAAAAGTAACAGAGCCCTGAGATCCTGTACATTATTATGAAAGAATATTTGAGGTTTTTTATGGATTAAATGGTTTCAATCTGCTTGACAGCAGACAGCAATTTTTTCTCTCTGTACAGTTCAATTGACTTTATCATCTCTCCCAAACATATATTTCATCCCCAAATATGTTACCACAAAGCATTAGTTTCTATACAGTCAGTATTTCACCCTTGATATATGAATGGTGTTATATGTCCACTTCTGCAGTACACAGAGAGGTAGAATTGCCTCTGTGTTCAGGAAGAGAGACTGCCTATTAGCACCTGCTGTAAATAACAGCACTGACACGAGCAGCTGATGCTTCTTGGTAAAGATTCAACATGAGATCAAAGTTCTACTGTCTTAATGACCACAGAGTTTTCATACAGTATATATTAAATGTATGGATCTAGTGACTGCATGATTACCCATTCTGTTTGCATTTAAATAATGAAATCCCAGGAATACTTCAGTATCAAGAGTAGTACTAGTCTGGGTGCTGTGTTTGAGATTAATTGTTAGGGAAGCCACTCCCCTTCTGGAGATCATGTTTTTGAATCTGTTAGATTGTGTGTTTCCAAAACTCTCTATCCTATCTCTCCAGGTACAAACTAAACTGTTAATTTGATATACCCCCTCTTTAATTCACAATAGCAGTACATCAATAAGAACAAAGTATGCTATGTTCTAACATCATTTTGGGAAATAAACTGCTGCCTTTGACTACAGAATTAGCCTGTTTCTTGAACCAGATTTAACTATGACAAATGTTCTCAATATCCACATTACCTGTCTGTGACTGTTTAAGGAGATTTGGGAAAACAAGAAGACAATAAATTCCTCTTGCTGTATTTAGAAAAAGCCTCAGGCATTTTCAGTGTAAACACAATTTTGAATATTTGATTATGCTTCTGTGGGCTCTAACAATGTTTCAAAGAAAATGAGGCACTAGGTCTTTTTAGTCTAGTTTATGTATTTTCTTGTTAATTTTTGTTCTTGTTCCAATCAGAACCTTTGCTCTGAATGTAAGGCACCTGCATATGTGTAAATGCTGGAACAGACAAAATTTCCTTTTCATTGCATGGAAGTGCTATAGGGACTTGAAACTAGTCTGCATGAGCTTGATTCAGTGAGACCTGTTTGGCAAAGTGGCTCAGTTCTGGCCCTGACCCCAGAACACTTGCCCTTAAAAATTTTACCATGTGCTTTAGTCCTGAATTGGAATCCAGGCCCTCCCTCCTAGATGACTATGCAGCACAAAGAAAGGAAGGATATAAACCTTGTCAGACATATTTCCAGCTGTGGTAACTATCCGTGTGTTCTCCTATGTTGCAGCAAACATGAGGTAGCCTGAGTTTAAGACCCCTTTCATTGATACCTGTCTCAATTTTGACTTGCTTGAAGTTGTGGTATTTGCTTTTAAACACTGTGAAACTCACTTTATTTTTCAAAGGCCTCTAAAGCAATGAAGTTCTTTTACCCTACAGAGCAAGATTCATGCTGGTAACCTGGGAGTGAAAGGCTGTGTTTTTCAAACTTCTAGTCCTCAGTTCCTCAGATAAATACAAATCAATGGTCTCATTTTTAGCTAGGAAAGAGACTCATTATCTGATAATTAGGAAGTGCACAATAGTCATAATATAGCTGTAGCTAGATTGAGACACCCACCAATATGAAAGAGAGAACTGGAACAAGATTTAGCAGACTTCTGGCTGGATGAAGCCAACCCATCAAATAATGCACAGATTTCAAATTAGTCCATCTTGTCTCATAATAAATACCTGAGTCCCATGATGAATTTCTAGTAGCCATAGTGATGGTACTATGCAAATCAGATATAAAAATATTGCTGGTGAAAACCTGTGAAGGAAAAGAAAAGATACATTGGTATTATGACACATCATACTTTCCAACACAGATAATGTTCAGATAATATATGGTCTCTTGTGGCACTACCATATGGGATGTTAAGAAACGGGGTAACTGCAAACAAGAATTGCTATTCTTGCTGGATTTCTCGTGCTGTGTGAGTATTATAAATAATAGGTTTATCTATACATTGATCTAGGGTCATATATGAAAATTTCTTTAAAATCTCTTTTTTAAGAACTGGTCAAAGGAACTTTGCTGTTTGTATTGTACCACAGCATTTTCTGTATTTAAAAAGCCTGTAGCTAACATGCTCTTTCTGATTTCATCAAGAGTGAATTACCACATTCAGTCATTTCACTGAGTGATGTTGAGACAAAGGCAGTTGCTCAAAATCCTGTGCATTGACATAGGAAAGGTAGAAATAGCATCAGTTTGCCTAAAACGAGCATTGCTTTAGTAGGCGATCTTTTAGTTGCAGGCTGCACATTTAAAATGGGCTTATGAAAATGGGTCTTGGCCTTGTTTCCCCACTTGTGCTGGCAGTAGTAGAATCTTCTAGTTCTTCTCTCCCTTCTGTATAACTGTGGTGGGTTGATCCTGGTCAAGCACCAGTGCACCCAAGAAAATCATTTATTCAAATAAAACCCAGCACAATAACTGGTGTTGATGAAGCTTTATTATCTTCAGCTTCTTTTGCTGGGTTGATTCAGAAGTAATGGAGAGGTTTCATGACTCCTGCAAGTAGTGATTCTTGTGAGAGATGCTGATGTTTTCTTATTAAACACATGACATTTGATTGGGGTGGGGTTTTTTGGCAATTCTGTGTTTTTGGAGAAGGAATGAGGTGCAATGCCACAGATGTTCCATCTAGTTCTGCGCGCCACAGTAAGGAGTGGGCATTGCTGCAACGCCCTGGGACTGGGCAGTGGGGTCCAACTCAGGACATTTCCTTGGTTCCTTCTATCCTGTCACTGGCACATTCTGCAGTCAATTTAAACTGCTTGTAAGTATGCAACTGCAGCAACATTTTGGTCAAATGTTGTTGCATTTACTGTTTGTTCCTATGTTGAATGTACCTTTGTTTTGGTAATCATGACTTTTCCAGTGAAGATTAAGTATTGAGAAAAACAAAATATCCTGCTGCTTAAGGAAATTACTGAACTTGCTCTAAACTGTTTCTGAAATGTTTGCTGGACTGCTCTGAAATGTTTCAAACAATCCCTTCTAAGATAGTCTGGGTTTGGGTTTTAATTGTGAGGGGTTTTGTTTTTCAGGGTTGAGGGGGTGTTATTTGTTTTGGCAGTAGGGTTTTTTTGTTGTTGTTAGCTTTTTTTCCCCTTAAAATAATAATAAAAAAAAAGGTTAGTTATTCTGTGGCTTTTTAGCCTGGTTATTTTGGGAGAAAACACACCTCTCATTTGAATGGAAGAACTAACATTTTACAGTGTTTCCTGTAGGACGTGAGCACATGAAAAATCCATCCAGCTGGCAGGTTAGCAATACTGAGCTAATGATACCACATCAGGCCAAGAAACTTCAGGGGCTTTAACCCTGCCTTTCTTTCAGAAGGAGCAATCTAGAGGAAGTATTACATGGCCAGGCTCACAAGAAGACTTTTTTTCCACAGTGCCTTTAAATGTTTTATACTGGTGTAATAAGTAACAGTCCTCTGTCAAATATGAACACAGAATATGAGGGTGTTGGAGGCAGGAGTCCTGCTGCATGGTCTGCCCCTTGCTTGGATTGGTGATTGTCTGTGGAGGTGTTTCTACAAATGCTGCTGCTGATGCCTGTTCTGGATGTGACTGTTTTCCACTGGAGCAGAAAATTATCCTGATACAAATAGATGCTGCCCATTTGTCTACAGTTCTCACCTATAAATGTATTTTCATTTTGCTGCTTAAAGTGCTGGACCACATCCATTTCAAAATTTTCTTCCAGATAAATTTAGCCCTGTCTTCTATGTATTCACCTAACATGGATCTGCTTTTGGTTTCTATTTTTGTTTGGATTTTTCAAAAGCTTTCATTGCAAGTATTCCTTCATGAAGATTCTGCTGCTGCCTCCTCTCCTGAAAGAATTGGGTCTGTTCAATCTGCCTGTCTCATAACTGCATTTGGGGCTCTGCTGTTTTTCAATTTTCCAGTGTCCCAGACTTTATTACTGCTTTTATTACATTCAAATTTAGAGCATGGAACTCTTGTGTGAATAGTCACACAACACTCCTGTTATAATGACTTTCACAGGTTGCAATGGGCAGGATGTTAAGAACATGGGAATACCTCCAGGGCTCTTTAGTCCTGTATTTGTCTCAAGGCCTGCCTGCAGTTTGAGTTTCTAACAATAAAAGATCCTAGTGAAATCTAGACAATTAGTTACTTGACCGCCTTCTTTTCACAGAGCATTTTGTTTTGGCTGCCTGAATGCTGATGAGCTGTAGATGACAGCAGTAATTCTTTAGATGCATGTAAAACCCCATGTGTTTGGCCAAGCTCTGCTATGACTAACTTTTTTGTTCATTTCTCGGGCAGCTTTTCACGCATCAGAGTTCCCCTCTGGAACAGCCTCTCGAATCCAACTATTTAAGCCACTCTCGCTGTATCAAAAGAGCGGTTGCTACTCATCTTTTATTTTTTTACCAAGTTTAGGTTCATGCAGTAGCGCGGTGTTAGGACTGTTGCACGGAGGAGAGAAGGGCATACAGTCCTAGGGAAGGAGGTGCAATGCAGGGCACGGCAGGACGGGGTATAAGATCCAGGGCATTTGCAGGGTCCCTCCGCACCCCTCTGCCCCTGCAGCCCCAACCCGCTGCGGCTCAGGAGCTGCCCCCAGCCCGCTGCAGCCCCACAGCATCCAGCTCTTGACTGCAGCAAGGGACACACACAGCCACACAGAGTGATCGTCTGCTGCACAATTGCCCCTCCTGAAAGCCCTCTGTCTGGCAGTGGACTAGCCAAACTCTACCAGCTTTCCATCCCTGCCTCCCAGGAGCAGCCAGGCAGCAAACGCGACCCCTGAACGCCCGGGGCCAGGGCAGCCCCCGCTCTCGGGGAGCAGCTTCCCATATGCAGCAACGTACATGCAAAGAAGCGAGAGGTGCTCCGGCGGAACATGCTCACCATTTGTAGCCTCTGCCTTGCTTAAACTTGAGGGTGAGCCCTGTCTCCAGGCACAGGAGAAGATTGAGCAGTGCCAGCAGCCAGTACTTGGGTTCCTTCTTCACGGCGGTCACTCTCCAGACCCCGATGAGCGAGTGCAGCACGAAGAGCAGGCGGGTGACCAGGGCATTGAGCAGCACCATGAGCTCCATGCCGCGGCCCCCCTGCCCTCCCCTGGCCCCGCACCGCTGGGGCCCGGCGCCTTCAGCAGCCCCGGCAAGGCACCTCGGCAGTCACTGGGCAGCCTGCGCCTCGCCGGCACGCTGGGCTCCTCTCCTCTTCCATCTCCACAAAGGGGCCCATTATAACAAAAAAGAAACAGCATCGCCCCTCCCCCAGACTTCCTGAAAACTTTTTGAAGGAAAAAAAAAAAAAAAAAAAAAAAAGACACGCTTCCATGCTGCAGTGGTTTGCAGGCTGGGAACAGCCCTGGCCAAGGCAGGGGTGGGGAGCGTTGTTTCTGTCCCCTCCATCACTGGCTCAAGGACCACGGCGAGATTTTCCCTCTCGCCCAGTTACCACCGCTCTGCAGCCCCACTTGCTGCTCTTGCCTCGTGCATTTCCAGCAAAGACACTATGTAAGGGACCTTATGAATTTGAATAATTTTTGCTGAAAGCTCCACTGCATTTCTGAGTGTGCAACCCAAACCCCTCTTTCTGCTCCCCCTGAAAGACAATTCCTATTTGGGAGCTTTTAAAATAGTTTGTTTAACATTGCAATATAGAAAGCAGAGCCTGGATGCTTAGTTCAGTACTGGAATGCCTTGTGCAGCAGGAGTCAGAAACTGAAATCTATTCAGACCACTCTATTGTATGATCTACACCCTGCTGCAAGATTAAGAAGCAGGCCAGGTGCAGAACTGCAGAAACAGGGATGAAATCTGGGCTAACACTAATTTTACTGAATTGGCATATTAAAAAATGCACTGAATTTTGACTGTCAGGTCAGTTACCTGTAGACAGACTTTTTGTATCCTGTGGGAACAGTGTACAAAGTATAGAATTTGTTTTAAAATTTCCTTAATGTTTCTCACGGAGATTATAAATTGTATTTGAATACACACTTTGGTAACCAAAGAGAAAATTCTTCCTGATCAAAATTGGCACTGTGTTGCTCCAATTTTGTGTTAATTTACTGCCAAAGCACTTAAATTGAGATACACCACTGTAAAATGCAAACGGACAATCAAGTCCATGCAAAGTACTGTGTTGTTTCAGAGGTCCTAACTTCCTAGATTTAATTTTAAGAAATCCTGTTTTAATTAAACACAGGAAGATATTCTTTGAGTTGTGACCTTTCTAAGAAAGTATTTTTCCTCAATTGCTAAGATCCAAGTTTTTCTTTCTGCAAAGCCAAGCCTCTTCCTTTATGAAGTGCTGGTGCTGGCCCGCTGATATCCTTGGGAGTGGGGGATAAGGGAGACGAAGACTACTTTGCTTTAACCCTGCCCAGAAAAGAATGGAAAACAAAAGTCTGTTCCACAGCAGAGATGACTCACTTAGGAAATGCCTGAGTAAATAAATGGACTGTGTAGCATGCCTTTTTGAAGGAACAAAATTAAGCTCCTCACACTCAAAGGAAAATGATTTCAAGTCAAGGATCTACTATTGATAATCCCTGCCAATAGCTACCCTGCCATATCATGCCTTGGGTGCTGCTGGTCCACAGCCCTTCCGCTGCCATTAAGGTCAAATGTAGTTGAAGAGGAAACCAGGAGCAAACAGATTGAAGAGATTGTTTAAACAAGATATTCCACTGTGGGAGTGCCTAATGTCGAAGAAATTACTTGGGGAAACTGGTATGTCCTGTCATTCGTGGAGATCCCAACAGGGCAGACAGATGTCACAAAACTTGGAAAGATGTTTGTCAGAGCAACATTCTCATGACACCGTGCTCAGGAAGGATGCAGAGAGCTTTGCTGAGAGCCAAGTAATTCTGCATATTGAAGACATATGGGAACTGAACTGTTTAACAAGGTTGTTTCATCAATGAACAATCCAAACTTCACATCAGTGAAAGTCCCAAATTTAAGTAGGGAGAAGATACAGTATTAACTGCCTGATCAGTGGTGGACCATGATGGCAGCATGTAACAATTTGAGTAGAAGGGGAAGTACTCATGGACAGCTTCATTATTTTGGCCTAGAAGAGGCAAATACTGCACCCAGACTTGATAGAGGGCACTTTGAGATGTTTCAGTGGCTGTTTTGTGGAGCAGCTGGTTCAGGAACCCATGAGGAATCAACCCATCAGTGCTTGACTTGAATCCTGAGTGGTTTATGGGATACGATGTAGGAAGTAACAGCTGAAGAGGACACCTGAAAGGGGGATCTTAATGTGCTTAGATTTGGCATCCTTGCAGGAGTAAGACAAGCCAGAGTTCTCTGCTCAGCTTCAAAAAGGAAAACTAGATACAGATCAGCAGGCATGTTGAAAGTAAGACAGATGGAACACCTAACTCTTTGCAGGGAGTGTGGATACTGCTTCTGTAAATCACATGGGAAGTGCAGGGATAATAACTGTGCATCAAGGGAAAGAGTGAGAAGAGGCCAGCAGTTACAGGGTAAGTGAGATTGCAGGAGCACGAAGGCATCCTTCAAAAAGCTGAAATGCTGTCCAACTGAAGAAAACTGAAAAAAATTATCAATTCTGGCATGGACAAACATGATAAGGCTGGCTGAAGGAGCGTGAGGAGGATTAGCAGAAAACAGTAACTAAAACACCTGTTACCTGTTCAAACATGTCATGACTAGGAAGTCTGCCAGGGAATTGTTCGGTCAGTGGGCAGTCAGGTGGCACAGAAGCCCCCAGGAGGTGGTATTGCTGTGAGGGAGCAGTGGAGTCCCAGCATGAGTAAGATGTACACTGTACTATAGCAAAGCACTGACTCCTGCACAGAGCCTTATAGAAGGGTTTCTTTAGAATGTTTTTTTTTTCCTCTATGACACTGTATGTTCTAGTGTTCCACCAATTCAATTCTTTTGATAGTTTCTACTGATCTGCAGCTTAGACTTGTCAGGATAATTGATCATGGGCTAGGGAGTTCTTGAGGGAGAAACTTTGTTTACCTTGTTTTTGTACTCCTTTCCTGAGGATAGAGTTAGGTCTACTGCTGGATGCAGATAGTGGGATTAGATGGACCTTTTCTCTGACCTGAAATGGCTGCACTAGTAGAGACTTTCTAATCTCTGAAGAAATTGATCTGGAGTGGGTTGTAGTGTTGGTTGGATCCAAACTGAAAGCAAGACTCGTGTCTCTCTGTATGAGTGCTCTACTAATGATATATCTTATTCCCTACTTTTTTTTTTTTTTTTTTTTTTTTTTTTTTTTTTTTTTTTTTTCCCTGGAAGGTCTGGTCTCTGTCTGGGAACCCTCGAGAGTTAATGTTTGCAGGAGCTGCTGTACTCTGGCAGAGCCTGGACACAGTGGTCTGAACGTGCGTCACACTGTGTGGGATTTTCATCCAAGACACCTTGGCAAGATCTACTGCACAGCTCTGCCACGTAACAGCCAATTGCAGCATGTTTGATGCATTTGGGAAATGTTAAACCTTACTCTACCCCCAGCACCAGTGGCCATCTTTCTGCAGGAATAAGGCATCTGGCACTTTAAAAATTGTGCCACAGTATCTCTGTGCTTGCGTTGAATAATCCCTGCCTTTAGGCGAAGTCACTATGATGATTGCACTGAGCTGACTCCATAACTGTTAGAAATGTGAAATTGCACCAGTTCCCAATAAACTAGGGTTGGAGGTGGTTCACAAGCTGAACATGAGTCAGCAGTGCCACACTGCTCTTAAATGGAGGGTCACATCAGCACAGAGATACAGAGCTGAAACCTGCCTATGTCCATCTTGGGTACTTAGGAAGGCCTTGGCTCAAGTGCTGCCCTACCTTGGCTCAGAGAGGGAGGCACCAGTGGAGAAGGGCAGGAGTGTTTCTATAGTAGGAAATTAGTTACATAAACAAATGGTTCAGTTTTAGATAGTTAAAGTGACATCCTTGTCAGGCTGAAGTGCTTATAGAATCACAAGACCCCTGTTCAAGCAGCTGGAGAGACTCCAGTCTGAACTGGTGTGAGGGGCTTAGGAAATTTTATGAGGAGGAATTCCAGAACAAAAGTTCTGTGAGTTTTTGTGATCATGTGTAGTGGTTTTTTGTCCTGTTTTAGGGTGGTTTTTTTTTTTTTTTTTTCTTTTTGTGGGAACTCTGAGCAAAGAGACTCTCAGAATTTCCTTCTCTTGCTTACAAAATGGGATGTTTTAGGTAGTGAAATTTGGGAATAATGGCTAGTTGCCTTCAGTTCAAGAGACTTTGAAGACTTGATTTACAATATTCATAAAGAAATAATTACAGAGTATTAAGCTGGAAGAGACCAGGGATGAGAATGGGTCATAAATTCAATGTGAGTCAGCAATGTTGTTCTGCTAGGAAGGAGGAGCACTGGGATGTATAAACAGACCTGTAATGTGCCAAATTTCAGTTATTTCTTCTGCCTTCCTTGGGAAGATGGGAAATGCTGGGAAAAACCTCAACTAAACTACTCTAATTCTAGTGATGTTTTTCCAAGGGAGAGCTGACAGGGTAGAATGTCCAGAGATGGATAAGACTGCTGAGGAAAGAATAAGATACCATCATTCAATGTAGAGAAAAGAAAACTGAGGGGAGATGGAAGTGGCCAAGTGTTCAGGAATAGCCCATTCACCAGGCTCAAAGCAGAGGGAAGGAAGTGAAAAGCTTAAAAAGGAAAAATGGGGGAAAATGCAATTGGATGTCTGGAGATATATCTTTCTAGGAAGAACAGTGGAGCACTGAAATAATTTGTGTAGAGAGATGTCCACTGTCACAGGCTTTTAAGCAGAGATTAGGGAAACATCTGTCAGGGATGGCAGCAGTTTAGTTGATCACTTGGGGTAGAGGGCTGACTAGGTGATCTCTGGAGGTTTCTTCAGGTCTTACCTCCTAGAGCTCTAAGGTTTGTTTCTTTATTATCCAGTCATTGTCTTGAGTCTCTAAGGAGGTTTCTTGCTTAAATTAAATCTGTTTAGTTTTACTTGTATAGGGTTCTTAAAGAAGAGGAAATTGTTCTGCTTTCTCAATGCTTGACTTCAAACTGTGAATAATTATGACAGCCTTATAAAGAGATCACCACAAGTGGCAATTAGCATACATGTTGAAACAAATGGGAATGATTTAGTCATACACATGAAACAAAAAAATCTATCCAATTCTGTCTTAAGTGAAAGCCTAACTATTGCTGATCAAATGCAAGAGGGGAAAGCCAAATATTTCAAAATATGGTATGTGATAGAAGGTACTAGCTATAGCTCAGTAAGGGTGTGAAGGAAATGGAAAAAGGAGTGAAAAAAAACAGTATAAAAAGATTAGCTCTCTAGTAAAGAGCCAATATGATTGCAGAAGCATTAAAATCCCTGCAGGAGATTTACTGAAGACTCTGGCCTAGATTAGAATTTGATATAAAATAATTTAACTGAAGTCATACAATTTCTATGCCATTTGTAGCTGAGTTAATAGCATATGTTCCTGGAGGATTACAGTCAATGATTAAGGAAATTAGGTTTTGTTTGAATTTAATTTAGTTGTATAAAGCTGCTACAATAATTTACAGCTTTGATATTTAATAACCCAGATCTTAAAAGAATCTGAGGGATAGCAACGTCATCATATATTGAAATATTCCCATAGGTCATTTATATTTGCTAGTTGAGAAGAATGTTCATCAACTAGATGGGCTAAACCAGATACTTGATAAAAAAACCAATGCAGTTTTATAGGTAGTGGTAGTGAAATCTTTCTGTATCTCTTATCCAGTAAATCATAATTCACCAAGAGAACTTCTCATTTTCAGTTTCAGTCTTCATAGGAATATACCCCTGATAGTTTTCCTTCATCTAATTTCCTAGCTTTTTGCTTTATGAACATTACAAATGCTGTCTATTCTTTCTTATAAGCCTGCTGCTGCTCCCTCCTTTCATTAAAAAAAAAAAAGAAGTAAAATGCTTAGTCTCCAATTTAGCAGGGTACCCTGTTCAGAGAAAAAGAGGCGTGTAAAAACACCCTCATCTTAAAATCACCCCCTCAGTATTTTCAGGTGCCTTTCTTTTGCCACTAAGTTTATAACAGCCACAAGACATGGTCTAAGTCTCCCCCATTCTGAGGCTGCAGAATCCAGTCTCAAAATATACTTGTATGAGCTTATCATGCAAAGTGCAAACATGCACGTATGAAGCAGGAAAGCAAAAGGCTTCCAGTGGCCAGCCTGCTGCCTTGCATCTCTCCATACTCCCCTTCTTGTGCTTGCAGCCATTTCTCTCCTTCTCCGTACCTTTTCCTAGGAGGAGAGGACCCATCAAGTGGCTGGCTGTTTTGGATAGCTACCACCTGTTGTGGGCCACTGCCTTCCAATGCTCAGATCTGCTAAAGGAGGATGAGCTCAGCACAAACTTCAGCGCATTTTTAGTGCACTGTCAGTCCAGACTTTCAGAAAGGAAGGTGGAAGCCCTGACTGCTTGGCACTGCAAGTAGGAGTGGCCGTGGCTCTGCAACAGACACCAGGGCCCTGGCTGGAGTGTGAGGTGCTGTGAACTCCGCTGACATCAAAGGCAGAGCTCCACTGACATCAAAGCTTCTGCAGCCCCAAAATATGGCAAAGAGGGGTGTGTTTTCCCCTCTGATAAAGCTGAGAGAAAGCACATGAGCAGTTTATAGCTCCCTACAGTTATACATCTTTTCTGTTGATTTTATAGTTCAGGGAAAGAAAAAAAACCCTCTGGAAGGACTATTTTTTTCTTGAAGACTAGAAAGAAAGAAAAGGTTTCAGGTATTTTATTAGGATTTCTAATTCCTCCTTCAGCCTGGGCTCTATTTCTGGGAACACAGAGAAGTTCTGCAGCTCTGTATATTTCAAAGAAGAATAGAAGCAACCTTGTTCTGCAGGCACAATTTCAACCATGACTGAAGTGGAAGACCTAAAGTTACAAAGAATGAAAACCTGTAGCATTTATCCTGAGCAAAGAGGAGAACTTCCCATTTTTGACTGGGAATCCTTTGAATTGTTTCTCTAGTCATTCTCTCTCCTGTTTTCCAGTGTAAGGATAATGTGATGGGCTGACTGGAATGACACTGTTCCTGTTTGGGGCACAAATGAATGGAGGCTGGGCACAGGTTCCTGGTACAGCTATGGCCAGTGAAAAGGCCAAGCTCCTCTCACAGATGGAACACTGGGCACACAGGCAAAATATCTCAGGCTTTAGACAATGGGTGTCAAGATAAGCTGTAAATTAAAAACTAGTGGCACTGCATATATCTGCATAGTTTTAACAATTACGTTTTTCCTCCATTCTCTGAATTTATTGGAATTCCTATGAAAGTGTTTATTATGACACCCAGCCTAAGCTAATGAGTCTGAAAGGACACTGGCTTCTCTTCCTACCTGTGCCTGATAAAATGTCTTTTTTGTTGGGTTTTTAAAATTTTATTTTATTTTATTTATGTTCAATGATGTACAGGTTGTTTGTAGGCCTTTTCTATCATCTGTGCTCAGAACAGTTAAACAATGGTACTTGGCTATGGTCCTAGCAAGCACCTTTCCTCCCTGGTGATATTGGGATCCAGTGATGATCATCTGCATGTATTTTTTATGTGTATTTTTATATACTTATATAGATTTTGTCAGTCCCCTGGCACATGTTCAGAATTTAATGAAGAAAATAGGCATGAAGCTGTGTGTAGAACTCCATAATATTTTTACAAGCTAATTAGTTCAGCTGACTCTTTAATCTCTGTGCTGGAAGGGGCTGAAAGACAGGACTGTACCACAAGATTCAGATTGGCAGATTGGGAAATTACTTCACAAATGCAGGCAAGGGTAGGGGGAGCATGTAAAGAAAACAACTCTCCCATCCACCAAAAAACCACAAAAACCTGCTAACCATATTCATCATCACTGCAATAGACATATAATGACATGGGTTTTTGTCTGAGAGCAAGGCTTCCATAAACCTGTCAAGATGCTTAATTATGGTCTGTTGCACTGGACTGCCACAGACCTGCTAAGAAGAAAAAAAAGTAGTGAGATTAGATACTCCTTTTGTACTGGAGTAGTGTACTGACTTTCCCATCCTCTTGTTGTCAGTGAAAACTTCCTAAGGACAAAAATTTCCACATCTTTGTTGGTTGCAAAATATATTCAGTTTTACAAACAAGCTTCTTCTTAAAGGCTGCAGTTTCTGAACAAACCATCTGCTCAATCATTTTCTTTCCTGGCAAAAAGAGAGGCTGAGTGCCAGAATTTTTTTTTTCTGTGATATTTACCCATAAGTTATTAATACCTATCTGACACCCACAGAGATCTTCCAACTTTTTTGTTGAGTAAAACAATATTGCCTACTTGTCTGACAATATCCAAAAATGAGTGAGCATTGTTTCTGATCACCCCCACTGTAGAGCTCACAATGCCAGTTTGTTTATAAATAATGTCATCTGTTGTCTTCTCTTGAGTGTTTTATCCCATTGACTGTACTTCCCTCATCCTTTATTTGAGACATCTGTCTGTGCTGGTCCTGGTATGCATAATGACTTGAGAGATGTGAATAAAGAGATTTCATATGGTGTAATAGGCACATCCAAATATCTTCTGGAGTTTAGACTCAGCAATGTCACAGTGTGGTCCTAATGGTCTTTAAACTGCTTTGAAGTCAGATGTCAATTCTGAGTGCTGCTGATGGGAAAAAACCACTTAAAAAAATCCAAAAACCTACCACCCAAAAAAACCAACTAACGATCCCAGCAAAGGGCTACTAATTCATGTGGATTTGCTGAGTCTGATAAAACAGTGTTTGAAATAGCAAAATTTTACTTGATAGGAGAATTTTCAGCATCTGGCAAGAAATAATGAGAGGTTTTTAGACTGAGTTTTGTAACTAGTTGCTGAGTTTTCACTGTTTACTATATACTAATAAAACATTAAGGGTCCAAGTGAGATGGTAGAAGAAAGGGTTGTAGTGATAGGTCTGGCATGTGTTTATGGCAGCTTTATCCTCAGACTCCTTCTGAGAAAAGTTTAAGACTATATCTGAATATTTACCCCATTAAATAACAGTCATGGAGCATCAAGCTCAATTCTTTTTGTTTTTGTTGTGGTAGTGATAGTGGTTCCATTTTGGTTGGTTTTTTTTTTGTTTTTTTTTTTTTTTTTTTCAAAAATTAATTATTTTTATCCCACCAGACTATTTTAGTTATGGCATCTTCTGTGAAATTTCTCAGTAGGGTAAGATAGTCCTACTGCTCTGAAAAACTTTGGCTGATTAATATTCTCCAGTAGCTGTGTGTTCTGGGTGTCTGATGGGGATCTACTCATCTAGTGTTCTTTAACTTCATAGGAGTCAAAGTTTATCCAAATGCAATATATTTTTAGAAATCCTACTAATGGATTCTTTTTATCAGTAACTGAATTGGAAAATAGAGGCTGTTCTAAAACAGAATTCATAAGATCCTTTCACTTCTCTACTTCAAAGTCCCTTTAAGGGACTCAAGAACAGACAACATGATTTTTAATGTGCTTGTTGGACGATTTGAGAAGGGAGGTATCTTCTTCATGGAATGAACTTTTGTATTATTTTTGATTGCACCAAGTAAAACGAAAATCTTTTAGAATAAGCCCATTACATTGTAGATCTCAGTGTGTCAGCCCAAAGACAGAGCTGCTGCATTCACAAGTGCCACAAAAAAGGCACCACAATCAGAGTTACATCAAAAAAAAAAAAACATTGTGTTAGTAATTGCAGCTAGTCTGAGTGGTTTGAGTTTCAGGGATTTGTTTTAGGTATATGAGAGGGGAGTTTTGGGGTGTGTGTTTATTTGGTGAGAGTAGGAACCAGGGAAAGAGGTGAGTAAGGATGGTGGGTCTGATCAAGCTGTCCCAAACTAATTTTATTGCACAAAGGTAGTATAAATCATGGTAAGGTACGTTAGTTTGAACTGCATCCAAAAATGCCCAGAAGCTCAGCCTGATGATTTACAGCACTCTGGGCTAAAGACATTTTGCCAGTTCTTTCATTTCCATAGTGAGGCAGGAAATATTTAGTACTTTTCTTGAGCATATTTTGAAATCTTGGGCTTTTCTAGAAGTTTGTCTAATACTTGCAGGAGAGACCTTTGCAAGTCAGAGATTCAGAAATCTTTATTCCTTGAATTAACAGAATGTGTGGCTCCCGATTGTTGCAGCCAGGAATGTTGCCTTGTGTGACTCTGGATTGCCATGGCTGTTGTAGGAGTCAGGTAACACTTACTCAGCAGTGGTTGATACAGAGAAATACTGACTAAAGTGATCCAGTGGTTCTCCAGAACTGGAAACTGCCCTCAGTGTGCCAAACCTGAAGCACCAGTGTGACAGAATGGCACATGAACGTATGATTTATAAATGTAAATTTGATAAATTTGGCATACTTTGAGGAAATGTAATACATGTGAATCCTGTCCACATTGTGAGATACTGATGTTGCAATATAGTAGTTCTGGACTGGGTCCAGTTTCTGCATAAACTTTATATATATATGTGTGTGTGTGTGTATACATAAATATATGTGTATATATATATATATATATATATATATATATATATATATATATATACACACATAAATATATATAAATATAACTGATTAACTGATCTTTGCCTTGACAAGGATTCTTTTTCTCTTGTCTTATACATGTTTGATGGCAACAATGAGCTGCAAGTCTGTGAGCTGTCATGCACAAAGGAAATGGATACTTTCCAAATATGCATTTCTGGAACAGAAAAAGTTCTACCAAAAAGAGACAGGGTTTTTTTTATTATTTCTTGTGATTATTTATGAGTATGTTTATTATATCGATAGGATGGTAGTATGAGGAATATTCAGGTATACACATTTATTATCATTTTTTTTGTTGTTGTATGTTAATAGCTTTCCTGTGGCACCATTTTCTTCTCCACATTATATTTAATTAAACTAATCCAAACTGAAGACCCATTCAAAGGACTGAAAGGTAGTTGTTGTGGTTTGAAAGCAAAACAAGCAAGAGGCTCCAAGTCAGAGATACAATTTAATAAGAAGAAAGCTAAAAAGGTAAAAATAAAATAAAATAAAATAAAATAAAATAAAATAAAATAAAATAAAATAAATGCAATAACACAAAGGACCACTGACAGAGTCAGAATACAACCTGAGCAGGATGGTGGAAGCAGTCCAGATGAGGTGGTCTTCCTGAAGCAGTGATCCTGTAGAAAGGTCTGGTAGCTCTGATCCTCTGGGAATCCAGTGGGTAAGGGCTCTCGCACTGTCCCACATACCAGCTTATATCCAGGTGAGAATGCTTGGCTCCTCCCCCTGGGCAGAGCATCTCACAATGGGATGATGAGTTGTGAAGTGGGTCCTTGATGGCCCATTAAACAGAGATAACTCCTGGAGGGAGTTACCTGTGATTCATGGGCAAGGCATTGATGGGCCATTAGCAGAAGATACCCCAAAGGCAGGGACTTGGAAAAACACTAGCCCACCTGGTTTCAACAGTTCATGAAGATGGTGATAGAATAAATACTTTGTGTACATCCTACACTGCAACCCAGGACAGTAGTGGGACTGGGATTTGATGGGAAAATTAGATACAAACTTGAATAAACTTTTGGTATGTTGCTATGACTCCAAGAAGGTAGGAAGAAAGTTGGTGTACCAGATGCAGAAGTTAGGTGATGTTAGTGTGTAATGAGAGGTCACCTGTAGGTAAATTAGGATAATCAAAATAGGCACAAGTTGAAAGATGCATAAAAGGAAGAAATGATCCTGGACAATGAGAGCTAGACTTTGAAATCATAGAATGATTGGAGTTGGAAAGCACCTTAAAGCACTTGGAAAGCACCAGCTCACCACCACATGTGGGACACCTTCCACTAGAGCAGGCTGCTCAATGCCCTGTCCAGCCTGGCCTTGAACACTGCCAGGGATGGGCATCCACAGTTACTCTGGGCAACCTGTGCCAGTGCCTCACCACTCTCTCAGGGAAGAATTTCTTCTTAATGTCTAATCTAAATCTACCTTGCTTCAGTTTCAAGCTGTTCCCTCTTGTCCTATCACTGCATGCTCTTGTTAAAAAGTCCCTCTCCCGCCTTCCTCGTAAAATGACTCATCTGCTGGTGTTTCAAGTTCAAGAATCTTCCAGTGTGCTGACTGGACATGCATTCCCGAACTTGTAGTAACAGTCAGTTCCTGAGCCTGAAGAAGAACCAGAAAGGCAAGATGTGGCTGAGATTTCAGATAAGGCAGAGTTGAAGTTGTGTTGGAGACATTGAAGGGCAGATTTACAAATGCAGCAGGGACTGAGAGAGGGCAGCATGGTGTGATATGATGTCACTAGTGAAGCATGAGTTAATATAGCTAGTAATAAATGTAGCACATTGTGTGGTGTCCTAAAGGGACATAGTGCATACTCTGGAGGATGTGGATGAACTGTCCACCCATTCTTGGCAAGCTCCACAGTTTTGAAGTCCTACACGCCAAGGTTACAAAACTGAACGTTTAAAAAATGAGGCATTTGGGAACTGAAACCAGAGCCACATTACACTGTACATAAATATGATTACAATCAGAGTTGAGTAAAATAGAGTAGAAAGAATTTGTTTCTTACAATCTGGAGTCTCTGGCCCTTCCTTTTATATTTTGAGGATGTTACCCAAACAAAAGAGAGAAATCATGGGATCACTGATTCAATGGTAGCAGAGATGTTTTACATCATCAGCTGGGGAAGCAGGATTGGTGTTTGGTGGTGGTTTAGTGTTTTGTTGGTTGGTTGGTCATTATTTGTTAGAGCTGTGCCACAGTTTGTGCAGGCTCTCAAACTCATCCTTTTCCAGCTTCTTTCTCAGAAATATAAACAGCTTTTTTAGTGTCAGCTTTTTAAAAAGAAAAGTTACTTTCCTTAGTGCATCTGTCTTCTTTGGTCTGTCACTACCAAAAGTTTGTGAGGGGGGAGGAGATTATGTCCACACTTACCACTGATGCCTTTTGGCTCTTAATTTGCAGGATCATTGCATTCCAAGAACAGGATTTTCTTTGTTCTAAGAATAAGATATTTATGCACTGTAATCTATATATTGTGTACCAATAAAATTTGGAAGAGGAGAAATGTCACAGTAAAGCATATTAAATAAGGGATGTTTCATGGAATATGGAAAATATTATAAGTCAAAGTAACTAGTCTTGAAAAACTGGCAACTGCTATTGCTATAAATACAGCTGTACCAAAGAGGTGAAAAAAGATGTCTCTATGGAGTTATTTAAAGGTATTTTAGTACTTCTGTCACTACAGTAACTATATACCATCCACAGGTACAACTGTAAAATGTTCATGTGTGATAAAATAGCTAAATGAGGAATACCAAATAATAGCACACAAAAAAGCATGCATTTTTCTTTTGCAATATATTTATTGTCTAAAACATTCTTTAAAATACAGAATCTATGTCTGTGACAAATTTGCAGGGATTTAAATTAGGATTTTGAATGGGTTCATTCAATTTCCTGCATTAGCCTCTGAGAGCTAGCTTTTAATGGACTTTTGACCTCTCCTGTACTTGCACACCAGCAGGTTTGAGCCCTCGCAGCAGGATGGGCAGGGCTGGCCCCTGGGTGTTGCTCAGGGCCCTCTTCTAGACACGATGTCTATGTGAGCAAAGCTACCAGCACAGGCAAGTCATCTGTGTGCTAAAGCCTGGGCAGATAAGCCACTGCTGTATTCTGATGCTGGCTACTGGATTAAAAGTGGTTTGATGCATTGCTGTGTTCCTGCCTGAAGCCAATGCAGAAGGAAGCTAAAGGTCAGTCTAAAAATATGTTGATGAATTAAAAACTCTCTTCCGGTTCTTGAGGAGATGTCAGCCAGGAAGTCCCTGTGAGTGTCCGGAGCAAAAGGAAAAAGTGTTTGTGGTGGCTTTGCTCCTTGTCATGGACAATGCTGTATCACTTCAGGTCTTCAAGGACAGTCCTGTAAGCCAATGTTATGTGTAATGAAATGATTAGTCACTGTAAAATTATAGGTTGAGCCTGCATTGCTAAGCTAGAGACCAGTTTTCAGACATTTCCTTAAATAAAAAAACCTCCTGGCCAAGTTTTAGATAGTGTAATTGAAGCTTCATATTGCAGTCCTAGAAGAATCCTGGACTTTGAGGAGCACTCTCCAACCTTCACCGATTCAGCTGGTCTGAGGTGATCTTGGGGGCACTGGTGAGAGGCCGTACTTCAAACTAGAGCTAACCCTTTCCATTCCAGTTCTTGTCCAGCTGCTGCCTGCCGAGGGTGGATGGGGCAGTACTGTGAAGGTGACACACACTGCTTGTCTCTTCCTCCATGTGACAAACACGCTGTCCCACTACTACGTGGCATAGTTAGTGGTGTTAGACAACAGATGGGAGGAGGTCGACCAGAGCTGGGTGCCAGGGATTCCAGGCAGCCAGCAGGGGAATTTGGAAATGCCCTTGTCATAAGGCACTTTCCAAGGGGAGCTTAGCAGTACCTCACCAGAAAGCCTTGTGAGTGTTGGAAACTCCAAGAGCACCCCAGGCGTTCCCAGAGCAATCAAGCCTATCTTCACTGTGCTGACTTATTACTTATTAAATCAAGTTCAGCTCCTCAATCCTTCTATTCGAAGACCCATGGCTTAGGCTCAGGCCTGCAGGAAGGCACCTGCCAGCTCTGGGTTTGACATCTTTGATGGAGCATCCTTATGGTCAAGAGGTGAGTGCCAGAAAGTAGACTTTCCAAAGGGGGCACTGTAAGAGCATCTTATAAATTATCCCAAGAGCTAGGGCCCTTCAGAGATCCCATACCCTGTTCCACGTGTAAAATACATCTCTTTGGTCTTGGTTCCTCTAAGAGAGACATGTGGCTGTGTGCAGTTTTTTCCTTTTAATTTCCTACCAAAACAAAACACTTCACTGCAAATGCTTTCCCCCTTGAGGGATGAGAGTACTAATGACACATGACAGATGTTAGTCATGGTCGCTTTGTTCACTCCTGGAAGGCACTTGGGTGCCACAGAGATGTTTATAGCATAAGAAGTTTTAGAATAATGCAGTTGGAGCTTATGTTGGTATTTAAAGTTAATCACTGGCTTTCAGGTTTTTAGCCACTGAGTTGACAATTATTTTCAAGCCGTGTGAAGGACAAGTCTCAGGCAGAAAAAGAAGTTATTTTTCAGCCCTATATCAGTGCATTAGTAATAAATTATTTAAGTTCAAGGGAACTTGAAATCCAGTCCATAATGGTGAGGTATGTGAAGTGCATGCATGTGAAGAGGGAAGAGAAAATTCAATGAGCTACTGATGTGAGTCTCTTGTGTTCTTCCCTGCCCACTTGCAGTGTTGATAAAGATGCTAATGGACCTCTATTGTGCATGTATCTATTTTGATGACCATAATGCAGGGGAAAAAAAGCATTAAGTTGAAGTGCTGCTTCTGCAGAAGAAAAGAATATTTATTGAGCTGTTCTACGAAAGACAGATCTGGGCTCCCAGCTAAACACTGGCATCAGATATTAAATTCTAGATATTGCACATATGGCATGACCCTTGTCAGGGAGGAACTCAAGGCCTGTAATTTTCACCTGATTCTACAGTCATTGGACACTACCTAGGTGAATACAAACACAGGCAAGCTCCTTACTGTCCCAAAGGGAAGCTTCCCTCCTAAGTCACAAGGTTCAGCAATTCTTACGTACAGCCAAGTCCATACTGCATCTCTCTGTCCCAAAGCCTTGCAAAAGATGATGACTTAACTCCTAGCTAGCAGATTTGGACTGTCATTTTAGTCAAACACATATAGCACAGTTTTCCATGCCTCAGCAAGAACATCTGTTTGACAGCTGCTTCTGGTTTCAAGTCAAACCTCTCCAGTTACTAAGAACTGCAGATGAGAGAAGTTAGTTGTGCCTTGCTTCCAGTTGTGTTGTGTGATCAGCCTACCAATGGGGCAACCAGTAATGTCGAGAGCACTCACCAGGCATGGCTTTTTAGCTGTCAGATAATCCACACTGTGAGTTTCTAGAAGAAAACTGAACATATGCAGAAAGTGTTTCTAAATGCATTTGAACTGATCACTTGTTTTCAGGTTTTGAGGAGATAAGGCCATATTCAGTATTGTGGAAGAGCCCTGAGTATTTCTGTAGTCCAGGAAATATTGAAGTACTTATTTAAGTGCCTTGCAGAAAAGCAACATGTTTTACATGGAATAATACAGTATTTGTATTATACAGTTCTTTGTAAGAAGAGTTATGTCTGTAAAATGGCACTGGAGAAACGGACTTGTTGCAGGATATATTTTGATTTTACCTTGTTACCACATCTGCAAGGGCTTGCCATATGATCAAGGGGTTTCCTGGGTCCTGGCGTGCACCACTGTTTGCTTGAAAAGCACAGTATTAAATGGTTTGTGGAATAAATGGGGAGCTCAGACATTTTAGAAGAACAAGAACTGATATAGCTGATTTTCCCAAGAGCAGCTGGGTAACAAATTCCATTGTTCAGTTTTTTGGCTGTTATAAGAAAGTGCTTGTTTGTCTGTTTGTTTGCTAACTCTTGTTCACCCAGTAGGTTGAGCTCATTTACCTCAGTGATCCTTCTGGGTGCACAACAACTGCAGAAATGGAAAAATTCAGGTACCTGAATGCAGCATCTCCCACCAATTTTCAGCCTCTGAGAAAAGTACTTGCTGCTAAAAGGAAACTTCAGAAAAAAGGGGGATACAGGTACTGGGATTGGGCTTCAAACTACATGAGATTAGGGTAAATGTTGTCATTAAAGGTACTTTAAAACAGTTATCTCTGAAACTAATTAGCAAGTGCTTTTAATTGGTGGGGGCGTATTTTTTAAGGACCTCTTCTTTAATCTTTTATGGTAATCAGGCTCCCACATTTACAATTCAGCAGTGCTCCTCATACAAATAACTAGATAACATTCTTAATTAGATTATAGTAACTGTAGGAAAAAGTTGTTCTAAAAGTGAAATTACAGACTGTTATGACTAATGCTATACAAATTAGCATAAAGTAGCTCAGACCAAATTATCCCTGAGAGTTTGCAATTAGGAGCACCTGCTATTAGTGCTCTTGCTAAACTTTTATCAATTAATCATTACTTCCTCAAGTAACAAGAACAAAACTGAATGTTATGAGTATTGTAAGAATGATTAATTGCTGGTTGTAAATTGCTGACTAGCTCCATTATTACTTCTACTTTAAAGACTTTCAGAAATGTGTCTATCAGTTTAATGAATGCATAAATTATAGTAATGTACTTGGTATTTGGAATTTTTTTGTCCTACTTGGCTGGTAGCATCTGTTCTCAGATTTAGATAAGTCTGAGACTTTCAGAGTGTGAACTGTGTAACAGAACATTGTTTTTACCTTTCTTTTTCCTCTTTTCTTTTTCAAAATGGACCCTCAACTCAGACTCCTAAATGCTAAACACTAAATCAATGACTCTATTAATTCTTTTGAGTACTGGGTGCAAGGTAATTCCCTCACCTGAGATACTGACCTTTGGCGTCTGGAAAGATATTTAATGTTGTTATCATCATTGTCTGAATTTACCTGTTTGTTCCAGCTTTGTGGTGCAGCATTGTCCTGATTCTTTCTCAATATATAAATTAACATGTGAGGGAGTATCAAAACACTGGAGTGTAACTAAAAGAGATGTTTTAGTATTTTGTTTTTGATGGGAATAGATTTTTGTTTTGGTTTTGAGTTGGAATAGATCTTAAAGTTTGCCAGTTCAGGAGTGCTTTTAGTCCTGTGTAATCATAGACATTGCAGCTTTAACATGAATTGAAAAAATCTAGAGAGCACAGCATTACAGCTGTTGAGTGAAACATCAGCAGGTTGCCAAAATGCATGGTAGTATGTTACCAAATTCGTAAGAAATATATGAAAATCTGGAACTGATCAAGAGATTCATAAAATAGCTAGAATTGTTTATCTTGGCTGTTCTGAGATGAAGTCACTACATGGATGGAATAATTCTAAAGTGCAGCTTGTGAAAACTGTCAGAAATTAAGATTTCACAAACCTGGAAAAAAAATGAGGTTGGAAATCAGCCAGCAGGGGAAGAAAAAATCCAAAAGCTAGATATTTTTGACATGCCTCAGAGATATAAAGGGAGGTGGTATGGGTGAAAGATTTTTCTCATTCCCAGATCATCTGAGCTGTAAGGATGAACTACTTTCTAATAACCCTTTAGCTTCCTAGCATAAAAGGTACCTGTCAGTTAAGTCTATGGGTTTTTATAGTGCTGTTGAACAGGTAGTCCAGGTAAATATTGCTTAGATTACCTGCTACCCAAATGGAGACAACAGAGGAGCAACAGAAAACATGTAGCTAACCCAGCACCTGAAATGTTCTCAAGCTTTAATCACATAATAAATGAGGTAATAATAGCCTTTGTCCTAAATGTTGCAACCAAGCAACTTGACACGGTGCTGTGGAAATTCCTCCTGGGAGCTCTTGGTGAGCCAGGCTCACTGCCTCTCCACAAAGTCCACAAGCCCTGCTGAAGTGAACTCTCCTTTGTGATTAATTTCTATATTTCATCAAGTGACTATTTGAAAGCAAATACCATCCTTACATGAGGCACTTAGTATGTTTTGGTAATATATATGCAGAATTTTCAGTTACTCCATTATACAGTTACAGAAATTATTCTAAATGAAAGTATTTTACTGAGAGTTTACACCTGAGGCATGTGAACCATGGAGGTGCAAAGTGGAGCCCTGCAGGGGAAGCCTGGCAATCATCAGAACTGAGGTGGACATGTAATGCAGAGGCATAGTGAGGGAGTCACCAGCAACACCCTCAGGAAATGCAGTAGTCATTAGATAATTTCTTTTATAATTGATAAACGGGCCAAAAGTATCGTTTCAGCCAACAGCAATGAAAATTACCAAGCATCTAATGATGATCATGCTCAAAATCATAAAGATTTTTGCTGTTTGTCTGGCTGCTGTTTTCTTACTTTCTGCCTTAAAGGTCAGGTACTTTTGACAGATGAAAATTTTCTCATCCTATACCTTATCAAGCACAGGACAAACTGAATTTTTGTTTTTTAAATGAGCCATTTGTATAAGGTGGCTGTGTGCCTGCCACCTTCTTTTCAGTAGCCTCAGGCTCTGTATACTTGTTTTCTGCCTTCCTCTCCCTGTATGGCGCTCACTCTTTCTCTGCACAACTTCCACAAATGAGGCTTGTTATGTATGATACAGTGCTGAAACCTAAGAACAACCCCCTTGTTTCCTTTGATATACCTTGGATCCTACTCATATTTGCACCATGGTGCAAGTAAGGAACAGCTTTGGTCATGATGGGTGACTATCACCATAATTCTTATTCACTTGAAGCTGCTACCACACTATAATAAAAGAAATGGGTGCTACTGGCTTTGCTCAAAAGAAGAAAACAAATCCTAGATCCTTGGGACAGGTGCTGAGCATAGCAGCACTGATTTTAAAGAAGCTGCAGTGATTGACACAAGTGGAGTATGTTCCCACATAAGGATATGTAGGTCAGCAGGGAGCTGACGTTTCACACACTCCCAGGCATCCCCTTTGGCACTTTGGTTGGCCTAGTTGGGGAGCCAGTAATGAGGAAAAATAGTGACTCAAGTGACCACTGTGTTGCACTTTTCTCTCTCTGCTTTTCTATATTCACACAAATCATCAAATATTTAGTTTTAGCCTGTTCACTCCCTTTCTCTTCTAAACATAAGGCAGGAGGTGTCACAAGAGTAAATGTCTCTCATGAGAGTTTCATCATTTCCCTGTTTAGACTTGGTTGAAAGTTCTGCTACAAATCCTGTTCTTGTAATAATGCCATTTGCAATATTGCCACTTCTTGTAATACCAAACTAACTTACCAAGACTTTTCCAAACAAATAAGTATCCTAAATATTTCCCCAATAATTTGTAATACAAGTTCACTTTATTTTAGTTTTTAGACCAAAGAATACAGCTGCTGTCACTTTAGTAAAGTAGTTCACCACATTTTGAATACTATAAGGCTTCTCTCTTTAAACTGTGCTGCCATGTGGATGCATTTAAGTTATGCCCATAGCTCATTTGGAAGATTGTAGATGAGAACTGCCTCCAAAATGCAGTACTAGAATGTGAGCTGTGCTTTACTTTGTGTGTATGTTAGTGTGTGTGATCCATATTTAGGGGAAAAATCAACATAAATGTTGGTGGGCACATACCCAAAGAACAAGTTGATGTGCCAATGCTTTTCTTCTTCAGTTCTGTTTCTACTGATCTTGAAGCAAGCAGGGGAGTGAGATCTGCTCCCTAAGCAGACCAAGGGATCCCCTGTCCTGATGCTACACCAGCGCCTCCATTTCAAGCTCTGATAGGAATGTAACTGGAATAAGGGGTAGTTATGGTGCTCAGCTAGCTGGCTGTGCATTCACACCAGAGCCAGTTGGCAGAGGTCAGAACAGCCCCATCTGTGTGCTAGACTGCTCCAACCCAATCTGCTGAGGAGGGTGGATCCAAACCAGCAAGGACCAAGTGCAAACTCTTCTGCTGACTCAGTATCAAGGAAAAATTGTTGTACTGCACTGATTGGTGGAGACTGTTCCTAATATATGTGTGTGTTTATATATATGTGTGTGTGCCATATGTATGTTAACATTTTGTAAATCTAACCCTTGTATTTTTTCAAAAATCGCATTGCTATTTGGATCAGGCTTAGATTTATACAAGCAAGTCTGTCTGGTTTTTATTGTTCTGTACCAAATAGCTGTTAGTTCATTTTACCTAAATTTAATGGCATCATAGAAGTTGGAGATCGTCAAGTTTCTACATGTTTTGCCAACTGGGAGAAAAGCTGTCATGCCACTTGATAGATACTATGGAAATCAGAGAAAAGTAGGAGAATATACAACCAAAGTTTGCACAAATCAATTGCAGCACACCAAACCTTAAAGAAATGAGTCTGTTACCCTGCTAGTTTTTCTTGAGGCTGAATGAATTATTTTCACAATACTACACTTTCTGATTTTTTTCCTGTGATAATTTAATTGTCAAAATGTTTTTTACAGAAGGTCTCTTGGAGATTGTCTGTTGCTCAGTTTCATTTTGTCAAAATTTGTGGGAATTTGAGGGGGTCTTTGAAACACTCCTGTAGTCAGGGCACATTTCAAAGCCTTCAGTGACACTGCAGAGACTGTAGTACGTGACTCACTGAGTAAATGTGACTCATGCTAATTGTCTGGGGACTTTTGTTCCAGTAATACACTGTTTCCTGCTCTGGGATCAGTTCAGTCAATAAAAGTCTGGTTTCTTTGAATGCATGAAATAACTGAAACCCAAAACTGAATATCACTATAATGGACATCTTAGGAGCCCCATAGAACAAATGAAATGGGGTCATAGGTACAGGCCTTGTTAGAGGTGACTGACTGTATTCCCTTCTTGAAAAAGTAATTTCAGTTGCACACGTGCAAGTGCTAATTGCTTTGCATCATTAATCCATTTTTCAGTACAAATTGGTCTCATTAAAATTGGCTGGTGGGAGTCAATATGGCCAACTCTTCTAGAGAAATATGTTGCTGTGTGCAAACAGGCAGTCTCAGATCTGCCTTTGCTGGCTGGCAAGGCAGAAATTGCAAGTGCTGTGTTGCAGCAATAAGGATCACAGTGCATACCATGCAACAATATATCATCACTCCTTACAGCAACATTGCAAGGCTCACTGATACTGCCAGACCTCTGAAAATACCCTGGAAATGGTTAAATTCACAAGGACAAACTTTATCCCGCTGTACCCTGCAAGTCCTAAAGAGCACGAATGCTGTAATTTCTCAGATGGGAGAGGTAAACTGTGCTGAGTGTCAGCATGATTTATAGATTTTGATTTGTGTAGGCAAAGGGCAGTGTGTCTTTGTGTCATGTATAGGTTGTGCATATCTGCAGAAACAATCAGTATTTGATTTTACCCTGTATTCCTGAGTAGCTCCATGCTGTTTGCCTTCAGCAAACATTCTTCACTGGTTTGCATTAAGTATTTTCAGTGATTGATAGTTTTCTTGTTCAAGGATTGGTAAATGTGAATCTGCTTTTCATCTTGGCCTAAAGGGACCCTTGAAGGAGTGGAACTTTTGGGTTTTTTCTATAAGCTTTGAAAAGAAATTGAAAGACTTGATGTTGAGTCATTGGGGAATGCAATTTATAATGTGTGGCTTGGTCTATCACTCATTATGCAGCATAATCAACTAGGTGACCAGTTCAGATGAGAATAAAATCTCTGGCAGTTTTCTCAGAGAACATGAGTGGACAAATATCCTTTGGCAGGCTCTTAGCCAAAGTCCAATCTGAGAAACAAACTATGCTGTCTTTATGAGTGAAGAGCAAAATCATGGTCTGGTGGAGAGATGCTGAAAAAAATAACAGTGCAGAAGGGGCATCTGTGTGCAAATCAGAGCAACTGTTTTGGCAGGTCTTCAGTGATAGCAGGTTTTGACATCTTCACTAGGAATAATGGTTTGAACTGTAGAAAAACATAGCTGCAAGGTTAGATATGTGTGAGATCTATGAGTCAAACCAGCAGAGACTGTCCCAAAAAAACCATGAAATATGCAGACGTTGGAAAATCTGAATATAATTTGGAAACAGTGTTCAACATAAGAGGAAATTCTCAACTAAGTAGCTGTTAAGGCCTAACATATAAATGCTTATTTACACCAACATGTCCAGGAAATTTTAGCAATTAAAGTGTTAAGTGAAAGTGAACAGAATTTAAAGGAAACAATAAGAGCTTTTGGTGAAGAGGATTTAAAGAGGGCGAAAATCCATTATGAAGTTACCAGGATAAAAATCAAAACTTTCTGATGATCAGGTAGATCTAGTGCATCATAAAAGTGTAAATGAGGAATATTTATTGCTAAGCCAATAACAAAGACTCAGTTAAATGTTAAATACACTGCTGCACTAACAAAATAAAGTTGTCCATGTCACCAATGGAGAACAATTGTAATTCCTGAAGCTTAGGGTGGCAGCTCTGTCTAATACTTGTAACCTCTTCCTTTTGCTCTGGTGGATTCTGCTTTCCCTGGTGGCCTAGGAAATCTTATGTCTTCTCTTGTGAATCAGAAGAGAAAAAAGCAAGCGGAGATGTGAAATGGTTACACACATTAAACCAATAGTAAATGATGTAGCTGCTGGAGCAGTAGCAAAGTTGGAATATAATGAAAAGTTTTGTTTTAATATCATGCAAATGAGATAAAGCATAAACAAGAGGATCTGAAATGAAAACATCTTGAAAGGGAGGGAGGTAGGCAGGGGTGGAGAAAGAGGGGAAGTGTCTGACAGGAGGCTGTGTGCAGGGATAGTGAATTAGAGCAGCTGAACCAGAAAACATAACATAGATGTGTTTCTCACTTCCTAAATGAAGGGACACCTTTTAAGGTACTGTTTGAATGGCAGTAATTAAAAAGGAATTTCAGGTTAATTGCAAGTACTCCAGTTTCCTGTAGACAATGTTGGATATGAATTTGTAAAGGGTATCTTGCCATCTACTAGATAGCAAACTTGTTTGTTGTGGAAGGAAACAGCATCTTTTGAACCTTCTAAAGTTATTAAATAAATGTCACAAGGTAAATAAAATTTAGAGAATAAAGTATGGACAGGAGTTGTAGAAGAAATTATATACAATAAGCATCACAAAAGATGTTTTTATTTTGTATAGCAGTGGTATTCGAATTCCTCAAAAAGCAGATAATATCAGATATTATCAGATCCAAAAATCAGATCAGATCCAAAAATATCAGATCCAAAAACCTTTGGTGTGGAATGTTAAAAATGCATTAATTTTTATGTTTCACAGTGAATTTTCATTTGTGGGCCAGAGGTTGTTTAGATATTTACTTGATGTGAAAATAAGTGATGAGCTGTTTTTCATTTCAGGAACAAACATTGTGATCAAGGAAAGGAAAACCACATCTGCGTTAGAACTAAGTAGTAGCTGCTGTTATTGACTCTTTAAATCCAACCCAAACAAACAAAAATATTTCAGCAATTATGTCTTAATGCAACAGGGGAGCACGTTATATCTGCTATTGTTGGCAAGCTGTGAAATAACATTTATAGCTCAATTTACATTACTTTAAGTAAAATATTTCCAATAGATGCTTTTAAAGATAATTTCATTCTGATCTGCTTCTTTATCCTCTTTGGCTAAGTTTAGCTAAGATGTTTTTATGCTGGGGTGTGAAGGCAGACTTTGCTAAAACCAGCATTGCTAAACACAAGCTTTCATGCGTGGCCTCCACATACATTGGTTATTATCAGGGATAAGTGTAATACTTCAGAAACCAGGGAAGCTCTAGAAAATGAAACTGAGAGGTGCCACCCAACCCTTCAGGTTGTGAAGAGAACCAAAATAATAATAATACACTTGTGAAACACTCAGCTGGATTCTCTCTGGGTTCATGGCAAGAATGGCTGATTGTTTTGCACACTCTGTGATATCTCTGTTCCCACAGAGGCAGTGCAGGGCTGGACACACTGAGCTGCCTTTGCATACCCCAGCACCTGACCCAGTAACCTGATATTTTCTCTCCCTCTCCTGACAAGGTGTTGAATTTTCCCACACACAGTGTGATAGCTTTTTTAGGGCTTTTTAAAAGAGGTTTGTTTACTTTTGCTGTTATCCTACCCACATTTCAAGCCTGACAGAAGTTTCCGTATTAGGTTGTTGGCCATTCCAGATTTGAACCAGCACAGTTCCAGAATTTCAGCTGAACTGTGACCTGTATCTTCCCATGTGCAGGCTGTTCCTCAAGACTCAAATAGGATGAATGTAGGTTACCTAGTATGCTACCATCCCAATTTTTTCTAGAGAGTGAAATTTCACTATATATAACACAGAAAAGTGGGATGGTAGTCCTGTTTCAGGAATTTCTTTTTGCAGCTTTTTTTTTTTTCCCCCACCCTAGCCTTTACTAATTTCCAGAGAAAATAAGCTAAAATGACCAAACTGAATCTCTTTAAACCTTTAATCGAAGTATTGGAATGAAAACAGAGAACTTTAAAAATCACAAGTCTTATCTGCAGCAAGCAGCTAATATAATCTAATCTTTAAAAAATTATTCATATCAAACTATTGGAGCAAATTTTCCTTGGGAAAAGAATTAAAACAAAATAATAGTGTGAGACCAAATGCACTCCTTAACATAGCTTGCTTTTATAGAGACAGAGCATGGTGCAAAGCAGCTGAATGATTATAGAAGATAAGAGCAGCAGTGGCTCAGATCTGTGACCTGCCATTTCATCTCAAGATCCAGCAAAAGTGTCTTCTTGCTCCCTCATCTTTTTGTTGTTGTTGTTGGTGGTGGTGGTGGTTTTTTGGTGGTGTTTTTTTTGTTTGTTTGTTTGTTTGTTTGTTTGTTTTTTGTTTTTTTTAAAGCAGGAACTAGGGAGCAGAGCTAGGGGTAAGGATCCTAAGCTGCCCATTTCTCTGGCAGCCTTTAATTGCACAAGCAGCAGATTCTGCTTCCTCCAGAGTCTGTGGGCCACTTGAACCCTGTGCATTGGAGGGGAAACAAGGCAGAATGGGGGCTGCTGCAGGAGGCCAGACAGAGCACACTGGACAGGAAACAAGCTGGGAGATACCAAGTCCTGCCAAATGCAGAGGAAAACTGGGGCTGTGTGTGTGCAGGAGGGGAATGTGGGCCAAAGTCACCGATTGTTGCTTCAAGAACTTCAGTAACAGATAAGCCAGCTCATGGAAAGGTGGTATTTAAGCAACTACCCCAATACTTTTGGTTTAGTGCAGCCTATATTTGGGTAGGGAGCACCATGCTGAGCTAGTCATCCCAAGCTTGTGTTTTATGCACTGCACTTAGGCAGGCCAGCAAATAGCTTGGTACTACCACATGAAATATCTTGGCATAAATCTGACAGCTTATTGGGGAATATCCTCTAAAATTACTGACTCCATTACTCAAAGATAAAATTGAGTTGGTGTAGTGAGGTAAACATTGGTGAGGGTGTTCGAATGCTGTTACAGGAAATGAAATTCTCTGCATATATGGCAATATTTATTTTACATTTTGTGTGCCTCAGTAGGAAATGAACTCATATTTATCTTCGCTCTAGAGCAAGATGAATTAAGCTCCAGAGCAAGTACAGCATCAGTCTCCAATGACTTTCAACCTAAAAAGCTATATCCCTGAATCCCTGTTGCCTTGCCTTAAATTTATGCTCCAGCATAGGATGGAGAGGGCAAAAGCCCTTTGAGATACCTTTTCTGCTTGCAAGTTTACTTGCTGCAGTATTGCTGAGGGGGGGAAGGGGAAGTAAGAGTAAATTATTTCTGCATTTAGCTGGAATAACTTGCCCTCTTGACTCTCCTCAGATGTTTAACCAATAGGACTTTTTGGGCTGCATCTTCAATATCATCAGAAATAAAAGTCCTAATATATCACTCACCCATTGGGTAAACTTGGACAATTCTGACATCATCTGGATACATGAATGAAACTGGTGTTACATCTCACTAATCAATCTAAATAACACAATAATACATGAAGAGAAGAAAAAAAAACCCCAACTTTTGTAACTGGTTTTCTTCCTTTCTACCTTAGGATCTTCTTTCTGCATTAGAAATTAATATAATCTGTCTTGATCTGGTCCTGCTTAAGTGAACAGGAAATTGCAGGGTCGAATGGAACATGCGTTTTACTTTATGTCTTGAACTCGTTTATTTACTGCACTTTATTCCTCATTCATATGAGCACAGTGCCCATGA
Organism: Zosterops lateralis; assembly: GCF_965231275.1. Lineage (NCBI taxonomy): Eukaryota > Metazoa > Chordata > Aves > Passeriformes > Zosteropidae > Zosterops > Zosterops lateralis. Next base: position 29,184,636 of record NC_139768.1, read on the forward strand.
CTTGACATCAACAAAACACAGTTATCCTGTAGAGCAAAATGTGCTGGAGGAAAGTTTGCAAGTTTAGACCTTGTAAGGTAAAGAAAACAGTGAAATGAGAAACGTTTCTCATAATCATATTTGTCCTATGTTAAGAGTTGAGTGACTTCTTTTTTTCCTCCTAACAGTAACACTCAAAAATGTGATAGCAGAGAAATTATCTTATCCTACTTCTTTATTCCTAGCTCAGCAGTTGTTTGGGTTCCACAACTTAAAAACAACTTTCTCACCAAAAGCCCTTATCTAACATATGGCATTGTCTCTGCAGTGACTGAATGCCTCATGAGCATAGAGTGACTTTATTTTCACAATAGCAGCACCCTGAGCTGAGGAAATTTTCAACCCTGCTAATTGGGTGTGGGTAAAGAGAGAGAGAGGAAATTAAGTGCCTTGCTTATTTTTCTCAGCTAACTGCTGCTGAGAAGCTTGTCTTTCCTTCCATTGTCTGTAAAGGGGCTGTGATTTTCACAGAACTAGGATGATCTTCTCTCTGTCTGCTGGGGGAAGCTGTGGTCAGGCCATTGGTGATGTGGGACACAAAGCCACCAGCACATCATCATTACTTTAAGAAGTGAACATTGAGCCTGGTTGACGGTATGGGCTGTAATATATCTGGCTTTTGAGGCTCAGAATGAAACTGTGAACATTCCAGTTTAGTGTTACAATCAAGTAGTGCACAGGAGCCAAGGCAAAAGAGATGAAGCTCATGCCCTTTCTTCCCAGCAGCACCTGCTGATCAGTTGTTTTCTTCTAACATTTTCTTCTGCTCATTGTATTAAAAACATACCTTTATCAACTCTACATCAGGAACCTGCCCTGGTGGTTCAGAAACCACTGTCATCAGCACAAGTGACTGAGTCACCTTGTCCTGGTCATGTGAAAGTGTGCAGAACTGAGGTTCATGTCCCAATCACCTCTGGCCAAAATGCTGCTGTAGGTGTTGCACCCAAGGACACATCTGCAGAGATGAAACAGCCCCAGTGAAATGTGCTCTGCATGCTCTTGAAATTGCTACTGTGAGCTCCTTTTACCTTCCAGAGCAAAGAATCTGGCCAAAAGCCTTCCCACTGCCATTTTAAACAATCCACTGTGAGAGGTGGCTCACCAGTTCCTTGTGGCCTCTGGCCTAGGAATGACTGCATAGCCAGTGTTCTTACACATTGTCTTTTCTGTGTAAAAATGTAAATACTCAGCATCAAATAGCTGTAATTAAACACTTTGGTTTTTTCCTGAAAGCTGCAAGTATATTAATAAGTATCCAAAATATATTGGAAGCAGGGTATACATTTGTTTCTGTTATGCTGACAACAAATACTTTATTTCTTTAGGCCTCTCTTTGTCTTAAACTTTTCTTTCCTCTTCATAGCAGTTCTGAAGCATAATGCAACTGTTTTCCAATCTATCTGTAACCATGGTTTTAGTTTTTTGTTTCCTTTGCAAATGAAAAGAAAAATCAAGTCAATTTTATCAAGCTACTGGTAAAGTACAGAGAGCATTTACTGTAATTAGGACACTGCATTACAGAAGTGATCTAAAGAATCCTGTTAAATGTCATTGCTCTTAGGAAAGAAACTACAGAAGTTGAAATGGAATTTTGAAAAGGAGAGTTGAGTAATATGCTTAGCTGTTCAATCATGTTGACTGATGTACTCATGAGCTGTGTTTTAATTTAACAAGTTGGATTTTCTTTCTGCACTAAAAGATTAGAAGTCTTTGCTCTAAACCAGGTAATTCCACACTTGCCTGCTCTTTGTTTAGCAGCTTTATGCCACCCTCCATTCATTCAAGCAGTTGGCACAATGCAGATAATGATGAGGTATGTGATGACAAATACTTTCATTGTCTCATTTCTGAGTGATTTCATATGCCATATTGTTCAAACCAGAGTAAACACAGTGCTGATTAGAGTCTGATTTTTGATTCTTTTCAAGTTTATTTTTTAAGGAATATAAATTTCCTTCAGAATATGTCTGGTCCTTAAATCTTATCTATATGGATATAACCTGTATCATTAATTCATTGGAAGTAGGTGCTTATCCTCTTGCCATTGTTGATTGGATTTGCAAGATTGGAGCCTTAATAAGAACCTGTGTATTCTGCAGTGAGGAAACGTTGTATGCTGAAGATCTGCTCATATTTAACACCATTTGGGAATTAATCTTGCAATCCAAATGAATGCAGGGTTAGCTCTGAAAGCTTTCTTCTATCTGACACACACTAACGTACGTGTCTAAGAGCCAGGCAACTGCTTTGGGAAAGTGGAGTCATTGTTCAGTTGCTACGAGCTGGTAAATACACAGTGGTAAAGGCTTGGCCCTGGCACTTCCTCACCTTGATTCAGAAATGGTGAGGAAAACTTGGCCTGGGAAAACCTCAAGACAGAGGTCCACAGTTAATGGACTCATTTGGACAAGTTTTTTCTGCTTACTCGATCACCATGGCTGTTCTAGGCCCACTTGAGTTCCTTCTACCTTGGCTGCACATGTGAAACCCCTCATTCTGCTGAGAGGAATTTAACCTTCTGTTCTTACTTCTCTCCATGAATGAGATTGGATCCTCTTTTTAGCACAACTGTGTGGTCACAGAGCCCCTGAGCAATGCATAATGTGGAGGTGGTGATTTTGTGTTAAGTAGGTTATTTTTTTCATCCCTTGTAGAAACATTTCCTTAGATGGTGAACTGTCTGAATTTTATAACATCAATCGAATGCTAGTTGGGTTGTGAAGGAGCTTATCCCCGTAGACATGGAGTATAATACTGAATATATCAACTCTGTCTCTCCATGATATCTGCAGAAATTTGAAAGAAAAAGATCAAGCAGTTCTTTAAAGTTCAGATCCTGAAATCGATAAATTTTCACCTACCTCCATTTGCCCACTTGGTACTTAATGATCTCTAAATATCTTTAGACAGAGAAATGCATTGTAGTATTTTGGACTCACCTAGTTTGGGAATAAAGTACACTCTCCAGAAGAAACAGGAAAAGAAAGTGAAAAGAACACAAAGGCAAACATTCAGTGGTGATTGAATGTGCCATATTTGTAGACAGGATGTCAGGGTGAGAGAGATTATTATGAAAGCATGAAGGTCTGGCAATCTGAAGGAAAATGAAAAGTGTTCTTGAGAGTTAAACATTGAAACTTTTTTGAAAAGGGGCTGGTGTTGTAATGAAAACAACATCTGGCTGTGATTGCTAAAATTTGATTGCAAAAGGAAAAACTGAATGATGTTATCTCACACTGATTGACATTAAAAAAAACTTGAAAAAATGGACATTAAAAAGGAAAGTTAGACAGATGTAGCAAAGGAACAGCTGTTGGAGATGGACAAGCTTTCCTTGGGGACCCATTGCTAAGGAAATATAAGAGCCTTATTCTGATTGCCTGCTGCTACAAATCAGCATTAGCTGCACTGAAGTCAAACTTGTGCCAGTGCAAAACTGGCATAAAATCAGAAATACATATGGAAAACAAAGCAAGGTAATAGAATATGGCAAAGTTCTATCAGGAATCTCATTGGTTTGGCATTTTTGTCATGTGTACCTGGCTTTGTAACCATATTTATTTTTTATGATTGATGAATGCACTCGAATATTAGCAGCATGATCATATTCCACCAGGTGGATCACTCAGAGGACTATTCTAGACACAGAAGAAGAAGAAAAGGGTAGGCACAGTTTCATCCTCTTGAGCAGCATCTCAGTGAGAGAAAACCAGTGCTTATCTATCCTGAGGGATACATGGGAGGTGAGATGGGGGCAGAAGGAAGATGACTTGAGCCTGCTGTGCTTCTCATCTTCTTGAAGGTCCTCAGTAATTGTTTCCAATGATGGAGTTTGGGTGTTGGCCAAGCCAGGATTGCCTGGCTCTGAGACATACCGGAATCTCCAGCTCCGGAGCATGCTCTGAGCTCTGCAGACCAACAGTCTCATGCTCCCAGGCTAGAGGTGCCCCAGCTCATGGCAGAGCCATCAGTCAGTGTGGGTGAGCTGCTCAGACTGGGCTACAGGAGTGGCACTTTCCTGCTGCTGTCAGCAGTTACAGACCCAGTGCTGTGGCTGCTTTGCTCAGTGCCCCCAGTGTGAGGAACTCCCCACAGCTTCATCCCCAGCTGCGGCAAAGTAAATAAAGCCTACAAGGAAGAAAACATGCTTCCCAGCCAGCCTTTCTTATTACATTTTTCTAAACAATTCTTCTCGTTCATAGGGAGGTTTTATTTTTCAGTCTAAACTGTGAGTATATGTTGAGGGCAATCAGTTTCTTCACACCTTTCTTAACTTGCTGTAAAGAGCCTGGGTGAAGGTTGCTGTGTTCTGGTGAATAATCTCTTATCATCTACATCATGGATAAATGCTGCAAGACAAAGAACTGGAAGCGAGTGTGAGCAGATTTATAAAGTTGTGGTAGGGGAAGGGGGATATGGCAGAATTAGGAAGGGATAAAGTATTGGAAAATCAGAATAGATTTCTGAAGTAATTTTTAAGAGGCCATTGTTAGTGATGTTTTAACACAGTGGTTTGTTTCTGGGTGAAACAAAAAAGAATATACTCACAGCCCCTGATGCGGTTCAGAGAAAGGGAGCAGGGATGGAAATGATTGGGAGAGGGTAGATATTTAGAGGAGAATTTGCATGGTCTGCTTTACACGGCAGTCTTGCATAGGTAAAGTTGAAATCAGGACATGTGCACACATGTGCCTATTGAGAGCAATTTACTGCATCTTCTCTTCTGAGTGCTGGAAAACCATAAGGACCCCAGAGAGAGCAGCCCCCAGCACAGGCACAGAAACACAGCTGCCCCAAGCACTGACAGTCCCTATCAGTGCTGCCCCACATATGTGGTGTAGAAGCACAGAATATAATTCCATTCCATTGTATCTGCTCTCAGAGAAAACACAAGATTAAATAAGTCTCACCACTGCTAACTACTGGCTAACAGTAGAAAGGATGAATGTTCTGCCTCCCTTTCTCATTACAAAGTTAACTGCACACATCCTTTGCCAACCACATGGACTTTGTGCTTCAGCAAATTTCTTTTGGCTGAGAGGAACAGGAGTAATGTGGCTCATCAGTTGGGCTTTTATCCTGTTTCATCAAAATTCTTAAGCTTTATTTCCCCAGGCTTTCTGATTTGTTTCTGAATCTTCTATCTCTTCTATCTCTTCCTCTCAGATCTCCTCCAAAGAGCATGTTGTACAGTGCAGTTTCTGTTGTACAGAAACCAGATTTATGTGATTTACAGCATAGGGAGATCTGCTTTGCAGTGACTGTTAGTCCTTGGGTATCAATAGATGCTTTCGATGCAAAGAAAGATCTATTCACATTTGTATTGTGTGTTATTGTTCAAAGTCTGGTATTGAGATCAAGGGGGTCACCCAACTGAAAGCTATCCCATGGTAGTGCTTTCTTGCTCTACAGCAGACTCGTTTCCAAACAGATTACTGACCCTGGCAAGAAATAGCAAAAGTGTGTTCCAAACCTTAATAAAAGAATATTTTTCAGGAAACTAGTGTCATCCAAGTAGTTCTGAGGTTTTAGGTGGTAAGGCAATAGCACAAAATTAATGTCCTCCCAGTTTGGATCCATTTATGCTAATTGATTTTAAATCTGTTTTGTGGTATTAGGAGGCCTGGTAACTGTTTAGTTGATTGTTTAATTCTGTCAGGAAATCTGCCATTCCTGCTTTCTGAACACAGGGATTTTTGTTTTAATGTTTATCACCTTTACAGAAATGAGCTGTAATTGAGGTTTTCTTCCAGCATGGGGTACACATGTGGGAATCTGTGTGCCGGACATCTCAGTACATATCCAAGTGTCCAGGTGTAGGCAGCCCGGTGTGTGCTCTCCCCACCACCCAAGCTGATGCTGAGGCAAATGCCAGTCTGGAAATCCCAGCCAGCCTTCCTCCCCATGGCCCTGACACCAAGCTGGGTTGGCTGCTGGAGCTGGTGGCATCCACCTGATTCTGTGTGCAACCAGAACTGCCTCTTTTACATGACCTTACATATACACTGTGGTGCAAGTAAGCCATTTTGATAGCAAACATTATTCATACAGTGATATTTCAAGTCTCTGTATTATTTGACATTGCACATTATCTTGTAATTTTTTTTGCATTTACAGAAAACTCTTTTTCTCTTAAACCATATATCAAATGTACCCACTCGCAATGAATTTGAATGTATGGCTCATGTGGCCTTCATAGGAGTATTAAGAAAGGGTGTCTGTTCTTGAAGCCAAATTTCAATATTTGGTTGCAATTCCAGTTTATTACAGCTGGTGTCAGTCATAAATCCTCTCAGACTTCCATCCTTTAGTGGAAAGCTCATCAAATGACTGATTTCCATTTGCTGTATTTATTGTTTGCATTTAATATACTTTAGAATGTTGTTAATAGGTTTTAAGCAAAATTTCAGCTTTTTTTCATCAGACTCAAAACATGGAGATGAATCTTGCCAGACCTATGGTACATTGTCACCTAATGTTTAGAAATAGTTTATCACTTACTTGTGTTCTGTGCCACATACCTGAGGTCTCATCCCTTCCAGAAAGTCAAAGATTTCCTGTCTGCTGCAGTCATAGGTAATTTTTTATATGAGGGTAGCAACAGATATGATGTCAGATTGCACTGGATACTGCAGATTGAAAGGTTAATATTGGGGAACTCACCTGCATGATAATCTAGTTAATATTTTTTAAAATTTTAAACTATTATTATCTTTTGGCAGAGCTTACCCCTTTTATTCTTTTCTTTATTTAGACATAGAGCAATGTCTAAAAAATTGCATCCTTGAGCTGGAATGGAAGCTTGCTCATATTTAAACATTAGCTGATAATAATTTTATGCATCATGTAAACCTTTACATAATGAAGTGCTTTGGCATTCATCTCATGCAGTAATATTTGCTTTTTGATGACAAGCTAAACTGCCACTGGTGTGTGTAGCATTCCAAATGCCCTCTACCATTACAGTCTGATTTGCTTTGAACTGTGTGGTTGCATTTTAAATTAAGAATATTATATTAAAGCACTTATTAGAAACAGCAACTTCTGAATGCTCAGCCCTTCCCAACTGGAACATCTGTGGGTTAAGTGTGGGTTTGATCTAAAGCAGTGCTATTTTCCTGTTGTCTCTCAAAGGACTTTCTCTCTGTTATTCCACAAGGGAATTTGACCCTCAGCTTACAAATCCCCACTCTTCTTTCCTTCTCATATGCAATGTTCTGTGACAATAGAAATATAATGTTCAACCTTGGTTTGTCTTGTTAACAGCATGTGGTTAGAATATTGCTGCCATTTCAGTCACATTTTTGCACTTGTCCCCTACTGTCTTGGCTGGTTTCCAGCACGGTGATTTATGCTTTGTTTGCCTCCAGATGTGATTATTGCTTTTCTTTCCTGGATGGGCCCTCTGAAGGAGTTCTTCACACATTAAAACATTGAAGCTCTTAAATCAGGGACTTGCTTAAACTAATTTTCAGTGAAAATGAGCGTAAAAATTCCTGAAGGAACAGAAAACACCTGGACAAAATTTTGATTTCAATAAAAATTAAGAAACTAAGATGTCTTGGATTTAAAATTATGATGTAAGCTATTAGAGATTCAATATAACCTCATCTATTTAAGTGCAGCCCAGGGCTATATTTTCTAGTCAAGGGAAACTTTTCTGTGCTGCTTAGTATGTTCAGTGAAAACTCACATTTTCATGGTGAAAAGACAGCTTAAACATAAGATTTTTATAAGGCTTTGATTTCTTTCTTCTTTTGCTTTTAAAATTACTTTAATGTCTATTTTAATATAAGTTGAACTTCAAGGAAGTTAGAATTTTGTATTCCTAATCAGTGCTGCATTCAGAGCACTTAACCTTACAAATATATTCTGTTTCAAGTAAGACTCCCTTTCCTCTACTTCCCCAAGTATGTGCAGAAAATAATTCACCTAAACAAGTTATGATCACGAATATTGAAGGTGAGCACAAAAATAATCATGCTTTAGAGATCAAAGCTAAGAATTTTGAATTAAAAAGGTGTTAGTTTTTATCCTTGGATTCAGCCCCTCCTCCCCACTACATGTACTCTTGAGTTTCTTGCTTTTAAGTGTTCATTGCCTCTGACTTCAGTATGAATGATAGACTACCATCATTTTCCATAAGATGTCTCAAGAAAATGCATTATTAATTTGGAGTAAATATGAACATCTTTGTAGGAAATGGCTTGGATTTAGGCATCTGGAAAAGGAAAGCATTATGTATTGACCTACTGTAATTTGCTAGGATGCTGATAATTGGTATTCATTTGTCTTGGTACCAGTGGAGAGAGTATTGCATTTAAAAACAGAACTGCTTGTGCTCTATTATTTAGAACAGTACTCCAAAACCAGAGAAGAACCACTGTAGCTATACCTAATCAAACAAGACACATTCCAGTTCTGCTGCCTTTCAGTACACAGGGTCAACGTGTTCACTTGCAAAGACTTCTTCACTCCTGTAGCAGCAGGAGGCAGATCAGCTGTATGGCCACATACAGGTAGTGCAAAACTGCTTCACCAGTGACAGGAATTTGTGCATTCTGCAGAGTAACTGGACCAGTTAATCGCTGAAAGTCCCTGACCCAAGGCAAAAAGGGCTTTTTTCAAATTAAATAAATAACTGGAGAAAACCATGGAATAACAAGGTGCATGTCTAGCTCACAATTCTGTTTATTAACAGCAGAACTGTGCACTGCTGGTTCTTTACAATGTGCTTGTGCTCCCTTCAATTACTTGCTGAGAGCCACTCAGATCCAGCCCTGTGTCATTGTTTGTATTGCACAGGAACATGAATCAAGTCTGTCACACTTTTGATGTGGCTGCCAAGTCAACAGCATAGTCATTGTAAGGACTTAGCAAAACCCTCTCCATGTTTTCTGCCAATGAAGACAGAATAAATTTTGCCCCTTTGCTTGTTTCTATCACTCTGTGGAAGATTCCTTTAAAAGTGACATTTATTTGTCATCTGAAAAAAACAATCTTGTCAGGTGTTGTTCTTAATTATAGATTTTGAGATTTAGGAAGTTCACATTTTGTTTTTCATTTCAGGACTTACTGTCTCAAAAAGCATAAAGTAAATATTATAGCCAGCATTCCAGTTTTGTATTTTCTTACTTTGGTAGTTTCTTTTTAAAAATCCTCTATTTGTAAGGAATCAGATCTAGCAGTAGTCCTTCCAGAAAGCAGAGGTTTGGACAGGTAGATGTGTACTGAATCCCAAAATACAGTTAAATACAAGCTATCCTAATCTCTTTATGGCAGAATATTAGGCTGACGTTGTCAGTTTAATTCCATCAAAGTCATAAATGTCCTGTTGCCCCAGGGACTCCAGGAAAAGGTATTTTCAGTTTTGGTCATTATGCCAGGCATAATAGTCTCTTTTCTGAGTTGGTGTTATGGGCTTCAAATAGAAAAAGTAGTAGCATGCAGACTGCAGTATGCAGAAAAAAATCTATGCACTTTAATTTGGGTTGTCTGTAATGAGAGCTCCAGGACAAGATAAAACTATGGTAAAATTCAAGCCCTGGAAATTAGATGGTCTTTGTTTCTGTATCTAATACAGTTTTCATTACACCTTGGATTTGGTTTTGCACTCTAACTTAGAGTTCAAATCAGTCCTAACTGAATAGTTGTTGCCAATGTCATAGTTAAAGACCAAAAGACAGTGCAGAGACTAAATAGATTTGGTAATCAAAGCACTTCAATCACAGATTTATGTAGTCTTTGAAATTACACATCTCCCCTGTTCTGTGGAAAAGAAGGCACAGTCCAGGAAAGAAATCAATGAGTGAACCTAATTGTTCCAGCCCTGCCACATGTTCTTCTTTAGCTGTGACCATCCTCTTCCCTACAGATGTCCCTGGAAACTGAAGCCATGTTCCCAAACCCTTCTGCAGTGTGTCCCCTGGCTGCTCTCCCTGCAGGGCTCCAGGCAGAGAATGCCTGGGTTTGGGCTGGCTGGTTCTTGCACTCAGTGCCTGAGAACTGGCTCACTGCTGCTCACAGTCTGCTCTCCTCCAAGGCAGGAGGACTTCTCCACTCAAGGTAGGTGATTTCTTCACTCTCATAGTTAATTACTCCCTTATGCTGTAGGGATGAGCTGCTACAGCAAGTCGTTTTCTTTAAAACAAGTCTGCAGTGAATTTCTCAAACCTCTTCACAATCATTCTTTAAGTCTCAGGTACTAACCTTGGAATTGCTGGATTTAGATTCTCACCTACAGTCCATTCCTCTGATACCTAATAATAACCATCAACAGTTAATTTTCAATATCCCTTATTACATTTAAAACAAACAAAAAGCATTGCTGCTGCTGACATTGGCCATAAAGCTCCAGCTGTACACTGAGTGGAAAAAAATGAAATGAAAATCAACTGCACCAACAACCACCCCCACATTCCCAGCCCCACTGAAACAGCAATAAGAAAACCTGTGGCTTTAGAGAATGCAAAGATTTCTCAATTTGATTTGATACAATTTATTTCCAATAGGTTTCACAGTCAGGAGAAAAATTAAAAAGTTAGTCTGTTTAGAGCATAATAAAAAAAAAAAAAAATTAATGGATTCATTTGCATTTTTCTATCAGTTATCCATGATTCATACTTACCTCTTGGAATGCAATACACAGATGAGTCATACAGAGGAACAGCCTCTGCATAGGAAATTACTCTGTCATCTATAAGTAACATTGCTTTCCTGAGCTGAAACAAAGATGGGCCACAGTTATCACAGATAAATCTCCACTGACTTGGAGCACTTGCTTAGAAAACCCATTCCCCTCTGTGTGTGTGAAACCAGAGCATATGGAGTGTGCAGTTACTAACTCCCATTAGCTTTGGGGATCCTGGGAACCTTTCAAGATCACCACTTCAGCTAATTTTTTTTTTTTTTTTTTTTTTTTTTTTTTTTTTTTTTTTTTTTTTTTTTTCCCTTGCAGAGCTGTTCTTCCCTTTCTGGGAGCCCAATGTACACCTGGAGTCAGGTAGTCAGGGTCAGACTCCATGTCTGCACTCCTCCCTTAGCACACACTTAGCAAGGTTTGAAAGAGGCTTGGTGAGAGCAGCAAAGCCCTGGAGCATGTGCCAGGACAAGGTGCCTGGGGGTGGAACTGCCAGTGTGACAGCCAGAGGCTGTCCCACATTCAATCCCTATTGAGCTGAGCACGGGCAGCCCCAAGAATGTGGCTGTTGAAGCACGCTGCTGACAGAGATGGAACTACTCCTTCTCTTATAAGACCTTTGACGAAGCCGTGTCCCGTGTGCATTAACATGTGCTCCTAACATTTCTGGAAGCTTGTCCTCTTTTTCTGAGATCCTTAATTCAAGACAGAAGAAATGAAACCCAAAAGCTTCCTAGTTTTTCCAGGAGGCTCTTGAATATTCCCAAATGATGGAAACGGGAGAGAGAGAAAAAATATCATAGCAACAGCATCTGTTGACTGCCAAATGTGTTGTAATTCTCTGGCCTTTTAAATAAATGCTGTTCATATGCGTTGCAAAGCCTGCAAGAGGAGGAACTAAACATACCAAGATTTAAAGCCCTGTACTCAAGAGGCTGAATATCATTCAGACTGTGGTTTCTGATTTCAAATGAGTAAATCACAAATTTTCCCAAATCTGGAAACACCACACTGCACACCTTTAATCACTGGTATATCGTGTACCTGATTGGTATTTTCAGAGCATCAGTAAAACTCACAGAGGGAAAACAGACATGAAAACTAGAGTGTATGCATGGAATATCAGTGATTATGTTATATATGCACCTGAGATTTGTACTTAATTCAAGTCAGGATCTAATCCAGCTCCCATTAAGTCAGTGGGAATTTTGCCAGTGAAAACAATAGTAACAGGATCTGGCCAAAATAATTTAATCCACCCTCTTCAGCTGCTGTGCTCACAGCAAGAATGTTGCCATTAAGAAGTTTATATGGACATAAATATTCACTTTAATTTCCTAGAGTTTGTCTACTTGCTTAAAATTGCATTTGTGATTAAAAAAAGAGCAACACAGTGTACTATGGCAGCATTTTAATCACTCTAGGTTCAGGAATAAATAGAAAAACATCTTAAATATTTTATACAGATTATATTGCAATTTTGAGTTAACAATTCATTTTGGAATTGCTTATATATTTTTCAGTCTCTGTTGGTTTATTTTTCTTCTGTTGGTTCAGGTTTCCAAGCTACTCTGTGAGAGTGATTGTGATGGGCTTAGAATTTTTCTCCTATAATTGTATTCTGGAAAACTGTCACTATGCATGTTGTATCACTGAACTGCATCTTGCCTCATGCTGTGATTCTGTTCCAGGATGAGGAAAAGTTTAGGGGTGTATCATACTAATACTATTCTTAATGGACTGCTCTAAGCCTTTGAAGGATGCAAGAACATCAACATGAGGACGTCTTTAGCAGCTGAAGTGTTTTTGAATGGTATTCAAAGGTTTTACTACACCATACCCTGCTCGTCACTGCTGCCCTTTCCCCATGAACTTCATTAGGAGCTGCATGAACTGGGAATTGTTCAGGTTTGGCTCCTTGGCTTAGAACTTCCTGAGGGAGAACAAGATGCCTCTTCTGAAAACCTGGTGGCTCGTGCCCCTGTGCCTGGCATCTTCTCCGAGCTGACTACCATTAATACTTCTGCTCTTTGCCCTTCTTTTCCTTCCCACTGCAGGAGCAGCAGTGAACCCTGAGCTGTGAATGCACTGCAGCTGCAGTCAGCCCTTTTCAGAGAAGTCAGGTGAGCACTGATGTGCTCTAGTCCAGACTCCAGGATGTCTCAGGAATGTGGGGAAAATGTAGTTCTGCTATTGGTGAAGAGCTGGGAATCCGTAGGACCTGACCAGGAGTGGCAATGGGAGAGTTTGGGTCTGTGGCAGCTTGTGCTGCTCCCAGGATATTGCCTCTCTTTACAGCCTGCCCTGTGTGCCCCTGCACGTACCAGTGCAGGGATGGGGTATATTGCACCTCCCAGCATTGCCACTGAAAGCATTTAGGATTTGAAACTATTGTCTCTGATTTGTTTCTCTGCCAGCTCGGCAGGGAGGGAGCAGAAGCCAACTGGACAAAATGCACATGGTTGTCATTTAGGAGTAACCACAGGTCTAAAAGCACATTGCACTGAAGGTGGCCATTTCCTGTCCTGGCTGACTTCAGCGTGGATATGAATATTGTCCATGTCTCCCAAACTTTTTTTTCCTGATGCCCCCACAGCCTTGAAATATCAGCTTTTCCTGTGTTACTGTTGTTAAAAAGTGTTGTGGTTTGATGCTGGTCCAACGCCAGGCAACCATTAGAGTCACTCGCTCACCCTCCCCTGCCACAGCTGGCCAGAGGAGAGGGGGAAAAAAAGTTAACAAACACTTCATGAGTGAGATAAGGACCAGGAGAAATATTTAATAGGCAAAACAGAATCAACTTAAGTTGCAAAGTAAATTTCATTGCTAACAGAATCAGAGGAGGATAATGAGAAGCAAAATAAGCCCTTAAAACACTTGGCATTGGGCCAGCGTGAAGCCATAACAAAAAGTCACTAAAATTTCAACTCTTCTCCTGCCCTTTCTCTCTTTTTTTCTCCTAGATGGATTTGCTTCAGTTTCTGAAGCCTTGAAAATCTTTGAGGGTTAAACTAAGGCAAGAACATGCTATGCATCCATTTTAATGCCTCCTTATGGCTCCACAATGTCTAATATTGTGGTTCTTCTTGGGCAATCTGAGTTTCCTCTCTTAGTTTTAAGGGCCAAACAAAAGAAAACCATCTGGGCACAGCCTAGTGCAGGCAGAGGGGCCCGTGGGAAGCAGTAACTGAGGTTAACGCTGTGTGTACTGGCCACATGTGAGTGTTCCAGCTCATGACCCCACTGAGAGATTGGGTATCTTCACCTCCTCATAGGACAGACTTTAAATTGGGTTTACCCTGTGCTTTTTATTCTCGCCAGTCCTTGGATGTGATCTCAGTGATTGTATCCAAACCCTTCTCTTTTCCAGTCCTGCTGACTTTGATATCATGGCTCACTCTTTCCTTCCCTCATTGTCTAGTCTTGCTTCCTAGGACGGTTCTCTCTACAGCAGTATAGAGATACGTGTATTTGTTTGGTTTTTTCCTTTGAAATTAATATTATAACTGCAGAGTCTGTTACCCAGGAAATATTTGGATCATTTCACAGTGGATATCTGAATCCTATTAGTGGGTAGTGAAAGTTACAAAATTCTCATACTTTCTCCTAAAAATATTTGGGAGAGTTTTATGAGTGCCTCTGCAAAACCATTTCATTCTGTATTCTGACTATCTGGTTATAAAGTTGATTGTATATTAGATTTGGTTTATGAAAGAGACGGCAAAATTCAATGCATGGAATTAAAATCCTGAATAGGAAATATAAAAGCATTCCTCCTGGATATATTGAGTTATGAGTTCTGTGACTGAACATTATTTTATATTTATATTTGGTGAATTATTTATTCCAAATAGATTAATTATAAAGATGACTCTGAAAACAAAACAAGATCTTCCAATGCATAGTTGCTTGATTGTGGGAGTGGGTGGTTTTTTGATTATCTAATCTATTGAGAGAATCCATGCATCTTTATTGTACTACTTAATGGCCTGAAAACACATTACAACAGCATAGTAGTTTATTTATAGCTATATAAAGTTGAATTACTTTTAATGAGACATTTGCATACAATTATTGCAATCACACTGAAATGGAACAGCTACCTCAGCACATTTTTGCGACTTTGGCTCAGGAACTCTGAGGATTTCCCTTTGCAGCCACTGGTAAAAGTAAATTTTTCTTACCCATGCTCTAGACTATGGTACATGCTCTACCACTGTTTTTGGAAGGAGGGAACCCATGTTGGTCCAAATTAAACTGTAAACACTGATTCTCCTGAGAAGTCCAACAGGCTCAGTGCAAAATATAAGCAACTAATATTTTTATGGATGTCAGCTCTCATAGTAAGTCTGCTTTGTATTTCAATTAATATTTTGCATAAAACAGTGTGTCAGTAAAATAAGCAACACTACACTGAAAAGAACACAAGGAAACTGTAATTAAGCCATATGTTTAGTAATGTGCTGAACAAACAATGGAAAAAATTACTCTTTGGTTACTAAATCAATTGTAATCAACCTCATTCCACCCACTCATCCACCTCTATGAGCAGATAATACAGCTGTAGATATCAGGAACAAATCCAGCAACTAAATTAATAAAGTAAAAATGGTGGTTCAGCTACATGTGTTGGCATGAATGTATTGCTCCCTACAGCTTTATCTCTACAAACATCTTTTTGCTCCCAGAGGGCACTTTAAAATCCATACTGTTGAAATAAATATAAAGAAATTACTCAGCTTTATAATTACAGCACCATTTAAGAATTTCTCCGCCTTTTGCCAAATGGGTTGAAATATGATGGATTATTGCTAACTATTTATCTCCAATAGTTAAAGACAACCTGTGGGCTTGTATTTGCTGTCAGGCAGCTTGTCAAGTTCACAGCAATCACCTGAGAGAGGTATTTGTGGCACAGGGTCTGCCATCACATGGTGTGGGACAGCAGATCAATATGATTCTGGCACTTCAAGGTAAATACTTGATAGTACAGGGTCATCTTTCATCAAACCTTCCCTCATGGATGTGGGCAGAGGAAAGTCATTTCCTGCCTACTAGGAGTGAGGGGGAAGATGTAGGTGATGGGTTTAACATTTTCTGGAGCTTGAAGCCAAAAATTGCATTTTTGTTAGCTTGGCAAAATTGCATTCTGGTTAGCTTGGTCATGGTGGCTGGCTGTATCATGGCTCCTGCCAAAAAGGAGTGGTGCTGATAACTAGGAAAGCATTGCAAAGGTGCTTGCTCCATGTCCACATGTTCACAGTCAGCATCCTGGGCTCCAGGCAGCCCCACTGTGCCTGTCTGACAGCCAGTGTGGACGGAGCTAGAGCACAAAGAACCCTCACTCATTTTAGTGTGTGTAACACAGACACAGGTGGAATACATACACAGGCCTTTATAACCCTTGGGAACTGCAACAAGGGGATGTCATCTCAGTTCCAATGGCTCTGGTTTGGTTATCCTGCAAATTAAAGTATCCATGTATAGCATGAAGGTCTAGGAATTCATTTCGGGTGAAGTGCACACAGATAACGTGTATAATGCTTTTATCTTATTAACCTGTGACTATTAGTCGGTGAACTATTTAAAGAGCTAAGTGCTGTTTAACAATAAAGGACATTTTCTTGCCAGCTGTTTTAATAGTCTTCAAAGAGTAGACATGGTTTATAGACATGAAAAAGAATGAAAAGAAGAAGCAAAAGTCTCTAATTCCTGGGTTGAAATTCCCTGGAGGTGTTTGTCCAAAGAAGGAAAATCCAGATCCCCAGAGCTTATTCCTAAAGAGAATGTAAATCTGCATTACTTTTCTGTATTTCTTATGTAAGATTCCACTAATCAGGATTTCCTGGATAAAGGAATGTCAGCTAAATCTTAATTTTTGCTGGCTTCCCACAGAGTAGCGATTATTAAATCCAATAAATACCTCCTACAAATATATATATGCAATGCTAAAAGTATAATTCTTGTTGTAGAAAAAAAACGCTTTACAGCTTTACTTGTAGTTTATAAATATTAATGAAACAATTTTTAGTAGAACCTTGCAAAGTTAGAAGATATTTAGAAAGCGTATGCAATTATTGCATAATGAAATCAAGAGTTTGAATGAAGTGGAGACAAATCCTGAAAGAAAAATTAAGCTTGCTTGGAAGGTTCTAATACATATCTTCCAAGTTACATTAGTGCCTTGATGATATTGAAAATCTTGGATGTCTATTTTTATATCAAAATGATTTTTAAAAACCATTAATGATTTGATCAAACCCACAAAAATTAGTGAGAATTTAAGTGCTGGAAAAGAAAGTCCTTATTTTAATTTTAAAATTTATTATGCTGTAACAAACCATTGTGCATTGGACTGACTTTGCTCCAGCTTTCTTTACTACATAAATATACAAATGTCATGATGTGCCAGTAGGCCCAGCTTTGAATATTCAGTGAAATTGCACTATAGAGTCTGTGGATGATGATGAGACATTAGGCACAGACATCACTCGACCTTATGCATCCCAGTTAGCTGAAAAGCCAACTGCAGCAGCAAGCTCATGTCTTCTGCTCCTACTTTGAGTGTTTGGGGATAGAGGCTACAGTAGCACCTAGTTAAAAGCAACATTAAACTATAGTAGCATGGAAGAGTGGTCAGCGGCTGTGGCTGCAGAACTGCAGTGGGAAGTAGAATGGAACAGGTGTCCTACAAAAGCCCAATTACTTCTTTCAATGTTATATTATAAGATAGTAAGAATAATAGAGGATATGCAAATAATTCTGGCATTGGAACACCATGTAATCCCTTTAGCATACAACTGCTCTTCTAGGGAATGAATTGGGTGCAACAATGTGGACTCCACTGTGCCAAGGTGAGACAGGTTTACTGATGAGAAACAACTGAAGGAATCCTAATGAGTAAGTAAGTACATCTGTCTGTACTGCATAGGCAGGGAAGGCAAGGGTTGATAACAATCCCAACAGTTCTCACCAGACTTGAAGTCATTCTGCAGTGGGTATCAGCCTCCTGCTTCTTGCATTCCATCTTTTCTGTATTGGCGGATGGAGAGTATGGGAAATATTGTGACCATATGAAACAAACCCAGGTGCCCCAAACCGACCATGTGGCAGCTTGTTTGAGAGGTCAGTTCTGTGAGCTGCTGGAAGGGGTCACATCTTGTCTGGTGTCACCAGCTGGAACGGGGCTGCACATCCTGCAAGTGATCCTGACACTGACAGAAGCAATGCCAGGAGGACTCACGGACCTGAAGGCTGGGAGCGTGAAGGGGATGTGAGTCAGCCCTGAGTCAGCCACTCTCCAAAGGCCAAAGCGGCTTCAGCACAGGTGGCTGCCAAGGCACTCGAGGAGTGTGTGCAGGTCTACAGGGACACTGGAACACTGGTTACTGCTGGGGAGGGGATGCTGGAGGTCTTACACCTTGCTCCCTGGAATCTGCTGGTGCCACAGCTCTGCTCAGCTCTCTTGGACTGTGCTTCAACCCATTTAAATCCTTTGTGTCTTGGGTGGTACAGGCACTGAGAAGTGAGGGAGGCTCAGAGAAATATCTGAGCTGGGCCAACAGACTGAGATGTGGGGCATCAACTTCTTCCTACAGTGGAAGCATTGTCCTCCTGAAATTACAAAAGGCTTGGTGGTCTTACAATGTGTTTACATACATTTAAAATAGAGTGAATCAAATGGAAGTAAAAGATAAATCTTAATGAAGTCCACATTTGTTCTTTTTATAACATGTCAAAGCTTGGGAGAAAAAATGCAGTAATGATCTAGCAGATGAAAATAAGTTACTTTGCATTACTAATGGACAGTTTAAATTGCAAAACCACTGTCCCATATTGCACAGTATGCACACATTATAGAATCTCCTCACTGTCTCAAATAGATAAATAACCTTAGCACAAAGCCAAGAAGATTTATAGCGTGCATGAATCTCTTTCCATTATTCTTTTCCAACTAAGTTTCTGTAACTCTTACTGTTGCATGTGAATTACTTCACTGACCAAGCTAATTCCTGGGTTAACTCCCTTGGCTCCAGTGGAAGTACTCCAAAGATGATTTTGAGGTGTACATTAAAACAGGTCGTACAGGGAGTAGATGGATGTTATAAAACAAAGTACTCATGCTAATTGGCAATGGCCAATCCCATCAGCCCAATCGGAGCACGTGGATTATTCCTAGCGTCTGTTACAGATTTCTATTACAGACCAGTCATTTATTTCTTTTCTTTTTCTATTGCTTGCACTCTAAAGCAATTAGCTCCTTGGAAACTATTTTTCCTTTAATCTGGAGACAAATGCTATTTCTGCTTATGTTTTTATAGTTACTACCTAGTATGATTTTGGTTTTTCTGGTAGAAATGTATTGTTGTACTTGGATTGTCACCTTCCAACTAAAGCACATGGCCCATCTTACAACTCCCAACACTCAGAAGGTATATAGGTAATTTTATAGATATTTAGTAGACAAAAGGAGTTTAAATTCTGTCCTGTCTGGAAAATTCTAATGGGTTTAGAGTGCTTGCCTTTTGGGAATGATCCTTACATATTCACATCCCAGCTGTTTCTTCTGATGGAAACCTGAACGTTGCTTGGTGGACTGTGCATCTAAATGGACTTTCTGCTGTGGGTGGAGGTTACATCAGTGCACTGATGGTTTGGTATGGGCCTGGGTCTGCTGCAACAAGCTGTTACATTTTTTCCTAACGTGTGTTTCACATCACTGCAGAATTAGCACATCATCACACGAATGATCCATACGGGTTCAGTCCGGGAAGGAACCAAATTTAAAAGGAAACTGCATATGCAGAATTTCAGATTTTTAAATGGGAGCTGCTGCTAAAAGGCTCATAGAAAAATCCTGGCACGTGTTGAGGTAAGAAAAATGTCTTTGCAGTTTTAAAATTTCAGATCAATTTTTTCCAGAGTTCTCAGCAGCATTAATCAAGATGAAAACAAAATGCTGAAATTGTGTTAATTATGCATGTGTAATGGTCTAGGAAATGTGGAATATCTTAGAATTATGAGAAAAGGGTTTGATGTTCTTTTTAATATTTAAGTTCCTTGACACCCCCCACCCCTAAAATTAACAGAAAGCTAAATTGAGCTTCTTGAATTGCATATGGACTGACACTAAGTATGAACATTTTCAGTCTTAAAGGAATGAAATTGAGAAAATGGCAAGCAATCAGAAACAAAAGTTACATTACATGCCTAACTATTGTATCCATAGTGGCCAGTACTACTGCCATTATAATACACAAGAGAATTTGAAAGCATTTAGATTTGCCTTTTCAGCTGACAATCTGCCGCAGGTGCTGTGCCATTATAAATAACTATTCAGCTGTTATGTGTTATTGTCTAAATCACCATTTTGAACCTGAAGTATAAGCTGTACAACCCATAGATCAAATCTAAGAAATTGGCTCTTGTTTGTAATGTAGTTATTTTAAAGGAAGAAAATACCCAGTAAATCAAACTCACAAAGAATTTTAATTATGCTACTTGTTCCTAGGAGCAGTATTACAGTTTTACATTCCAACACTATGTGCATGGGAAATGTAATACACAACACCTGTTAACAATACATACTCTGATGAACGCTTGGCTAAAAATTGGTGTCTGATTTTTTTTTTTTTATTATATAGGGTGGAGAGAAAGAAGATTGAGTCCATTTTTTTCTGTAAGCAGACAAAAAGTATCTATTTAGTATAATGATTTACATTTTGCCATCAGATGAAATCATACAGGGATTTTTTTTTGTCTAATACAGAAATAATTGTGATTGCTCTATCATTTTTACATGAGTGGTAACAGGATTTATGCATAGCAGCAAAAGGTGTAGGTAGCACTGGAAAAATTGTTTCCATTATAATCCCCTACTTGCAGTCTCTGATTCTAATTCTTATTTGGCACCAAAAATTTAGATGGTTGAGTTCAACTTAAAAAATGCTTTATTTGGATTGCATTTAATTTCTCTATATTTTCAACAAAACTTTTCACTGCGGCTGTGAAAAAAATATTTCTTTGGTATGTGTATAAAACATCCAGTTACAGTTTATACTTTGAAATGCAGCAGAGGCAGTGAAAATTTAAATAGTCATTTATCAAGAGTAATGTCTGGCTTGGGTAACATGCAAAAGGTAGTTACCAAGAAGGAATGTATGATCCATGTGCTAGTGTAAAAGAAGAAAAATTACATTGTGTGTGATAAATCCAGGAAATAAAACTTTGAGTCAGTTTTGTGTAGGAAAACCTATAATCATCTTTTGAAGCTTAGTCTGGTTTTGGAGCTTGATCTTTTCATCAAAGGGAGTTTCAAAATTTACATCAGAGGAAGTAAAGAGGCAGAAATCAGAGTTGAAAGAGCATCCCGGTCCTCCATTTTGGGGACTTTCCATTTTTACTGCAGTCGAGTTCTAATTGCTAATTTTATAAATAAGTAATGGCTCAGTCCTCTCATCCTTGCACTGGCTGAACTCCTGTGGCTTTGCCTGTGAATTGCTGACCCGCTGCCCTGCCCAGGTGGCTGCAGTGCTGAGACTGGGGAACCCTGACAAGGGATGGCAGTGGGCTGGTGCATCGCTGGATCTGAGCACACAGAAAGGTTGAGAACAACTGGAAATATTACCCAGGCAGCCTGACAAAGCCCTGTGCTTCTGAAGACAAATGTTTTCACTGCAGGGTTCCCAGGGAACAAAGGGAGTCATGGCCTTTACAAAGTACACAAATGTTAGAAATACTTGTACACAAAGTCTGACTCACAGCTCATGTAAAGAATATGACAAACTTCTTAGTCTAATTCATTAACTCTAAATAATGTCCTTTCAAATGCCATCCTCAGAAGCAGTTTCTATTGGAGCTATTTTTTATCTTTTTGCTACAGATTGTTTTAAAAGAATTATGGGAAATGACAGCTGTAGAACTAAAGTTCAATTTTTCACAGATGAAACTACAAAATGCATGGAGTAATGTAATCCAGTCAGACAAGTGAGTAAATTATATCTTGGTTGCAACAACGCACCACTTGCTGAATATCAATAAGGATATGTTTCCTTCTTTACAGTAAAAATATTTGCTGTTAATGTAAATGGTTCTGAATGTCCCCATGGCAGTAAAAGCACAGATGCCAAACAGCATTAAAACCGAGCAGAATCTCATGGTTTTTTTGTGAGGAAGAGGAAGACCATGTTCACAGATGTTAAAACAAGGATGATGATTCCTTTTACATTGCTTTACCATAATGAAACTCCATTAACTCCTATCGTCTTCTTTCAAATTTCAAGTAAATGAGAAAAGCATAAGCTCCAGTTCAAGGAACAATATCAAACAGTGCATTGAGCTTTTTCATTCTCCTTCTAAATTTCCTAGGATAAGTATGTGGGTAACTCTGCTCCCTGCAGACCAAAATACACCTCTATTCTCCATAGATCTGTCCAAATCAAAAGGGTCAGCAGAGTATATGTGAGCTGTGCCCTATCTTTCTCTTCCTTTGAATTTTGAGTTCCAAGATACTGAGGAGCTCAAGAATGGGTTAGATTAATCAGATTTCCACTCTACAACAGCCTAATTCTGCCTCAGCTAAATCAATAAATTATATTAATAAATACCTTATGAAATATTTGACTCTTGTTTTTGAAGAAACCCATAAGGTTCCATATGACATCACATGGAGAGCTTGCGTGCAGTTAAAGTGATATTCTTAGCACAAATATATGTGCTGGCCTTGGGTCCTCTGCTCAATGAATTTTATTTTTACAAGAAGTAATATACTTAAGCTCTCTAGAGCTCTGCAAATTCATTTTTTACATGCAACTACATAATCTTTTTGGACTGAATATGGACATTAACTCCTTCTTTCAGCTCTCTATAAACATATGCTTGCACAGCAGATATTTCAAATTCAGACTCCAGGAAGGAAAGTGCTCCCACGACTGACTACTGAGTTATATACCCTTTTATTTTAATGTACTTTGCCAAGATGAGTCCATAACCTCAAATGAGTCAGGGAAGAAAAGGAGAAGGGCAATAACAAACAGTTTCATCATAATTTTAACCCTATTGCCTAGTGATCACAGAATAACCTTTATGCTTACATATTTAAGGAGACTACATGGACACGTTCTTCTTGAGTATGCTCATCCACTCCTTGGGATTTGTACTCTGTGATTCCAAATACACAAGGAGAACACACGTGACACCTAACCCAGGGTATGACTTGGATCTGGTGGCAGGGACACTTAGGATGTATTGCTAGACTGCAGAGTGACACATTTCATTCTTTTGGATAGACTTCTCTCTATAAAATGGAGATACATTTGCCATACTGACTCTCCAGGTGTTGCTGCTGTAGTTGGGATCCTGGTCCAAGACTTAAACATCACTTAAACATGATGTTATTATGTCCCAGCAATTCAGGCTTGCCAGTCCTTACTGAATAACTAAAGAAATATTGAGACACCTTGGAAGCTGTTTGTGTAGTCCAACAAGCAAGCAATTCACAAATAAACAAAAAATACAGTCAGCTTTAGTATATGAGGCAACTTTTGTCTTGAGTAACTATAGTATCTCTATTGAAAATCCCCCTGTAATTTCAGCTGGATGTATTTTCTCACTTGGTGCCCTAAATTATTATATGTTATTCTAAAACCTGGTTAACGTCACATGGAGAAGGTGACAAAAAAATCAATAGAGCTTCACAACAAAGGCACGAAAGGAGTAAAATATGAAATCTCTGAAAGAAATCATGTTCCCATTTGGGAGCAAAAGGGCAAGGACAATGGAATCAGTGAATTTTTTTTTTTTTTTTTGTATACTTTGCTGTGTTACTAAGACAAAATATTTCACACAGTTGTGTCTTTCTGTCTTCTTTGGTCTGCCAACAGAATGAAACAGCAGTTCAAACTGAAAAGTCAAGTTTTGTCTATCAAAATGAAATTTCAAGAGAGTTTGCCCAGAAGATTAATGTCTTATCTTTTTTGTGGAGTAAAATATACTCTAGTTCATGTAAACTTGCCAAGATTAACAGTAGTTTATATCCTTAGAACAGATACAGAGTAGGTGGGAATCTGAGCTCAAGTGGCAGTCTGAAGAGAGAATATATACATATGTATGATATAGAACAAATACTTCAGTATATCTTTACTATGTAACATTTCATATAGAATATGAATATACGCACTCCTGTATTTTACAAATTTTATTTCTATTTGCAATTATAACTTGTTAAATGATTCTTTCTGGTGATTTTCATCACTACATTGATGGGCAAATTCTGTACTGCACAGCATGTCCTCCTCAAGAATGTGGCTCTCTGTCAGTTAAACAATTCTCTCAACAAACCCCAAACCCTACACTATCCTTATGTCAGGATGGATAATGACTTGTCCATTGTCACCAGTGTATTCATGGCTGTATAATACTTAGGGGGCTTAGAGTCACTCAATGGTCAGTGCTCTTCTTTTTGTCTCTTGTCTTGAATTTGGGACTTCTGAGTGGATTGTTCTGGTTTGAATAATAACTGTGAGAAGTCCTTGAGTTCTATAGAGATTTTGGGTTTTATCGATCGGGGATCTTGAGGGTAGGTGGTTTGAAACAGCTGTGCTCTAAGTTATCTATATTCCTTTATCTTATGCATCAGGTCTCGCAGTTTAGGGTTTTGTACTCAAAGGTACTTGGAGGGGAGGAAAACTTAAGCTTTCTTAGTTCATACTGGTGGTGTACTGCAATGTTATACACACATTTACATTATTCCTACAACTTAATACATAGAAGGAACTGTCTTGAACTAGTGGATTAAATAAATTCCTATTTCTGCTTGAAGTTCTTGTTGGCAAGAAAAAGTACCAGTCCCCTGGAGATGGGTTACATGTTCTTTTAAGCCTTTTCTATCTTTTTTAGGATTTCTATGAACCTCAATTCAATTTCCTGGCAATAGATATAGCAGTCTTCTGCCTATGATCAAGAAGAGACTCAATCTAAAATTTGCTTTTATCCTCCATTGAGCCACTTCTCTTTATGGCAAGAAGATAATGGAATCATTGATAGAATACACATTTTACTACTTTCATTTCTCTGTATGCATATTGTTTTGAATAATTGAAAAGTTATGATTTGCTACATTTAACTTGTACTATCTTATTGCTGGGCCGACATTTCAAATCTCTCAAAATCACTGCCAAATCACATGGAAATTTTGCCTACCTATTAATTAAACAGGCAGGGAGAGATACTGAGCTAGACTGTGTTGACAAACAGTGAGCAAAAAAGAAGCAGCATCTCTCCCTAAATAACTGTCTATCCTGCTGCTGATACACCAGAGCAGTTATCCTCTCATACCTGTATCTCATTTTAATTGGATACTGCCTGAGAAATGGCAGAATTATCTTTTTGTTTTAAAAACAAGTTTCCCTGACAACCCGGGATTTATGTTTTTCTTTTCCTAGTATATAATCATGCCCAGAATTTTTTTCCAAGGATGTGTATCTATATATGTAAAACAGAAGAACATTACCTAGAGGGAATGCTGTTCCCTGCATAGAGTATCTGCAAAGAATGTTATAAAGGAGCCAGGAGGGGATGATTAATTACTATGATAATGCACTCATGTACAGTAATGCAGAGCTCTTTAGTAAGAGTCACGTAGCACTAATGTCCTGTTGCTTTCACAAATTACCCATTTGTTACTAGGGGGGTCAAACCCAAATACTGTGTGCAAGTTCTCCACATATGCCCATGGTTTTTTTGCAATTCTTGTGCCACAGGGCACAAGTATAAACAATTTGTTGTCATGAGGGCTGGCAGCCAGGGGAGCTATATGTCCATCTGATGTTGATGTAACAAGCAAGGCTCTGCTAGGAATTTCCGTCTGCTTTACATCTTGAATTTGCCTAGGTCTAATTACTGTGCTTGGTGATGCTTAACTAAAAGTGAATGGAAATGTGTTTGTGATTGAACGTTTTTACAGGATCTCTGTCAATAGGAGGATGCTTCTGTGGGCCTATTTTTTGTTACAAAACCTTTGCTTTGTACAAGGCAACTTCTGAAATTTCATTCCTTTTCTTAAATTAGTAAGTTTCATTTACTCCTGAAATGCCAGGATCTCTGCAATGAGTAACAAAATCAGATGGAATCACCTTGGTCATCAAAACTTTGGAAGACTCAGTGGAATATTTTGGAGCACTGCAGCTGCTGTTGTTGGTTGTGTTCCAATTGCAGGTGGCCTGTACTATCAAACCCTTGCTTGCAGCTGTGCCCTTTATCCCCTTTTGACATGGACTTGTGTGATGCAGGTGAACCTGCTGCCAGCCCAAAAGATGAAGTATCCTGATGAAGAGGAAAGTATTTCTACAAAGACAGCCATGTAGTTAGTTCATTGTGCAGGGAGCAGTGTGGAATTGCTATATTGGTGATGCTTCAGTGCATAATTAGCAAAATGAAAATCTGAGAACTTGAAGAAAATAAAGGGGAACAACCAACTCTTTGTCCAGCCCCTGCCAGGGCTGAGTTAGTGGGCTGTGTGGTGGTTATCTTGTATAGGCTAGAGGTGGCCCAGGCACCATAAGCTAAAGAGCTTTAATCAAAGATAGAAAATAAAGAAAGTGTTCTTTCCAAGATCCTCATGCGCTGAGTGATACCAGTCTTGGCAAAACATTTCCCAAACCTGAAATCTGGTTGCGTCTCAGACAAATAGAAGAAAGAGCACTTACTGTGTAAAGCAAGATTTTCAAATGTGTCCTGCTTAAATTACATGTTTTGAATATTAAATAACAGGCACTTTCAGGAAACCTTTACATCTAACACAGCTGCACCAGTGGAGAAAGAGCTTAGCTGTTCTCCTCTAACCATTAGAAATCATAGCAAATCTACCATGGTTACCTGTAGTAAGAAAGGACTATGTCAGCATTTTAAGTTCAGCATTTCTGTGTTGCACTTACAAATTTTGCATTTGAAGGAAATCAAAAAGCCACCTTAAATATTCACATACACCTGAATGTGGTTTTGTAAACATGAAGGATCCACATGAAATTACATGGCATGGTTTGATGAGATTCTTGAATCCTTTTTTTTATTATTATTTCTAAGCCTTCTGACACCAACTATCTAAAAATCTAAATTGAAAAGTAGGAAATTTAGGAGCTCACTACTGGAAATGTGGTTTGAGCTTCAATCAGTGCTCAGCTTCAATCACCTGCTCAGTTCAGGTTTTGTGTAAGCGAGAATTCAGTCCTTTTATATTGAGCAAGAGAAACAGAATTAGATCTTTCTAAAGGCCTTAAGCCCCCAAGTCTTTTACATTGAAAATGTTCATGGAAGTCAATGGGCATTTTCTGTTCCAGAGGAATGCAGGGTTAAGTCTAGAATCTACCTGTTATCAACTAGATAACATAATAATGAATGTACACAATGTTACATTGCATCCAAATATCACACTTAATTCCCCAGTTTTAACACCTTACTACATGCAGTGCTTGCAGCCCTGAATAATGTTCTTATTTGGTTAGATTTATATACACTATAAAAGGGGCAGTAACACAGCTGTACAGCTATCAGCCACAGAGCACAGCACAAATTGTAGGGACTCACAGTGTGGGCTCTATTTCTTTAAAATTCACAGTGTGGGCTCTATTTCTTTAAAATACTATGAATAATTCTACAAAACACTGCAGGATCCAGTTCTCTGAACCTCAAAGATTTCTGACTCCTTTTGGAAGCACGATGGGTGTACCTGTGTCAGTGAGGGTCAGGGTGTTTGAGCAGGAACGGGAGCTACAGAAGTGTGGAATCTCATACTATACATCTCAATCTTAGCGGGTAATGGGCATGTTCTTGCCCCTTGTGCCCCAGCTAGGACACAGGTACGGTACTTTGTGGTTTGCACATTTTAAGCAAGTGAGGATGACAACCTTCTGAAGGTGGCAAACTGCTCCAAAGCAGTGGCAGAGCTTGAAACAGCTGCAGAAAATCCCGGGAGGCCCTTGCTTTATGTGGGGCACTGCAAAGAAGTTGTTTTGTCATACCAGCTCCCTCAGCACATCCATAAACTTCGCAAAGTAAATGAGCTCTTTCTTTGTTCTCATTACTGTTCACCTATCAAATGCATGCATTTTATTTGATCTTGCAGGCAATTGCTATTACTCTGAATTAGTGCTGCTGCGTGCAATACAAAGCTGACAGAGAAAATGTTTCGCCGTAGTTTTAGTTCATTACTCTTACAAGTTTATTAAAGAGAAAGGAGCAGGAGCTGGACCGAGGCTCTGAGGGGAGCGGGGCGGGGCTTTGATGGGAGAGGGGCGGGGCTTTGAGGGGAGAGGGGCGGGGCTTTGAGGGGAGAGGGGCGGGGCTTTGAGGGGGCGGGGCTCTGAGAGAAGCGCGGGCGGGGCTCTGAGAGGAGCGGGGCGGGGCTCTGAGGGGAGCGGGGCGGGGCTTTGAGGGGAGAGAGGCGGGGCTTTGATGGGAGAGGGGCGGGGCTCTGAGGGGGCGGTACTTTGAAGGGAAACGGGGCGGGGCTCTGAGGGGAGAGGGGCGGGGCTCTGAGGGGAGGGGGCGGGCTCTGAGGGGGCAGGGCTCTGAGGGGAGAGGGGCGGGCTCTGAGAGGAGCGGGGGCGGGCCGCCATGGCGGAGAGCGCTCAGGTACCGCCGGGTGGGAGCGGTGTGCCCCTGCCAGGACTGGGGTGTTTTGTGTTGAATTGTCCGTGCTGAGTGCCAAGGGTCACAAAGATGGTGAGGGGTCTGGAGCATCTCGCTTGTGATGAGAGGCTGCAGCGGCTGGGCTTGTTTAGTCTGGAGGAGATGGAGGAAGGGTCTCATCAATATATTTAAATGTCTCAGAGGTCAGGAGGATGGTGCCAGTCTCTTTTCAGTAGTGCCCGGTGACAGGACGAAGAGTAATGGCCATAAGCCACAACATAGGAATTCCCACCTCAGTATGAGGAAGAATTTCTCAGTGCAGAGCACTGCGCTGGGCTGCCCAAGGAGGTTGTGGAGTCTCCCTCTCTGGAGAGAGACATTTGGAGCCATTCCAAACCCACCTGGGCGCGTTCCTTTGCCACCTGCTCTGAGTGACCCTGTCTCGGTTGGGGGATGGACTGTGTTACCTCCAGAAGTCCCTGCCAACCCTAACTATATTGCGATTTTGTGTAGGAGAGGGTGTGGTGTTAAAAATGCTCTGTGTGTATATATATATATATACATGTATATATAAAACTAGCCGTGTGTCGCTGTCGTCCCCGCAGGCAGTTCAGTGGAGAGACACTGCCTGCCCCGGCGAGGCCGCTCCTCCAGCAGGGCCTGCGGGGCCGGGCCTGTCCCTCACCCGAGCTGCTGCTGCTGCTGGGGAGTGCCCCGTCCCCCTCCGGCCTCCCACCGCCCCGACAGGTTTCCCTCCGTTACGGACTCTCCTTTAGAATTGTATGGTTATTTCGTGGTGTGCTGGGTTTGTGTGGCAAGGCTTTGGTAGTAGGGAGCTACAGGAGAGGTTTCTGTGAGGAGCTGCTGGAAGCTTTTCCCATGTCCACTAGAGCCGATGCCAGCCAGGACAGACCCACTGCCGGCCAGGGCTGACCTCACCAGAGACAGAGCTGGCATCACTGGGATGACAGGTTTAGGGGGAGGAAGAAGGAAACCATACACCAGCAGATGGAAGAGTGGGGTGAGGATATAGGAGCAAGAGTCCTGCAAACACCAAGGCCAGCAGAGGAGAGGCAGGAGGTGCTCCAGGTGCCAGAGCAGATTCCCCTGCAGCCCGTGGTGAAACAGCTGTGCCCCCGGGCCCATGGAGGTCACGATGGAGGAGACACTCATGTTGGAGCAGTTCATGGAAGACTCCCACGTGGAAGGGACCCAGTGCTGGAGCAGGGTTAGAGTGTAAGGAGTCTTCCCCATGAGGAGGCAGCAGGGACAGACACAACATGTGATGAAATGACTGCAAAGACTACCTCATTCCCCTGTGCTCTTGGGAGGAGGAGGTAGAGAAAATTGGGAGTGAAGTTGAGCCTGGGGAGGGAGGGGAAAGGTGTTTTGAAATGTAGTTTTTATTTTGCATTATCCTACTCTGATTTTATTGGTAATGAATTATTTTTCTGCCCGAGCTGAGACTCTTTTGCTCATTACAGTAATTGATCAGTGACCTTTCCCTGTCCTCATCTTTCCCCACAAGCCTTTTGTTATGTTTTCTCTCCCTTGTTCAGCTGAGGAGGGGCTGACAGAGAGGCCATGGTCAGCTTCTGGCGTCCATCCTGGCTCAAACCACCATAATTAGCTTTTTTGTGGTGGTAAAAGTCTCCTAATTATTGATTGTTGAGGGAAAGGCTTGTGGTTTCCTTTCAAAGAGCACTCGGGGAGTGGAAGCAAGCTTACACTTTCCTTCCAGCAACATCACAGTTGTATTTCTCACCTTTCATTGCTTTAGGTAGCTGAAGTACTCTGGAGGATCTTACAAATCCACAGTGGTTGCATTAATATTTGCTTGTCTTTGGCCTCCTCCCTGTTTTTTTTTCTTGTTTCATTTTTTGACTTGGTTGACAGAGGTGTGGTTTCTGACAGGCAACTCATCTCATGCTGCATGTCAAGAGATGTAAGAATAAAATTTATTCCTCCCAAGAATGTACGAGGTGTTGCATCAACTCAGAATTTCTCCCTCAAGCCTGTCTATAGTCTAGCTACTACAAGATAATTTCCTTCTGGTTGAACTGCTTTGTTGTCTCCGCTGGCCGGGAAGTTGCTGTGACTGTTGTGGTGGTGATTAAGTGCCTTCAGCCAGTGTCGTGGTTGTGTCTTTGTCAGAACAAAAGCTTACCATTTAGGTTTCATTAAATAAATAAACCCTCTTCCACGTGAAACGTGTGATGAAGTATTCTAAATGCTTTATCCATGAATCTATGCATCTTTCACAGCATGCTCTGTTGGTGCTCTCTGTAAATATTTTGGCAGCTGGAGCAGCGTAACACTGGGGTGCTGCAGTCAGAGCACAGTGAAAGGATACAGGGTGTGCTCGATGGGAAACGACAGCCTGTCAGAAATATATTGTACATCTGTTTGAAATGTACCACTGAAAGTTTTGTAGTTTTTACTTCATGGCTTTATAAAATGAATCTTTAGAGGAATTCAGGGAACTTTTTTTTCACTTGTTTTCTGTTTCTTATGTATTGAAGTTTGTTCTACACACACTAGCTTACCTTTGTGATATTTCTGTCTATCCTTTATGATTTATTTTTATTGGAAAACCTGTGGAATTGTGTGTTTTTATGAATCACATTCTGTAGTCTCTAGTTTTGGCTGAAGGTAGCTTAGCATGGTCCATATGTAAGGTGTAGGAAACACGGAATTCTGGCAGGTTTTTTATATAATTTCTTACATTTTGAGACAATTCCTTTTGATGTAAATTGAATATTTCTTTAATTGTTCCAACTTGGAATGACTTTTAGCAGAAGGTCTGTTAGAAAATCTGAATACAGATATTAGCAAGTCTTGCTGCTGCTTTATTTTTAACCACATTTTTTATCGTAAGTGGTCTGCAGCTGTGAAAACATCAGTAAAATTTATTGTCATCATACATTTTGTCAACCATAAATCTTGATACTTGGACTGTGAAATTTTCGATATTTTGTTATTAAAAGGACACTATCATGTTTGTAATGGTCCTTGAAAGTTTTCTTTGCCTATAGGTTCCGTCTTTTGCATTTGACACATTTGCATATTTCCCTTCTGAGGGTAGTTGAAACTAATGCTGCTATTTTTATTTCCTCATTTGTTTGATGACAAAAGAAATGTTTATGACTAAAAATAGCAACTATTGATCTTAACTTCCCATTATGGGAGCAGAGAAATGGGGCCTTTTAAAAACAAACAAGAACAGTGAATGCGTTTCTGCTTCTGCCTTAACTCTTAATGTAGAAAGCTTCAGGATTTTCTGCTGCTACTGAAGCATTTGACAGCTTGATAGCAAAATGTGTATAATAATACAAATAACAGCCTGTGTTGCTGGTGCAGTTTGGTTGGGTTTTTTCATTCCCACTTTGATTAAAGTTGTAACTGATATAGAACACTCTTCCAGGGTACATCTGCACTACTGTCAGCCCAGGCAGAGTAGCTGAGCTTGCTTTACATGAGCTACTGGACAGTTGAGTCCAATCTGACTTCTCTGGTAGAGCGAGGAGAGCAGGATCTTGGGTTCATTGTACTTTGAGTATTTGCTACAGTTGTTGAGATTTGGTAAGCTATTCCTTTGTGTGAGTATTTTTGGAATTTGATTTTGCAAAGCGTGGTGGTGTATGGTAAAACAAATGCAGATACTATCTTCAACCACTGCAGAGGGCTCATCCCAAAGGACAAGCTTATTTTTCCTCAGGAATGCTGGTGCTCATTTCCATAGCTGTGTTTTAAGGTTTGGCCACTCTGGAAAGGCCCTCACCAAAGCTGCAGGTAGTGGGGTGTTTTTCCCAGCCAGGGGTGACTCTACAGGTTTGGGGTTTTGAGAGTTCTTTCTCACCCCTGTAAACATAGAGTTTTTTTTGTAATTTGCTGTTTAACTTTATCACTCTGCTGCTGTTGTTTCTTGCTTCATGGTGGCTTGTGATCATTGGCTGAGAGATTTAGGAAGAGCTTACTCTTTTGTTTTAGAATGTCTGGTTTGGTATTTTGATTTGATGCTGTTAACAGGGGATGCCCACAGCACTTGGAGTAATGTATTGAACAACCAGAAACATATTATGCATTCAGAACAGGTAAAAATCCTTCAAAGGAAAATTAAACAGTAACAAATAATTCTCTAGTAGCAGCCTAAATAGGCTGTCTACTGCTGGGAATGAGCATTGTTAGGATTGGTTTAAGGAGGTTTTTCTCCTGACACATGAAGACGGTGTTACTGGAATTAACTCACCTTGGGTTACCTCAGTCATTCACTGCAGTTAACACTAAAATGAACAGTAAATTCTGCGACTCCAGTGAATGCATATAAAAAGAATCTCCCAGTATTTTCAGTAGTGGTTAAAGACAGCAATCAAAAGACAAAAGTAATCAATCAAAATAATTGTAAGCTTTTCATCAGGTGTGTGTGTAGGTCCAGCCCAAACAGAAACTGTCCATAAACACAGGCTTGTTTAAATTATTTATGGACCTTTGATACTTTCTTAAATTGCAGAAACATTGCTGATTTAAAAAAAAAATTAAATCATGTACTTTCTCTCCCATAGTTGCTCCTCTGTCATTTGTAACAGTATTTCTTCTTATCTGGTACCTGTGCTTGTTATAGTGGACAGTGGTGCCCCAACCCCATCCTTATCATAAGCAGTAACAAAACCAGTAATACACTGATGGGAATTTTGTTGCTGGGAATGTTGTTCCAGGCTCCAGGTGATGAAATGGTTCTTGGGAAACTTTCACCTTGCCCAGTAAAATGTTCTGGTTTAATGTGCAGATTAGAGAGCAGTATCTGCAACACTGAATTACAGCAGCTGCCTGTCCCTTCAGTTTAAACTGCAACTTGTAAAATATTAGCATTTTGCTTTACTAACAGTTATGCCCAGTAAGATTTGACTGACTGACCAGTACTATGTAATTTATATAGTGGTGGTTCCTATAAATACCAAAGTATTCTATGTATTGAACATCCTAAGAGGAAGTGAGGGAGGAGCATTAATTCAGTTTCCAAAATATCAATATCAGTTATTTGTGTAATTCAGCTCCCAAGCTTCTAAAGAATCTGATGTTCAACAGGTTTCTAACACAATTCAGGAAAGCATTCATTTTTTTTTCTCCTTATTGGAATATGTCTTTCAGTAATTGTATAATATTAGATGTAGTGCTATTTTTCCCCTGCAGCTTCAATTATAGCAGCATTACTGAGTGTAGGAGTATTTTTTTTTATGCTGTGTAAATTACTGCTAATAAAAGCAAACTAACATCAGGCTTTAACTATGTGAAGGAAGTCTTCGTTTATTCCATTCCTGTTCTGATGAGACATTGTATTTGAGACCGACTTGTTTACACTTGGGAACAATAATTTTCATTATTGAAGTATATGTGAAAGTACTCCAGTACTTAATTAGAGAGGGGAAGAATAGTCTGTCCACTGAATGAACGTTCTTTGCTGCTCTCAGCCTTGTTTTGTCCCTCCTGACTGTGGTTCATCAGCCAGATTTCAGTACATCTTGTAGCTCAGCAGCAGCAGGGGGAGTAGTGTAGCTTCATTTGGGGGCTCTCCTTGACCAGCGCTGGAGTGAGCTGGTATCAGCTCAGAGCTCTGCTGGTCAGGCTCCAGAATCAGTGTGTGTCAGGAATTCTGCTGCACTCTCCCAGCGTGAGCTGGAAGCAGGATTCTGCAAGCTTTGCCTTGCTGCACTTCTCTAAAGCCCAGGTCCTGCAGATGTACAAGTGTTCCTGCTACAGGCAGATTGTGACAGGGGTTTGTGTGGTCAGCCCAGGCAGACTCCCCACAGGAAGGCATTTTGGGCTGGTTCAGCTGCTTCATCAGAGCTGGGCCAGCACCCAGTGCCCAGCAGGGCTTTGTCCAGTTTGGTCTTGAAAACATGTCTTTCTAGGTTATCTATTCTAATGCTTAAATATTTTCATAATGAAATATTTTTCCTTATGATGCCCCACTGTGGATCCCTTTCACCATCCCTTGACCATAGTCCCTTGTTCCTCTGCCTTGCACCTCTCTGAAGGGCTGCCTTGTCTCACACATCGCTTTGTCATCTACATGCTCTGTTGTGAAACAGTTTTAGGGGATGTTTTTCTACTGGTTTTTTTTTGCGTTTCATAGATTGAAATTTCTTACTGAAATTTCTTACTGAAATTTCTTTTTCATCAATGATCATACAAAATAAAACATCTTCAAATATTCCTATTTTTGTAAGACCATTGCATTATTAGTTCATACTCAGTTTGTTATCTATCCCTTAAAACATGTACATCCTTCCTGGGAACAGTAGTGTCAGATCCTTGTGTATCATTCTGTTCCAACAAACATCTTGGACTTTTGTTTGGCTAGGGGAAGGAGAGAATGTAGACAGTAAATTTGAAAATGCAATCAAGTACATGGTGGAGAGCAAATAACATAGTAATATGTGAGTATTTTCATAATAAGTATAGGAGAATGTTAATTTTAAAATTTAATTATTGTGCAATGCAGTATCATGTTGGTCAAATTTAGATTCATGGATTCTTTTGCACCTTTAAATCGGTGTTGTTTTTATTTGCAAGTTAATTTAATCTTGTGCAACAGATAATATGTCAGTGTGTTCCCATATGAATTTATGATAAGAATACTATGTTCCATGAACCTGCCCAGCTTTTCTCTAGTGAGAATGTGTTAAGGTATTGTGTTACTGCCATATAATTACAGTTGTCTTACATTTTTGGCATTTGTTGAATGAATATCTCTTGCATACCTCCTCAATATAAAAATGTTATTTAGATAAGTTACTGACATAATAAAATAAACATTTTTAAAGTTACATTCCTATTATACGTGCATGCAGGCTGAAGGCCGAGATGAGGCTGAAGACCAAGATCAGGATGACATAGGTGGACGGAAGATTGCTAAAAAGACATTCCTTTCTCTTTCCCAAATTACTGCCTTGTCAGAAGAAAATCTGGAAGGCGTTGAAAAGTAAGTAGCAATGACAGCAATGCTGGAACCCATACAGTAACAAAATTAAAATTGCAGACTATTTGTTAGATTTCTTTTGTGATAGTTACGTCGTAAGTGTTTAATTTTTCAGTTAAATCAGTGATATTTAATATTATTCACAAAAGATGGAAGAAATACTTTTGATCTCAGATCCAGTCTGGTTTACTGTTTTCCCTATATCTCTTGATTTTGCTTAGACTCCTTTTTTTCCACTTGTATTTTACCTTGTTGTGGTTTCTGAATTTACAATAGCTTTAAATACACTGTCAACAAAATACTAAGATGTAAATAAGAACAGGCTGATACCGAGCTGGTTTTTTTGTAAGTCTCACTGGATAACTTTTTTTGCTAAAACATTCAAGATTCTGTACTGTAACATGAGTTACCGAAAAATCAAAAAGGTCTTAAAAGTTCAGCAAGGGATGGAAAGCTTAAGAAGGCATTAGTAGGTTGCCATTAGGGTGCACTGGGGAAATAGGAGGCAGCCAAAAACTTCTCATGTCAGGCTATCTTTGTCTTTCCTGTACCAACACTCTCCCTTGTTATTAGTGTTTAATAGGAGCTAAATTTAGGAGGCCAAGGGTTCAGCCTGAGACTCCAGATTTATATTTTTCAGAAGTGCAAGAATTATTTAGGAGTGCTTGTGTCTTCTTGCAGGTTCTTAGGGAATTGAAAGCCAAAGGGCTGGGCTGCTGGTCTAGTTTGGGAAGGAAGAGGTGGGGGGTATATAAAATCCAGCTTTGTTCCTCTGAATAGGTAACCATTTAATAGATATTCCTGAAACATATTCCGTTCTTCCTATTTGTCACTATTCTAGGGAGCAAAGGTCTTTCTGGGATTTTTTTTTTTTGAAGAAAAGTGGAAAGAAAATTTGCTACCATCAAATAATAATACAAAAATTCTTCCCTTTTCTGTTTTCTCTTGCACGATAGGCCTCTTTATATTTAGAAGTGACTGAAGTGTACAACTCATGGAGATTAAAATGTGCTTAACAACACAAATTTTTGTGCCACTTTCTCATTACAATTCAAAAGAAAAGCACTGAAAGATCTCATGTTCATTCAGTCTCAGCTGATCACATATGTATTTATATATGCGCACTGTAGAAGGGGAATGTATATATGTACTGTATCTGACTGGAAGGAGCATAGTTACAGGGTATTTTATGTACACTAAGCAGTTTAGCAGAAGCATTAAAATTTTGTTTACCTCAGTGTATTGTGTCTGTTTACATGAGCAGTTTGAGGAACACAGCTGAAGTTAGAGATCAGAATAGATCTGATTCAGTGTGAGAGTTTTGATGTCCAGCATTCCCATCTATCAGGGAGTTTTATACTGCTGTCCATCTTTGTAGTATTTGAGCCCTATGAAGAAAGAAAAAGCAGGGAGGGTAACTAGGAAATCTAACTGCCCCATCATTTCACAATCATGTACAGATATTGCTGTCAGTGACATGCCTTACAGAATATTGAAAAGATGAGCAGTTGCATTGTAAGCAGAATCAAAGAAAATCTAAATCCCTGAGAAGCTCTGATTATGAAAACACAGAGTTGGCAGAAGCTTCAGAGAGAGAGGATATGGACTGTTTCAAACCTTGGAAAGTTCAGCTGGCCATGTTCCACTTCTATTTCAGGACACAGTTAAGTGTTTTTAACCGACTTGCATGTGTACAGCCATACAAATTTGTCATGCAGAACAAAGGAATGCATGTTTTAAACAAAACTGATTGGATTATATGCTTTAGTCTGTTAGCTATTGAGGCTTTAATTAAAGAAAGAAGAAACTTGTTTCATTTGACAGTGTACCTGTACTGTGTTGGTGAAACCCCTGAAGATCTAATGGTTGCTATCTGTAGGTCTGGGATTAATGTACTTCTTTGGAAGGAATGAGGGGGCAGCAGGGTTTGGGAAGACCTTGCTTTTTTACAGGGGACTAGAAACTGTGGTCACTGGCACCTGTGTCCTCAGCTGTAGTTAAGAAGCCAAGGATTGCTTTAATGTAAAACTTGTAATTACCTGAGACATGGCCAAAGTTATACTGGAAGAATTGAAACCAAGTCCTAGCCCCAATCCCTTCTTTCCATGTGGAAAAAAAGCATAGAGTTTATAAAAGACGCAACTAATTTTGTGTTTGGACAGAGTAGACATAAATGTGTCAGCAACAGTATGGCCTCCTACAAGGGAGTGTATTTTTTCATAAATTTTGCAAGTTAAAGTAAGTGGAAAAAATTTCATTGTGTGCCAATAAAACAGGATAAGGCTCTTTTAAAATGTTTTCACCATTATGGAAGTGCAATTTAAACTTCTAAATATTTTAGCTGCCTTCAGTAATTATATATTATATTATTTGTATTCATTTTCAAATGTAGTTTTTTGTCAGAGGCCCCATGAAAAATAATCTTGAAATGGAAACAAGATCTTATTACTATTGCAAAACTATCTAAATCAGAGTGAAAGTGTGATAGTAAGAAGTGGAGACTAGTTGTGTCATTTCAGCCCACAAACCAATTCCTGATGAAACATTCCATTTTTCCCCTCTGGAAATTTCAACATATTTCTCTTTGGTTTCGTAATGCTCTAATTTTTGTTCTTCTGTTAGTCATATCTTAACACTTCAATAGTGTCTGCTGAAATGTGCAGGTAATTGTTTACTTTTGGATATGCCCTCTGATCACAAACGTTATCTAGGAATTGAGGTAGCTAAATGCAAGAAATTATGTACATATGCACATATGAATAATATAGCAACTAATGTTATAGGTAACATTATAGATATAATTTCATGCAGACTAAGTAAGACTTTGGAATCTGTAGTTTATTTTTTAATTTCATTATTTTACTCTGCAATTTTTTTTAGGAAGATGGAAGAATTTCTGAATCTTACACAACTAAAGACATCTTTGAAAGAAGCTATTTTACTGGATTATTATACTGCAGGATTTTGGTGGGCTAAAGAAATGAACTTCAGTCTTATCCAGCTTTCAGGATTCATGGATCTATTAAATTTTGCCTTGGAGAACCTCAGCGGTAAGTATAATTAAGAATTATAAAATAAATATCTGAAGTGGAAGGCAAGAATGTTTCCCAGTCATTTTAATAAAGTGATATTTAATTACAAGTAATTGTGAAATGATTTATTTTCCTCTTTAATGTTGGTATGTTAGACCTTGTGCCTGAAAAGAATTCTTACTGGCAGATCTCAAGTCTTTTGAGTAGAATATTCCTCATTCTTTGTTTGTACAGTATGTGGTACAAATGGGCCAGGTCCTGAAGAGACCTTTTCTTTGCTATGGTAAAATAAGTAATAATTACAGTAGAATGAAAGCAAGGAGCTCCCAAACTCCAATTCCAGATTTCTCAGTGACTGGCTCACTGTAGCCTTGGGCACAGTTTCTCTGCTCTTCGAGATATTCAGTACATTCTGTAGCATTACAGTAGGTAAATTATATTTTTTTCATCCTTGGAGGTAAACTCTCAGCTTTCTATATGGCAAATGCTGCACTTCTGGCACAGAATGTATGTTAACTAAGGACTGGTGAGGGAAGTAAACTGGCATTGCTGCCAAAGATGAAAAATGACAATGAAAGGACCGTGCTCCTGTGGCTACAAGAAAATTTACCACAAAGCATGAAGCTTGGTCTAGTGGGAATGAAATAGCCAGAAAAAAAATGGCAGCACTGTCCTCTAAAAGCTTCTTTGTCAGAGATTCTAATGCTTGCTTAACATTCACTTTGAAGGTGATTATGTTGAGAAAAGTCCATCCCAGAGGAAGAGTGAAAGGACTCAGCAGTTTCCTTCAAAAGAAGAGGCGAATATTTAAAGTCAAGCTCATAATAGTTATTATACTCTTTCACTGTAATTTAGTTCAAGGGCCTTTCTGGTTTGGAATTTTGACAGAATATGTACGTGCTTTATGATCATTGGAATTCCAGTTGTCCTTCCTGTCTCCAATGAGAAAGTATCTTAACATATGCTAACTATATTACTGTAACAATGGAGCAGAATGGAAACCCGTCAGAAATTAGTTTTATGAGACCGTGTAATGCATGTGTACACGACAGGCTGGTAGCACAACCACTTATTAAAGCTGACTGATGTTTTTCAGGAATGTCATCTTGCATTAAGCTTTGCCAAACTTTTAACTCTTTAAGCTGAAATTTTCTGTGGCCCTGTCTGCTTTTGATGAATTTTTATATATAAAATTGCAACTGAACCAGTTCAGTGGGCTTGCAGAAAGAGGCTGTGAGAAAAAGAACCTATTCTGTGTCTTTTTTTTAAACAGGTCTAATGCCCCAGTGCTTTGTGGTAAAAATAAAGGTTTGGCAAGCAAATGTTGTGAATTTGCTTTTTGCTGTCCTGTGAAAATCCATTTAGATTTGGCTAAGATATACATGTTTTTAGAGAAAGAAAATGTAGTTTTTAAATCCTTGCAGGAAACTTCTTATATTTGCTTCATAGCCCAGGGCTGAGATGAATTTTTTTGTAATTACTAAACATTTCAACTAAAAGCAAAATTCTAATGTCTTCTATATTAATGACTCCTTCTTTTCTTTTCCCTGCACTGGGCCCAGTCAGCCTGGAGAATTAAGCTGACTTGGCCACAATAGCAAGAGTAGCATTGAGCAGGAAGAATGGATTTACAGAAGGAGGGTAGTGGAAATGCATTTAAGGCTGGTGAAGCAGCAAGGAAAACTGGAGGCCTTGCTTGATGGGGAGCCAGAATGATTTACATGATTTGATTCTCTTCTATCCATTAAGTGCTCCTTACCTCAAAGAAGTGCTGGATGAGTCTTCCTGAGAGAGGTGATTGGGATTGAAAATCAGGTGTGCAGAGGAAAGAGAAAATTTGGATGAGTTGGCAAGACTCAGATCCCGTTATGTGCCTTAACTTCCCTACAAAGGGTGATATTTCTGGTTCTGTTGCTTTTCCTCATTTCCTATGGCTTCTATTTCCTCTGCATTCTCTGTGTTTCTTTCTTGTCCCTTCCCATATGGTTATTTATATTGTGTTGCCTCTCTTACTCAAAAGTGAGGTAAAATTTTCAAGCTTTTGATTACTGGGCAAAGCTATAAAAGAACAGAAGTCCTCTTAAGTATTTTAATTTGTTTTCTGTACAAAAAAAGCCCAAGGAGTGCCTCAGTAGAGACATAAAACAATGAGGAAAATAAATCTATTTCATCACTGGTGGATATTTCCCCATTTTTTTCTGTAGATTTTTTTTAGACATAAAAGGAAAAAAAATTCTATTTGAAGCTTTTTTTTTTAAAAAAAAAAACTTCCCATGGTTCTAGTGATGGCAGACACTGTGTGCAAATCAGAAAGATGAATTCTTTCTTTTTATAGGTTCAGCAAGCACTGATACATTTCAGATTGTCCTCTTTGTCAGGACAGTTACCAAAGAGAATTTAAATTTTAATTCCAATCTGTTTTGGCATTTGGTTTTGATTTCCAGGGTAAAAATATAAAGTAATTCTCTGGTTTGGAAGGATGCAAAAATGTCTCC
Source organism: Zosterops lateralis (assembly GCF_965231275.1). Lineage (NCBI taxonomy): Eukaryota > Metazoa > Chordata > Aves > Passeriformes > Zosteropidae > Zosterops > Zosterops lateralis. Next base: position 29,225,448 of record NC_139768.1, read on the forward strand.
AAGTTTGATGATACATGCAGGGTCTTATGCATATTCATGTTTGATCTATTATGACTGTAAGTGCTTAAAAATATTCTTCGCCCTTTTTAATATCTGTTCCTGTATTAATGGCTTATGTTGCAAGGGGCATGGTCAGAAGAATAATCTTCTACAATTCATAAGCAGTAGGCTATTTTAAAGAAAAACATACTCTGCCTCCCGAATTTGCATATTATTCTGCCTGTGGTTCTCGCAGCACGGGGAAGAGGTAGTATCTTGAACACCCATTATTGTATTCCTTCCATTGTGGAGGCAGAGTGGTTTTGTGGTGGAACTTTAATGGACTTTTTATTGATAAGAATAATGGCAATACAAACATTTAACTGCTGTTGGTTTTTAAGTTTTTAAGTGGTGGGTCATAACCAAAACTTCAAGAAATCTTATAATTAAAATGGACCAAAAAATCCCATCCCACCTTGTCATGTTTATACATGATTTTTGTTCTTTGGGATTACTTTGCAGGCAAACGTATGACTTTGGGAGATAATTTAAAAGAACTTGAAAGAGCAATGACTGGAATAGGAGAAAAAGAGTCAGAAAACAGATCACTTTTTGACCTGAGTTCATTCAGCATTGAGCAAGCCAAAGCAATCATTGATTACTTGGTTACCAGGTATTTATTTCTACAGAATCTGTTCTTATTTCAGTAATCTAATATAGGGGGGGAATGACTGATGAAATACCAATAACAACAGGAACAAAAACATCAACAATTTTATTATTATTATTACACTACTACTGCTTCTATTACTAGTAATGTGCTGTTATTTTACTGGATACCTTACTATTGTGCCAACATACTGCAAACACCAAACTTTAAATCATGAAAAAGAGGAGAGAATATCCAAGGAACAGTAAAGATCAAAGCCCAGAAAATAAATCTGGACTAGAAGTTTATCAAAATGTAAGATTATGCTAAAAATATGCCTTTTGGATTTTGTTTCAAGTGATAAAAGCAAAAAAGAGTGGTGTATGGACAATATTCTTGTTTTGCTTTTAAAAGCTACTTTTAGATTCTATCTGAATAAAATTGGAAATATTATTTATCTTACTTAGATCTTATCTAGAGTCTGTTACTCTAAGTATTTGTCTGGCCTTGGCAGTTATAGTGGACTAAAGTGATTTAAAGTTTTGTACATACAGGATTACGGTTCTGATCATATAGGAGTCATAAAAAATGTTGCATTTCAAAATAAGCAAAAATCCAGTATGTATGTGAAAAGGTTTTGTGACAGGCCTCACTTTTTAAACAGAGGCACAGAGATGCAAACAGCAGTAAATTCATTATTTATTTGAGAAAAATACAGAGTTTGATAGCAGCAGTGATGTCCCTGTATGAAGTTTTTACTGTGTAGAAATCTGTACACACCTTCCCCCACTGGAATGCCGGGGTTAAGGCAATGTCTGTACTGACATATCCCTGTTTGCAGTACATGATGGACAGAATGGTTCTCAAGCTGTTTAACCATCCATGAATGTCAGGGGCAAAGAGGTGGAAAATTAATAAGTTACTCCTGTAGTATCTGCTCATCCACTGTAGTGCAGCTGTAGCCCTTCATCCCATTTTCTGATCCAAAAGGGGGTGATGGAGGGTGGGGGGATATGGGGCTGATGGGCATAAAAATTAAGATCATGACAGATCCGTATGTAGATTTGGGAAATTTCTGACTGTTCTTTAGGAAAAGTTTAACGTGGCAAAGAGGGGCTTTTTTAGAGTGTCTTCCTGAATGTGGAAAAGTATTTTCTCTTGAAGAAAGGTAAAATTCTAGGGTAGCTATTAGCCTTCCAGTTTAGGGTACTTGGATTCAGATAGGGATTTAAACCCATTGCAGGGAATTTCTCTTACCGTTGGGCTATAAAATATGTCTCTTTCTCCTGCTCTCTGATTTTTTTCTTTTGTTTCTTTTTCATGGAAAGTATAAAACACTTAAGGTTCTTCCCATAAGAAATGGGAACATCTCTTTAAATCTCAAATTTCTGTAGTCAAGGCAAACTAATGTCCTGCCAAGTACTAGCCCTAAACTAAAAGGAAACTTGGCATTTAAGATGTCTCAACTCCTTTTACTTCAGTCTTCCTGTCTGTCCTTTATGTGTTTATATGGAACAAATGTTCTTTCCAAATAGCATGTCTATAGCTCTTGTGTAAATTATCCATTGAGAGATATCTTGTCCATGAAGTAATTCCTTCACAGTCAAAAGAATTTCATCCAAAAGATTAGGTGCTCCATCCTACTTCCACCAAAGTATTAGCAGGGCAGGAATACAACCAAGCTGCAAAACTTTTGCAGTAGAATGGTATTTTGGCCACCAGATATGTGGTTGTGTGTCCAAACTGCTCAATTTATTACAAATATGCTCAATTTATTACAAATATTGTAATATTTGTAATAAATTGCTGTGGCAATGTCATGGATGTACATGCATACACTGAAATGTATCATATGTGTCCAGTTAATGCAATCCATTATTTCAGTCACTGAAATATTTTTTTTTTCTAAATAATAGTGGAACTGGCACACTTAAATGGGTGTACTTTAAACTTTATGAACTCAGAAATAGGTTGAGTTTTATTACAATTCAAATTAATGTATTAGTTCAATACATTTTTTCTTGTTTAATTATAAATTATAAGCCTGTAGCATTTTTGCTGCTCAAGACAGTATGACATGTTGTAGTTCAGATCACATTTTTACTGCTGAGGTGTAAACCCATGGGATTTATAATGGAAACAGGGACAAATGCTTAACCATATTGGCACAAACTGTGCAGGAACTACAATGACACCTTCAGGTTTGGTGGAAGGTGACAGTTATCATCTTTTTATCTTGTCTCCTTGGGCAAACACACATCAACATAGCTCCTGACATTTTCTTTTCAGTAGGCAGTGGGGCTGGGGAAATATGTCATTGTTAATCACCTTCAGATTCTCATATGACATCATAAGACCATCTATTATTAACAATATTACTTACACAAGTAAAATTATTTCTATGTAATTGCTAGAAACACTGGTATGGAATTTTTAAATTGTTCACAACAAATAGAAACAGAAAGGGGCATTTTGTATAATGCCTGATAGAAGAAAGAAAATGACACTATTTTTTCTAAATAAATGCTGATGTCTAATTTATGTAATTTGATTTAAAGAGCATTAAATGGAGGAATTTTTTTCCTTCATACAGGATTAGGTGTGCCAGGTTGAACAGAGATGTGTTTAAAAATAAAGACACAAAAGTCAGAAATGCCAAAAATAATTACTTATATTTTTGGATATATATTTTAAATTATATGTATCTGTAATGTAGTCCATAGAGAATATCATAACACATTTGCAGGGGAAGGAAAAGTTCTGACTTTTAGGTGCTGTAAATCTGGCTTATTTCCAAAACACTAGGATAAGAAAACAAATTTGAAATATTAATTTCTGCCAATCCAGTTGGAAGGATATATGTCTTATTTCCTGGGTGTCTGTAATGTTCATAAAATATTTTCTGTCCTTTTTCAAATAAACCCTGTTAGAATTTTACCAAATGACATATGTGTATGAAAGGGGACTTATATTTACATAAATCAGTGTGAGTCATTTCCAGGTTAAGTCCTGAACTCTCTTTAAATATAATTTCTTTGTCTCCACCGAAACATGTCAGGAATTCTTTGGTGAAGTGCTGCAATAAAAATGTACTTAAATGAAACTGCAAATACTGTAAGAACCTAATTAATTGCCTGTGTGCTTTGGGTTTGGGGGAAGGCAGCCTGTAGCTGATGGCAGCCAGACTTTTTACGTGCACCTTGCCAGTACCAGGCCAAAGGTATTGCTGCCTCAACTGATGGGTGTCCCAGGAAAAGAACCTGTGTCCTGTCCCCAGGCAGAAAGCACAGGAACCAGTTACAGATGTTCCCTGCAAATATTGCTGTACCTTGCACAGATACAGCAGGCAGGATTGAGATAAATTCTTGGAATCATTCTTCAACCTGGACTCGCTGTGAAATCACAGAGCAGTGTTTTAAATCATTATGTCAAAATGACGTGACAGAAGCCAGGAGTTCTGTATCATGATTGTAAGAGAAGAGCTAATTGTAACAGATGGACTGTGACAAACAAAGTTTTGGTTAAATAAATACTGTATCAGTGATCATTAGAAAAGGAAACAAAGAAAATTATTTAAAACATGTGAAATGGAAAGCCATACATGTTTTAAGGAAGATAAATATTTTAGTCTATTGACAAAGTCTATTCAAAGTTACTTTTGTTGTAATACACAAAACTGCTGTCTGTTAATCTAGTTTTTTAGTTTTTCTTGAGGAAATACTACACTGATTTTACAAAGTGACCTTGAGAGAATAAATACTTATATTCTTTATTGTTTTGGTGTTCCGAGATCAAACTTTCTCTCTGTACTGGCAGCCCATCCCAGAATCTGAAAGCTGATTTGGCTTTGTTTCCTTCTTGTCTGCTATTGCTGATAATGAAGGCATAAGTATCCTGGTGATAAGTGTTTCAGGAATTACTTTTTTCAGAGTAGAACTTTGTCTTCTCAGAGTTCAATTTCATAAGGACTAAGTGGATGTATTTTTAAATATTGCATTGTATTTTCTACAGCCATTTGATAATAAATCCTGCGAACTAAATATGTGGCTTCTTGTATCTGAAGTTAAACAACTGTTTCTTTTTAAAATTTGGAATGTTACCATGCTGGAGGGTAACTCATAGTTTAACAAAAGTTGTAATATTATTACCTTTCCAAAAACTTACAGCTGTGATAGTCTATATTATCCTGTTTTTCAGCTTATTTAAACACTATAAAGCATATGAATACCTCTTCCACAGTCGTAGAGAAGAACCTGTGATAAGTTATGAGGTGAGTCATTTATATAGATGGGACTCATTTTGCAGAGTCACTTAACGAGTGCACCATGGCATGTGTTTTCTATTGCTCAAAGCAAGTTTGTGTCAACATCCCTGCATTACTAACGTAAAACAGCTGATTAAAGAGCGCAAGTTAAGATGTTTTGATCCTCATATTCAAAATTAATTTGGGATTTCAAAAAAGTGTAAATGCATTGCTTGGTTAAGTCATTAGTTGTGTTAAATCAGGAACACTTTTGTGTAGGTATTTGTAAGTTGATGCATGTAATTTTAATTAGCAACGTGAGTCTGACTCGCCTTTAAAATCAGCAGTCAAAATCAGAAAATGTTGTGTGCCATACCTAGTCTGACCACAGCCCTAACAGGGATGTATGCATGTGCGTACAGAGTTTAGTTTCTGCTGTAGCCACCAAGAGTTAATTATACTGACTATAAGGAAAGAAGCGAGCTAGAAACTGAGTATTTTGAAAGAGTTCAGTTAACAATAGTGAGTTGGCTTCACAGTGAGCTTTGTCATGTGTTCTAACTTACGTGTGAAAAAATACATAAGAAAATGTGTTGATGCAGAATGTGGCCTTTAATCAAATGGACTGGTTTCAGTTAATCAAATAAACCTTCCTTTAGCCTGACTGTGCTTTTTCAAGATATATGTTATAATACCTGAAGAAATACTTGCATTTAAAATTTGTATTAGGAGCCAACTGCTTGCCCAGAGAGGCACAGTAGTGTAATATTTTTGGTAATACTTATATTTTAGCTTATAGTACCCAATGAAGCTAAAATTAGTGCACTGGAAAAATTCCTTTACACTTTCAGCTGGTATTTTGACTCCAGTGATGTGGGATAATTGCTTTCCATGTTGCTTTTAAGTATCCATATTATAAAAATGACTTTTCTTGACATGGATGCAAATATTTGGAAATTATTCTTGTCATTTACAAGAAAGGTTAAAATTCCAGCTATGATGAACTTGGTGACAAAAATGTCAATACAAAGGTAGAGCAGAACTTCAGCATTATTATGTTAGAGTGGAGGTTTTATATTAGGTAATTAGATCAATGGGTGGTTAGCACTTCTTAATTGGTAAAATCAGTTTTAATGAGACTTTGATTAAGTAATTCTTGTGTAAACTTGAATCATGAATCTTAGAAGGTTTTAGACTAGCTTAAGAGAAATATGTTTGTGTTTCCTGAAGTCTCATTTCTGGGTGGATGAGGTCATCATGCACTGTCCCAGCCTCAGGACAGAGGCTGCCCTGGGCAGGCTCTGCTGGGGAGCACCACCTCTGCTGAGGTTACCAGCACCTCTGGGCAATCGTAGAAGTGGATTTCAGGGAGTCATTTTGGTGATGATTCATGCAAGCAACAATTGCCATCTGCAGCTACAACTGTCACAAAACCCTGTGTGCAGTCTTTAGCTCTAACTCCTTTATGGCCTTTTCTTACCTATGGTGCCACATCACTTTAATTCATCTGCTTTGTATTCTGAGCTCCGTGGCAGAGAGCTTTTAATTTGTCCAACTACACTCCAACACCCAAGAAAATCAATACTTATATTCTGTTAGAGTTCATTTTGATAAGGTGATGCATTGTTCTTCAATAAGTAAAAGGTTAAGGTATTGAAGCTGCACATACAAATTTATGGCGTTATTTGCACGTACTTCATGTGTTAAAATGTGAGGAGGGGTGAACTCAGCATAGATTTCAAGTTCTTTTGCTGTAACTTTGTTTTGTTTAGAAATTCTTACGCATAAAAGAGATAATTACTTCTATTTTGCAGTCTCTTAGATGAACAGAGTTTTTTGGGCTGCCATGTGTTTTGGTGTGTGTGGCTGTGGCAGGAGCACACCAGGGGTCACTTGCTCTGCAGTGCATCTGCTCAGGGAACAGGAGATCAACAGGGAATTCATATGCTGAAAGTAGATAGTAAATCTGTGCTGAAAGTTTGGCTGCTGTCCTGTTGTAGACCAATTTCTTACCAAAACAAAAAAAAAAAAAAAAAGGCCACTGCAGACACACCACAGCCCAAAGCTGGATGTGATCCTGACTCTAAGCTGAGTGCAACTAATGTCTGAAAAGTTTTCCTTTAGCTCCAGCAATAAAAGCCTGTTCTTTTGGAATAGGACACCGTAAATTGTAATGGCCAGATTTGCCTAAATAACAAGAACCACAGTGTTCCAAGAGCTTAACTACAGCATTATCTCCTTTTGCAAATGAACACTTTGAGACGAGTCAGTGAAATGACTTGCTTCAACGGAATTGATTTGCTTCCACTGAAATGGCTGTAGCTCAGCGAGTACGTGTGCCAAAAGAATTACCTACAGAATAAAAGCCCAGCAGCCTCAGGAGAAGATCTGCTTCTTTAAAAGAGATGCAGCTACAACAAATAAAACTGTACTCAGTGTTGTAATGGATATCCTTTTAGGGAAACCACAGTGTGTATTTTCCAGAGAAATCTTATAGCGATGGGTTGTAAAGTCATTGGAATTTTTTTTTTGTCTAGCACACGCAATTATACAGTGTTCTCAATCAAGTTTCCTTTTTGATCTTTCACTGCAGTTATTTCCAAATGACCCTATCATTTCCTGTGTAGAATAAAATCAGACAAGAAAAGGGAAATGACTCAAAACTCAGATTATGCATACAATATCTGTGGTCATGCCACTTAACAAAATCTAAGTTATTTAAATGGAGCACATAATTAGTGGAGCTTCACAGTCTGATTAATATTCTGCATTTGATGCAGCTAGCATAATAAAGCCACCTCTGTAAAACACAGGCAGTGTTCAAGTCATGGAAAAAAAGGTAACAAATGCCAGGCTAATTTAAATATATATATTTTTTGCATTGGCTAAAGCCTTTAAATCTCAAACTGCCTGAGGTGATCATATTGCCTAGGAAAAAAAAGGTTAAAACAGAAAGACATGAATGCTTGGTTAGATGATAAAACACACATCACACTTCTAACCTACTTTGACAGTATTTAAAATTTAAAACTTGCCTTTCTAGCTATCAAATCCCTTCCTTCACCTTCATTCCAGATCTACAAAGACCTATATGTTATGTATGCATGAATACCTGTTAGAAAACATGACGGTACAAGGAATTGCTGAGAAGTGTTAAGATTGCCAAGTAAATTAATTGCTTTTTTTTCCTGTTACTATTATGAGCAGTTCCCCCCATTTAGAATGAATACAGAAGAAGCTGTGCTTTAGCTGTTCTGTGGCTGTAATTCAAAATAAAATGCAAGAAGTGCTACCATACCAGAGTTCTTCAGGAATATTGCTGTTAAAGATACTGGTTTTTTTCCTTCTGCCTGTTCTGGACATTTTGCTCTCTAGCTGTGATTTAGTACACCTATATTAGCTAGCAATTTCAAGGAAAGCAAAAGGAGTACAGACTAAATCTCGATGTGCAGGGATTCAATGGAGCAATTCCTATTAACACGTCAGATCTTATAACAAAGGTTTAAATTGTTAATATATGAATTGTGTAGAAGTTTTTATTCTTTTCTATTTCTACATTTAGTTAATTTATTTTGCTTTGACAGGATGATATATTACAACATATCTTGCAATATTTTTTCTCTCATTTACAAATTGTACCTCATACTGCAGTTCATGCTTTTTGCTGCTCTCTGTTGTGTATTTTTGGATGGTGTGACGCTAAGGTCTTTTGGGATTATGTCTGCTTTGAAACATTTCCTAATAAAAATAATGTGGTTGGTAAATCTAGTTTTATTCCTAGTTGCTTTAGCCAGCCTGATGGAGTAATCTGCTATTTTATGGCCCAGATGACTAGCTAAGTTTGACTTCTTGAAATAGTAGTGTACAATGTAATTTTCTTTAGAGATGTCATAGTGGGTCAGGTTGCAATAAAAATATCAAAGATTAAATTTAATGGCAGTGCAGATTCAGTATTATAGTAGTCACTAGATATCATCCTCTGTACTTAGAATTCCAAATTAGTTTCCATTAATGCTTTCCATGTACTCCTTACGTTCTGAAGCATTAAGCTTTTGGACTCAGTCTGGTCCTTATCCAGTTGTAGGTTGGGTTGGGTTTTTTTTTTAAATTCGAACAAAATCCTTTCTTTGTCTGAGTTTAAGGAGATGGATAGGAAGAATACGCTTTCTGAAAGCTAATAAAGCTTTTTTTTCTTCTGATGGCAAAGCCCTAAAGTCTGAGACTTGACTTTGATATGTAATCCTCATTAGGTGTTGCATATTTAGATTGGTTAATCAATCATTGTTTAAACAAATTTGCTCCATGATCTCTTGAGAACTGCATTTTAGAGATGTATGAAACCAGAACATTTCCATAAGCATATCAGTTCACACTACAGAAACTCATTCCCCAGCTAATGGAGTGCTTTTCAAAGCCTGGAGGTTTCAGATATTTTTAGTGCCTAAAGACCAATGAGTTCATTTTTTTGTAGCTTTGTTTTCTAAATATCACCATGGCAAAGACATCAAGAAGAGCATAGGACTGGAAGGGATGTCTTCAACTGTCAGCTCTCATGCTGCTTTCTTGTGGGGAAACATTCATAATCCTCTTCAGAAACCTGTCAAACTCCAGTTAAAAAACTTAACATTTTTTTGTCTTTGCTCCTTCAAGTTCGGAATTCCCTGATGCCTGGTTTCTGTAATTGTTATAAAACTTCAATATTGATCTGAGTGTATTCATGGCAAGCTTTTGTGGACGTGTCCTTGTGCCAGTTTGTGCCAGTATTGACCTTTAGCTCTTGTTCCATCCTCAGTGTTTATTTTTCTAGTGTATAAAGAGACTGCAATCTTATTGTCAGCCTTCTCTAATCTTTCCTTTAATGTAGACTTTGATACACATGTGTTTACATCCATACCAGCCTCTTGGCCTTCTTCTATAATTGTTCCACTTTAAATCAGTTCTGTTAGAACATAAGTGACCAAACTGACATAATATTGTTGCTGGGATAAAAGCAAGGCCTTGTAAAATATCAATAGTGCTTTCTTTTCCTCTGCTGGGAATAGCCTATATGATAGGTCCTAGAAGCACATTTTATACCTGTATCATGTGGCTATCTCATTGTACATCTGCTATTCTAGTTCTCTTTTTTTATTGTATTTTCTGGCTGAGATACTCCCAGTGCACTGTAGGCTTTAAAAAAAAAAAGATGTCCCCACAATGTCACCTCCCATTTTGTCATTGAATACAAGAGTGAATAGACTTCAAGGGCGTTCAGTCCCATCTGTGTGGTATTCCTGCCCACTCATAAATTGGTCATGTCTCTCACATTGCTTTTGTCTAGAAAGCTATTTATTTAATAAACTATGAAATTAGTCTGGCATCATGTATCTTTGATAAAGTGATGTTGTGTTACATTCCATTTCTCTTTCATTTCCATGCTCTTATTTATTTTTTCCTTCAAAACATATTCCTCAAGCCTTTACTCCTATGAAGATCAAAACTACAGCTTCAGGAGTAGGTTCATTATTTTCTGATTATGGATGTTTAAAACTGGTACTTGATCTTTTGATGTCTGAGGGGAAATTTTTGATGTCCATTACAGAAGTGTGCCGTGCCCAAGTCCGGATTACTGAAGTAATCAGCTGGAGAGCCAGTGGGTTTTTTGACAAAATTCACAGGTATCCAGCCCTTTGATCTTGAGGCTTGCTATGGCTGTAACCAGAGACCTTGAAGGACTTGTCTGAATGAAAAGTGGAGTCTGTTGGAATTATATGCAGTACTACTTCAAATATTTAAACATCTGTTGTCTAGTAGAAACAAGCTTTGTTTTCCAAAGGTGGTGTTGGTATACTCATTTGTCAGTAAGGGGGTACACTGACCTTTAGCAGTTATGTTTCCATGTAGGCCACATACTGATGGTCTAACACAGTTTTAACATTCCTGAGTTTTGGTAGCTGAACTGCTCTGCCCTAAAAGCTGGTGAGAGCTCCAGAGAGCTTGAGGATTCATAAGCCAGTGCTGAGTCCTTTTACAATGCTTTAGAGAATGATTAACAAAACGTTTTTTAAATTATTTTCTGAGGAAACATCAAATACAAAACAAGTCTGCTTTTTAGCTCAGTAACATGCGTGAAGTCACGAAAGAAAAGAATTCAGGCAGGACAAGAGCCAAATAACTGACATGGGCTGTGCCTTCAGTGTGCTGAGCACCACAGTTCTGACCCAGCCAGCATTTCAACAGGCACCTCCTTTTAACAAATTGAGGAATTTCATTTCAGTGGACCTATTCATATACACAGAATTAAACTGAAAAGTGACTGGGGTCACTTTGTTCAGCACCCTAGAGGATGAAAAGCTAAAGATACTGGAGAGAAAAAAAAATGAGGCTCATGATCACTTTTTACTTCAGTTTTACAGTTGACAAAGCATCACGTTTTTTGATTGTATGATGTTAGAGAGAGGAAAAAAAACTTGAATTCTTGGCAGGAAAACATTTCTGGAACTATGCAGGAATTAATATATACACAGATGTGCTCTATGAGTTTTAAAATTATTTATTTAGAAAGTGGCTTGATTTGCACTTTCTGTATGTGTGTGTTTGTATGTATGTGTTTGAATGTATATAAACATACATAATTGTGATAAGTGCAGTAGTGGCTTGTTTTTTTTTCCTGAAATGCAGGTCAGGTAGGGATTGTAGGCTCTGACTGGAAGGATAGTCAGTACATTAATGGCAGCCTGTTTCTGCTATTCATCAGAATGTTCTATGACCCAAATGATGAAGTGCTCTATCAGAAGACTACAGCACGTTTAAAAATGGTTATCAATCAAGATGTAAATTTTAATAGAAGACATTGAGATTGGCAGAAATGTATTGACTTGGAGAAATTTTAAAGTGGTTAAGCAAAGTAACTGAAGGCAGACTATTAGGATATGAATTTTGTTTTACTTTTCTAGTATTCCAGAATAGCTCACTCTGTTGATGGCCTTTGGGAATTCTACTTGTTTAACTTGACCAGCATGAAAAAAAGTACTTGGAGCTGAGCAAAGATCAGTGATTTTGTTTCATAGGAGAATCTGAGAACTTTACAGTTTGATTTAATTCTAGTTTAAAACAAAAAATAAACACTTAACAGAATTGCTATTCTTACATGTCTGTGTTTAAACTTCCTGACACAAAAGCAGTGCTTTTTAAGATTATTTCAGAGCCCCAGCTCCATCCTCATGCCATACGGCATAGTTGGCTCTGCTGGAGCAAGACCCACATGATCAGCTTGCCATAGGGCAAATTGCTGGGGGGACAGGAGTCTAGAAAACAGAATTCTTTATTAGCCAGTGTGGCAAACCATTGGAAGGACTTTGTACATAAGCTGGTGAGACCCAGGTCGGTTGCTGCTAGCACATTGGCAGAAAGCTATTTGCACAATAACTCAACTTTAAGAAGTTCAAAGAACCTAACTTAAAAGGAATTTGCAAAAAAAAAAAATAAAAATAGAGACATATTTTATTTTGAGCCTAATGCATCATATCTGCTGCAGAACAATGCTATTTTCAGTGTTAAACTCTTCCATGTAATGTAGCAGGGATCAAGCAGTTATTCAAGAATGTGCCACATTTTGTTTATATTTTGCTGGTTCAAATTTAGCTGCCCTTTTTAAAAGTTGTTTGCCAGCAAGTCCCATTTTGGTGCCTGTACAGTTTGACTTACTGGAGACTGGTTTTCCAGAGCAGTTGCCCTATTTCCAAGATTTCCTGCATAACTTTTGGTAATTGGCAGACCGAGATCCATGACCTTATACTACAATTAACAACTGTTTTGTACCCATTACCTTTATCTGCAGCTTTTCATCATCTTGAAAATGAAATTGTATTTATAAAAGTATCTGTGGAATGGGCAAGTTATGTGATATTTCATGGGAATGTATCCCCATGGGTGAATATTTATGTATCAAATTCATACATCTTGTGACCTTATGTTATGAATAACATGTTGACATTATTCATATAAATAAATAGCATGACATTTCCTTACCATGATGATTTATAATCAATATACATTTTAATAAATTTTCATCCGTTTAGTTGATGTTATGAGGACAAATGTAATCCAAGTCTAAATAACAGCCAAGTTTTACAATCCTTTAAAGTTCCTTTTTAAAATGCACCAGAAAGTTTGTATGTCTTCTAATTCCACCTTGAATTTTACAACTTGTCATAAGATACAACATAAAGTATTTTTACTGAACATTGAATCTGATTTATTTGAATATTTAATTTTTAAAACTATATTTTGATTTCCTATATATGTGCTAAGCTCAGCAAAATGTGGTGTTACTCATTAGAAAGCTAAGTTTTATAGGATGTCTGGTTGGTATGTGAAGTAACTTATATTGCTACTTAGGTTTACATTTAATAAACCTTAGCTAAGAAAATTGTTTAAATTTCAAAGGAAAGATAATAAATAAAATGAGGGCATCGAATATTAATGTGAACTGGGCCTTTATTTTGTTAAAGCATTCAAAGTTAAATAGTGGTGTTCTGTTAACAGTCTAGGATTATTTGGCAAGTCTCTAAACTTACTCAATAATCAAAACATAAAAGGACAATGGAAACTTTTCACAATAAAAGAAAAAGGAGTTGAGTACAGAAACCAAACAAATTATTCTCTGCTTTTTCTTGGTAAGGAGGTGAACTTTATAGGAAGGGCAGGGAGCTCTGTGTTAGGATTGCCTTTTCCTGCCTTTGTTATAAATCACATCTGTCTGTGAAGAATCCTCTCCAGTTATTTTGTTAGTTCATGGCTACGGGGGAGGTGTGCATGTCTATCTGGAATGGGGCAGAGAGAGACAGATTGTGGGATTGTGGGGGAGCCTTTGCATTTTACTAGCTTGTTTTTCACTGAGGAAATGCCAATTCTAAGCATTAATTTGCCTTGCTTACTAAATATACAGATGGATAAAATTCCTAAGGATCCAGCTGTGTAAATAGAATATTAACAAAACAACTGTTTTCTTCAGCATTTGTAGTATTTGTTCTTTGTAGCTTGCTAAACTTTTGGAAGACTTCAGCACCATTTAGGTTCAGTGTAATCATTCAAAATGTTTTTATTAAGGCTTAAATGAGGAAAACATTTGGCAAAGGGATGGAGTTTATCCAAAGCATAATGTTTGATTCTTTCGTGAGAGTCTGAATACACTTCAACATTATCATAAGGCACCAGAAATATGGGAATAAGCTGGCAAATGGAACTGGAAGGAGAGCCATACACATACTTGTGTGTAGTGTGCTCTCCATGTCCTCCTTCCCCTGCACCTGGTGAGCATTCAAAGAGATCAGGCTGAGGTAGCCCAGATGTGGCAGTGCAGGGACTTGGTTCTGGCCCCTTTCTCTCCTGTCTGCACAGTCTCCTTCACCATTTGATCCCAAGGCAGGAGTCATTGGCAGGCTGCTAGAAACAGAGCAGCGTGGAAATTCTGTCCTTCCAATCCCTTCTTCAGGATGGGCTGATGGCCAGCTCCCACCAGCTCCAGCCCGCTGAGCTTCATGTCTCCTCTTCTGATTTGGGAAACAGACTTCCATCAGCCTTAGCTAACCTTGTGCTGCCTGAGTCTCCCAAAATCCACTGTATTTCTGTGGAAGCCGAGACTTCATTATGTGTTTTGAGCACTCGGAAAACATCGAATAGGTAGAATATACTGTATCTCCTTATGGCAGGCTTGAAAACACAGCAGCTGGAGCTTTTTGGTGTTCTTCACAGTTAAGTGAAAAAGTATTTTTTGTTTTGGCTTTCCATGTGCACTGTTGAAAATTTGGTAGTGAACTTATCCTGAATCTCTTCTTGGCCAACTTAAAGAAAAGACAAGAAATACTTAATTGTTTATATACTTAATGTTTGCTTTTTCCTACTTGTTAGAGTGGGCAGACTTTGGCTGACTTAAGGTGCTTTTGTGGTGTGTGTTGACCTTTATTTTTTTTATTTTTAGACAATTTCATCTTCATATTTCGTCCTCTGATTGCAAAGCCTATGCCAGAGCCCATGTGGGTTCTGCAGAGTTACATTGCAGGTAGTGCTGTGTCCAGGATAAAACCTAAACAACTACAAATGTTTTCAGCTGAAATACCTCAACATTCTGCTTTCCACTTTTATGACAAGTGGTCATTCTGACTTTTTGGTTGGTTCTACAAGAATCCCACAATATTGTAAATACATATTGCAGAAAATATTGTTACTGCTCCCACGGAAGAGGACATTCTGCATGAGTTACATGCTGATACACATATAACTATTTTCTTAGTATTAGAATTCCTGTTTGGTTTGTTGTTTCTGTTCTATTCAAATAACACTAGGCAAGAAAAAATATCTCCTGTGCACTTGCACTGTCATTTATTTTGACTGTGCATATCAAATTTGGCTTGTGAACACAATCTAAGGAAATGGCATAGATTGTAAGTGATAAAGATGAATGTTTCATGCTTCATTTATAAGAAGGCCATCCAAATATGGTCTCAGAGTTGTGAGAACATCCTGTGCTTGAGACATCTTGAATTTTGCATTGATCCAGCCTGGGGATGAGTTTCAGGCATTAACGGGCTGGAATTCAGGTCTATTTCTAGATTTACTGGATGTTGTGTGTTGTGAAAAGAATTCAATACATTGCAACCAATGCATATAGTACTCTTGTATAATGAAATGGAGGAGTGCTAGGGATGTTCCTTAAAGATTATTCTACTTTGAATATCTGCTTTACATTCTCTCAGCGTTTTTCTTAGCATTCATTTTATATTCATGGTACCCATTTATCATTTTTGTCTCTATCTGTTATAGATTTAGGATCTTAATGATTTTCTTTTGTTCTGAGAAAGAGATTGTGCCAGCTTTTTGTATTCCTCAGGAATTAGGATGTAGTTGAAGACTTACATTTGGAGAAATGTTAAATTACTTGCAATGATCAGATTTCCAGTGAAGTATTGAAAAGTTTTCCTCTCGAAATAAACTATTTTCAATTTTTAGCATTACTGTTGTCCTGGCAGGTCTAGATTCAAAGGAAGTGAGGGCAAGAGCCTAGGTTGGTCACTTTTTAGGGGGGGAGGAAGGTTGTTTTTTTTGTGTGTGCGGCTTTTTTTTTCTAATTTATTTTTTAAAATAATCCTACCACTGGTCCACCGTGGTGCCCTCCGATGGAATTTCTAAAAATGTCAGCATGTTTCTGTTGATTTTGAGAATGACCCCTTGAGTCTCTTGATACTGCATTCATGAAACTGTGCACTCAACCATGAATTTCTTTTTAATAATCATGCTTTGTTTGAGAAATCAAGAAATTGTCAAGGTGGAAGTAAGGAGCCAAATGTTACTTATTTTGCCATGACACAGATTTTATCTTTTGTCCATCCTCCTTGTTTGCAAATAGAGCTCTCTGAATTATTGAATGTAAAAGTAATATCCTTTTCTTTGCAACCCTAGCACAGCCAAACACAATAGGAGTATTTAAAGACAGGATTTCAGTCTTATCTCTGTGTTTCTGAACTACTGCTGGTTTGTCTTCAGTTCCTTCTCTTGTTAGTCATACTGGTTTTATTGCAGTATATTTAATTGTCTCTTTGTTCTGATCAATCCTCAGTTAAATGGGTAAATAATAAACGAAAGAGGGTACATAATCAAATTACCAGCAGTAATCGGTCAGTCCAAACATTACTGGAACTTTATAGTGGGCAGAAAGAGCAGGGCTTTGGTATCAGAGTCAAAAAGGCCAAGCCTTTAAAACTGACAACATAAATACATTGCTACATTGGCACATCTTTGTGAATTTAAATTACAAATTATTGTGCATAATCAGAATCAGAGCAACTGGAAAACCATACAGCATGGATAGACTTTATTAATTTTGGATATAAATGAAAGACATTAGACAAGCTTAGAAATCTGACAGACTAGGAGAATCTTAATATTTGACAAGTGTAAGATAAAATGAGAATTTGTCTCCTGAATTGCTAGGGTTTTTTCTTTCTTTCATAGTAGTGGGAACATTACACAAACTATTAAGCAGCAAACCATATGCATTAGAATAAAATGCAGAAGTCTGTGGTTAGGAAGCTTATTTAGGTAACAGGAAAGTTTAAAGGATATACATTAAATGGCCAACAGGGCACGGTGTATTACACAGGGGACTGGGCTGCTCTGAGATTTGGGAATTAAGCCTTAAAGTTTGTCAGAGCTTGCTTGCCATTTTAATACATTTATGGCTTTGCAGGCCATAACATGAGTCATTTTTGTTTCATTTTGTAGTGGACCAATACAATTAAAAAGACAAATCTGCTTTCTTCTTTAACATTTATCTGTTAACATACTAGCAATTTTAGTAGCAAAATAAATTGCTTAATCAGATAGGTACCTATAACTCTGACCTATACAGACATACAGAATTTGATGGTTTTAATTTTCATTTTTTCCTTCCACCAAATCAATTGGAAAAGAATGGACAAAGAGTAAGGAAAAGGTAGCATAACTTAACAAACTAATCCCTACTCTGTGGAATTCAGTTACATAAAAGGTCATTTTTACAGATTTGTGCTATTTACAGGATTCTGCGTGTCAAGTCTGATAAGATCAGTATGTTGGGGAAAATTAAATCTGCTCATGAAGAATACACTAAACTTGGCCAATGCTACAATAAATAGTGGTTTTCAGCAGGGTATTGCAGCTTCATGTTTACCTGGTGTGCAGGTTGACTCTGTCAACTACTTCCCAATTAAGACCCAATTTACCCAGCCTGCATGAAATCTTCAATGTGACACTAATGTGCTCTGGAACTCTGTCTTCAGGGAACAGTAATTTCTATTCATCAAAAACATCTTGAATTTGGAAAATAAATAATTTGGGATGGCAACTTTTGGACAAATTTATCATGCAATAAGGCGTGAGAAGGCTTCTAATGTCTGTCCTTCTGTTACTGTTGTCAGTTTTAAATGTTGAGTGAGCAACTAAGAGCTACCATTCAATTCATGTTTCCTCAATCCACCATGCCCCAAAGTAATTTCAGGGGAACTGCTGGGTTTGTATCTAAAATAAACACTACATTACCATGGTGTGTAACATTGGCAAAATTTGGACTCACGCTAAAAACTATTACATTAAAAATACTCTCTCTAAAATCCAAACATCCCATATTTACAGTTGTAGAAAATACTGTTACAGCCTTGTGATGTGTGGGTGTAGGTGTGTGTGTATAAGTAGAGCAAAAAGTGCTGTATTGATTCATTCATTGTGGGTCATTCTCAAATAAGACTTCATTTGAAAACATTTTAACGACTTGTGCTTTGTATTTTCTGTAGCAAATTAAGGAGCCTAGTTAGTTTGCAGCATTAAGAGGAGGTTGCTGCAGTATTTCTGCAATATAACAGGAATTACATTTGTTAATGTACTTTGGGAGCATTTAAATTCTAATCACGCAGACGAAAGGAAATTTCAAGTGATGGCAAGTAAATTTAAATTACACAACAGTAAAGACTTTCATACCTTTGAAAATATTTCAGCGCTGGCTTTTCTTTTCACTTGCTTTGATTATCCATGATCACAGCAGCAGAATTCTATTGCTGTCGCCATAATTTCTAAAGCATAACTGTGCTAACATGAAATATGTATATATAGGTACATTTGCCAACTTGTTTTAATTTTGTCGTTGGCTTTCCTCCTCATATGTTGGGAGGGGCTGCTGATCAGTGCAGTGGCTGAAGGAGAATGCAGAATTGTTGCAAGAGAAAATGAAGATAAGCAGGCAACACTTGCAGGAAAAGTAGGCTGCTTTTTTTTTTTTTTTTTTTTTTTTTGGTGGTTTCAGAATCCAGAAAATAAGATTTCTATCCCATAAAACCTGTCTCTGTGACCTCTGGGAGCCCTCTGTGGCCATGCAGGTGTGAGTGGCTCACAAGCATTGTGTAAGGCAGGATTTTTATGTCACATAAAATTGTCAGTTTTGTCCTTGTTGAGCAATCCTCTGGATCGGGTCTCACAAGCTATGCATGTCCAGTAGTCTAATGGATATAGCTTGGATTCTCCTGCAAGCTGGGTCTTGGCTAAGGTAGAAAAATGCAATACGAGATATGTAGTGACGGTGGAAGGGAGGATGGTTCTTTCCAATGAAGCATTTTCCTACCCTTCTCAAGCTCAATGTCCTCCTACCATGAGACTTTTCACCTCTTCAGCAGCACCTGCTTATTGTAAAAAAGAGAGGAAAGGACTAAGCACCACTGCAACCAAAAATAGAATTCCCTATTTTTTTTTTATCATCGCTGTGTTTAACCTCTGCTTTTTTAATCATACACACAGCAGGAAAAAGGGGGTGTGCTCTAGCAACTTGTCAGCTATGAAGCAGTGAAATTTTTAGCTAGAATCATGGTATCAGTTGGAAGTAAACAATAAGTTTGCATATATTTAATAATTTAATAAATTTTGAGTTATGCTATTCTTTTAATTATGTTAATCAGGCAGGCTCCAACACTGCAAGCCTTAGGGCTTGAAGTGCAATTTCAATGCTTTGTAAAAAAATTGCTGAACTTTGGAAAAAGATGAAATGGCTTAATATTAAACATTTGCTTGATTTAAATTTTACTAACCCATGCACTTTATAACTCATACTCTTTCAGTGCAATGTACAGCCCCAGCAGAAGGACCATAATAGTAATTGTGAGTAAGTGTTCCCTTTGCAGACAGGTTTTGCTTATAAACTTGATGAATAAAGGCCTGGCTGTGGAGGGAATGGCAAAGATCTACACAGCCTTGCACTTCAAGGTCATTGGTTCAAGCATACGTTATTAAAGGCAGAAAGTTAACAGTTATCTGACTGGTGCTTCCTAAAATACATTAAATTAATTAGTGGTGTCAGTGGAGACAAGGAAAGGAAACAACCAGTTCAGTAACAAGAAAAAGGATAGGACTAATGCAGACCTCCAAAAAAGAGGAGGAATTGGAAGATACTCAATGTACTCCTGTCTTCCCCTGCATGCAGTTCTGAGAGCTGTAGTCTTTCCTCAGTCTGGAGAGGTTGTAGCCACCCTACTTGTTCTTATTTGATGGTGTAAGCTTAATTGAGTTGAGCTGGGTAAATACTTAGGTCGAAAAGGAGAATGCAGGTTAAAGATGGTTTGATGATGAAGTAATAGTGAACCTGGTTTGGTGCTGCACAACAGGCTCTTTGAAGGGAGCTGCCACTCTGATATCCTGGCCACTGGTCATTACCTCAGGCATATAAATCACAGGCAGAGAACGGTTGGCCATGGTGTCCTCATGACTGCCTTCCAAGTGAGTAATTACAGCCTGCCAATGGTAATTCCCCAGAAAAGTTAATCGCATGAGGTGCTCTCTCTTTTGATCAGTTGTGCAGTGTAATTGTTGCTTAAGGCTCATTTAAAGAAGTAGTTGCTTTTCAGTGATGTGATTTCTTTATGTGAGGCCTTTATGGACATTAGCGTGTTTAGAGGAAGGAGTTTGTGGAACATGGCAGTGATTTTTTTATTAGCCATTCCATTTTTAGTTGTCAAAACAAAGTAAATTGCTTCTGTCTGCTCTAAAAAGTGCATTATTTTTCCTGCAGCTTTTTCCCTTCCTTTGGTCTTGTTATTGTCATTGTTTGCTTTGTAATCTGGGCTGACACTGGACCCAGGATGTCTTTACTTAATGTATACGTGGGGCTTAGTGAAAGAAATTATTTCAGCCATTATAAAAGAGCCCTATGACATTTCCTCTCTTGTACCTTTATTCAGGAACACAGACAAAAGAGGGGGGAAAAAATCAAAGAAAAACTTCACCTAAATAGTTCCTTTATTAATAAGCCCCGTCAGAACATTTTATGAGTAAAAAGGAAAATAAGGTGAGAAAAACCAGAGAAGGAGGAACAACCTCCTAGACAAATGAATTTCCAGAAAAAAAAATACAGAGATATGCAACCCTGGCTTGGTTTGGTTAGTTTCTTTTGGCCTTTAGCCCTTGCTACTTGTGTAATATAAAGTTTTTATATCTTTGGAAGATGTTTTAGTCACAGGTTTTTTATAGTTTTAATATGAGCATACATTGAAAATACTTAGTAATATTTTACATTTAATGTGGGATTTTCTTTTTATTCTCAACGCTTCACTGAAGCAGAAAGCATTTTTGGAAGAACTCTTACCCATCTGAGCCACTGAATTAGTCTAATGTTGCATTTGTTAATTGATAGGTGGTTTCACTTAATTGTGATGGGGGAAAGCCAGTGGAAGATTTTGCAGTGGAATTTTATGAATGAAATTGCGGTTTACTTTTAAATAAGTATGCAATACTCAATGAAATGATCTCTGGGACTTTCATGAATATTTTATTCAATAACCTTAGCCCATATTTGTTTTTATTAGGAAAGTGAAGTTCCAGCTGTCTTTTTTTTTTAATTTAAAATGTCAAAAGCATCTGTATAAAAAGCAGATTTCAACCTCTAGGTATTCAAGTACTGCAGGAGTATTATTTCTTTTCATAAAGGCATCTATCTAAATCCACATCGTAACTTTTATTTTTTTAAGTAGCCCAGGGAGAGAAACGTGCATAGGATGTGTCAGTTCTTTCCTGAAAGAAAACAAGATAACTAATGCCTCACTTTGCACCTTGTTTATTTTGCCTCCAAACTTGAATAGAAAACTTTTTTGACATAAAAAGCAATTAGGTTTTAAACTTGTTGTCATCTGTGTTAGAAAATTATACAACTTGAAGTAATTAAAAAAAAATAAATCTCCAATCTCAAGTTATGGCAACCCGTGATATTTAGTTGGACAATTTTTAGGATGTAAAAGAAAAGCAACAGAAGTTTCATATTTCAAAATATTAGTGCATCAGCTTTATTGGAAAAAGCTGAAATTGTTCAAATGATCTCAGTAAAACAATTTGGACTCCGATTCCCGGAATGCTCATGAAGTTGACATACCTACATGCTCTCAAAAAGTCATAATCCATCATTCTGTTGCTAGATCGATGGATTGTGACTTTCTGATGTCAGATCTGTGAATTAAGGCTTTTTTGAGTTCAACCTGCTATCCAGTTATAGCCCCTATTCATATATTATAAATCATTATTCCTGCACCAGATAGTCAGCAGTTTCTATTTCCTGAAGTTTCAGCCTTCTTTTTTTAGCCATTGGGGCACTCCCATTGAGCAATCAAAAATGGAGAGTGCTGACCTGAAAAATAAAGCTTCTATCACAGTAAATTGTTGAGGGAGCAACAGTTGTTTCTAATTCTTCTGGTTTCTGTTGAAATAAAAGGGTATTAGATTAGACTGGAACAAATCTCATCCCCTTCCTGCACAAAAAAAGCAATATAATAAATTAGTACAAAAGTTGTTGGCACATACTGACTTCATTTTTATGTGCTCCTGACTTTCTTAAAACTGATGCTTTTTCTGAGAAGTTGCCATTTTTGTTATGTGGCGACAGATCAGCTTCTGATTTAAAGCTGAAATTTGCCAGTGTGCTACTTTACGTGACTGTGTCCATTAGGTGCTGTTAAACTGAACCTCCTTTGAATGAATTATTTATAGAGTAATAAACTTACCTCTAATGTAAGGAATGTACGATAAAAATAAAAAATGCTTTACTGTAACCAGTTTAGGTGTCAAATCAAAACACATCTAGAACAACTTTATTAAAAGATATTCAGAAAAACAAGAGGAGTTATTTTAGGACCTATCGCGCGTTCAGAAAAGTCATTAAATGAAATGTAATCATCCTATGTTATAGAGTTAACAGATTTCTCAAGCTAAGGGAATTTAGGTCTGGTCCGTGTGGATGGAGAAAATCAATAGTATGATCTCGTTGGTTTTTATTTCATTTCTTCTGTACTGGTATTCTTCATTAGGATGCAGTTTTCACAGTAGATGGCTGTGCATAAAATATGCCCAGTCAGTACATTGCTAGTGGAGTAGTTGTCAAGAAGGATGGTAATCGATGAAAAGGAACATGGTGTCATGAGTGGAGTAGAATTCATCTTTATTAACTATTTGTTCTAGTCCTGTGACTGTTGTGAGAGAGCTGTCATAGTGCTGGGTCGTGCCTCAGTTTCTCCTTTGGGTGGCCACATGGATTCTAAAATGTGTGTCCCAAGGACTGTTTCCATGAGAGTCTCCTGATGAACAGGTTTGTGTATCTTGTGTTACCCGTTACTCTTCAGTCAAGGTTGCTAACAGAAACAATATGAGAGAGTTAACAGACATTTTGCATGTCCTGCCATTAAGTAGTGGCAGGGGGGCAGTTTGTAATATTTTAATATAAGGGGAAACATTGTCTTGGCATATTCATCTCATTCCTTATTATTTCAGGAGTTCTGGTCATTAATGGCATCCTTGCTCTCGCCTTCCTTTTCCTGTTACCTTTTTTACATTTTCAAATTTTGGCCACCAAGACTTCAAGGGTGCTGTAGAGCACCGGAAAGATGTGTTTTGTTGTGATGAGAACAGAAATAGTTGTTCTATGAATGCCTCTGCAGAAAACATTATTTCAAGGACAAGTGCCAGCACAGGGATGAAACCAGGGCGGGGCTCCAAAGCCTTCCTTGTTTCAGATATCCCAGTTCTACTGGTGCGGGAAGCTCTTTCTGCCACCCACGGAAGTCGGCTCCAACCCATTTTCAAATTTCCTGTACGCTGCAGATGCCCACTAGATGGAGACACAATATTTTCTACATTAGTGGCTCTACAGATGGTAATCAAACCCACCAGCTGCTGCCTGTGCATTCTGGGCACCTCGCCAATTTACTGGCAGTATGTTGACTGGGAAGCAGACAGTGACACACTTTGATCGAAAAGCTTGTATGATGATTTTTTTTTTTGTTGTAATATTACTGTTTTTTTAAAAAATGATAAAAGAGATCAAGATGTGTATCTTGATCAAAGGGTACTGCTGTCTGCTTTCCCATCAGCAACTTCTAATTTATAGAAATCAGATTGCATGGAAAGCAATCAGCAAAGGTTTGAGGTCTTTCTTGTTCTCACTGCCAAGACATGCTGACAAGTGAGAAAATTAAAATCAGAGAAGGTAGGGAGAGAACTAGTAAAACACTGGTTGAAATATAATTATTTAAAGTTCATGATTTTAATAATTTTAGGGCTGTTAAAAAAATCCAGTTAAAGTGCTCAGTTTGGCTTTCACTTGTATTATAAGAGCACCTTAAGGTCTTTCTCTGATGGAGGGTGTTGCTTTGAGACTAATTTACCATGGAGAGAGAAATATATCTATTACTTGTTGTCATGGAAAAATAACCTGTCTCTGGTCCTAGGGCCAAGTTTTTCAAAAGTATCTCCTATCAGCTCTATTTCTTCCATATGGAGCTGTGCATCAAGTATGATTTATTAGGGTGTATACATGATACAATGGACACCTGCAAAGAACTCTTAAACCAGTCAGTCCTATAAATGTGAAGATACTTTGTACAGAGGGACTTTACTGAAATTTTGTCTGTTATATTTGGTAAGGTCTTTTCTCTTTAGTGTCTCTAGTTGAGTCTTTTTTGTTTTCAGCTCTTAGTATCGACTCCTTCTTTAAAAGCCTTTTTTAAATATTAATTTTCAGTCCTTCCAGGCTTAAAAAACAATTAGCAGTTGCATATATATGTGTGTGTGTGTGTGTGTGTGTGTGTGTGTGAACTGTGTTTCCATACATAGGTCAATATTTCTGGGCAACATAAAAGCACAAACCCAGTGGCAGTGGTGAGAATTGCTTCACATTCTGCCAATTTTTGAAACCAAAATGGAGAATCTCATGATAGAAAGACCTGGGATATTTGACATTTTGTCTAGATGGAGCAAGGGACTATTGGAGGGGAAAAGCTTGATGTAGGTAAGGAAGTGAATAGGGCCCAGGAGTCTTCAGAGTGTGATCTTTGATCTGATCTCTGGGTTATGCTCAGCCTTACTGCCTCTCCTCCGCCCATGAGATGTGGTTGCTGCTTCCCATCACTCTTGCTCCTTCCTTCCACAGCACCAAATGAAGTCCTGTGTCCTCATCCAGCCTGCCTTTCTCTCTGTTGCCAGTCAAGCTTTACAGCCATTAGTGATTTTCCTATCTTCTCCTCCACTTCTCTGCTTGGCAATCCAGACACATTGGATGTTCCTGCTGAGTGCTTTCTTCTGAGGGTTAGATCAAAAGACAGCAACTTCAGAGTAGGCGATGTCGTGTTTCTGGGAATGGCTCTGCATTCTCAAGAGAAGATGCTGCCATTGGGTGCTTGCTCCCTCTAGGTATTTATGACATTGCTATTTAGGAGAGCTGCCAAGGAAAAGGTGCTGCTGAAAGGAATAAATAAAACCCTTTGGCATCATTGCTTCATTTTTTTCCCATCAAAAGCTGACACATTGTCTTTATCTCATCAGGCAAACTGCGTGCAAACTTTGTGATCACATGTTCTTTGCCTATTTTTGTAGAACAGAGTTTCTCAGAAAGACAAGGCACAAGGGGAGGAGAGGAAAGGCTGCAGTGTACAACTAAATGCAGCACCTTTTAGCTTTGCTTATTCTATGGATGACTCAAGATTTTCACTACAGAGTTGGAAGTGTTTGCTCTCTATTCTGAGTTGTGATAGAATTCTGAATGATTGTGGAAATCTTTGAGAAAATGTTAGATTTTTGTTGGTTCTGTTACTTGTGTGTATGGTAATTTTCTAGAAGATGTAGTTAACAGAGTTTATAAGGGATAAGGAGTTAAGAGACTGTTGTTAGTTTGTTTTTTTAATTGGAGAGAAATTATTCAGTAGAAATGTTTGTTTCTTGTCATGCATTGTTTAAACAAATTCAAAAAATCCACATTGGATTATATGATTTGTCCTGAGCTTCCTAACAAGTCAAAGCAGAATGAGTTTTATGCTCTTTTTCAGCAGAAACCATTTCATGCCCCAACAGAAATGGAAATGACTGTTCTCTGAAACCTTCCAAGTCAAAGTGGGAGGAGATAATCTGTAAAGAGATGTTACCTTCCCAAAAACAACCTCACATCATCCAAGGTGTGGTTGGCTTTTGGCAGTTTACCAAGGGGAAGCTTTACTAGATTTCAAATCACCCACCTAGCCATGCTGTGCTGAGGCAAGGCTTTGTTTAACTCCTGCATTCGCCAGACCAACCCTGCCCCTGCCCACAGCTGCGTTTTTATCCAACGTGAACGACAGGATTATAAGGGAGAGTTGTTCAAACAAACACGGGCACTCACGCTGAGATGCAGCATAAACAGATTTATGAACATGTACATAATGAGAAGAGCCTCTTTACAATGGGGCACGAAATCCAAGTGTCACGTAAGGAAGGGGTGGTTTCTTTGGACTAAAAAACTATGGTTTGACCTCTGCATGTTCAAGTTATACAGAAATGGAGTGGTAAAGAAGCACCAATACCTTAGACTTGTGAGGGGGGTTTGTGTGTGCTGATCAAATATTTTGGTGTTAAAATAGACTAGTTTCATGTAGAGAGGTGACTGAAAGCTATAACTTTGAAATTTCAGAGAACTGGCTTGCTTCTGCATCTCCAAATTGGGAAATGTATGCTAATAGCTTAATTTTAATGATAAAAACATGAAAAGTAAGTCCCTAAAATAGTGCTGAATCAATTTTCTGTTAAAACAAATTTGTTTTCCCATTTGTGATTAAAATTACCTATAGTAAGATTTTTTTTTTAACTAGGTGTTAATTAAAAATATGGAAATGCATTTAAAAAAACTCACAGTTCACAGTGGAAGAATTACCATAACTGATCTGTTCTCAGAGCCATGCCTTTTCTGAGATGTTTTTAAGATGTCTAAGTTACTGGTTGTTTTTCTGCATGATTGTTTCCAAAGCAAAATGTGATTCCAATAAAAACAGTAATTGAATTTACAGTCCACAGGAAAAATTGTTGTTTTAACAGAAACTTACACACTCAGGCGAAGACCTTATGTTTTAGGTCTAATAACAAAGAACACAAGCTCCCCATTTTCATGTGGCCATATATTGTGGAAAGTTTTCTAATGTGGCATGTTTTCTTTTAAAAAAATCAATATTGTATTTTTTAAATATGTGAGCAGTTTTTTCCCCCTCTTAGCTCTGGATCAATATTCCTTAGGTTGTGTTGGTTTGGGTTTTTTTAAAGCAACCTTTTAAATGTTAGTGCAGCTATTTTCTGTAGCATCAGCTGGGGGTGAATAAATACAGACAAGCCTATCCACATCCAAAGCACCTCTGGCATTTGGTGCTGAGAAACTGTGCAGAGCACAGGGCAGTTGTGTGAGGGGCTTGTCCATGACCAGTCTTGTGTGGAGAAAATGCTGATTTCAGAGGAAGTGGGTAAGAAGGGAAGGCTGTCCAAGAGCAGTGGCAGACAAAGGCAGGAGGTGGGACCTCTTTCCAGCGTCATGCAGTGACTGCACTTTACTGGATCAACAGCAAAATGCTATTTTTCTGCTGTCAGACTTTCTCTGCAGGAGCCCTCAGGCTCTTCTTGAGCCCTTTCTGTTCTAAAAGGTGGGGGGGATTAAGTTTTCCCAGTTTTTTTGAATTCTCAATGCCTTTTTTCCCTGTACATGGCAGTCCTGTTTAGGTAAAGCCTGCAGTCTGTGCTTGCTGAACTAAGAGAAATGTGGTGGGCCTCAGCTCCAGGGGCACACAGGCTGCTCTGGACTGGTGTGTGCAGAGCATGAGACACACTGGAGATCCACACGTGCTGGGAACAGGCTTTGTTTGGAAGTCTTAGGGCTGACCTAAAGCCCTGTGGAACAGTAACAGTTGGTGAGATATTGCTGCATCTCAAATGTAACACCTGGAAAAAACAGTCCAGGATAGTGCCAAGAGCTGTCTAACTCTTCCCCCACACACTCAGGGGTGCAGGAGGAACACGTGGTGCTG
This sequence comes from Zosterops lateralis, assembly GCF_965231275.1. Lineage (NCBI taxonomy): Eukaryota > Metazoa > Chordata > Aves > Passeriformes > Zosteropidae > Zosterops > Zosterops lateralis. Next base: position 29,253,166 of record NC_139768.1, read on the forward strand.
GTAATCATCTCTGAGTTCCTACAGTGACCATTTGAATAAAAAAGGGAGTATTTCATACTTCTCAGCACCAGGCAAACCAGGGACCCTGAGTGAGGAAGGCAGCTTTCCTAGGTTCCCCTTGGGTAAAGGTGAGAGAGCTGGCTTTGCCTGCTGCCGTTCAGGGCAGGTACATTAAGGAAATTTTAGTTTCTTAGTTCATCTTAGTTGTTCTGACTGTCTCAGGAGAGGCAATTGCCTTTGCACTTCCTGCAAGGAGGGGTTTAGGGGGTTGACAGAGCCCCTAAAGCAGGTGTGATGAATACCAGCCCCCTAAGCAACTTAATTCTTAGAGGCCGTTTTGTTGCCAAAGGCACACACTTTCATGCAAATTGGTTTTCTGTGAGTATGAAATTGCAGCAAGTATTTATAAAATGTTTGAAGCCTGGTCCCAGAAAGAGGTACCAAGATGCATCTGGACAAGTTTTGTTTCACAGTTTTATCACAATGTTTTCAGCATTCATATTGGTTCTTTACTGATTAAATAGTGTGGGAGAAGAGATGCACAACAAGGAAGTGTAAAGCTCCAGCCTGATAAAGGTGGATGCCACTGCCTGTTGTTTGTTGGATTCAACAGAACTTACTTTTATGGTTTTCAGATGTGATCACATGAATAGTAAAAAGGGGTTTCATTTTTTGAAAACATTTGTAGCTCCAGATAGGTGGTTCCTGTAGGAAAGGTGCTTGTGGGTTTTTTTTTTTGTTTGTTTGTTTGTTTCTGTTTTTTAAAATGACTTTAGATCCCTGTTAATTATGACTATACAGTCAGAATAGGGTTGATACTTTGAAGAGTCTAGATGTGGCAAGAGTTGCACTTTCAAGAACTAAAAAAAGTCCTCCACCCCTCCTGAAAATCTGTATGTATTTTTTAAAGGGTTATGTTAGCCTTGAGCATTTAAAATGATGAGACATATCCCAAAATCATGAGTGGCCTAAAAATAATTTTTTGGTTCCTTTTCCTTGCAGTCTAGTTTTTGGGTTTTCAAGATTTATGTTTTCAATTTTTCCTCTGCAAGCATAAGCGCTAACTTTATTTTTAAATGAAAGCCGACATTCTCTTGTAATCCCATAACTCTAGGAGATTTGGCAATGCTAAATACAATGTGAATTTAGAGTGACCATTCCAAGGTGAATCATTTACTGATGTGTCCTCAGCATTAAAGCCAACTGGGGTTTTTTTTTTAATGTCTTTCATTTTGTCTTTCTAAATAATCTGCAAATTGGCAGCAATAATTGGAAGCTTGGTAAAAACAGTAGAAGACAACTGAAGCCTAGTAAAATCAGGAGGTTTTGTTGTTGATTTTTGGTGGGTTTTTTTCCTGGTATGTTAAGATAGATTCTTACAGAATCTAGGTATTAGGGGCACTCTGCATTAAGATATCTCTAGAGAGGAAGGCTTTGGTTGTTTCTGTAGAAGCACCCTTTTCTACTCAGTCAAGCATTAAAATTGGCAGCAGTTCCTGGAGTAGCAAGAAAATCCTGGTTGTTGTCCTCATATAGTTACTGAAAACAGTAAGAGGATATGTAAAAGCTTTAACTCCAAGGAAAAATATTTATAACTGTGACATTGTGTTTCCTTACAGTAATTTATGGACAAAATATAGGAAAGGAAGAACACAAGCTATAAATAATATTTCTTATGTAAACATAATGGCAGTAGCAAATTCTTTTTATTTAAAAATTAATATTGATGTTCATTAATATAAATTACCACATTTCATATGACTCTGATGTCCTTGAAGCCAGATGTCACTGACTGATTTACAGCTTCCTGGGGGAGGAGGAGATCCTGTTTTATCAATGTAGGCACCAAATTGCTTGAAATAACTGTTTTAGACTAGATTCTTTACTAATGTAATGTCAACAAAGTCGATTCACATCACAGATCAGAAACACGGGAAACTCTTTTAGAACATACTGACTTGGATTTTGAAATGCAGGAAAAAGAGCACAAAGCCTACCTTTAACTCACTGAACTTCTATCTCTTTTAGGAAAAAAGTGGTTTGAAAACTCCTGCCCAGGAACATGCACACAGAATTTCCTTGTGCATCGTTAGCAACTGGGGAACATCCTTCAGAGGCAGTTTTAGGCCCTCGATCTTAATTCTACTTTTAATATTAATACAAATGTTTGGAGCGAGGGTGGGCAGGGGGAAGCTCTGGTACCTCAGTCACACCACAGAGATCAGATGTCTGGATTAAGTTTTTGAGTGCTTTATAAAATCCTTTGGTCCTTTGGCCCTCATGTATTAAATTGCTGCAAAAGAGGGTGGCAGATGTATTTGTAGAGCTATCAGCAGCCTCCCAGGAACGTCCTGTGGGAATGCTTCTGGGCAATGCCTCCGTAGGCAGGTGGAGTGGATTTGTTGTGTTTGCATATGCTGGCAGGTTAAAGGGGAGAGATTGAAAAAAAAGGCTGGTTTGAGTCAGTGCATCTCTGTCCATTAGGTATTCATTCAAATTCAACCACCTGAAATACAGGCATCCAACAAAGCATCTCTTGTAAATGCCTTTTATTCCAGCAGCTGAAATTCAGCACATTTGTAGGTGTGTGGCCAGCCACGCTTAGCATGAATAGCAAACTAATGTAAATCCTGTATTACAGAGTTTCTTTGATAGCAAATCTCACATATATATGAGAGAAATCTGTGCAGGCCTCTGGTAGCATAGGGTCCCCTGACATACAAGTACAAACTACACAGGTGATATGAATATAGAGAATAATGCACAAAGAACTCCCTTTCTGAAACTCATCTGCTGTTCATATAAATCAAACCTATATCCACTGAAAGGCTTCAAAAGATGCTACAAGGCTTTGGAAATGGTCCGTGTTGAATGTGGGATCTTTTTTCCAGTCTTTATAAATAATTATTTTCCTCTGTTTGGTAAGATTAGCTGCAGAGAATTTATGTTAAGACTGTGTGGAAAGGAGTACAGAAATCCAGGTAATATCAAGCTGAAAAGGTTTTAAAATATTTCTGTGATACAAAAGCCTTCTATCAAAGAGACAAATCACCCCCTCAGTCTTTCTTCTTGTTTATGAAATAAGTAAACATAAACTCTGAATTTTCATTTTCAGTAAGTACCTTAGTAAAGCCAAACTGACCTTGACCTTCCCTTTGCTAATTTCAAAACTCTGATATTTATTCCTGGAGTAGGTTGTTCCCCTTCCTACCTCATACATAAATACTGCAAACCTTTCCAATGCCTTGAATTAAAGTGTAAGTAAATAGCTGGTTTTAATCTACATAATATTTTGAGAGCAGACGTTCTGTTCTGTGACTATTAAGATATACCCAGCAGCCATTTCTATAATACTAAAACCTCTTATATATATTATTAAAAGTAATGCTATCAGCCAGGGCTTGTTATATGCCACAGAAACTTTAAATAATAAAATACAGCGTGGATAAAATCTGCAATAATAGTAACTTAAGCAAAATTAATTTAAGTAACAGATAACATCTGGGGGAAAATGTAATGGTATATTGGTAAGTTATGCCAAGCTAATTTTATAACAACTACCACATCTGTGGAACTCATCCATTAGAGTGCTTTACCAATCTTCTTTCCTGCCATTATTCTGTTTTAGAAATTTCCCTGTGTACTATTATACTGACTTTTCTCTGCCTACGTTTGTAAAAAGGCAATTTGCTACCTCTCAACAACAAGAGAAGTGTGTGAGTTTATGCAGAGAACAGCACAGTGCTTTTTATATAAGCCTGTCTTTATGCACACTTGTACCAGAAAGAATTCCAGAACAGAACTGTGGCAGGGCAGTGTCTGCACTTCTCAGCTGGGCTGGTGCCACTGGGCTGGGGAAGTGGTGCTGACCCATCAGTCCCATGTCAAGCCGTGCTGACTTCTCCCGGCCAGGAAATCTGCACCTAATTGTCCCTTCAATCTCCTTCAGAGCAGCTGACACTGATGTGCCAGCTACATTTGTGCAACTGCCTCACAATGTCTTTATGTTTGAGTTCCTGTGCACCCGCTGGACCGCAATGTGCAGGAAAATATTGCCAATTAATTTTTAAGGCATTATCATCTTGCCAAACTGTTTCTCATATTTCGATAGTTATATTGATTCAAGAGGACACTTTGAGTAATGCATCTTTGTCATAGTGAATAATGCTCACATAATGACAAATCTGCAGGAATTAAAAAAAGGAGAGTGAAGTTTTTAATGTAGGTCAGTGGAAGTAATTCACCATAAATTTACACAGACTTCAGAAACTAGCAACATTTTTTTAAAGCCTCTGTAACTGTATAAAACTCACTGTGTCTCCTTCTCTGTTTTTAAATAGATTTTACTACAGAGCCATTGGTGCTAATAAACATGAGGTTTTGTTCAAAGGAAACACAAAGACTTAATTGTATTTTTTGAAGGAAAGTATTGCATCAGAAGGATTCCTTTAAATACGTTTGTTGGCTTCAGGCTCTCACCACAATTCATTCGTTCTAATTTTCCCCTGGACTTGTTAAGGACACAATGTATAGAATGGAGCAATGCAGAATGGCATTTTTAGGTCACTATATTTTGGCTGTAAACTGTAGTCCTGCTAATAAACTTGTTATTACTAAACAAAATGCTTCATATTCTACATTGAAGTTTCACAGTCTTTAAAAAAAACTTTTGGCTGAATGTTGAGACTATTACGGCTCATTAAAGAGACTAGTTCTGCTGTAATTTAGTTATTTCTTAATGATCCAAGGGTTATTATTAGCCATGGAACAGATGAGTAAAGAATGGCTCTCTCTAAAAAGACGCAGTGAAGTAAAAATATTATTCAGAAAAACAGGACCTCTGAAAATCTTATCCATGCAACAAAAATGTATTTGATTGGTTTGGAATTGATTCTGTAAACCTGGTCTATTTTTTTACATAATTTTACTTTTTAAAAAAAAAAAATTGGATGGAGAGAATAAATGGAATAATAGTTTAATCTAAATAAAAAAATCTTTTGACTGAATAGGTAACTAACTAAGCAAAAAATATTATTTTAAGGAAGCAGAAAGTAATTTTGAATTCTCATCCACTTCAGCTAATGTTTTTAATAGAAAATATAAGGTAAGAAATCAGAGAAAATGGAAATGGTTGCTAAATTTAAAAAGCTCTAATATTTTTTAAAAATAGAATTTGAAAACAAAGTGTCTTTATTTTTGAAAGAAGTACAATTTGGGTCAGTTTTTTTCATTTTGATACCAAATCCAAACTTTCTGACTACTTCTTTTTTAAGTATGTAGTCATTAACGAAGTGCTAAAAATTTGAATTACAAGTGATAGAGGAAAATGCTTCTATAACTCTGTTTTTCTCCTCAGTTATAATCTGCACATCTTTCTGTCAGTCTTTCAGGTTCTTTTAAAGATGGAGTAATACTATCTACATGCTTTACTGAGCTCACACATAACAGGGAACCTTGGAGGTAGTGATAGAGTCCAAACAGAAGTTCTGAAAAGCTTTCAGGACTACAAAGAGATATTTATTGTAATGAAGTGGCTAGGTCTGACTTTTCATTTTCAGTTGTTGCTATCACTTCTGCAGATGTATAGAAGCTTTAATGTTTTCAGCATGTTAACTGTAGCAAGTAACTAAATGACCCAAATATCAACCTAGCTACAATTTCAAAAGTATGAGGAAATTAATTTATGGGAGCTGCAATTACCCTGATGTGAATTAATGTCGTTTACTTACACCATCCAAGCAAAATCCTGTTTGTAATCGCTGACTCAGAACTGGAACATCTGCCTTGTACTCTCAATGGGCACTTCCCTGTGGAGGCCCAAGACACACCATTTCAGTGCTGTGCCCTGCTCCTTGCTTGCTCACAAATGCCTTTTTTCACCCTGTTTAGCACATCTGTTCTCTGTCATCCATTTTTTTAAACTAGGACACAAAACCTTGTCCCTTTAAGGGGACACAGGGCTGCCTTTTGCATCACTCTTGAGAACCCGAGCATGGACTTGGTGCTTCATCCAGCTGCTCCGAGGGGGAAGAGCCATTCCTTGTCAGGGCACTGCTGGAGCTGCAGGTCACACACCAGCAGAACACCAGTTCCCACGAGGTTCCCATGGTCACACCAAAGGAACAAGATGAAGCAGCAAAACTTGGACCATTAGCAACTCTTAAATTATAGTTACATATTAAAATATTTTCCTTAGAGCCTTTTTTGGTTTAGTGTCACGGCAACTGCAATCCAATCCGTTGATACTCCCCTGCAATTCCAAACTGCAACAATGTCCCTGTTCAGAAGTGACAGATTTGCACTGGGAAGACAGAATGTTACCTAAGCACTGTGTTTTCTAAACGTAATTATCCACATGAGTAAGAAGCTGTAGTGTTACAAAATTATGAAAATCATCTGTTCTTTCCAAGCATTATAAAGGAGGCCCCTTGAGATGCAACTAGAAATTAAAGCTGATCTATAATCATTTTCAGAATGCTTTCCAGTTCTGAGCACCTGGATAGTAACAGAAAAGGTATTGTTTTTTGTTGTTTGCCAGTGATTTCATTTCCATTAAAAAAAAAAAAAAACTGCAAGAAACCTCTGAGCAATAATTAAGCATGAATTACTTTCTTATTTTTTCTTTTTTTTTCTATTGAATACTACCAGAATGAGTTTGAACTTGACCAACCTGCAGTTTACCCCTCAGCTTCAGCAACAGAATCTCAGGTATAGTTTTGTTCCTTTCAGTTGATTTGGGAGGGGGCGGGGGTTTTAAACTATTTTTCTATGAATTTCCATTGGATCCCAGTCATTGATGACTTTTTCTCTAGAACATAGCATGCACTCTCTTCTAAGATTGAATGAAGTAACTTCTAGTGCATTAATCAGTCAGCAGAGGACATTTATTTGAGTGAGCCCCTCTGGGCTCTGGCCGTGTGGGAGGTTGTGTCTGCCTGGCCTGGGCAGTGTGAGACAGCCACCTTGGTCAAGGCAGCACTTCCAAAAGCAGCTCTGTGTGTTGTTGCCTGTCTTTGTGCTGGTGCTATTGGGACTCCTAGAGGGCAGGAGGATGTTCTAACTCCATGTTTCCTGTGGCTGGTTGCTGCCAGGGGTCTGGCCAGGGGGATCACCTGCAAGAGTCCTGTCCAGGGGCAGCGTCTGCCGACGTGGGCACTGGAGCCGGAGCCGCTGCTGGAGATGAGAAGTCTGCAGGGTGTGAAATCCCAAATGAAATTATTGGCAACCTTGAGGTACTATTACTAGAAAGCTATTCACTAATTCTGTCTAGGGTTAATTAGCTAGCTCAGTCTTAATGAATATAAACTGTGTTTGTGCTAAAGCTGGCAAAAAGCACATCCATATGCTGTAAAAATGTGAATTAGCCTCTATAAATAACTCCTAGTTTAGTCAGTTTACATATGATAAGATAAAAAATACTCAGTAATATGACAACATGTATCTTCAGCCTTACTATTTGTCAAAAACACAGGCCAAATCCTGCTCTCAGTGATGTCAGTGATAAAATTCTTTCTCAGGGGTTCAGGACCAACTGCTGTGCTGGAGTATATGCAATGTGTGCCTAATATAAATTGTTAGATGCATCCATGTCACACATCCTTCAGTTTGTGTAAGAAATGACTCCTTATGCCAATTTTAGGCTTTGTCTGGTAGGTGTGTGACTACCCAAGAGCTGCCTTAATGAAACAGATCAGCTGTCAGTATGTGGTCTACAGACTCTGAGGGGTCCATGATTTCTTTTTGTGAGGTTCATGGAAGGAAGCCACTGCCACTGGAATTAATGGGAAATGATTGAAAGCCAACCTGCTAGAACAGATTTGCACCAAGGAACTGCTGGAATTTGGTCTTATTGGCAACAACCAGGTGGCGTTAGGCACTTTGAACTTCAGATACAATACAATAGACACTACTGACTAAGCAGCAGTTTAATAAATACCTAATATTATCTGAATATACTGTGGTATTAGTAAATTGCTTTACTTGGACTAGGCATCAGTGGGGAATATGAGTTAGAATTATTATATTAATTATTATATGAATTATTATATGACTTAGAATAGATTAGATCATTAGATCTACCTATTGGAGTTCACATTGCATTTCAAAATGTCTTTAGAAATGGGAGAGAGTCTCTGGCCTGTGTTACCTTACTCCTGTCCCTACCAATAGAAAAGAGTAAATAGCTGATTTTCACTTCACCTTGATGCCATTAGCATCAGTGCAAAGAGGTTTTTTTCTTTACAAGACTGCACGGATGAGGAAAATGCTTTATTTTTTTTTCTTCTTTTTGCAACTCTGGTTGTATACAAAGAAAAGAATTTCCCCTCAGGTTTTAATTTTTTCACCAGTGTATAATTTTCACCTGTTTTCTCAGTTTTTTAACCTCCAAAGTAATCTTATAATTAGATTTTTACCTAATTTGTGATCAAACTCATACTATTTTTTGTTACATGTGAAATATAGTTTCACAATCTCCATTATTTCTTAACATATGCCTTAACAAGGCAGCTGTTGCTCTAATTGAGTCTAGAAAATAATTTTTAGTCTGGTATCACAGTGCTGACACTCAGTGGTCTCAGCAGCAGCCATAGCAAAGTGTAGTGGCAGACAATTTTCAGTGGAGGCAGGACCAGAGACAGAAGTATGGAAAAACTGGAGAAGAAAAGGCATCTGGAGTGGCTGGGAGTTGATCAGCCTAAAGGATCACTGTTCCAGCAACCAAGTACACACATCATGTAAAGGGATGAAGACATATTTGCTGGTACTTGGATTGAATATGGTGAAGGCCATTTCCAAAGATACAAGGTTGAGAGAGAAATTCCAGTCTTTTGGTTCTAATCTGAACTACTTTGAAAACATTTCAGCTGTGGTTACCCATTGATACATTGCAGAATAGCACTAATAGGGATTTCTAGAACTGGCAGGCCACAGAGTTCTAAAATGTCAAGTTACTGCAAGCGCTTCTGGTAAAAGTCCATTGGCTTTATCAAAATCACCTGAATTCCATTAACAGTGTAGCACTGAGTTTTAGAACAGTTTTTGTGGAGTCTAAAACACCTGTGAACCTCTCCCAGTTGTTGAACAATACTTTATGACTTTTAGAAATCCTGTCATTGCACTCCTTCCATTTCTCCTGTATTTTTGCAGCAATCAATGCTCATACTGAAAAATATACATAAATTACCCATAAAACACCAGTGTTTGTGGCCCTTTTTCCAGTGATCCCACATTTCCAACTGCCATACAATCAGAGATTGCTATGCATTATCACTGCCAAAGGTTTCATTAGAACACATCACAACCCCTGTACCTTCTCCACAAATGTTACATTGCAAATTAAATAATCAATTTGTACAGCAGTTTGGATTTCCAGAATGAGATACATATTCATAATTGTGTTTGTAATTAAGATAGACAAGCAGCATCACAGAAATACATCTTTTTATTGTTCATTTTCAGTAATGCTTTTTAATTCCAGCACTGTTTCAATAAAACACATTACACTAGAGAACAAACATCTGCAGCAAAGGAAAACAGTGGCAACAACGGGGTCCCAAAGCAATTTTTCTGATTTGGTGTCTATGGGTAAAGGCTGTCTGAGAATACAGGAAAATGAGCCTATCTCCCAAGACAAGGCTACGTGAGGAATGGCTGTCCCTGATTACTTCCTGCTCATGGCAGCCATGACATCCATGGGAATTGTGCACAGCAATGTGATAACGTGTTATCACATGAGGACACACTGTAACATGGTTCTGTCTGCAAAACAGGAAGGTGTGCAGGATAACGTCTGCCTTGCTGCCCTACACTGTGTCACAACCACAGAGACAATGTGCAGCCTGAGATAGCCCCATCATAACCACTTCTTTCTTCTGATTGTCTTTACAGGCAAATATAAAGAAAAAGCTGAAAATACAGGAAGAAGCTTAGACTTGGAGAACAGAAAAATTGAAAAGTCATAAATAGCCAGATAAGAAAGGTGATGGGTTTTGCAGGAACTGGGCAGTAGAGGATGGCACACACAGAGGCTGGCTCCCTATCTGAACCAAATTATTTCTGTATAGAGGAAAATGGTTGTGTTAACATTTACCTGGAAGTGTGTCATCCCAGTCCCTCAAATTTTTGGTGTTCTGCCAATGTTGTTGTTTAGTTTAGACTTAAGTTGAAGATTTTAAACAGAAGGACACATAATTAAAACATGTTGAAGTTCAGTTTATTTCTGAATACAAATTCTAGCTTAAAAAAAAAAAAGCTTCATTCTCCCAGTTGTGAAATACTTAACAGTTTCCGCTTTACACCTATGTTTTTTTTCAGGAAATGTTGCTACAAGGAAAATACATAGAGAGAAAACATCTTTTTGAGGCACTGCAGATATAATAAGGAGAGAATTTAATTAACATGTAATTACACACCTTGTACTGTAGCTATTCATTAATAAGATGTATGTTATTTTGTTTTAATTTGCTTCCTAAGCTTTAAAACAAATTTAATAGCTTACACTTCTTTCTTTCCACCATATTAAAATTGCGTAACTGAAGAGTTTGCACTTTAATATTTCAAAGAAGAGTTCCTTTAGATTTCAGTGGAATTTATTCTGGAATGCATGTATCCTTTCATCTGAGAATGTTTCCATATTTTGTCAGACATTACAGAAATGTTTTATGCTCAAGAGGAATTCAACCAAATAAATGACCTCAGAAGAACTGGTTCAACATCTATGTTTCAAACTTGCAGCCTGTTATTTATTGTGTCATGGAACTCTGTGCCCTAGAAAGCATGTAAAATACAAGTCATGCTCTGAAGTGTAAAGGTTGGATTGGATTGCATGTTTAGTGGAATACATGAGAAATAAAAATTCATTGCATTATCATATTTATTTACCACTAAGTAAAAGGTTAGATTTTGTTTAATTTCATCCTCATTTTTGATGGAGGTAAATGAAAGTAATTTGCAAGCCTGACTCAGCCAGTCAAAAGAAGAAAACAGCATGTTGCAGTTCTCCTAAAAGGTCTGATTGGATGCTGCCTGACTTTCAGGGGCTGCTCCTGATGGGCACAGCACTGAGCATGGAGCCAGAAGGGTCATTCCCATGTGCTGAGCAGGAAGTGGTCCCACAGCTCAGGACAACACCCAGGAGCTGTGCCTGGGCTCCAGGAGCCTGGCTGTGCTCTGCAGAGTGCATGGCCAGTGTGGGCATGGAGCTCCTGCAAACCAAAGGTTCACTGCTTTAAGGGGACAGAGCATTTTACTTGGTCTCATGCACTGAGAAAAATTCTTCCCCTTGCTACATGATAAGGAGAAGTAAAGCCTGTAGTGATTCACTTCCAAGTTCTCTTGATTGTTCTTTCCAGTGCTGGCCAGAAAATTAGTGAGAGCTTCCTTGCAGCTATTAAAAGCCAACTGTTCTGCTTTGAACACTGAAGGAATTAGTGAAGCATTAGTAGTTTTACTTTAAAAAAAATACTTTGATTCTTGATTATGTTCTTTGTTATTTTATTCCTAGGAAATACGACTTTTTGTTAACAAAACTTTCTGAAATCAAAATGTCCTTTATTTTGATGCATAAATCCATCTCCCAAGACATTATGCTAATGTCACCATTTCTCTAGTTTTGAACTCAAAGGTGAGAACAGAACTTTTGAAGAGAGCTGTCCATATGACAAAGAGTATTTTAAATACTTTTTAGTGAAAATGTGTTATTGGCAATTTAGCATTGTTTAGCACTTCAGACCTAAATCCGAGGGCTGCAGCATTCCTGCTGTAGTGCTAAACAGAAAGGGACTGACTGTGGTTTATATTAAGACCAATGCTAAACAAAGACTTTTGCCCATAGCTCTTTCTCCCTCTCCCAGATTTTGTAGAACCTCTGGGAAATTTTAAAGTACTTTGAAGATGAGAAATAGTGTATGAACCTCAAGTATTACTGTGATGATTTGTTAGCAGTCACTCTTACTACATATGCATAACAGCTGAAGTAGTGCAGAAATCCAGAATGAAGTCCAAATCCCACAAACCATAATTGTAACCAACTTTCTGCTGAACTAAATAATGCTACCAATAAAGAATAGACCCTGGGATTTTTTGGGAGTGGGAGGGAGGATGGTTAGGAGCCTGAGGGAGGGAAGATAAGTAAAAGGTAGACAGCATCTCTCTAAGCAGTCAGAGTGTGAGTTCTGACACAGCATATGAACATCGAATTGAAGAATTCTTTAATGTCTTCAGAATGTTAATATGAAATGCAAAACATCATGCTTTGGATAGATGGGTAGGAACAAAATGTTCAGATGCAATATGGTGCATTAGGAACAGTCTCCATTCTGTATTCCTGGCTTTCCCATTGGTTTAAATCAGGCTTGCTGTTTCTCCAGTCTCTCATGTCATGTTGAGTTACTGCTGTAGTCATCTCTAAAAATAATTATGCTGTCATTCCTGGGACCTACACTTGAGGCTTTGGTATTACTATCTTTGAGTTTTTTAGAGGTTTTTTGCCACACTGTTGATCTAACAAAGTTCTTTACAATGCATAGTTCCTAACAGGTTCCCACCCTACAGAGCTCTCAGTTTAAAGCAGATAGATCTTGTGGAAATGAAGGGAAGATGTGTTGTGTTCTACTTTGTCTGCCAGAGAAGTGGTGGTTTTCCAAGGGCAGAGGTCAGATGAAACAGTATAGTTTCTCCTATATAAGGTATAATATTGATGCTTTTTAGCATCTTCATGGCAAAATCCTGGTCTTAACTAGCATTTTGTAATGAGACAGTGCACAACTAGTAACTGTCCTCTGGTAAAAGAAAAGCTTTATTTTCAGGCAGTGCTTTTCTGCATTACACTGACAGTGTGATGGAAGTTTAGGTAGAAAGCAGCTTTTCTAGTAAGAAGCTGTCGTGAAAGTGATGGGAAAAGAGACAAAAAGAGAAGACAGTTTTTTACCTGTTTTATAGTATTTTGTCATGACCTTTTCTTTTCAAGCGTTTCTTCTCTTCTTTTGCACCAAATTTTGATTTGAATTTGAAAATTGCCACACTGTTTCCTTCCTAAAATTGTAACTGGCATTCCTAGAAAAATTGTTTTCCCAGAAAAGCCACTGTGCGTAGGCTTCAAATTCAGCTTTTTGCAAGTGAGAATAAGACATTTTCTTCAATAACCTCCACTGCCAACCTGACCACAAAACATAGGCAAAGTCAGCACTGGTCTGTTTTAATCGAGCTCTTCAGCACATGATCCACCTGACCACTCAAACATGTTCATCCAGATGGGCTTGTTGTCCTTACCTGAAAAGCCTCTGGAGCACAGGTTTGGCCCTGGACTGACCCAGAAGGGTGTAGAAGAGAACCACAAAGTTCAAAGCTGTCAGTCTAGAGAGGGCTGTGTTCAAGGTGAAATCCCCTCTGCTTCTCCACTACCCTTCACAAGGAAGTGACAGCAGTGACAAAACACTGTGCTGCTTGCCACGAACAGCTCCAAACTGAATGTTTGGAATGAGCATTTCAGCCCATTTTGTTGTGGCACTTTGAGTGCGCAGAGCAAGCTTCGGGCTCCAGCAGTTGTGGATTCAGATCACACATTAAAAAAAAAAACAACAAAACAAAACAAAACAAAGGATAGTTGCAGTGACTCATTTAATTGCAAGTCCCATTCAGATGCAGAGCCTTAAACAGAACATGGAATTAGTAATGCTGCAAAAAGAACAGAATGTAAAGTATTTCCAGAGTAGAAACAACCTGACATACATAGTGGAATGCTTTAAACACAGTAGTGCTACTTTAAAGCCTTTGCTGTCATTGACTCAACAGAGTGCACTAAGCAGGAGGTTTGTTCATGCAGAATTCTTCACTCACAGAGTGGCCTAGGCCTGCTGGGAGTTGTGTTTATTTCGAATTTGTTTTTGAATGTTTCCGCAGCTGACTCAAAGAACAGAAAAGGAAAAGGTAAGTTGCTGCAAGCACCCCAGCCAGGTAGGGTAGGGAGAACAAGAGGGGAGACCTGTGGCCTAGACATCAGGAGGCTGTGAGGAAGAATGGTCAAGAAAAGTTATTCTCCTAAATGAGCATGGTACTTCTGTGTTCCTGGAGAAAGGCTGGTGGAGCTGTATCACTTCAGGATGCTGATGTGCATGGTCATTCATGGTGGGAGCCTCTGGAGGTTGCTTTCAGCACCTTTTAAGGTCAGCCTGTTCTTCCGGTGACTGCAAAGGTGGCATCAGGATTTTGCCTCCCTTCACTGAGGTTGGTCTACAGGATTATCTCAAAGTTTTCATTTCTCTCTTGGCAGCCATTTCTGAAGATCTTTCACACAATGTTTTCTTGACATTTGAATCTTACATATTTTAAACTTCAGTCAAGACAATTTTCTTGTCTATTTTTATGATTGCATTGATTGTGTATAAAAAATGTCTTATCTGGGCAGAGCAGGATCCAAGTATCCCAGGCTGCTACATTTGGCATTGGCTGTGGGAAATGCTTAGCAAAGAGCATAGGAACAGGACATCCCAAAGGCATATCCCTTCCATGAATTGGTGCTTTAGAAACTTGTGGGGTCAGAGTATGCACCCATGGATTGAAATCAGAGGAGTTTATCTGTCCTTTTTTGATCTCAGCTGTGCTCCTGCCCACCATACTATTCAATGGCAATAAGTTCCACATTGTCATTTTTTGTGTTGTTGATGAACCCCAGCTGCAGTGGATACTGAAGGCTCAAATTTCCTGTCATGGTTTGAAAGCAAAATGAGAGGCTCCAAGTCAGAGATATAATTTAATAAGAAAAAAAGGTAAAAAGGTAAAAAGGTAAAAATAAAATAAAATAAATGCAATAACACAACGGACCACTGACAGAGTCAGAATACAACCTGAGCAGGATGGTGGAAGCAGTCCAGGTGAAGTGCTCTTCCTGAAGCAGTGATCCTGTAGAAAGCTCTGGTAGCTCTGGTCCTCTGGGAATCCAGTGAGTAAGGGCTGCTTGTACTGTTCTAAATCCCAGATTATATCCAGGTGAGAATGCTTGGCTCCTCCCCCTGGGCAGAGCATCTCACAATGGGATGATGAGTCGTGCAGTGGGTCCTTGATGGCCCATTAAACAGAGATAACTCCTGGAGGGAGTTACCTGTGAGTCACGGGCAAGGCGTTGATGGGCCATTAGCAGAAGACACCCCAACACTAGAGCACTGCCCCACTTGGTTTCAACAGTTCATGAAGATAGTGATAGAATAAATACTTTGTGTACATCCTACACTGCAACCCAGGACATTTCCTCAGCTGTATTGGTGGCTGGTGTGGCTTGAGAGTGGATAAGCAGGAACACACTGACTTTTTGTGTACAGCAGGAGCAGCTGAGATCCAGGTAAGAGAAAGTATCTGTCAGAGTCTACAAGACCCAGCCAGAATTTATGCCCTGTTACTGTTTGTCACTTCTTTTTGTGCCATATCTAACTTGGATTAATCCTCTTGTGCAGAGATGCATCATTCAGTCTTCATCTGTGTGTCAATGGACACATAAGTGGCCCTGCCTGAACAGAAAGATACTGACAAAGGGAGAAAAAATGACCATCTTTGGTCTGTCAGGCAGACAGCAAATAGTTTGCTATTCTAATCATCAGAGCAGCAAGTTTCCTTGGAGCATGTAAGTCATGAATTACCATGCAGCTCTGAAAGGAAACTTTGGCCTTTGATTGTTTTCCAAAGAAATGTTCTCAATTTCTTTTCTGCCAAATTCATATTGCAGATCATGCTAACAAATTTTCCCAAGCCTTCTTGACCTCCCTCCTTTCCAGTAGTAAAAGAAATTTCACTCATGGCAGGGAGATGTTGAAGATTGTTAAATTTTGCTGATTTAGGAACTGAGTGAATGAAACAAGCTTAAAAATATGTAGATATCACATTTCAGAATGCAGTTAGCTCCACTGGTAAGGATAATGAAACTTGTGATAATTCTGCTGTTTAACAGTGTGTTAGAAAATTGCCTGCTAATGGGTAGGTGTTGGGGCTGCACATGCTCCCTTACGATGGGGGCAGAAGTGTGTGTATGGCCCTGGGGAGCCCTGATTTGGGAGGATATTTGGTTTGGTTTATTTTTCTCCTTATTTTTCCCAGTAAATCTGTGCCTGCTCTCGCCAAAGACACAGTAACAGCAATGCTTTGCTTCAAAGGAGATGTTTTACATTGATTGGAGCTTGGGGGCTCAGTGTTTAGTAGCACCACTTCCTCTGTAACTGACTCGTTTGTAAACAGCAGAGTGAACTGTGGCAGTGGGTTGATGAGTGCTAATGGTTATCCTTTGTTGATATGTTATATGTTAATGTTGCATAGTTCATGACCTGTTACCCCTTTTTCTCCCTATTCTTAGTACCATAAAGCAGTTATCTCTCCATCTTGTTGTTTACATGGCACCTGGCCCTCCCAGTCAATCTGAGACCTCTCCCGGTGTCTGGAAGCTTCTGGGAAGTGTCCCGGGTGATTGGTCAGAGTCAGGGTTTCCCCCTCCTACAAGTTATATTATTGGTTATTGTATTGATTGATGCTCCATGAGTCACACCCTGAGTCCCTGTCATTGGTCCCCATGCTCTGCCCTCCCATGTGTTCCTTCCCCCCTTTAAAAACTCTAACCTTCCGGTGCTCGAGGTCTCTCTGTCTCTCTGTCTCCCCGTTTCTCGGAGCCTCGGCCCTGAGGTAGAATAAACCTCAGTTGCTGTTTCATTTGGAGGGTCCCGTCTCTCATTTCATCTGTGCCTTAGTAGTGACTCTGCTTCACTGGTTCAAAAACCCCTGTGTTGCAGTGGTGCCAGGGCTGGCCGGAGCCAGCGATGCCTGGGAGAAACCACTGCAGTGAGCCTGAGAGGCTTCAGAGTCTGAGTGAGGATTTTGGGGTGTTTTCTGAATGAGCAAGGTGAGAGGAAGACACCCCTTTGCTGTCCTTCCCTGCTGTTGACAGTTCGGGTATGCAAATGTCACAGGGCAGTTTTGCCACTAACCCAAATTTTTCATGAGAGTTTTCTTACCTGGCATATGTCTGGTTAAAAGATTGATGCAGATTTTTGTGTTGGTTTTGCTCTGAGATCATTCCAGCCTTTTTTTTTTTTTTTTTTGAAATGTCACATTTCAACTTAACAAATCACTGGATCATGCAGCTCCGATGCCCCAGAAACCGTTTCCAGTGACATACTACAAAAGCAGGACTGATACAGATCTCTTGAAGGCATTTCAAAGACATACCTTTGCATTACAGGGTTGCAGATGAGACTTTAATTCTGTAGAACTCAGTGGAAAGATGTTCATTTGCTAACAAAGGCTCTCACTTTAATTTTTTTATCTTCTACTCTAATTTTCTGTGAGTAATATAGATATGGGGGCTGATCTTCTATTGAAGTAGGGGAATCAATTACTCAAGTGAATTCTGTTACTATAAATGCCAATATTTCTGTGAAAATATTATTATGTAGGGCTACATGAAGGTATGTCTTTGTTATATATGTCAGCTTTGAATACTATCTCCTAAATATAAATTATGAGGATGATTTTTAAGGCCATGATCTCAGTTTTACTAACTCCCTACTCAGACAAAACACTTCTTGATCTCACTAGGGATATTTACCGTGGTGTGACTCAGGTGTGACGGAGCTGGGCTGGGGCAGCAGCAGCAGACAGTGATGAGCTGGGGGAGCTGGGCAGGAGCCAGGACAGCCAGTATGAGCCCTTGCTCCTCCCACTGAGGTGCTGAAAGGTGGCTCCCACACCACGGGGGAGTCTCGCTTCTGCTGGGGGTTTTCTCTGAGTAAAAACAGAGTTTTAAGCATGAATCCATCAGGCTCAAAACAAGAACTGGGATCTGTTTGCACATCCCCGCGTTGTGTTCTGAGCAGGTTAAACACATGTGTGTGATGGTATTGAGAAACAGAGTGGTTTAGATGGATGCACGTTATTCCTCAGCTCTATGTCAACAATCAAAAATGAGCTTTTGGATTTATTAGTTCCCAATCCTGCACTTATCTTAAATCATTATCATATAATAAGGACTCTATTGTCAATTGTCAATAAAACCTAATATTGAGAAGATTACCAATCGTCTAGTGCAAATGGAGAGCACTGTAAATGATTTACAGAATATGTGTCAAACGTTAAAGCTGTCTAATACCTTCTAAAGTAGGTTGATACTCATAAATCTAAGATAAACGACCTGTAAAACCACTTAAGAAGAAATAATACTCATTTAATCAGGCTTCCAGTGGAAAGACTGGGTAGGAGAGCAATTCATAAGGAATTATGAAATCTCTTCTAATTCAGGACTTTGTTGATACAGAATGCATTTGAAACATACATTTGATAAGCAATTTTGGTTACTTGAAACTACTGTTGTAATAGCACTAAAATTATGGCCTCGCTGAAAAAAGAAAAGATCAAAGGGCATTTCTTTTATGGTTTATTGAGGTCTTGTTTTTCCAGATTCAGCACTGTGCGTTATCAGATGGAGATATAAAAAGTATTCCTCGGAATTACTTTTTTGCTTAATCACAGGGATATGGTGTTGAATTGGCTTCTGTCGGTGTGGCTGTCCATGCTCACTGATAACAGTAGATTGATTATTGCATTTCCCTGGGAGGAGCAAGTCATCATTTACTGGGACAAGCCTTGTAAAAAATATAGTGAAACAAACTGTTTTCACAGAGCTGAGTGGTAACTTGCACGAACTTGGTCTTTTGAGTTTAGTGGTCTTTTCTACTTTTTTTTTTCCCCCAGACCCATTTGAAAGGTGGCTAAATGTGTGCGGTGGAAAAATTAAGTCACAATTTTCACTTCCAAAGGTCTGATCCTTCAGTTCTTGCACAGACAAAACTTCCATTCTCTTCAATATGTTTTTAAGGCCACTTGTTAATTCCTCTTCATTCTTTTGGCTTTATGAGTGCCCAGAGCTCAGCGTCACCACCAGCATTTATTAGAAGTTGGCGCAGAGCTTTTCTTGAAGAGACTGCAGTGGTATATTTAGCCATGGAGCAATCTTTCCAAAGAGCACTGTGCTGTGGCTCATGTGACTCTGCTGCTCTGCTGACCCCAGCAGACTTACTCATCATTTACATAGTGGCAAACAAGATCAGGTTCTGGCTTGATGCCTTATTTCCTTTGATGCAATAAATGTGCTACTTACACATGCATTTTACTTCAATTCATGTTTGTTTAGATAAACTGGGAATCCAACTTCTTTTGTCTTACTGCAAAATAAGGGTGCTTAACTGTTTTTCTGAGTGGTGTTGGTGAATGAAATGCAAATGCAGCTCACCCCTGTGTAACTCATTTTTACTGCAAGAATAACCATGAGATGTCATGGTTATGGTTAAAGTGCATTATCCATCACCTTCTTTTTTATTCCTTGCTCTCACAGAGGGCAAAACATAGATGCAAGCGCACCTATGCAACAATCTCATCCAGTCATAGCAGTGGTGTTTGAATTGGTTGGGTTTGTAATGGGCAGGGGGGCCAACCTTGGCAGCACATTCCCACTGCTGAGTTTTTGAGATACTGAAGTCTATCTGAAAAAACTAGTTGATTTACTTTCTACTTTCTTCTCAGCTGGCATAAAGAATCATTTTACTAAAATACCAGTTAAACCGAGCATGCATTAAAGATCATTTCAGAAATCTGTCAGCCTCAAGAACTTTGCTTTTCTATTTCCTGAGAATACCTTGGAGTAACTGGCTTTGCTACTCTGAAGCAGAACAGCTGTTGCATGCATGTTGTATTTGCATTGTGTGTGGCAGGGTATTTGTTATTAGTTGAAAAAAACAGAAAATCAGAGGCAACAGCTGGACTGACTTTCACCTGGTGGTTACAGGAACTGTTGTGCTTCACTGTTGACAGAGAGCAGAGGAAAATTCACACATGATTGAGAGCCGGAGAAGCCTCAGAGAGCTGGGAGCTAAAGCCTTCAATCATGTAAAATGGCTTGTGAAGGGTGAAATTGCTTGGAGATGATCAATTTTTATTTAGGTGTCAGTGGTTTTTAAAATCTATGGGTTTTTTTAAACAAACTGTAAGGGACGATAGAAGGAGGGTGATGCTGGTTATTAGTTACAACAAGATTAGATAACAAGTTATTAGATAACTGGTTATTAGTTATTTTATGGCAGTCCAGTAACAGTTCTTTTCTGGCAGTCTGGTAACCAGTTAACCAGTTATTCACTGGCAGTTAATGTGGGAGATGTAGATGGCTCAGGGTTGGATGAGGTATGAGCAGTCTGTGTTGTTGAATCATGAAGAGCACTCGACAGGCACTTGGGCTGGGGGCATCATGCACCAGCTGCAAACCCAGCCCCAAGGGGCCCTTAGCAGGGCTGAGGACCTGCCCCTCCTCTGCCACGTGTGGGAGAGACCCCCATTCCTCACTCATAAGCAGGCAAATCACATATGCACTCCTCAGTTATAATTAAATTAAAATCTCACTAATTTGGTAGCATACCTATCGTGTTCTATCCTAGCAAGAAACTATTATTTCTTCTTTTATTCTTTTTTGCTTGAAACCCAAGCTATCAATGGCTTTCAATGAAAAAGGAGGTTTTTTCCTTTAGAAAAAAATCTATTCAAATTATTCATGATTTCTATCAAGAAGAAACCTTTCCTCTTTCAACTAGCAAAAAAAAGGGGGAGTTTGATCTTCCTCAAAATCATTTGAGAACCTTGTACGTTTCTTTCCAGAACTAAAACTTTCTTACAAAGCTTTGGATATTCAGTGGAATAATGCCTATTACATAATTGAAGCTCAATATAATACCTTGGGGCTAATAAATGGTCTCCTGGTTCTATAGAAAATGTAACAAATCATAATAGTACTTACTGGGACTAGGCCAGGCACAAATGACAAAGTTGCTTTTGAAATTGAGTTGTGGCCAGAAATACTCTTGGACCAAAATCATTCTCTTGCCTGTCAGGGGGACATTTACTCCCTTTAATTTTTAGCCTAGATTTTATGTTGATCCTGCACACTGAATAAAATCAAGCCAGACAGAGCTGCTACTGCAGCTGTTACAGCTGTAAATGTGAAAAAGGCCATTTAAGACAACTCTGTTTCACTGACTATGTTGTTTGGAAAGTATGCAGATTATATTAAAAATGGCTTGATATGTCTTTATTGTGTGGCTTTTTTTAAGGACGCAAAAGATTCTGCACTGTTGAGTAGTTTATTAACATTTCTGATCACTGCTCTTTTACTTGGAAAATAATTGTTCTATTGTGTGCTATGAAGCTGCCTGTAAACAACTGGCAAAGGAGAACACTGGTTTGTATTCTCCATGAAGAAAAATATCAAATTCAATTGATTAATCAAAGGGGACATTCTTTGATGGAAGGGAACCTTTTCAAACTTTATTAAAAATATTGAATAAACCATGAACGATCAAAGTTCATAATCTGAACTCCTGCTTCCACTTGAATACAGTAAATCTTCAAAATAACTCATAAAGCAGGAGATGAGATGTCTAATAAAAAGAAATGCTCAGAGCAGCCTATTTCCAAACCTCTGTCTTGGTCTGGATCTTGGCTACACCATTGCAGTCCCACTGACTTTAATGGAGTCACCCTGTGCTTCCATTGGGGAGACTGGTAATAAGAATTAAGCCTTGAACCTTTTTTCTGTGACCAATTCAGAAGTATCTATGAAAAGACTCCCTGTCTTTCCATTGAAGGTTTTCCCCTCATTCTGAAAGAAGAAATGAGATTGCAGTCAGCAAAGCTGCAGAGTGATTAAAGATAATCTAGGTATGACCTGCAGGCTGAGTGACTGTCCCCTCTGTTCTAGGAGGAAAGCAATCATATGCCAAATGCAGGATGGCTGGTGGAAGTGAAGATGAGTGAAATGGAAATTCCTGGAGCTGGAGAGAAAACAGGACTCGAACAGGTGGGATAGCATGGCTCTGTCTTGCAATCAGCACTGAAATCATGGGCCCTGTGTGAAATGTAAAGCTCAAGTGTGTTAGAAAATAAAATGCTCATATTTAGCAGCAGGAAAAAGTTACTGGTATTCTGATGTAAAGAAAAAAAACCCAATTGAGGATAATAGGATAACGAGTGAAGGTAAACAGGCAGAGAGTGAAGGAGAGGAAACAGACACACTGATTGATGAGGGCACAGTAAAATGATGTCATTTCACTTGGGTCACAAGGTAGAGCACAGCCAGCATGTCCATATTCCAGGCAGAGGTGGAAGGTCGAGCTGCACCTCACAGGGGGATTTTCACAGTCACACCAGACAGGAAGGTGGAGGTGGGTACTTGCTCCCTGAGATATCCTCTGGCTGGAAGGGGGAGTGGAGAGCTGGGAGAGGACACCTGATGGTGCCCAGCACAGCCTGCCAAAGACCTTTGCTCTGAAGGGAGCAATTCATTTTTTAGAGTAGCACCCCAGGCCCAGTAGAGGTGAAAAACCCAAAACTAAAAAGACAAAACAAACTCCCACCCTGAGAGCTTTTGTGGGAGGTCTAGCAGGAAAACCCTCTGTCCCTTGTGGGTTCTTTGCTCTGGAAATGAAGCGGAGAGATTTGCAGTGAAGACCCTTTGACAGTTCCCAGCTGGGGTAAATATAAAACTCTAAAATATAAAACTCTAATTAGTTGTTTGGGTCAAAGGAGATCATAGTCTATAAAAAGCTGCCTTCCTACATGTCATCCCATCCTGTGCAGCACTGCTGTGGAAAGGGCTTATTCTAAATACTCCATTCTGATATAGCAGCACATGAAAAGAAAAAAAGATACTTTATTAAAAAAAGAAGCCCTTTCAAAGAGTGACAGATGAATGTAGTGACAGATTAATATAAATTTTAAAACCTGAACATTATCCTCTAAGGGGAAAAAAGCTCCTAAATACACATGCAAAACAAAAATAGCAGAGCAAAACCTCTGACAATGCCTTGCACAGAATCATTTATTAGGTCTCTGTAAGTGATCATTAACATGAAACTTGCATTTTTATCTAGTATTCAACCATTCCCTTTTATCTTCTGGCTCCATGTGTTTGTGAGAGACAGTGGTCCCTCAAGCTGCTTTTTTTCTCACTGGAGTGAATGTGCAGGGGACACAGGTCAGAAAAGAAAATTTGAATAGCCCTGTTTCAAGCTCATCTCTCTGGTTCTAGCTTAGACCAAAAGAGGGAAATTATCACCTCTGCTTAGAGCTGAGAAAATTCTTTCCAAACCAAATAAACCCTCAGCTGTCCTGTCAGCAGTTCAGCCCTTTGGGTCAAAGCGCAGGAGAGCTGGAGCTGGAGTGGGGTCAGGGGTGCACAGAAATATTACCTTCATTTCACTGTGTGGACATGTTCTTTCTGGGATGTTGGCAACAGCATGTGGGCTGGCCACAGCAATTATTTACTTGTGCTGCTATTGCCAAAGCACCCAAGCAAGCAATTTCTAAACTAGCCCCATATATCTGCCGCACAGTGATGTGTGGCCATCACTGACATGGTTGCATTGTGATCTCAGCTCAATATCCTGGATTTCTGATGAAAACTGTTGCACACCTGGTATAACATCTAAAGCCATCTCCTTGATCTGCTCCTAGGAGTACCTAGCCCAGGGAGGTTGGTATGATGTGAAACTGCCTCCCCTCTCACAAGAACATGGCTCACTGCTCCTCTGGGCCATGTTGGCACCTCTTGACAAATGTGGGTTGATGGCACAAGTATAATATTCACTTTAGAGGTGTCCAAAACTCTGAGTGCTTTTTTCCATGTGTATCCCTTTGTGGTGCATGTCCAGCTGCTCTGCCAGTCTGCACTGCTGATTTCAGTGAGTGACAAAGGCATTTCAAACTGAAAGGAGGTTTTTTAAATACAGTCAGGAACAACATATAAAATGACCTCAAACAATCCCACATAAAGTCCTTTGTTATTTTCAAAGCACTTTCCCAGCTTGACACCTTTTCTTTTTTATATCCAATAGAAAATTCAAAATGTTATATTCCAGGGCAGTACGTGAATCTAAAATACAAATACTTTGAACCCCAAACTACCTTTCTTGTGCTACTGCTTTGAAACAGGGCCTGAAGTAAACTCAATGTAAAGATTTAGAAAATCATCAAGAAAATTCTACTTACCAATCTTTTGCTCCCTGTGGTCTTGTACATAAAGAACTTCCCTGAAGCATGAGGAACTCTGATAGCAGTGAGGAGCAGCCTGGGTGTGGATGGCTGTGGGCAGCAGCTCAGGACTGCTTGGGGATGAGCATGCTGAGATGCTTCAGGTATCCTTTGCATGGCTCAGAACAAGTCAGCCCTGCTGCTCAGGAGCAGGAGAGAGAGCTGGAGTCAGGAAGCACAGTCTCAGCTCCCAGAAGAACATCTGGGTTTGCACAGTGAAGGCCAACACAACCCTGCAGGGCCTGGCAATCCCTTCTGGTTCCTGACACCTTTTTCTACAATGCAGAAGGTCATTGGAAATGGTCTGTTGTGGTTCTGTGCCCAAAAGGTTGGTGTCTGGTTTCTGCTTTCTCTTCTGCTAATTGCTGTTATTAAATGGCTTAGAAATGAGCTCACAGTAACTGAGTTCAGGTTTGGGGCCTGTGTGTACACAGAAGTTGGAGTGAATCAGCTCAGAGATGTTTGGAATAGGCATAGCTGGCAGCACACAGCAAAGCAAATGGCTGGGTGAATTTGCATCTTGTTTAATACATCAAAAAAAGTTTTAAGCTGTGACTTGTAGAAGTCAAGCCAGGAACAATAAGCTTGTCTGGAGAATTCTGGTCTTAGAAACTAAAGGATACAGAGCCACGTCCAAGGTAAATATTGACATGACTCAGGATGAACTAGTAAAACGTTTAATGAAGCTGAAAATAAGGCATCTGGGATAGATGTTTATTGTTAAAAATGAAACATTCGAGCAAAAGTAGCATAGTGATGATGGAGGTCATTCATAGGGAAGCCAAGTTGGGGAAACAGCATCATCTGAAAAAAACTGACTCCAGCTATTTGTGAAACATGGAAAAAAGTTAGAATTATAAGAGAGCTAAAAATGTAGGTGAATAGCAAACAGTTATTAAGGATATTCAGAGTGGATTTTGGAGACTGAATCATACCAAGGGAGAAATTACTCAGGTGTCCAGAATAACTCTATTGGCTTTGACAGATTTCTTGGTATTTGCCTTTGTGTAATTGAGAGTTTACTCCCTTATGCCATATGAGGACTGAATATTAAGAAACTTGGAGGAAAAAAAAAGGCATTTTCTTTCCTTCCAGTATCATTCTCTTGGTGATAGAGAATAAGTCACATTAACTTCACAAGGCGTTTCAGGAACACATTAGGTGCTTTTCCATTTCATGCATCAGGAAAAGAAACAACCCTTGCAGAATGCTGTGAAAATAATCAGAAAGATTCCATTGACGTGGGCATGGGAATGAATTGGGCTGCTATTTTGGAAGTGTTACACCTGAATCTGTGGTGTTACTGGAATGCTCTGTGGTAAAATCCATGTCTGGGTGAGGCAAACCTACCTTCATATGCTCACCAGTGATGGAGATACTGGAGAAGAGATGCCAGAAATTGAAATTGCCTGCTTAGCTGTGCTCTATAAATCAGCTTTTTTCCAGCTCAGAAATGTAACCTTAAGAGCTGATTGTAACCTCTGATCTCTTCCCATGTACCGTGCCAATAGTTGCAGTGGCACAAATCTCAGTTCAGAACTATCTGGTGATTATGCACGTGCAGCTGCAGTCCCCCAGATGGCTTCATAGTGCAGTACAAGGGCACACATTCTTCCAGCCCCAAGGCACAGGATAATCCACACAGCCGACCATGTG
Source organism: Zosterops lateralis (assembly GCF_965231275.1). Lineage (NCBI taxonomy): Eukaryota > Metazoa > Chordata > Aves > Passeriformes > Zosteropidae > Zosterops > Zosterops lateralis. The sequence goes on from NC_139768.1 coordinate 29,278,924, forward strand.
GCAGAAGGAGCAGAGGCAGGGACACAGGAGAAGCAGGGAGGGGCACCTGGGGAAGACAGCAACGGGGAGAGTCTGCTGTGCTGAGGCAGTGCAAGTGCCTTTGCTCCTTGGCTGCTTCTGATGGATTCAGGAAAACTGTAATTGTCATGTTTGGCTCTGCACCATCTCTCAAAGCCTTTATCCAGGGACAAAGGGAATGCTACAATCTCTCTTAGTCCTCCAAGCAGTCTTTTGGGAATCTGGGGTCTAAAATAATTGAAAACTTAAAGCATAACCATCAACTTCTTGGATTAGATTTAGAAAATCCACAGTCAACCCATCTGCTTCCTTCATCTTCTGTTCACTGAGGAGGTTTCCTTTGGCCAGCCTTCTTGTCAAGGCCACAATCAAATAATAGTTGATGGTAGATTTTATTACTAACATAAACAAATAGCAGGTTATTCTGTTATTGTTGCAAGCTTCAAAGCTAGAACTGGGCTTTGCATCAGTAGCCTCTACCAGTACTGACATGCAATTGGAATATGAAGGGGATGTTGATAATATAAAACATATGTTGCTTATGCAGATCATTGAGCATCACTTCAGTGCTCTCTGCAAAGCACCTCAGCCTGTTGATCCTCCAGCAGCCTCAGCCAAAATAACCCAAGAGCTGCACGTTCTCTGAGCCACTGCACAGCAGTGCAGCAGCATCCCAAAGGATGCACACCCTGGAGAAGGATGTTGACACAAGCAGCAGATATGTAGGATCATATGCTGGCATTGCTGTCTGAAACTCAGTGCAGAAAGGACTTCTCTGGGCAGAGAAGGAAGGATTTAATGGATATAAAAGCACATCTAAAGCAAATAAGGGATTTTTATTGTCATTTATTGTCATTTTCCTCACGCATTTTATGGGGTTTGTGCTCATAAAAACATTAGCTGATTAACTCACTATCAGAAAGGCAAAGCTCCTAACCAGAAGCTGTGTGCAAAACCAGATACATGCATTGCCTTGGTAGTGGTAGAGTGAGATTTTTCCTTTTCCTGCTTCCTTACTTTTAAACCCCGACCAATATAACTCTTTCCTGTCATCATAACATCTGGCACTATTCCCATATGTACAGATTGCAACATCTGCAAGTTTTAAAAATTAATATAAAGTTCCATAATTGTATAAGCCTTGTTCATTTTAATGGTCCAGAATGAGCAGCTCTGATGCAATCGAGATGCAGCCAGCAGATGAAGTGCTCTGCCTGTACCCAGCAAGCTGCTCCAATGGGGCAGGATTTCTGGGTGCTTGGTGCTCATGTGGGTGATGATGACAATGTAGGATTGTGCTGTGGGGAACACAGGGTGGACTTGAGTTGCTGGCACAAGGAAATTCAGTGAGTCACCAATAAGTGAAATCATGGGTGCCAAACTGCAAAGCAATCACATTTGGTAGAGCTCATTTCTGTCACCCGCAGTCCATGGAGATCCAGCATGAAGGTTTGAGGTTTCATTTTGTCCATTTTAAAACCACCTTGTATGTGGACATGTAGTTGACCTTTCATGGATCTTACTGCAAGCCATAAAATTACTTAGTCATTACCTACTCAGATATGTTAGAAGTATGGTTCAGTATTTCCAGGTTTATTGAAATGGTCCCTTGTTTGTTTTTCTAGTGGCAGGAAAAGTAGAAACAGAGCTGTGAACAATAACATAAACCTTGCTGTTACCAAGCACTCGGCAAACAGTTTTAGGAAAGTTTTACTTTTCCTGTGTGTATATAAAACCCTAGAGAACTCTCTGATTGTGGCATATTTCAGCATAAAGGAAGCAGAAATAAAATCAGGCCCTATAATTCATGTATTCAGTAATGGAGGACCATAGCAAGAAGAGACAGGTGCTTTTCTGAAAAGAAGGAAAGATCTGAGCAGCTGATTCATGGTGAAGTAATATGTTTTTAGCTGAGAACATTTATTGTAGCTGAACCTCATGCCATCCCTCAAGCCAATATCTTAGATGAATCAGCAACTTGTGAGCTTTATCTCAGCTGTACCAATAGAGTTTATAATATTGTTCTGTCAGTGCTATTTATACATCATCACATGGCTGACTACTCCAGGCTGTGCTTTTTTTACACAGCCTTGGATGATGTCACTGTGGAGTAGGCAATTGTACTGAACAAAGGCTTTCTTCAGAGCAGCAACAATTAAAGCTGATGGCAGAGTACAACACCGGAGCCATGGAAATACAGAAACAAGCTCCCCAGTTTTAAGGTAGCTCTAGAAGAGCTTTCAGTCCCTCAGTAGCTAGTCCCACTGGGAAATTACTTGTGGTGATACCCTACAGCTGTCAGTGCCCACCTGGCCTTGGAAATGTGTAGGGAGCAGTGTGGTCTGAAGCCTGGGGCTGCCGGGCAGAGCATTCACTAAACATGTATTTGTTTAGGGAAGAAAGAAAGAGAGCTCCTCCAAGGAAGATCAGTGGATCCATTCTGCATCATTCACTAAGAGAAACAGTGTCAGCCTGGAGGCCTGCAGCCTTGCCGTGAGTGTCTTCCAAAAGCTGGGGACTGATGTCCATTGTACTATGAAGCAGTGAAAGGATCTACAAATTATTTGTAAAGGAAGAATTCAGCATCCTCAGTTGATTGCTCTTTCATTTGTGATGTTCCAGTGAAGCTGAAATTCTTCACTCGATCCCTATTCCTCAGTGCATCCTGTGCGTTTCCAGCTGTTTATCATCGTCACATAAGGCCAGCAACACGTCAACATCAACAGCTGTGCTCTCCTCATCTGCTACTTGTACTGGAGCTCTCAGAGTTTAACCAGTGCCACTGCTGATCAGCACTGCTTGGACATGGCATGTGTGGCTCTTCCCTAGAAGCTGCTTCTCAGGAGCTCCCTCTGTGTGTCCTCCAGCCAAGCCATGACAAGCACTAGGTCACAGATGGCGGCAAAGAAAAGAGAGTGTTACTCCCCACCACACCTGTGCTATGCAGAATGTCGGCAGTAATAGAGTGCTTTATTTGAGAAGTACTTATAAATTGGACACAATTACTGGCTACCTCAGAGACAGGGCTGCTGCAGGTTCTGGCCTCTCTGGCTTTGCAGACCTCTCCCTCCATTTTCCAAAGCAGGTTTAGATTCAGGTGTGGAAAACTGCTGTCCACAAGGTTGGGTTTTCCCCATTAGGTTTCACAGACTCCCCAAGTACATTCCACAAATCTTCAGGGACCTGCATTTCCAGGCAGGAGAGCACTGGCCTACTCCTGGGGACTGGTCCACTTGCCTTTTTGCTGTTACATTGGTCACCCCTCTCTAGAGAATGGCTCTTCCCAGTGCTTTGACTTTTTTTTTTTTTTTTTTTTTTTTTTTTTTTTTTTTTTTTTTTTACCTTCCCCTTAAAATTACTTCTTTCCAAAGCCTCCTTCCAAAGTTTGGCTCTGTGAAAAACATGCCAGCATCTGATAAAGACTCAAAACAGAAACAGAATGGCATAAATAGAAATTAAGTAAATTAGGAAAAGGTGCCAAAGCAGCAAAACCCTAATTATAGCTGTGGCTGCATGTGCATGTGCTGTGCAGCTTCCAGCCCCCGCCAGAGTGCCAGGCTGCCCCTCGGTATTCCTGGGAACATATGCATCCACTGTGTCACTGGCACTGCCTGCTCCACCTTGGACTGCATCTTCTTGCAGACTCTCTAGAAAGCTGGGGTTAGTGCAGAGAGTTGGTGCCAGAGCCCAGCCAAGCCAGCAGCAGCCCTCTGTGGCTGGATAATGTTTCCTCACTTGCTAAACTGCGCTTGTGCCATCTGGTCAATGCAAACAGCCTTATCCTCTATCCAGGCACATTTTGTGGAAATTGTGGTCTACCTGCATCATCAACTCAGCCATGATACAATATGGTTTATCTCCCTCGGGGACCAGAGGAAACCTGGGCCAGATTCTCAGCTGGTAAAAGTCAACATGACTAAGTTGAAGTAATTTTGAACCATCTGATAGTCTTTGTTAATGGCCAGAGCTGGAAAGGTAGAGCACATCTTTTGCTACTTACTCATTATTGATGCTGTTTTGCCATAAGACCATTGATCACAAGTGAACAGGAGATAGATACCTGAGAGCTGTTCTCCTAAACAGCATAACAACAGAGGGTTCCAGGCTGATATCCTTCCAGAAATGGCTGTGTGTGGTGCTGGCTCTGCTCAGGTAGCCCTGAATCAGTTGGGCTCCCACCACTCCTTCCCACAGAGCACAGCTTGATTCCCCAGATCTGTGCTGGAGATAACCTAACCCAGCCTCATGTTGGTCTTGTTTTTGAACCCTGATTCTCTTTATTCCACAAATTAGGACATTCTTAGTTTGAAAATACAGGCTAAGTTTTAGAAAACTTTTGGGATGAGAAGAAAATGTGGAGCCAGCTGAGAAGAGATGTAAAAGCCCATCACACTTGGGTTGCTCTGCCTATGCATGTTTTTGGCCTTGCTGTATATTGAATTCTGGGGACCTGTGCTTTTGAGGGAGGAAAGCTAGAAAGGGATGTTTATTAGGTCTTGTGCAAAATCCTTCTTGCCTTTTGCTGCATCCTGATGCCCTTCCTCACCAGCCTGGCTTGCTGGTCTGTAGGAGGGGTGGCTCTGGGGCAAGGGAGAGATAAAATTTGCACTTCTGAGAAGAGCAGTTGGTCTGAAGCTCACAAGAACTGCCAAGTATGAGCACAGTCAAACTGGAGTTGTTCTTCTGTGGCACCAAACAAATGGTGAAGCTCTAGAGTGGTGGTTTAGAGAAAGGTAACATGTCCTGTCAGACCAGCTGACATGCTCAGGAGAAAGGGGATGAGGTTTTGGGCACGTGGGTCTCTGTAATCAAAAGGATTGCACTGAATGAATGGGCCTGGAGTAAGGGAGGCAAAAATAGAACCAGCCATCTGTCAGTGCACTCCAGGATGGCTAATTGGGAAGCCTCAGTGCTCAGCTGCTGAATGTCCTGCCTAGTTTCATCACGGATAGAGGCGGCCGTAGCAGTCTCTCCTCGCAGGCAGGGCACAGCTCAGAGCCATGGGGTGTCTGAGTGACTCCCCCAGTGTGCTTCTGCAGCACCTGGGGTCCTGCTGTGTGTGCCAGAGGCACCTCTGCCCTGAGGATATCATCTTCCTGTGGTCAGGCAGCAGGAGAAGTCCTCATGGCAGAAAAGGTAGGGAAGGATTTGAGGCATATCATATCATATCATATCATATCATATCATATCATATCATATCATATCATATCATATCATATCATATCTGTTGTCTCCTCCTGCATGGGCAGGACAATTTCCTTCACAGCCAACGGCCCAGCTGCAAAGGCTGGAACAGAGAGGAAGCAGCCCAGCTGGGGCTGTTCCATCTGTCCAGAGGAGATCCTAACATTACTTTGAGATGTTACCTCAGCAAATGGTAGTCAAGCATTATAAATATATATGTAGTGTGTATGTACATGATGATTGATTTCATAGTCACCACACATTGCTGGAAACATTGCTAATGTGATGCTTATAGACAGGAGTTAGTCCAAATTAAAGGCAGGAAATTCCAAGGTATTGTTCTTATGGAAGCTGTGACAGCTGAATTATATGGGCTTGTTAAGAAACTAAAAATAACCTCATTCAGAGTAGATAAAAGCATTATGTATGAGCAAGGAAACTGAATTACAATTGCAGTGGGAGCCATAAGTCTGAATATCTTGACTGTTGTGTGCAGTAAATGGAAACTCCACCACACTGTTATATTAATTTGGTACTTTTTATTCAAGGACAAATCTTCAAATTCTTTACCTTAAAACTCCAGTGAAGGCAATGGAGAGTTTCAAATACAGAAAGATTCAGACATGGGGATTCAGTGCCTGGTTTGTAAAGGCAGGATGAACTTCCATCTTGATTGTTTCTGCTGCCATGATTTGGTGGTGGGTGTAACTGTGGGAAGCATCCTGCATTGCCTTCAGACTCAGCAGGAGGAGACTGTAGAGAGTAAACAAATCTGGAATTCATTTCTTGCTGATCACAGCCTTTTCTGGGACAAAAACCATGGTAGGATCTTGGAGAATAGAAGCCTGATCTGGTAACATCCATGTCACCCCTCAGGACCACGGTGCCCCTTCCCAGCACAGGAGGGGCACTGACAGGTTGTGTCCCACTTCCCACAGCCCTCCCTTGGGATGACCTCTGGGCTGAAGGACTGAGGTGTCTGGCTGCCATCAGCCATGCTGCTGTACCCTTGCACATGCCAGGCAGTTGTCTTGGCAGGAGATCTCGGGGAGCCTGTTGGGCTGAGGAGAGAATCCTCAGCTGAGTTCACTGCTGCCTTTGTTTGGGGAGCACTGAAAAATGCCCTGGGGTTCTGCCTGCTGTCCCTGCTGAGTGCCCATCGTGAGGGAGCATCCTTTGCTCTAGGCAGGCATAGGGAAAGCACACCTCTGCTGACAGATCTGGGATGGGATGCTCTCCATTTAGCATCAAACTGAAATTTTACAACATGAAAATCTGATAAAAAAACTCATATATTTCAGCTGGCCTTCCTTCATCCAGTATTTGAAACCTGGCATCTGTGTATTGGCTGCACTTCTGAGACTCAGCAGAGCAGCTCTTGGAGATGGATTGGGGCTGGACTGAGGCTCTGGCCCAGATCTGGGAGAAAACAGTGGCTGGGTTTTCCAGAGTGGCTATCAGAGTTTTTCTGTAATTTTATTGCAACATCTCTACCTTGACGCTGGTTTTCCTACTCCGAGAACAGTAATTTATTTAAGTTTTGTTGCCACAACATTACACACCTGGAATTTGAGACATTTTGCTCCTGCTTTGCCTTGTTTTAATCAGACTTGCTTGAAATGTCATATTGAAATGAGAAAGGCAGCAAGGCTGTAGAAATCTCAGCCGTAGACTGCAAGGCAGTAACTGCATACAGAGCTTGGCAGGAGACACTGGGACTACCTGAGAGCACCTCTAATTGCCACCTATAAATATCAAATATCAGTATGTGTAGAGAAGGTGAGGGTAGAGGACAGAAAATAGTTTTACTCTATGCTGTAGTATGATTCATGCTTTTAAGATCAAGATTAAAAGTCTCTGTTAGGTTCCAGACTATGATTTTATTTTCATTTACATCAAAGGATTTAGGAGCCTTCAAATCTGAGCATTTTTAAAAATAACTTTTAAGCATACTGTCTGGCAATGTGAGTCCCAGTTAGCATGGAAGAAGCCAGGTTCTCCTCATATAAAGCAAATAACTGAAAAATCAGAATTAAAGAAATACCTTGTCCTCAATTTAACTCTGACAGCTTGTATTGTATTTTTGTTTCAGGAAAAAAGACTTTATGAAATGTGGGCCCTTGTAGCCAGGACATAGCCCTGACTTATTAGTCCTACAGATCAGCAGAAACCATGCGCAATAAAAGCCTGTGCTTTTATGCAAGGTTCAGGGCCTTAATTTGAATTTTTGGGCTTGTTTGTATTTCAAAAGCAAAAGCTACTGAATTGCATCTTGAAAACCACATTTCAGGGCAAGTATCCTCAAAACACAGCCCAGGTTTGATCAAAAGGTTCTCAAGTCTGCAAACCTTTTGACAAACCCAATGAATGTTTACACTTTCTAAGTAAACTCCAAACCATAGGCTGGCATCTTGCTATGGAGTTTTTTCAGATTTTCTCTCTCTTCCTCCCTCCGCCACCCCCGTCTCCCCTCCCCTTCCCCCCTTCCCCAGTTCTTGCAAAAATCCAATCTGTCCTCTGGAACAGGACTTTCAAGATGGGAATTTTAATATTTTTATTGATAAACACATAAGCAGGCACAATAAATAAATATCAACATGCAAAGAAAATATTGAGCTGTATTTGTAAAATGTCAAATAAAAAAACAGTTTTGTATTTTGGTTTTATTTAATGTCCATTCCTGTGGATCAGATTGCACAGAGTTCACTTGTCCAAACCACTAAGATAATCCTCACCACATATAGAAATAGATTTTAATTACAGAGCAATAAATACTGTATCTTTTTTTGCTGTATGCATTTTTCTATCAGCAGACAAAAGCTGACATTTATTTTACTGATAGCCCTATATTTCCCCTCCCGCTACCACCACAGCAGAATTTCCCTTGCCTAAGGAAATTGAGAGGATCAGAGCACATCTGATGTTCCATTAATTTAAAACGGCTGCCAGGACTTGCATATTGTAGCAGCTTTAAAGTGATTGAATTCGGATTATTTCAAACTCTGGAAAGTCCTGCCTTGCCTGACTGAGGTGTCTTGAGTGACAAAATAAAATACGAATTTGTCATGTCTGTGTGTCCTCATCCTCACATGCAGCAAGCACAATAGAAGCCGTGGAGAGAACAACCCTGATTTTCTCCCCTTCCTTTTTTTATTTTTCCTTTTTTTAAAAAAAAAACAACTTCTGTAGCAGGCCCCTTTTTTAAGCTGTAGCCCAGCTAAGTGGAGACACCTGGTGTTTGCTGCAGCAAGTTCACTAAAAATATGTGAAAGGGGAGGAGGAGAGTGGGGGTGTCTGGGGTGCCCTGATTGAGACACAGCCAAAAAATTCCTCTCCCCTTGCAGGGGCTCCTCCTGTGAATATGGCCCTGCCCTGACCACAGAAGGGCTGCTACAGCCCAGCTCTTGTCC